>NC_058083.1:324067285-324673423 GCF_014858855.1 Bufo gargarizans | reverse complement strand
GCGCTTTTTGGGCTTCGGCAATTATTATCGGAAGTTCATCAGGGACTTTTCCATGCTAGCCAAGCCTCTCACGGATCTGACCAGGAAGGGCAGTAATCCCCAGGTCTGGCCGCTCGAGGCCATCCGAGCTTTTGAGGCTCTAAAGTCCGCCTTTGTGTCGGCTCCGATTCTGTCGCATCCCAACCCTGGGTTGCCTTTTGTCCTCGAGGTGGACGCGTCTGAGACGGGAGTAGGCGCCCTCCTGTCTCAGCGTAGAACACCAGAGGGTCCTCTGCTTCCTTGTGGGTTTTACTCCCGGAAACTGTCTTCCGCGGAGTGCAACTATCAGATTGGTGACAGGGAGTTATTGGCCATCGTGCAGGCCCTTAAAGAATGGAGGCACTTGCTCGAGGGCTCGGTGGTTCCGGTTCTCATCCTGACGGACCACAAGAATCTGACCTACCTCTCTGAGGCCAAGAGATTGACACCACGTCAGGCCAGATGGGCTCTGTTCTTGTCACGTTTTAATTACGTGGTCTCCTACCTACCCGGTTCCAAGAACATCAGAGCGGATGCCTTATCACGGCAGTACTCCGAGCTGTCCGGGGAGGAGTCGATTCCGACTTCGGTCATACCTCCGAATCAGATCCTGGCCGCTATTCGCACCAGCCTGACCTCTCCCCTGGGTGAGCAGATTTTGGCGGCTCAATCTGGTGCTCCCTCTGGGAGACCCAACGGCAGATGTTTTGTGCCTGAGGAGTTGCGCACTCGGTTATTGCGAACCTACCATAACTCCAAGGCCGCGGGGCATCCTGGAAAGAATCAGCTGTCCTGGGCTGTTTCACGTCTGTTCTGGTGGCCTTCTCTACGTTCCGACATCGCCGCATATGTAGCGGCATGCTCCGTTTGTGCCCAGAGTAAGTCCCCTCGGCACCTTCCGTTGGGCCTTTTGCAACCCATAGCCACCGGGGAGCGTCCATGGTCACACCTGGGGATGGATTTCATTGTGGACCTCCCTGCATCCCGAGGCCATACGGTCATTCTCATGATTGTGGATCGGTTTTCCAAAATGTGCCACTGTGTTCCTCTCAAGAAGTTACCCTCTGCACAAGAGTTGGCCTCGATTTTTGCCAGGGAGGTCTTCCGGTTGCACGGTTTGCCCAAGGAGATTGTGTCGGATCGGGGGAGTCAGTTTGTGTCCAGGTTCTGGCGCGCCTTTTGCTCCCAGTTGGGGATTCATCTCTCTTTCTCCTCGGCCTACCACCCTCAGTCCAATGGGGCCGCAGAACGATCCAATCAGGCCTTGGAGCAATTCCTTCGTTGCTATGTCTCCGATCACCAAGACAATTGGGTTGACCTCCTGCCTTGGGCTGAGTTTGCCAGGAACACGGCGGTGAACTCTTCCTCTGGGATGTCTCCCTTCATGGCCAATTATGGGTTCCAACCTGCCATGTTACCGGAGGTATTCTCTCCCCAGGATATTCCGGCTGTGGAGGATCACCTTTCCGTCCTACGTGCTTCTTGGGTAAAGATCCAGAAGTCCCTTGAGGTCTCTGCGCAGCGCCAGAGACTCCAGGCTGATCGCAGACGAGCGCCCGCTCCTTCCTACCAGGTCGGAGACCGCGTATGGTTGTCCACCCGCAACCTCAACCTTCGAGTGCCCACTCCCAAGCTGGCGCCTCGCTTTGTTGGTCCCTTCCGAGTGCTTCGCAGGGTAAACCCGGTAGCCTATGCCCTTGCGCTTCCTCCTGGCATGCGGATCTCCAACGTGTTTCATGTCTCCCTGTTGAAGCCACTGGTGTGTAATCGTTTCACTTCCTCGGTTCCTCGGCCTCGTCCGGTCCAAGTGGGCAATCGTGAGGAGTATGAGGTGAGCAATATCCTGGACTCACGCCTGGTCCGCGGTCGGGTGCAGTTTTTGGTCCATTGGCGTGGTTATGGTCCACCGGAGCGTTCCTGGGTTCCCTCCGCAGATGTCCATGCTCCTGCCTTGCTCCGAGCCTTCCACGCACGCTTCCCTCAGAAACCGTTCTTTACTCCGCGGAGGAGGGGCCCTTGAGGGGGAGGTACTGTCATGGTCTTACCTTCTTGCTGTTCTCCTTTGTTTGACATGTGCTGGCGGCCATCTTGGTTTCTGGGTTTCTTGTAGCCTCCCACCCTGCGGCTTCTCCTTCCCACTGGGAGGAGCTGGATGCCTAGCTCATATATATAGGAGGTCTGTGGCTTCAGTTCCCTGCTTGGTCCTCCTGTGTTCACATGCTTCTAAGACTGCTGCTGCTTCTGGTTCCTGATCCTGGCTTCGTCTGACTACCCTTCTGGTTCCTGATCCTGGCTTCGTCTGACTACCCTGCTGGTTCCTGATCCAGGCTTCGTCTGACTACCCTGCTGGTTCCTGATCCAGGCTTCGTCTGACTACCCTTCTGGTTCCTGACCTCTGGCTTCGCAAGACCCTGCTTCGGTTTAGCCATCCGCTTGGACTTTTGCCTTACAGCTTGCTCTTCAATAAAGCCTTCTTATTTCCACTTATCTCTTGTTGTACGTCTGGTTCATGGTTCCATGACAGTCACCGAGTGCATTAGAGAAAAATATTTTCATTTTTGCTATTGATTCTGCACCTCTAGCTCAGAAGTGTTTATCTCAAGTGGTGCATGATATCAGATTAAGAATGGGTGACTTTCATCAGGAATTTATTTCGTGTTTTGTGTTGGAGGGTCTCCCTGCTTCGGTGGTTTTGGGTTTGCCGTGGTTGAGCAAGTGTAACATCCCAGAGTGGTGTTACCTCTCCTTTACCTTGCTACTGTCTTTATTGGTCTAAGCTCATGTCATCTTGTGCATATTATTCAAGGTCCTCCACACTGTGCATTACTATTATTGTTATGTAACAGTTTATTTCATGTAATATGCCTGGTTTACCAGGAGTTGGCAGCAAACACAGCAGAGCTATCTTGATAGAATGGAGCCTTCCATTCCATTCTAACCGACCTCTGGAGAGAGTCCTACTTCCTGAAGGAAGGGTGAGTCAGAAGTCCAGGGAGTCTAGCTTATTCCATGTTAGGGGACAGGTGTGCAGGGGCATGTCTCTGTTGGACGTGCCCAAGCCAGCCAGAGCAGCCTCAGCTCTGCTGGCCATGGAGGCCTAAGCTTAGAGCCTCAGGAGCCAGGAGGAAAGTTCCCTGGCCTAATCTAGAGACAGACCATACAAAGAGAAGTGCAGCATATAGGAAGAAGCAAAGTCATACAGTCAGCCTGTCAGTACAGCAGAGCCAGAGAGAAACAGATGTAGCAGAGTCAAGTTTGCCTGCCAGTTTTAATGCTGAAGCCTCCTGGGACCAAGACAAAGTCTGTAAACCGTTTTGGAGAACGTTTATTCAAGTAAAGCTGCTGTTCAACTACATACAAGGTCTGGACTCAATCTTTCTTTTAAATCCCTCAATAATTCCCCCTATTTATTGGTTTGGAGCCAAAGCCTGGGGTCCAGCGATATCCAGGTAGGAGCACCGTGACACACATAAAGAAACATTTTAGGCCGCAACATACCACTCAGCATTCCTACACCTGGGACACATGTTCTATATTTAGAGGGCACTAGGGGTGGCGCAATTTTGGCGTCACAAACAGGATTTACTTGCGTGCCTTTATACTACAAGGCCTATAGATTTGACAGACATCCCACTAAAAATGACTTTACTACGTTTATTGTGGAGTGACAAGTGCAGGAAAGTGCACGCTGGCATCCGAGGGGTTAATCCGCCATCTTTGCCTGTGATGGCGTATGTTCTTCTTGTGCCTCAAGAGCGGGAAAACAGGGAAATGCCCAGCCCAAAAGCGGGAAACGACAGCCCTGCCCACAGGGAACAGCCTAGTGCAAATGAAGGAAGTAAAGCCTCCACCACCAAAGCTCCTCCTCCCTCACCAGTTTGTATTGGCCAAAGAGAGAACAACATGGCGCGATCTAAGCCAAACTGGAGCAAGATGGTGTGGGGAGATAATGAGCCTGAACTGCGGGCAGCCCTGTAGGACATCCGATTGTGACAAATGCAGCGGGGACCGGAGAAGAGGTCCGAGGCGTCTGCCGCGCCGGCTGGTGGGATGGAGGTGGCTGGTGTTCCTTCTCTCAGCTGAATCCGATGGTCCCAAGAGAGGTTACAGCACACGCCAAGACCATGTGGGAATATAAAAAGGCCATCGAGGAGTGGGTGGTTCATGTCTTAGACCATCCACGGCCGGAGAATCCAAGACTGGAGCACCTCCAGGGAACTGTCATCTGGTTCTTGGTGGAGAGAGGGAGCGGTTTCCTAATGGACGATGAGGACGGTGAGGAGTTGTTCATGGGTCGCCGTTCTATCAAATGTCCCTACCTGCCCCAGGCCCATCACAGTCTATATGCGGGGGATCATGTGGAATACACCCCCATGGAATCCCTCAAGGGACCATTCGCCACCGGGGTGACCCTCCTATCTAAGCCATTTGTCCCATTGCCAGTACCTGAGTGCTGGCAGGAATATACTCCGCTTTCAAGAAAAGACACAGCCTCAGCCGGAGCTCCAGATCCTGAGCCTGCCCCCACCACCAACTGTTCAGATGGGATGTGTGTCCACCATTATGTTTTTCTACAGTCCGACAGTGGTAAATTACCAACTCCCGTGGAAGATGGCGTCTGCTGCAGCGAGAGCTTCTCGAGCTTCATCACCACCCCTGGAGGATCATTTACCATAGCCCCTGCAGCCGGAGATTCTTAGTCCATCTGTCCCAGCAGGAGATTCCGATGCTGTGCAACGGAAGGCTGCTGCTGCTATGGCTAGTGTGACCACCCGGTCACTACCAAAGTCATCCACCAGAGGTCAGCAAAGCACCACCGTGGCATCCAGCCTAGCTTACCAGAGGCAGGAGCGCCCTCTCATGTCTTGTAGTAGCAGCAGCAGCGAAAAAGGGCTTTAGGTACCTCCTCTAAGGAGCTTCTTCCTAGGTATCCTGAAAATAAAATAAATCATGGACTAATGGGAGCCACAGCTTGGACTACTCTTGATGGATGAGGACATGTTGGCCTGATTTATGTTTTGTTGCCCCCTGTTTGTTCCTCATCCAGATGAACATGCTTGTCAGGACTCCCCCCATCTGCAGGAAAACTTCAAGTTGCGCACGTCTGCGCCAATTCTCCCCCCCCCCCCCCTTCTCAGGTTAAGTGGGAGCCCCCTTTGAAAAAAAAGGGGTTCTCATTATTACTGCTGCTATCTTATACTCATGTGGATTACCATTATTACTACCCCATGTGGATTACAAAGGACTTTTGCACTACATGGTTCCCGTTTGGTGCACTTGATCCACCAGCACTAAGGAAAAATATTTAAATGTGAATTTAATCGCACTATGCTATTGCTTTATATATCTACACACGAGTTTTTTTACAGGTTCTGCAACGTTTAAGTATGTTACCCATTGTATGTACTCTTTTACAGGTACCACAATGTGACCATGTATGCATTTTTAAATGGACCTTAGATTTTATGCAGTTAGCTAGATAGATAGCAATCTTACTTTATTGCTCATATGGACTGCCTCTGAGGATGTTAATACTAATGGTTCTTATTTTACCTTGTGTTAGTTTAGAAAGCCTATGCTTTGTATTGTATTATTGCTACATAAGGGGGACCAAGTGGTAAGTCTCAAGCAGGTCTAACACCGTCAAGGGTAATCCTGCTGCTAATGTGTGTTTAAAAGTAATAGCCCTCATGGGAGTTTTGAGAGCGAACCGGCTCCTCCTCCTAGTTTAGTTTGTCCTAAGGCCTTCTGCACCTGTTTGGTAATCAAGGTGACCGTGCGAAAAGCTTTATATAGACCTTGGTGCTTGGAAGGGAATACAGGATGAAGCCACCCTTCTATTTGCGGGCATCTCATAGCGTCGTGGAGGGATTACAGTACATGACTCCCCCACACTCCATATATGACCGTGGCCACATCGTGGAGTATTTGAGCGCGTAGTGAAGTCCCTTTGGTTCACTGGTTATTACTGAGAAGGGCAAACTATGAATAGACACCCTACTCATACGGGCAGGAACCTAGTGGTAGCTGCCTCTATGTCAGTCTATGTATGTATGTAATGAAAAATAGTCGCATGCAGCACTCTAGGTTTCCTTGGGTACACTTAGAGCACATCCTAAGCACAAGCCGAGGACGGCTTGATTTTAAGTAAGGGGGAATGTAAAACCCCTGAGTGGTGATACCACTCCTTTACCTTGCTACTATCTTTATTGGTCTAAGCTCATATCATCTTGTGCATTTTATTCCAGGTCCTCCACACTGTGCATTACTATTATTGTTATGCAACTGCTTTTTTTATGTAATATGCCTGGTTCACTAGCAGGTATTAGCAAACACGGCAGAGCTATCTTAGATAGAATGGAACCTTCCATTCTAACCCCCCTCTGGATAGAAGTGGGCGAGTACTACTTCCTGCAGGAAGGGTGGGGCAGAAGTCCAGGGATTCTAGCTTATCCCCTGCTAGGGGACAGGTGTGCAGGGGCATGTCTCTGTTGGGGGAGCCAGAAGGAAAGTTTTAATGCTGAAGCTTGCTGGGACCAAGACAAAGTCTGTAAACCGTTTTGGAGAACGTTTATTCAAGTAAAGCTGCTGTTCAACTACATACAAGGTCTGGACTCAATCTTTCTTTCTTTCAAATCCCTCAATTATTCCCCCTATTTATTGCTTTGGGGCCAAAGCCTGTGGTCCAGCAGTATCCATGTAGGAGCACCGTGACACACATAAAGAGACATTTTAGGCCGCAGCATACCACTCGGCATTCCTACACCTGGGATGCGCGTTCTATATATAGAGGGGGAGGCACCCGTTGCAGAAGCACAATCCAACCATCGATTGGCAAGCTAGACAGATTCTGGATTGGGGTGATTATTGCTTGGACAATTGTCTTAATACATCTTTTTCTGTTTTAACTACTAAGACATTGCCTTCATTTATATCTGATTTTGCCGCCGGTTTTTCTGAGAGTGGATGCCAGGATTTGCCTCCACATCCAGAATAGTGATGAACGGCAGGGGCAATATTCGAATTTGTGATATTTCGTGAATATTTGGTAGAATATTCGTCATATATTCGCAAATTTGCAAATATTTTCTTGATTGCAAAAAATCGGCAATGTAATATTTGCGTAATGTGCGCAAAATACAGGCGTGGGTCACTATAGCTACATTTTTCAAGCTGCTAGAAGTTTCCTGAGACTGGAGAAAATGGTTGGCACGGCAGAACATTACAATAGCTTTATATGCAGATAGAGTGCTCCAATATATTCGTGATTGCGAAATCGGCACCAATGATGCAAATATTTCGGTGCAATACGTGCAACTTCACATTTTAACAGGTCTGACTACTTATTAGTGATTAGTGCACTAAGTATTGTTGTGAACTTGTGACATCACAGCATTATGTATATATGTATGTATGTATGCAGCATACATACATACAGTACATACAGCACTATGTATGTAGTATGTATGTATGGACAGCAGAACCTATCAGCTACACTATATCACTATCTAACCTACACTGACTATCTGTATTATATATATAAGCTAACTAACTAACTAACTAACTTTCTAATGTAATGACACTGGGAAGCAGAGAGCACAGCAATAACATTGCTGTCTCTCTCAGATCAGCAAAATACTGCATACAAGGGCTGCTGGGGAGGTTCTGATATAGTAAGGGGGTGGCAACTTTCTTATAGGTTGCTAAGGATGTTGCTAAGCTCAAACAAAGACATTGCAGCCTTCTCATTGGCCCACAAGCAAGAAGGGAGGTTACTGATGAAAAAAATATCTGGAATATTCGAAATTCCGAATATATATCATTATATTCTAAATATTTGCGAATTCTTTAAGTGCCGATATTCGCGAATAATATTCACCATTCGAATATTCGCGCCCAACACTAATCAGGAATAGGATTGTCCTATCAACCTTATTCCTAGAGCTAAGTTGCCCAAATGTAGGTTGTATAACCTTTCTGGACCTGAAAAACTGTCCATGAGAGAGTATATTACCGAGAATTTGGCTAAAGGACACATAAGACCTTCCAAATCTCCAGTGGAAGCAGGGTTTTTTTTGTAAAAAAAAAAAGGCGGAGGTCTTCGGCCATGTCTGGATTTCCGTGAACTCAATTGGATTACTGTCCGTGATCCTTACCCCCTTCCTTTGATCCCTGATTTGTTTAACCAGATTGTTGGTGCCAAGGTGTTCTCAAAGTTGAACTTAAGGGGGGCATATAATCTGGTCAGGATCAAGGAAGGGGATGAATGGAAGACGACTTTCAATACACCTGAGAGGGTAAATTTGAGAACCTGGTCATGCCTTTTGGGTTGACCAATGCTCCTGTGGTTTTCCAGCATTTTGTTAATAACATTTTTCATCACCTGGTGGGGAGGTTTGTAGTCGTGTAATTTATTCTCCAGACTTGGAGATACATCAAGATCACGTTAGACAGGTGTTACAGATCCTAAGGGATAATAAATTGTATGCAAAATTAGAGAAGTGTGTTTTTGCTGTGCACGAGGTGCAACTTTTGGGATACCTGTTGTCGTCTTCGGGTTTTGGAATGGATCCGGAGAATGTCCATGCCGTATTGGACTGGGATCAACCTGAAAATCTAAGGGCTCTTATGTGGTGTTTGGGGTTCACCAATTATTACTGAAAATGTATTCAGAACTATTCAACAGTGGTGAAACCCTTAATTGACGTGACTAAGAAAGGTGAGCTTTGTCTGCTGTTGGTTCAGCCGGATGTATCACAACCTTTCATTATGGAAGTGGATGCATCCGAGGTGGGAGTAAGAGCAGTTTTAACACAGGGCCCGTCACCTGGTAAATGGCGTCCATGTGCCTTTTTCTCTAAACAAAACTCTTTTTCGCAGAGAGAAATTACAATGTGGGTAACAGAGAGTTACTGGCTATTAAGTTGGCTTTTGAGAATAGCGTTATTGGTTGGAAGGGGCGCTTCATCCAATCACAGTGTTCACAGATCACAAAAACCTGGTTTACCTGGAGTCGGCTAAACGACTGAACCCGAGGCAGGCCAGGTGGTCTTTGTTTTTCACCAGATTCAATTTCACTGTCAATTATCGTCCTGGGGTTAAGAACGTCAAGGCAGATGCCTTTTCACGTAGTTTTCCTGGAAGTGGTGATTTTGAAAATCGGAGTCCTATTCTATTGGAAGGGCTGGTGATATCCGCCCTATACCCTGACCTAGAGATGAAGGTGTTAGCGGACCAGGGAGATGCACCGGATTCTCGCCCCTCTGGGAAATTGTTTGTGCCATCTGAATTGCGTTACAAGGTGTTTGAGGAACATCACTGTACAGTGCTTACAGGACACCCTGGGAGCAAATACCAGGGTCCATTAGGGTTAGATAGGACTTTTGGTATTCCTGTGTATGAACTCATCTACCTCTGGGGTCTGTTCATACTGGTAGTCAGTCAGGGCTTTGATTAGGGTTTTCGCTAGGAGGTGTCCATCCTTCCTTCCCAAGTTTTCAGGCCTTATTTCCTTTTCCCTCCTATGTTTGGTGTGGGGGTTTCCTTTCCACACTAGAGAGTGATAGATAGTCACCTAGGGTCAGTCATCCGGCTGGTTCCCTGGTCAACAGACTGGTACCTCCGGGTCTGTAGCTCAGCATCCCGATCTGAGCGTATTCTTCTGGTATCTTATACAGTCTGGTAAGTCCCTCCTACTAAGCACTGTTCCCTATCTGCAGACAACTAGAGGCTCTGATTGCTATCCTTATACAGTTTCTAGCTAAACTAGAACCTTCTAGTGGGAGGGGTGTAATGGAGAAACACAACCTAAACTGAAATATTGGCACAATTTCTGTCTATCATAGACTTGTATAGAGCTTCAATGCAAGTCTATAGAAATGAATAAGCAGTTTTTCCAGACATAAACAAGTCTTTAGACAAACAACAGGGCTAAACCAGAAAGTCATAAATTCTATGTGTCTTTGCATAGGATCCTTTCTGTCCTGTTTATATGATTGAAAGCCAGAAGCTTGTTACTCTTACCACTAGGAGAGATGTCTGTAGCCTCAATATGTTATCTTTCTTTGACGAATGTTCTCCTATACCCTTTGGTGTGGTTGCCAAACCTTCTGTAGGATCTCTTCCAGTCCAAGGGCTGGTACAGAAATGTTCCTATTAATGTTTTTTTTTAATCCACAGGGAAAGAAGATTCCCTGTTTAGCGCTGCTTCTTAGCTGTCTACTCATCTGCAGCCTACACTAGACTGACCACCACTTCCTCCAAGAGAGAAAAGGGTAGATGCCCTGCCCAGACACTAGGGAACTTCCGCTGCTCTCTCCATACATAGCCTATGGAACCCAATACATACGGTATGACACTGACATTTGCAGTGGAAGTGATTCCGGCAAATTTTGTTTCACAAGTACAAACCCTTTTTCTACTTTTTTTCCCCAAATCACTTAAAGATAATTTATGAGGCTATAAAAATAAAATATCCTGTGCTATTACTACACGCTGCTTATTTTTTGTTTAAATGTATGCCCAATAGGTATGCAAATAGGTTAATGAATCAAGAGGGCAATGACTCAACTGACTCATCAGAAGCAAGGCATGTGCATTTCTTGGTAGAGAAAGCTTGCAGATTATCAACATTTATTCACTGATGCAGACTATGAGCTTGCTTTAATGAAAATGACTCGTATATTTACAGTAATGATTGTGGGTAGTAAGAGCTGGAAGAAGAATTAGGAGAACGACATCTACATTTACTTTCAGGAGGACTTTTTTTACATACATATATATATTTTTTATACAACCAATTGTATTCCACCTTAAATTTTTCAGAGCTCCTTTGAAAATAAAAGGATCAATCTGATTGGTTGCTATGGGAAATAAGAAGGTTTTCCTTTGCGCTCATTTTGATAAATCTCCCCCACTGTGTTGAGAGATTTTCTAAATTTATATGCTGAATGCAATTCAAACATGAGATGTTTTCTCCTGGAATGAGATGTTTTCTCTTTTCTCCTCGCCTTTAAACACTCAGGCCGTGCTCTGTATTGTCGCTAATTCCTAGCTGTGTGCTGCGCTATAGGAAGAATGCATAATGATGTCTCAGTACTTGCAATTAGAACAAATTGTCTCTTGAAAGTTTAGATTTGATCTAATAATGACTCTTTTGGCAACTGACCACATCAATGGTTTATTGGCCCAGACTGTACGACTGCACTTACCTAAATTAACTGTAACATTTAAATGATGTGCCAGTATATCAGTCAGAGTGACCTGGCTGACTGCCTGGCATAAAATAACATGACTTACAAACGCTGAATTGTCCAATATAGACTTTTTTCCTTCTTGCAGAAAATGGTGTAATGCAGTAGACATTATTAATTGGATGACTAATGAAAATATGCTATATAGATGTGTCTGATTCCTTCTCCAAGCTGGGAGCCTTCAGAGAAATGCTTTCATTTCATTACATCTGCAACCTGTAAAATAATTTTGGCTAACAACAAACATAAGGTACATATACTCACCTAAAGAATTATTAGGAACACCATACTAATACAGTGTTTGGACCCCCTTTTGCCTTCAGAACTGCCTTAATTCTACGTGGCATTGATTCAACAAGGTGCTGATAGCATTCTTTAGAAATGTTGGCCCATATTGATAGGATAGCATCTTGCAGTTGGAGATTTGAGGGATGCACATCCAGGGCACGAAGCTCCCGTTCCACCACATCCCAAAGATGCTCTATTGGGTTGAGATCTGGTGACTGTGGGGGCCATTTTAGTACAGTGAACTCATTGTCATGTTCAAGAAACCAATTTGAAATGATTCGAGCTTTGTGACATGGTGCATGATCCTGCTGGAAGTAGCCATCAGAGGATGGGTACATGGTGGTCATGAAGGGATGGACATGGTCAGAAACAATGCTCAGGTAGCCCGTGGCATTTAAACGATGGCCAATTGGCACTAAGGTGCCTAAAGTGTGCCTAGAAAACATCCCCCACACCACTACACCACCACCACCAGCGTGCACAGTGGTAACAAGGCATGATGGATACATGTTCTCATTCTGTTTACGCCAAATTCGGACTCTACCATTTGAATGTCTCAACAGAAATCGAGACTCATCAGACCAGGCAACATTTTTCCAGTCTTCAACAGTCCAATTTTGGTGAGCTGGTGCAAATTGTAGCCTCTTTTTCCTATTTGTAGTGGAGATGAACGGTACCCGGTCGGGTCTTCTGATGTTGTAGCCCACCTTTCTTTCCCATTCTGACATTCAGTTTGGAGTTCAGGAGATTGTCTTGACCAGTACCACAACTCTACATGCATTGAAGCAACTGCCATGTGATTGGTTGACTAGATAATCGCATTAATGAGAAATAGAACAGGTGTTCCTAATAATTCTTTAGGTGAGTGTATCTTATTAAATGTTAATGCATCTTTTTAAAACCTGATGGTTTGGAAGATATGGAAAAATTGTCCGCAGGTATGCAATACGAATTATGCCTGCAAGCACGCTTGATTTGTCAACCTTGTTCCCAGATTAGGTAAGAACATTGGTCTAAAAATAGAGTGTGGATATGCTTTAATACACTCATTAATTTGCTATTGATTCCAGCGCATATTTGTTAAGCTTACAGTGCATATCATAAAGCTGTCAAACAGTAAACATATGAATATGCACTTCAGGGAATGCATACAAAGCAATGTATATTGGCAACAGTATTAGAAAATAAAAAAATGTTTAATTTAGTATTAAAAAGAAGTAGAAAAAAAGTTTGGCATTACTTTTCTGGTTTATTTTGTGCAGTGTCATTAGCTTTTATTGGCTATTTGCTAATTTAAAGACATTTTTGTCTAAAATCTATAGTTACATCAGCCATGTAATTGGGCTATAACCAGAGCTTGAAATGATGTACATATATATGACAATGCTATTCACCATGATAATGGTCTGCAGATGCTAAGGGTCAATCTCTCTGCAAATTAGAGGGGGGCAGGTATGTTAGGTGCTACTCTGGCAATGTTCTTGACGGTAGGTGCCATATTTATTAAAGGAGTTGTTCTAAGTATGAAAGTTACCCACACTAATTCTAAGAATTAGAGTCCCGTGTTGCCATCCCGATTGATTGCCAGGCCAAGCATGTGCTTATCAGAATAACTCCCTGGGTCAATGACCCATCTCTAGTAGCTATAGAATGTAATATTATTACACTCCAGAAATATACCCAGGTCCCTCCTGAACTCTTTTAGTGAATTCACCATCACCACCTCCTCAGGCAGAGAGTTCCATAGTCTCACTGCTCTTACCGTAAAGAATCGTCTTCTATGTTTGTGTAGCTATCTCCTTTCCTCCAGACGCAGAGGATGTCCTCTCGTCACAGTCACAGTCCTGGGGATAAATAGATGATGGGAGAGATCTCTGTACTGACCCCTGATATATTTCTATATAGTTATTAGATCTCCCCTCAGTAGTTTTTTTTCTAAATTGGACCCTAATTTTGCAAAGGCATTCTGTTTCAAGGCCCACAAAAAAATAATGTTCATTGGTGCTTGTGTGCATCAGCCTATTATACAAGCTGATACAAAGTGAATGGGGGAGGAATGTTTGCTACCACGGTCGTTCCTTTTTCGCTCAGTTCTATAAGTTATCAGCAGCACATACCTGATTACACAGAGAGATGATTGATGAAAGACGTCAGTCAGCTTGCTTGTTTGCTCGTTTATTGGCTGATCAGTAGCACGATTACGGTGCTGCCACACATCATGGCTGTTCTGTGTTTTTGGTGTGGCAAAATAACACATAAAAAACACATGAGGTTTTTGCAATAACATACTTTTTTTCCCATTTGTTAGAAGGAAACACAACACAATGCAGATATATTGCTGCAAAAAACATGCTCGCTTTTCTATCTGCATCCAAAATGCAGCACCACCGTGCAGTGTGGCAGTACCCTCATATGTGTCAACTATTAGAGGACAGAGTTTATTGGCTATTACTGCCTCCTGTCCCTCACTAAATGACCAGACTCTTTTGTGATTTAGGGCAGGGGTGCACAACTTGCGGCCCCCAGAACCATGGTTTGTGGCCCCCGTCCTGCTTGTCAGAAACACAGCTGATTCTGCGATCAGTTGTGTTTCTGCCCAGAGCGCCACACAGCGATGGACGACGGCACCTGCTCCAGTCCTGTAGCAGGAGTGGAAAGTGTCCCCAGCTGTTAGTGAGAGCGGGGAAGCCGAGAAGAAGACAGAAGCGCTTTATCAGTAGTGTTGAGCGCGAATATTCGAATATCTATTTTTTTAAGCGAATATCGGCACTTCGCTAATTCGCGAATATGCCCTGGTACAAAGCTCCCCAGCAGGCTGGTTTCCCTGTAACTGGGGCTCCTTTGGATGCTCCATTTACAGTGGAAATAGTACAAAATAAAGTCTCTTATTGTCTCCCAAAGATCTTTGGTCTTTCAGTGACCTCTTAAGGGACAAATTATGTGGTAAAAATATATAAAAAAATAAGTTAAACAATTATTTAAAAAATTCCTAAAGCTAAATAAAAAATATGATAAAATACAAATGAAAGAAAAGAGAAATAAAATATGATGTGTCAAAAAAATAGGAGATTATAAAAAAATACAATAAAAAGGTGCTAAATAAAAGAGTGATTACTGTCCCGCAACAGTCTTTATGACACTTTGGGGGACATATTATGTGGCAAAAACATATTTAAAAAACTAATAGAAAATTCTAAAAATAAAAAAATTATAAAATACAAATAAAGGAAATAAAAAAATATAAAAAATAATTAAATAAAAAAAAAAAAAAAGGAAAAGTGTTCATTGTCCTCCAACAGTCTTTTTATGACCTTTATGTGGGACATATCATGTGGCAAAAATATATGTAAAAAAATAAGTAATAAACCAATTATAAAAAAATAATACAATAAAATATTAATAAAATACTAATAAAAGTAAAAAATAAAAAGGAAAAAGTGCAACATTTAAAAAGTGATGGTGTCCTCCAAGGTCTTTTTATGACCTCTTTGGGAACATATTATGTAGCAGAAATATATTAAAAGTTAAGTTTAAAAAAAAGACAAAAAAATTGAATACATAAAAGAAAACCACACCAACCAAAACCATCACCATTACCACCCCATTCATGTGAAACTATACATATGTTATAATAAAACAGCCTATACAAAATAGGGAACTAATTATAATCATTTATGTTGGTGTCACTTTGCATAGTTAAAGAATAAGGAGCTATAGTTTGAAAAAACAACAACTTTTTAACCACCTCAGCTCCCTTAATGACCAGACCACTTTTTACAATTCTGCACTACACTATTTTCACGGTTTATTGCTCGGTCATACAGCTAACCACCCAAATGAATTTTACCTCCTTTTCTTCTCACTAATAGAGCTTTCATTTAGTGGTATTTGATTGCTGCTGACATTTTTACTTTTTTTGTTATTAAACGAAATTTACCAATTTTTTTGCAAAAAAATGAAATTTTTCACTTTCAGTTGTAAAATTTTTCAAATAAAACTACATTTCTATATTAATTTTTCTCAAAATGTATTGTTCTACATGTCTTTGATAAAAAAAATGCAATAAGTGTATATTTATTGGTTTGCGCAAAAGTTATGGCGTTTACAAACTATGGTACAAAAATGTGAATTTCCGCATTTTGAAGCAGCTCTGACTTTTTTGTCATGTTTCCTGAGGTTCTTCAATGCCCAGACAGTAGAAACACCCCACAAATGACATTTCGGAAAGTAGACACCCTAAGGTATTCGCTGATGGGCATAGTGAGTTCATGGAAGTTTTTATTTTTTGCCACAAGTTAGAAAAAAAATTCCCATTTTTTTTATACAAAGTTGTCATTTTAGAGAGATATTTCTCTCACCCAGCATGGGTATATGTAAAAAGACACCCCAAAACACATTGCCCACCTTCTCCTGAGTACGGCGATACCACATCTGTGACACTTTTTTGCAGCCTAAGTGGGCAAAGGGGCACAAATTCTAAAGAGCACCTTTAGGATTTCACAGGGCATTTTTTACACATTTTGATTTCAAACTACTTTTCACGCATTAGAGCCCCTAAAATGCCAGGGCAGTATAAATACCCCACAAGTGACCCCCTTTTGCAAAGAAGACACCCCAAGGTATTTTGTGATGGGCATAATGAGTTCATGGAAGTTTGTATTTTTTGCCACAAGTTAGTGGAATATAAGACTTTGTAATAAAAAATTTTAAAAAAAAATCAAACAAACATCATTTTCCACTAACTTGTGACAAAAAATATATATATTCTGTTCTGTTGGATTCCAAAATCCACCAGTGGCCCCCTGTGTATTACTGGTGTCTGTTTTATTGTTGAATTGCTAAGTGAAATGTTGTGATTTACTGTATTAGTATACCTAGTAGCACTGTATGGGCAGTTTAGGGTTAACACCTCGGCTTATCCCCTTAGGTTGTTAGGTGATGGATCTAGGTCCACCCCCTGGTTAGTGAGTAGAGAATCTAGTGCTGCAATGAGGACCTACTCGTGTAAGTTCCTCAGAGCTACAAAAAATTTGAAGTTCTAGAATCTGAAACTCTGTGCATTGGAGTCAGACAGCAAGGTAGTGTGCATGTTTATGGCTGAGAGAGACTTTGCTAACACATCCTTCCACATTTAGAGATGGTTTGGTCTACCATATCTCAAATCTGCACCCATCAGCCTGGGAATTTGCAGAAATATTTACAAAGAACCTAATTGCTTGCCTAAGGTTCGGCAGAATAACTTAGAGACAATTAAGGAGTACTACAACATCATCATTGCTGCTCTACATACTTTGCTATTAGGGAGCAGTTGCACTGTGATCTACTTGGAACTGTATGATGTACTGCTATTCCTATTCTGCACAGTAATGAGAAATGTATTATTTACACCAAATGCCCTGATTACTGACTCCATTTGCCGTCGATTTCACCTGTTCTCCTAGCTTGCACCCAGACCAATACCAAAATCAAGAGCACCCCAACTACCACCAGGCAGGAGCTCCAACACCAGAGTTTGCCCTAAGAGAAGAAATGTTGCACGCTCCAGTCACTGCACAGCTCCAGGTAGAGCCAGAGGAGAGTTAGCTGTGATTTGTGAGTACTACAACCACCTTCAGGGCCACAACTTGCACTCCTATCCTTAACACATTCCTCAGCGGGCCGCTGCAAGAGAACACTGTGGAAACATATTTGGAGCAACTAGATCCAACAGGAAACAACATAACCTAAAACAAATAATAGGCCATGGTAAAAGATTACTTATCCCCCAGAGCTACATATAAAACATGGGGGAGAATAGAAAAAAACTAAAACGGGTGGGACAATACTCGCCTCCGTGTCTTTTATAAAATCATGACTTTACGTCATGAAATAGCAAAATCATGCAATTTTATATCAGAACACGGAGGCTTATATTGGTAGTTTAAAGTCGGTCAATAACAGAAGAGAAAACATGAGGTGGAGAACGAAAGTAAAATTCTTTGAAAGTGGATTCGCTGGGCCAGTCCGCCATCCTCATCAAGTGTTCCAGGCACGCACCTGAAGTAATTATAGAAGTGGCATATGCCCCACGGGCGGAATGGGTGCTAAGAATGGAAGCGTCCACTCCGGCCAGCGACAACACCCATTTCACCCAACGGGCCAAGGTGGTGCTGGACACTGGAGCGAAGGATTGGCAGATAGAGAGAAAGAGCTGTGGGGATGAGACCGAATGATAAACCTTCATCTGAAGCTCATACTCTCTCAAACAGGCCACTGGGCACGACGACGGGGAAGATGGAAAACTGGGATACGAGACCAAACATATCGCCGTTTTAGTGCGTCTGGGGATGTTAAAAGTCACCCCATCCAGGGTGAAAGACCTAGCATCGTAGTCTAGGGTCGAAACATCCGAGACCTGTTTGCAGGAGATGAGGCAGAACAGGGATACCAGTTTTGCAGGCAGTTTACAAAGCGTGAGGTCCGAGTTGGGAGGCCAGGAAGAGAAAAGAGACAAGACGCAGGAAACATCCCAAATAGCTGAATATCTAGGTCTGGGGGGACACGCTAGGCACAAACCTCTGTGTAAGCGGCACACCACTGGGTGTTGGCCTGCAGGTCGGCCATCAAAACCCTGGTGGGCTGAAGATATAGCTGATCTGAATAGATTAATCGTGCAATACACTCTACCAGCCTCGAACAATGAAGGAAGGCCAACAGTGAGGAATTGGAGTATCGCTGTTACAGGTGCCGAAATGGGATCCAAGTCCCGAGCCAGGCACCAGCGAGACCAAGTTCTCCAGGCTTCCCCATAGTCTCTTCGAGTGCCGGAAGCCCATGCGTCCGCCAAAAGGCATCGAGTTGAGCCCCGTCTAGAAGTAGAGGATGTAGTTTGCCCGATGGACCCAAGAGAAGATCCTGGTGGGCTGGTAGGAGTCTGGGCACATCTATCGCCAGTTCCAGGAGCTGTGGGAACCAAATTTAAAAAACTACACATATTAGGTATCACCGCGTCCGTAACGACAGTCTCTATAAAGATATCACATGATAGACCCCGTCCGATAAACACCATAATTTTTTTAAAATAAAAACTGTGTAAAAAAAAAACTATTTTTGTCACCTTACATCACAAAAAGTGCAACAGCAAGCGATCAAAAAGGCATATGACCCCCAAAATAGTACCAATCAAACTGTCACCTCGTCCCACAAAAAATGATACCCTATTTAAGACGATCGCAATAAAAAGACAATAAAAAAGCTATGGCTCTCAGACTATAAAGACACTAAAACATCATTTCTTTGGTTTCAGAAATGCTATTATTGTGTAAAACTTAAATAAATAAGAAAAAGTATACATATTAGGTATTGCCACGTCTGTAACGATCTTCTCTATAAAACTATCACATGACCTAACTCATCAGATGAACGCTGTAAAAATAAATAAATGAAAACTGTTCCAAAACAGCCAATTTTTGGGTCACCTTGCCCCATAAAGTGTAATAATGAATGATCAAAAAATCCTATGTACCCAAAAATGGTACCAATATAAACCTCCACACTTTCTGCAAAAAACGAGCCCCTGCACAAGACAATCGGCAGAAAAATAAAAAACATATGGCGTTCAGAAAACCAATCCAGCACAATCTGCCTTCCAAAAACCGTATGGCATTCCTTTCATTCTGCGCCCTGCCGTGTGCCCGTACAGCAGTTTACGACCACATGTGGGGTGTTTCTGTAAACCGCGGAATCAGGGTACTAAATATTGAGTTTTGTTTGGCTGTTAACCCTCAATGTGTTAAAGAAAAAAATTTAGAAAATGGAAAATCTGCCAAAAATGTGAAATTTAGAAATTTCCTCTCCATTTTCCTTTAATTCTTGTGGAACGCCTAAAGGGTTAACAAAGTTTGTAAAATCAGTTTTGAGTAACTTGAGAGGTGTACTTTCTACAATGGGGTCATTTATGGGGAGTTTCCACTATGTAAGCCCCACAAAGTGACTTCAGACCTGAACTGGTCCTTAAAAAGTGGGTTTTGGAAATCTTCTTAAAAATTGTAAGAATTGCTTCTAAACTTCTAAGCCTTCTAACGTCCTAAAATAATAAAATGACATTTCAAAAATGATGCCAACATAAAGTAGACATATGGGGAATGTTAAGTAATAAATATTTTATTAGGTATGACTTTCTGTTTTAAAAGCAGAGAAATTGAAATTTGGAAAATTGTAAATTTTTCAAAATTTTGGGTAAATTTGGGATTTTTTCATAAATAAAGGTGAAATATATTGACTCAAATATATGACTATCATGAAGTACAATGTGTCACGAGAAAACATTCTCAGAATAGCATGGATAAGTAAAAGTGTTCCAAAGCTATTACCACATAAAGTGACACATGTCAGATTTGTAAATTTTGACCCGGACATTGGGGCATCAATGACCCTTGGTCATGAAAGGGTTAACAAAGGATTCTCCAAATAAAAAGCCCTGGGCATCCTTGCCCGCCTCAGTGAGGGCAAGGTTGGACAGCGTGGGTTCAATTTTAAAGAGGATGGCTTTACGCCTCTCTATAAAAAGGGAAGTGTTAACAATACCGCAATACAGTACGCAATACAGGCAATACAGATTGCCCTTTGAATCCAGCCCTGGAGCTCTTCCGGGTCAACCTGTTTGTTTTTAGCTCTGGCTATTTCGGCCAGATTAAACAATTTTGCCAACGGACCGAATATGTCCAAAAGTTTGTTCTGGCAAGACTTTCACGTGGAATCCAGACCTTTACGAGTATTCCATCCTAATTTAGACAGAAACTGGGTCATTTTGGGACCCACAATGGGGGTCTCGCAGACCTTGCTGGGGACCAGGGGTCTGGGACATTCTGCCCTGAGTTTATTGCGTGCCGACTTGCTAAGAGGGTGCCGTACCCAATTTTCCAGGTATTTGGTTACATGGTCCACTGGGAACCATTCTGCGGACCTCGGGTGATGGAGAGCGTCTGGGTCAAACATAGGTTCCCCCGTAGGATCTAGCAGGGTGGAGCCCGTAGAAGAGGGAAGGTCATTGCAAAAGCTGCTAATAGCTAAACCCGATAGGGCAGGGGCAAAGGGAATCCTGTCCGCCCTTATCCTCATAGTAGTCACGTATGGTCTCCGCATCAGCCTCCTCACCAGACCCAATTTCTGAGTCGAAGTCGCTCTCCAGTTGTGCTCTAGCACTCTCCAGTTGTGCTCTAGCACATTTCCAAGCTTGTTCTGCTTGGCGCAGAAAGGCTCTTTTGCGTGACATAGGCACGCTGTCATGGGTGGATAAGGTCACACCGATCGTATCATTTCTGAAGGCAGTAGAGCTTGAGAGACTGTGTTGGGCTGGAGCAATAGCAGGGGTACGCCCTGCAGAGTTTAGAGCAGGACACGGTGAGCGTGTTTATGCATTAGAGCCTTTATCGGCCTCAGGGCGTGCCAGCAAGGCATCAGATATAGTCTGGGACAGGGCAGAAGACATAGAGCCCATGGCAGCCAGGATGGCGTCCGAGACTGAGCGCTGTAGCGCCAGAGTTTGGGCATCTAATGGGGCAGCCCTTGGGTCATCTACAGGGGAAGGGGGACCTGAGATGGCCAGGGAATTATCGGACATCTGAGGTAGATCCAAATCCTCAGGGGACAGGGGGAGTGGTAGGCCTTTTTGATTTAGGCATTGCAGTAGGAAGAAACAAAACTATCTGCAGGGAAATGTAAACCAAGGGGGTAAGGAGAGCGCAGGCCAGTAGGGGAGATTCGCCTCCAAGCTAGCCGCCTATATTGTACGGAAAAAACAGGGAGTTCACCAGGGCCCAGAGAAAATGAGGGGAGAGAGAGGAGACAGCGGACAGAAGCAGAAAGATGGCCGCCGAAATCCCGTGAGCGGAACATGCCGAAACAAGAGCGCGAAGGAGAAGACGGCCAAACAGAAGGGATATGGCGGAGAGGCAGGGAGGGCAGAGAGGGAGGTACAATATAGAGTACAGCAGAAGGGGAAAGAGGCGCAACGCGCCGAAGGGGAAAGAAGGGGCAAGGGAGGAAAAGAGCTAATTCCACAAGGACTGGGGCCCTGGAGATAATGGTAGAATGTAATAACAATTACACAAAAGTGTAATACATAATGAACGACAAGGGTTGTACTTATCTGTATGGTAGCAGCAAAGAAAGAGCAATAGTGTGGGGAGGTAATGCCTATTATACTGGGACTTGTGAGGGGAGTGGTCTATCACCATGGTTTCTATTTTTTCCTACTGTTGTATTTTTTTGCTGCTATTGGTGTACAGTAAAGAAAGGGTTAAGCAATATGAGCCTTTGTGTCTTGATATAAAATCCAAGATTATGGATTGTGGATTATGTGGCTGGATCTTTAGTGTTAGCAACCTTTAAAGTGTTTATTACTTGTCAAATATCATCCTTATAAAGATGGTCATATGCACTAGGTATGTAACTGCCTTCTGTCAATTCCCCATAAACATACATTCAAATCATATCAACCATTGTGCATGTCTATTTCAATTATGAGAGGACAGTAAACCATTCCAAGGTGGTGGCTGATCTCCCAGGGAAAAAAAAAGATTCAGACATTAAAATTGAACATGCCCAATTCTTAGTTCACCTTAACTTTGCTGATGGCAACAACTTTTCAGTTGCCTCCATATTCTCATCAGATTTTTTTATACCAATGACATTGGTAGCTCTATCTAATGTCTATGGTCAGTTTAACTCGGAGCCATATTTTAGCCTGAAACAAGATTGTTAATTATGATAAGGATTAAATGCTGTCTTTGCACTATATGTTGCACTCATTTTATTATTTTGTAAATAACATGCTAGACCATGTAGCCATTATAGGGGTTTTCTGATTTGGAATATGTGCTGTGGCTTCTTCAGTGTTTAATTGCATGCTATCTAATTAGTAATGACAGTGCAGGGTATTGCAGATTCCTCCTGTCCTGTTCAGATGGCTAATTATGGCCTATATTAACATGAGCTGCACAGTATTGACTAGATGGACTGTATTTACTAGACATGCAGCAAATTTGCCAGTGTCACACATTTTCTGACAATAGCTACATAAATGCAATCACATTAGTAACTTTGGGCCAACCTTGGCATGAACATTGTCCACTGGTCACGCTTGAATGTTGCCATGTTCTTCTTGGTAAAGTCTCAGTTGAGAAGCACTGGTTAATGCAGTTGTCGTGTAATCCATGCATAGAACATTATCTGTTCATTTTCTTAAATAATCGTTTTTTAAGAACAAATTTTGTCCCTCTAATTGCGGACTAAGTATTAGATAAAGCCAGTTATACAGATTTTGACATCAAAGTCAAGAAACAAACCCACCAGAAAGCGTGTCTGAAATCTGCAATTTATTTTTCTCTTATCAAGCAAAAGGAAATTGCAGTATTTACAAAGATAACATATTTCCCAGATGTAGACTACAGTTTTCTGTGTACATCTCTTTAGATGCACAAATGATATAACAATGGCATATATTTCAAGCAATTGCAGACATTTGTGTGCTTTAATTGAACAGCTTTCTAATATCTTGCAGCCAACTTGTCAAGCATGCACATATAAGTTAATTTATGAACAGCTGATAGCCTGTTATGTATTTGTGAGAGCTCAATGCTAAAAACAGAAGAGTAAAATCAAGAAAAGATCATGAATAAACATAAGACAGGGACACGTAAACTTCTAAGCTGCCAAAAATAAGAAAAACATAATGGAAATATGTTGAAGATCAGACCTGGGTTAGAGAAGACCAGGGTCAGATCCTGCTAGATGTTCTTCCAAACTGTTTGCTTTAAATGCTAATAGTCACTAAAATATATAGCCTAACTATATGAGGGGTCGTGCAGAAGATAGGAGTGGTAGTGGCTCTGAGATGTTGTGTCACAGTGTACTCCCTCAGGCCATAGCTCCCTTGGGATCGGTGCAGTGGAAAGCTGGTATGAAGAAATGATCATAACATGTAGGCTGTCTTGTCATTTTTCCAAATCTTTGTCAGTTCATATTTTTTACCTATGATTTTTCCTTTCTGCCTTTGCTTTTGAGTTATGGAAAAACACAGTGCAAATGTTTTAAGAGGAAAATGATTAATCACATTTTTATAGCTATGCATATAAAGTAATTTGAGCAATCAGTCAGTCGCTGGCCTAGCTGTTTTGCTTGCATTAACTAAATTATAGCTTGCTGTAAACATAAATAATAATTGAAATCTACAGAATCAGACAATAAATGATTTGTTTTATTCAAATAATATATTGAATTTCTTTACAATTGTTCTTAAAGATTAACTCAATTCCAACCACCTTGAAACGAATAAATGAACTATAGAATATCATACTTACCAACATATGTTTTAATTAAACAGATAACGAGATGGAGCTAAGAGTATGAAGTCCAGTCACAAGCAATCACTATAATATTAGTTGCACATAGATATGGCAGCCCCAAACTGGCTGCGACATTCACAATAACCGTTAAAAGTGTCATTAAAGCAACCCTACAATTCATGAAAAGAAAATTCAGGAAAGGAAATTCCGGCACTCTGGGTGGAATGAAATATGTAATAACAGAAACATATGGATCATCAACATGGATAAAAGCTCTCATAATTTTGTTTATGTGTTTCGATACACATGCTTAATCATAGCAAAAAAAAAATCACATTATCTGTAAAACGAACAGTACACTTACCTGGTACCCTCCTTTCCATCTTTTTAGCTGCAGATCTGCCAATTCCTGTCTAATTCCTGTGTTGCTCTTCTGCCATCCATGCTTCTCAGACTGCGTGATGTATATTGTGTAATCACAAATAAATACAAATTATTGCTTATTGTTAACAAAGGAATGGTACAGGGGGGGGGGGCAAAAAGAGTCAGCGCTCTCTCAAATGTTTAAACACAATGGTGGACAGCAGCTCACCTGGTGAATGTACAAATATTAGGCCCAACTCTAATCAATGCATTTTAACTCCAAACTGGGGTCTTTGTCATGTACATAATCCAATTCTGAAAACCTGAAACCTATAGAAAATAATAAATAGTGAAAATCTAATGTGGCAGAAGTATCACCCTAACAGACAGAATCATCTCCTCCAAGTGTCCCCACCTGATCAATAAAGCATTTACTAGTATAAAATACAAATTACACATATTTAAAATAACACTTTATTCATATGCAAGTGCTCTGTAATACAGGATCTGCAGTTATTTTAAAAATTCATGCAATAAATAATACAATACCAATAAATACCAGATATTGTAAAACGTTCTGGAGGTTTACTGCCCGGCTTGCAGATAGCAAGAAGGGCGCAGGCTAGTAAGGTAAATACAAAAATACTAGTGAAATTATGTTTGACTCTTTAGTTTTAGTTTTTCTTTCACAACCATATATTCCTAGCCTTTATTATGACACAATATAATATCAAGTTTTGAAATTAAACCCTTCAAAATATTTATTTCTAACTAAAAACCCACTTATTGGTATCACTCCTGTTCCACGTGTGCAGTGTCCCCTCGTGTACGTGGGTACTGCAAAGTTGTTATATTATATGTTGTATCATGCTGTATTTCACCCTTATGCAAAATCCCTATTAACAGGCTGTCAGGTGCACTACACATATTTCACCACTAGATGAGGATAGCACTAATATATATATAGCTCAGTTCAGGCCTAAAAATAGTAGAACCGCAGCACTCTCTTGTCTCATTAATTCCTTTATTCCATCAAATCCATGCGACGTTTCGACCTGGACGGTCTTTTTCAAGCAAGGACCCTTGCTTGAAAAAGACCGTCCAGGTCGAAACGTCGCATGGATTTGATGGAATAAAGGAATTAATGAGACAAGAGAGTGCTGCGGTTCTACTATTTTTGGTTGCCTGTTTGGAGGGACGCTACGGACTGGCGTTCAACACCGAGTGCACCACCACACCAAGGCCTGTATACCCTTTAGTGCTGCTACACCGTCTATCTTATGTTGTCAGTTCAGGCCTAGTCTTGGAGTAGTAGTTGTAGGAGTGAGAGTGCAGTTGCTAGCAGTGTTAGTGGAAGTCAGCTCAAAGGAGAAAGAGTGGGTAAAGTCACAAAGGACAATAGCCATTTTACCAGGCTTTACGGACCTTTGGATTCAAGGTGAAGGATTTATTAGCTTCGGGCAGCCTCACCATTAATCAGCTGGAGAAAAAGGACCAGATTCAGGACTAAATACCAGTGAGTACACAACCTCCTACCATATCCTGAGATACAGCCACATATATAGCCTGTTACTTGAATTTACAGCATTCAGCCTCCATATACATGGGAGACTGTTTATATCTGGATGTAAATTGCTGTCACGTCCCTGCTTACAGACTACAGTAAAGTTCTTAGTTGGATTCGAACCCTGTCTCATTGTTCCATCTCCATACTGCAACCACTCTCATCTCATTTTGCACCACCGAGGTGCTGGCGTCACGATTCTACCTAATTCAGGGGCCCAGCAGCACAAGCACCCAGAAATCCAATCACCATCAAGGGCACCTCAGTCACCACCTGGCCGGTGTCCCTTGTAGAAGAGTGTCCCCCGGAGAATTTGGTGCTGTTCTCCCCTTCAATGCAGCCCGGTCCAGGGAGCGTCAAAACTGTGAGAAAAGAACTAACTGTTATTATTCCTCGGTACACCGTCACCTCACAAGTTATCCCCTGTGGCCGGAGCTCTGCACGTGTTGTTAATGAAAAGCACACTCCTGGCCCAGCAGCTGCTATTTTTACATTCAGCCACAGAGATCTGCTGTCACTGAATACATTCTGTTTATAGAGGAATAATAAATGATTGCTGGTTAAATCAATACAGTTGCCCAATAAGCCAAAATAATATTCATATGCAAATAAATCTACAATTACAAAGAGGTTTGGAAACATCTGGTCTGTCTAGTCTACGTCTAATGCATCACTGTTGTACTTTTCATCTAGGAGACTGCTTATAATTTGCAAATACAGCAAGTGTTTGACTTCAATGCTTTTGTTGCATGATTGCTTTAGCAATGTAAACTTTCTTAGTAGAAGCTGTGACGCTGTGATGTAATAACTATTCTTATCATTTAAAATTACTGCCAACTTGGCAAAACTTCAGGGATCAGAGATGATTCATCCACAAGAAAAAGGACTGGAGGATGGAGTAGTTCTCCATGTACATATAAATTGTACTTAAAGGGGACCTTTATGGCATATCACTAGATTATACTATAAATGCCTGATAGGTGCGGGTTCCATTTCTGGGATCCATTCCTAGTTCAACAATGGGACCCTGAAGTGAAGGAAGAAAAATATTTGCATGTAGAGGTGTCCACCCGCACCTATCTGACATATATGGCATATGCCATAAATGCTCCAGGTGTAGCAACCACTTTTAAAGGGGTTTGAACCCATTTTCAAATAGGTCAGAATTGAAATCTGAGTTAATAGAGTGGACTATCCAATTCAGTATATTCATCTATTGCAGGGATACTCAACCTGCAGCCCTCTAGCTGTTGCAAAACTACAAATCCCAACATGCCCTGATAGCTATGGGCTGTCCAGTCATGTTGGGAGATGTATTTTTGCAATTTGGGCTTCCCTGATCTATTGTAAGAGTGTCTGCAAAGGGTGCCTAATTAGAATAGCCAGTGGGGAACAGAACACTTGCTGAGGTTAGAGTCCCAGCAGAAGCTACTTCCTCATTCTCTTCTGTCAAGCTGTTGTAAAAATGTTGCATAGCAGCAGGGCCGTCTTTAATATTGATTGGACCCTGGGCAAAAATTTACTTGGGCCCCCTGGATCCCGCCTTCCCACACCTTAGCAGGCAATCACGCCCTCCACCACAACACACACACAAAAAATCCACACATCTGGTAGAGTCCAGTGAATGACTGTAAATACTTCCAGTTCTGAAGACTCCAGCGGCTCAGGATCAGTGCTCTGGGCTCAGGCTGGAAGTGGGCACCGCTCTGCAGGAAGGAGACCAGGGCTCGGCTCACCCTAGTGTTACAGTGCACCCCAGCACCCCACAGTATGCAGTATAGCACCCTGTAGTATACAGCACCACACAGTATGCAGTATAGCACCATACACTATACAGTACCCCACAGTATATAGTAGAGCAGTATAGCAGCCCACAGTATACAGCACCTCACGGTATACAACACCTCACTGTATACAGCACCCCAAACTATACACGATACAGCCCCCCACACTATACAGTACAGCAGTATAGCACTCCCCCCCACTATACAGCCCCCCCCCCCACACTATACAGGCCCCCACAGTATACAGACCACCACACAGTATACAGCCCACCACACAGTATACAGCCCACCACACAATATACAGCCCATTACACAATATATAGCCCACCACACAATATACAGCCCACCACACAATATACAGCCCACCACACAGTATACAGCCCACCACACAGTATGCAGCACCCCACTATACATACAGTAGTTTACAGTATATTAATAACAGCCCCTGTCACCTTTTTCTGATGTAATCTTTACACAAAAAAGCTCCACAGTTAACTTCTGCAACACTCAGTAGGACCTGTGATGACCTCATAGCCATGTGACCAGTAATTGCTAGGTTACTGGTCACATGGTAATGATGTCATTAAGGTCCTAGATCAAAACTCATTAAAGGGGTTGTCCGGGATCAAATTTTTTTTTTTTTAACTGCTTACTCACTGTTAGTAGCCAAATCTATCTTCCTAAGATGTTTTTAGGTAGCTTTTGCACTGCTGCATGGCTCCCACAGTCCCCAGCAGACTGTGTACATATCTGTTTCTGTATGCCATCACTTCCTGCTGCAGTGCATTGTGGCTCTCAGTGCAGATCAGCAGCTCCTGGTTTCTACAGTGTAAGATCACCTCCCTGCACCCGCCCCCCTCATACATATTCAGCCTCCTCCATAGATCCACCCCCTTCATACATATTCAGCCTCCTCCATAGATCCACCCCCTTCATACATATTCAGCCTCCTCCACTCCTCCATAGATCCACCCCCCCTCTTACATATTCCTCCCCCATAAACCCCTCCCTGCTCTGGCTCTTGCACATGTCTTGTGCTCAGTGTTTGCAGACAGTGAACTAACAGGGAGCAGCTCCATCTTTCCACAATGGTAGATCATTTTTAGTTGTGTGTGTACATTCATCATTACAATAACCAATTACTAGTAATATATCTTAGCATTGCTAATGTTTTACAATTTCAATAGTTTTGCTCTGCTACACAGTAAGGCTATTTTCACACTCACGTTTGGTGTGGATCCATCATGGATGGATCCGCACCGATAATACAAACTGCTGCATCCGCTCAGAATAGATCAGTTTGTATTATCTTTACCTTAGCCAATATGGATCCATCTTGAACACCATTAAAAGTCAATGGGAGATGGATCCATTTTCTATGGTGCCAGATTGTCATAAAAAACAGATCTGTCCCCATTGACTTAGGGCTCTTTCATACTGGCGTTTTTGCTTTCCATCCTAGAGTTCCGTCCTCTGGGCTCCAGGACGGAAAGATACTGATCAGGATTATCCCCATGCATTCTGAATGGAGAGAAATCCCTTCAGGATGCATCAGGATGGCTTCCGTTCAGTATGTGAACGTTTTTTGGACGTTGACAAAACCGTATCATGCTGCACATTTGTCTCCGTCCAAAAATCCGGAAGACATGCCATAACGCCGGATCCGGAATTAATGTCCATTGAAGAGCATTAATCCGGACCCGACGTTTACCTTTTATGAATGGTTACCATGGTAGCCAGGACGCTAAAGTCCCGGCTGCCATGGTAAAGTGTAGTGGGGAGGCAGGGGACAAGTATACTTGCCGTCCGTGCGGCTCCCGAGTCCCGGGGCGCTCCACAATGACGTCAGAGCGCCCCATGAGCATGGATCACGTGATCCATGCAAGTGGGGTGCTCTGATGTCATTGTGGAGCGCCCCAGGACCCGCACGGACTGTAATTTTACCGCTCCCTCGCTCCACACTACTTACTATGGCAACCAGGACTTTAATAGCGTCCTGGCTGCCATAGTAACACTGAAAGCATTTTGAAGACTGATCAGTCTTCAAATGCTTTCAGTTGTCTTGCGCTGTGACAGATCCGGCGGGCATTTCCGGCGACGTAAGTGCACGCCGGATCCACACAACACAATTGTGAAAGAGCCCTACATGAGCGCTTGGCAGCTGTAGACATCTCTGTTGGTCCCATGTTCATATGTGCCCGCATTGCTGAGAAAAATGATGTGAAAGAGGCCTAAGGCTACTTTCACACTTGCGTTCAGGTGTCCGCTCGTGAGCTCCGTTTGAAGGGGCTCACGAGCGACCCTGAACGCAGCCGTCTGGCCCTAATGCATTCTCAGTGGAGGCGGATCCACTGAGAATGCATCCGCCTGCCAGCGCTCAGCCTCCGCTCCGCTCAGTGAGCGGACACCTGAACGCTGCAAGCCCCTATAGTGCCCCCCATAACGTGTAAAAAAATAAATAAGCCCCTTTAGAGCCCCCATAGTGCTCCTCTTCCACATGGTTCCCCCCCCATAATGTGCCAGTAAGAAGTGCCACCCAAAAATAAATATACCACCAGATGCCCCATAGTGCCGTTCTCCCCTTTAGTGCACCCATAGTGCCAGCTCCCCCCTCCCAAAAAAAAAAAAAAATACACTGATACTTACCTCCATCAGCAGCGATGCGATGCAGGCCTCTTCCGGACTGTGTCCCTGCTGTGTGCTGCCCGGCTCAGGCGGCGCGATGATGACGTCTTCGCACCGCCTGAGCCGGCCTCTGATAGGCTGCAGGCATTAGTGCTTGCGGCCTATCAGAAGAACAGGGGAGGGACACACCTCTCCCTCCCCTGCTGCAGCACAGGCATCTGTATCGCTGTCCTAAGGACGGCGATACAGATGGATTAGATATGGAGATGAGCTCATCTCCTACTGCCCCCCGCCCCCCCCCCCCACCGCTGCCACAAATGCCCGCATTACATCCAGACCCACTGGACCCCCCCTGTAGGTGCGCCACTGTAGGGATAGCAGACTGCAACAAACTATAAAGGCCACGCTCCCACATCTATCCATAAACATCGCTGACAGCGTCACACTATAAGGGCCACACTCCCACATCTATCCCTAAACATCGCTGACAGCGTCACACTATAAGGGCCACGCTCCCACATCTATCCCTAAACATCGCTGACAGCGTCAAGCTATAAGGGCCACGCTCCCATATAGATCCCTAAACATTTTTGAGAGCTTTAGGTCCCTTTCACACGAGCGAGTTTTCCGCACGGGTGCAATGCGTGACATGAACGCATTGCACCCGCACTGAATCCTGACCCATTCATTTCACTGGGTCTGTGTACATGGGCGTTGTTTTTCATGCACCATTTCTGCGTTGTGTGAAAATCGCAGCATGCTCTATATTTTGCGTTTTTCATGCAGCCCTGGCCCCATAGAAGTGAATGGGGCTGCGTGAAAAAGGCATTGCATCCGCAAGCAAGTGTGGGTGCGATGCGTTTTTCACTGATAGTTGCTAAGAGATGATGTTTGTAAAGATTCAGTTTTTTATCACGCGGGTGGAAAACGCATCAAAACGCATTGCACCCATGCGGAAAAAAGTGAACAACTAAACGCAATTGCAGCCAAAACTGACTGAACTTGCTTGCAAAATGGTGCGAGTTTCACTAAACGCACTCTGAACGCATCTGGAACTAATCCGCAACGCCCGTGTTAAACCAGCCTTACAGAATTATAGCAGCTTTGAAACAAAAAAAATATTGTTTTAGTGTGTCCATAGTCTGAGAGCCACCGTTTTTTTATTTTTTGACCGATTGTGTGGCTACTTTCACACTAGCGTTCGGCTGTCCGCTCGTGAGCTCCGTTTGAAGGGGCTCACGAGCGTCCCCGAACGCTTCCGTCCAGCCCTGATGCAGTCTGAATGGATGCGGATCCGCTCAGACTGCATCAGTCTGGCGGCGTTCAGCCTCCGCTCCGCTCGCCTCCGCACGGACAGGCGGACAGCTGAACGCTGCTTGCAGCGTTCGGGTGTCCACCTGGCCGTGCGGATCCGTCCAGACTTACAATGTAAGTCAATGGGGACGGATCCGCTTGAAGATGCCACAATATGGCTCAATCTTCAAGCGGATCCGTCCCCCATTGACTTTCAATGTAAAAGTCTGGACGGATCCGTCCGAGGCTAATTTCACACTTAGCTTTTTTTTGCCAATTTAATGCAGACGGATCCGTTCTGAACGGAGCCTCCGTCTGCATTAATATGATCGGATCCGTTCAGAACGGATCCGATCGAACGCTAGTGTGAAAGAGTTATTCATTTTTTGCGGGTTGAGGTGACGGTTTGATTAGTACTATTTTGGGGGACATGCGCCTTTTTGAACGCTTGTTGAAGCACTTTATGTGATGTTAGGTAAAAAAAAAATAAGGCTTTTTTTTTAACAGTTTTTATGATATTTTTTAAGGTGTTTTTCGGACATGGTGTGCAATGTGATATATTTATGGGGCCGGTTGTTACGGACAAGGCAATACCAAATATATATATATATTTTTTTTTATTCATTTAATTTTTTTAAGGAATAAATGAACGAATAAAAGACAATTTTTATTTTTTATTAAAATTTATTTGTTACAGTTTGAATTTGTATGCACGTTCCCTTTTTTTCAGTTAAACTTTTTTTTGCTGTCACTTTTACTTTTTTTTCATTACTTTTTTTAATACTTTCACTTTAATACAGTGCATTGCAATAGTCATCTATTTCAATGCACTGTATTGTCAATGCTACTTTTGCACTAAGGCTAATCAGACCCGGTCTGATTAGCCTTAGGTCCATAGCAACCAGGACGCCTTTGTTAGGCGTCCGGTTGCCATGGCAACGGCCGCTACAGGGGCGCAATAGTAGAGAGAGGCAGCTTCACATGGATGCGGCACCAGCAGAGTGTTAGCTGTTATAGTTACAGCTAACGCTCTCTGCTGCCATCAGGAATCAGCTACACAAGGAGCGGAAGGAGCGGACGGATCGAGGGAGGGGGGGGGGGGGCGATCACTCTGCTGCCATCAGGAATCAGCTACACAAGGAGCGGAAGGAGCGGACGGATCGAGGGAGGGGGGGGGGGGCGATCACTCTGCTGCCATCAGGAATCAGCTACACAAGGAGCGGAAGGAGCGGACGGATCGAGGGAGGGGGGGGGGCGATCACTCTGCTGCCATCAGGAATCAGCTACACAAGGAGCGGACGGATCGAGGGAGGGGGCGATCACTCTGCTGCCATCAGGAATCAGGTACACAAGGAGCGGACGGATCGAGGGAGGGAGGGGGCGATCACTCTGCTGCCATCAGGAATCAGCTACACAAGGAGCGGACGGATCGAGGGAGGGGGCGATCACTCTGCTGCCCGCACCAATCAGATACACAAGGAGCGGACGGATCGAGGGAGGGGGGGAGGGGGCGAGGGGGCGATCACTCTGCTGCCATCAGGAATCAGGTACACAAGGAGCGGACGGATCGAGGGAGGGGGGGGGGGGGCGAGGGGGCGATCACTCTGCTGCCATCAGGAATCAGCTACACAAGGAGCGGACGGATCGAGGGAGGGGGGGGAGGGGGCGAGGGGGCGATCACTCTGCTGCCATCAGGAATCAGGTACACAAGGAGCGGACGGATCGAGGGAGGGGGGGGGCGAGGGGGCGATCACTCTGCTGCCATCAGGAATCAGGTACACAAGGAGCGGACGGATCGAGGGAGGGGGGGCGGGGGGGCGATCACTCTGCTGCCATCAGGAATCAGCTACACAAGGAGCGGACGGATCGAGGGGGGGGGGGGGGGCGGGGGTGCGATCACTCTGCTGCCATCAGGAATCAGCTACACAAGGAGCGGACGATCGATCTGCATTTGTCATAGTTCTCTGCTGCCATCACTAAAGGAGCGAACGGATGGGGGGGGGGGGGCGATCGCATTGGGGGAGCATTTTACACATGTCGCATCCATGTGGTTGCGACAACAGCAGGGTGTTAGCGTTAGCTGTCACACTGTCACAGCTCACATGAATGCGACACCAGCAGGAGCAGACGGATCGAGGGGGGACTTACTTGAATTACATTAGACTCTGACTGCAACTGAATGCCGGCAAGGGACTACTCTGATTGGTCCCTTGTCGGCGCCCGGTGACGTCTGGAGGGGCGGAGCTTAGCACAATCTTGGCCTGGAGAGTTACTGCCCCTCCCAGACTTTGCATAATTAATTAGACTGTCAGTGACGTCACCGGGCTCACTGAGCAGCGGAAGAGGAAGCTTTCCTCCCCTGCAAGGGACCCGGTACGTCACTGACTGAAAGGAATCAGTTACTTCCTGCCAGAAAGGTTTTGGATAAAAAGGGTACTTGGAAACATGCTAAAAAGGTAGGACATGGGTGTATGTAACGTGGGTGTATGTGCAATGCTATTAAACAATGGTCCCTAATCCCGGACAACCCCTTTAAGGTCCTAGAATTAAGATCATTAACACAGTACGATCATGATGCCTGTGTAGCCGACAGCCTGACACCCGGGGCAGTAGCTAGCAGGGCTCAAGAGGCAGCTGCCTTGGGCCCCCCAGGAGCAACTGGGCCCAGGGCAGCTGCCCCTTTTGCCCCTTGGTAAAGACAGCCCTGCATAACAGAATTGCAGACCTATTCATCTCTATGGGTCCGCACGATGTGTTGCGGATCCGCAAAACACACACGGATGTGTTAATGGACTCTTAACACTAGGGCTCTCTATGATGATTACTGGTACTTAAAAAAAAAACATGAAAACTATGAGAATCTCTGTAGTTATGCTGCTTTAGTAGCCCCTTACATTAGTGTACCACTTTCACAGTAGTTATGCCACCACAGTAGTTTTGTTACTTTAGTACCCCCACACAGTATTTCTCCCCATTAGTGGCCTCTTAGTGGCCTCAGATAGTAGTGCTCCCTTTTAATGTCCTTCCTAAAGTACCTGTGGTATAAATAAATATAAAAATGTAATACTCACCCAATCCTGTTCCTCCAATAAATGGGGCACATCCCACTCTCACCAGCAGGTGCAATGCAGTGACTAGAGAGTGATGCACTCTTCTTCTTAATTCAGCATTTGCAATGTTATTTGCATCACGCTTGCTGGGGAGAGCACAGGCCAGGGAATGAGGCCTGTGCCATAATGGATGACAGGCCGCCTGATCCTGTGATCCTGTAACAGGCACTATGGCTGCTAATGTGGTAGTTCCACCCTTGCTGATGTTAATGCCAGAGGAGGTTTGGAACTCTGCAGTTACTGAGTCAGCAAAACATTTGGGACACTGTGTAAAATGTAAATAAAAACAGAATGTAATGCAAATCTCATTGACCCATATGTTATTCACAATAGAACACATACAGTGAGACATGAAAAAATAACTTAACTGTTTTAGAACTTGATAGCAGCAGCACATCTCAAAAACTGTTGGGACAGAGGCAACAAAAGGCTGGAAAAGTAAGAGGCATTAAAAGTCACATGACTGGGTATAAAAAAGAGCACTTTAGAAAGGCTGAGTTTCTCAGAAGCAAAGATGGCCAGAAGTTCACCAATCTGAAGAAAGAAAAAACGGCATCTAAGTATTATGGAACAATTTTAGAAAAATGCACCTCAACATAAAATTGTGGAGACTTTGGGGATTATTTATTAATCTGAAATACATCTAAATTAGGTGTATTTATTTGGTATTTCAGGTGTAGATGGCAGCACAATGGTTAGTTGCACCACTATCTGCGACTTTTAACTGCTAACGCCAGGTCTAACGCTGGGTTCAGACCTGAGCGTTCTGAAAGGAGCGCTCTGTATGCGCGATTGTACCGGCGTTTGCAATCGCGCATACAGAGACAAGCGAACGTCTATTGTCACGCGTTCCCGAAAGTCTATGTACTGGAACGCGTGACAAGACGCCCCAAAGAAGCTCATGTACTTCTTGGGGCGTCAGGCGTTTTACAGCGCGATCGTACGCGCTGTAAAACGCCCAGGTGAGAACCATTCCCATAGGGAATCATTGGTTTCTCCTTGTTGAGCGTTTTACAGCGCGTAGGAACGCGCTGTAAAACGCTCAGGTGTGAACCCAGCCTTAAATTGTGGGTGGAGAAGGGGATTGACCACTAGGCCTGTCTTATTCTTCATTTTCTACACCTGTAAGACAGCTCATTTATCATTCTGACATACTCCTTAATTAGGTGTATTTCAGGCATAGATGGCTGCGCAACGGTTAGGTGCGCCACTATCTGTGACTTTTCCCCGCTTCCGCCAGGTCTAAAATTGTGGGCTGGGACGGGGATGGGCAGGTAGGCCCGTCTCATTCATCATTTTCTACGTCTGCAAGACAGACGTTCTACATTTAGAACTTTAGAAGTTATAGAGAGGCCTGCACCTCTTCATAATGGCTATGGGCCTTTATTAGGACCGGCGTCTAAAACACAGTTCTTAATAAATGTGCCCCTTTGAATATTTCACCACCTACAGTACAAAATACCAAGAGAAGATTCAGAGGATCTAGGGAAATCCATGCGCAGAAAGGACAAGGCCAACAGTCAATATAAGATGCTCATGATCTGTAGGCCATCACTGCATTAAAACAGGCATGATTCTGTACTGGAAATCACTGCATGGGCTCAGGAACACTCCCAGAAATCATAATCTATGAACACAGTTCACCATGCAATCCACAAATGCAAGTTAAAGCTGTATCATGCAAACAAGAGAAGCCGCTGTCTTCTCTGGGCAAAAGCCCATTTAAAAAAGGCTGAGGCAAAATGGAAAACTATTCTGTTTTCAGATAAATCTAAATTCTTTTTGGAAACCACAGATGCTGTGTCCCATGGACTCAAGCGGATAGGCATGGGGAGTTCCCAGGAATTTTATCTAGGGGGGTTCCTAAAGGCAAAGAAATTTGGCACGTGTAGTGCGCTGTGCCAATTCTTTTGCCTGCTCATTTTTCAGGCGCGTAGTGTGTTGCGCTGATTCTTTTACCTGGCCATAGGAACAGGATAATGCGGCGCACATTTTTAGCCCCGCCCATTATTAAAAGCACCTCCTACATATAATAGGCCACTCCCAACAAACACTGTACAACTGAAATTCAATTGTTGAGGCATGTCTTTACACATCATATGGAGAGGGGAGGGTCTGTCCTGACTGCACTGCCTGCTTCACATTATACAATAAACAGCAGGGTACAGCCAGGATGCTCCTCCGCTCTCCTGCCTGCCCAGATCCTGCTCAAGGCCTGTGGTTCCCCCCCACCATCTGCCACCCGCCCATGGCCTGCTGCCCTATTTGGCCATCCTCACCCAGCTCTGAATCCTCCTTATGCAAATGGCAGGGGGAGGAGCCGGAGCATCTCCTCTCCTACATAGCACCTCATACCTCTTACATCCAGTGATGTCACCTTTGTTGTAGACGTTCTCTTTCTTTATCTTCTCTATTCAGACCAGACCGCCATGATGATTTTTCAGCCATCTCCCGTCTCTGCAGAGATTGACATTAGTTTCCCACATTTCCATTATCTTCACATCTTCTGAACACCCTTTCCTGCCACCCCCAATACTATACTGCAGAAACAGTCCCCCTGGAAATACTACTACCACACAGTGCCCCCTTCAACAATTATTGGCACACAGTGCTCTAAAACCCAGACACTAATAGTATAAAGATAATGTCCCCCAAAAATGATTGTGCTAAGCTGATACTATGCCAGAGTGCCACCCAAAGTACCAATAATTCTCTGCCAGAGCACACTTAGTAGTAATAATGACCCTATAGTGCCGATACTAGTAATCATGTTCCTCATAGCCCCCCAGTAGTAGTAAAGCTCCCCATAGTACCTTCTAGTAGTAATAATTCTCCCTATAATATGACAGCACATGAAATACCCCCGCTTAGTGCCCGCAGTTGAGCTAATGTCCCCATAATGTATGCCAGTATAAAATACCCCTATATAGTGCCCCAGTAAATGCCCTCATAGTGCTCCTCTCCCCCTTCCCCATAGTGTCCGCCATAATATGCCAGTAAAAAAATTCCCCTTCTTAGTTCCCCCAGCAGATGTCCCTAAAGTGCTCCTCTCCCCCATAATGTGCCAGTAAAAAATGCCCCGTCTAAGTGCCACCATATGCCCCAATAGTGCTCCACCTTCCCATAGTGCCTCCCATAATGTGCGAGTAAAAAATGCCCCCTTAGTGCCACCAGATGCCATAATGCCCCCCATAATGTGCCAATAAGAAAAAAGGCCCCTTTAGAGACCCCACTTCCCTATAGTGCCCCCAAATAATGCCCCTATAGTGCCACCAGAGGCCCCATAGTGCTGTTCTCCCCTATAGTACACCCCATAATGTGTCAATAAAAAAAAAGCCCCTTTAGAGCACCCAGATGCCCACATAGTGCTCCTCTCCCCCATGGTGCCCCCCATAATGTGCCAGTAAGAAATGCCCCCGGAGTGCCACCCCCAAAAAAAAAGGGGCTGTAAGAATTGTCAGATGCCCACATAGTGCCAGCTCCCCCCCCAAAAAACGAACAAAAAGAAAACACATACTTACCTCCATCAGCAGTGATGTGATGCAGGCCTCTACTGGCCTGTGTCACCCGCTGTGTGCTGCCCAGCTCAGGTGGTGCGATGATAATGACGTCATCGCACCGCCTGAGCCGGCCTCTAATAGGCTGCAGGCATTAGTGCCTGCGGTCTATCAGAAGAACAAGGAAGGGAGATGCCTCTCCCTCCCCTGCTCTGCAGCAGCACAGGCATCTGTATCGCTGTCCTGAGGACGGTGATACAGATGAATATGTTGATGAGCGCTTCCACAATGGAAGCGCTCATCTCCTACTTCCCCACCACTACCGCCACAATTGCATCCAGGACCGCGCCGCCTTTGGTGATTGGCGGTGCGCCCCTGAGGGATAAAAAATCTGTAATCTGTAATCAGTGCATACTTCAAAAGCCTGCATCTCTGATGCTATGTGGTTGGATTATTGCCTATAGTGTGGGCAGCTTACATATCTGGAAAGCACCATCAATGCTGAATAGTATAAAGAGATTTTAGAACAACATATGTTTCCATATAACATCTCTTTCGGGGAAGGCCTTGTATATTTCAGCAGGAGAATGCTAAACCACATAATGCATCATCACACCAGCATGGCTTTACAGAACAAGAGGCCAGTATTTTACTGGCAGTCCAGACCTTTCACCAGTAGAAAACATTTAGTGCATTATGAAACTAAAAACCTGGCAAACCATGACTGTTGAGTAGCTAGAAGCCTACATCAGACAAGAATGGGACAACAATCTTCTCCCAAACTCCAGCAATTGGTCTCCTCACTTCCCAGACATTTACAGGAGTGCTACACAATGGTAGATATGGCCCTGTACCAACTTTCTTGAGATGTGTTGCTGCCATCAAGTTCTAAATTAGTTATTTTTTTCATGAAATGGTAAAATGTCTCACTTTCAACATCTGATATGTGTTCTATGATCTACTATGAATAAAATATGGTCTATGAGATTTGTAAATCATTGCAATCTGTCTGTCTCTACATTTATTTACATTTTACAAAACTTTTTTTGGAATTGGATTCGCACTTATATCCTTCATGTACATCAACCAGACTTAAAGGGGTTGTTCGGGTTCAGAACAACCCCTTTATGAACCTGGACATACCTCCATTTTCATCCAAGCAGACCCCCTGACTTGAGCATCGGCGCAGTTCATGCGCCGATGCTCTCCTTTGCCCTGCGCGATTTGGCATCTTTTGAAGATCCGGTGACGTACCGGGCTCTTTATAGGGCTGCCAGGAAGCCCGGCGACATCACCTGCACTGATGGACAGGATTTAGCACTGCCCTAGCCAGTAAAACAGCTAGGGCAGCTCTATAGCCCGCCCATCAGAGACGGTGACGTCACGGAACACACTGCCGGGTGGAATCGTCTGCCCGGCAGTGTGTTAGGATAAACAAAAGAGCCCGTGCCCTGCACGATTTAGCGCAGGGCAAGGGAGCGCATCGGAGCATGAGATGCTCCAATGCTAGCCTCAGGGGGGCTGCCTGGGTGAAAATAAGGGTATGTCCGGGTTCAGCTGTGAACCCGGACAACCCCTTTAAACAGACCAATTCTGTCCACCTCCCACCTACCCTCAGCCATAAATGTAGCATTCAGTGGAATTGTTGCATACAGTGCAGCCATTCATGGACCATCTAATAAATAAAGGGGATTTGTTCTAAATAACCATATAGAAATAGGGCACACTTACCCAGGAAGAAATACTTTAACATGATGTTAAGAATTGAGTCCATTTTCCCAGTCTGGGAGTTAGGTACAATACATACTATGCGGCAACTTCAGATCCAAAGTCAGAGTAAAGTATCGGTATCGAAGTGTTAACAGGCGCTCAGTCGCTGGGAACTGTACCGAAAACCGATATTTTATTTTATTATACCAAGTGTAGGTAAATCAATGCAGACAATAAAAATATCTAAAAAATAGGTAAAAAAAACACATTGGTAGGTATTTACATAAAAATATAAATAAAAACAGATACAAATTAATAACTGTCAGTTGTACGTTCTTCTATGTTAGTCAGATATAAACTGACCACCTGTGGGGGATGGAACTGTGCTGGATATAGGCTGGCACTCAGTTACATATGTGACTAGGCAAGACAGGGGAACATCCTGAACCAATATACACAAGATAATTAGATCCAAAGAATAAACACTAGTAAATCATAAAAAGCAGAAAACACTAGTATATCATAAAGGGCGACTCACTATGATCCTAATGTACCTAGTTCATCCAAAAATCATGCTTATTTGATTAAAAACGTCCTTTTTGTATACAAAAGAGAATCAATGTTCATTAATTGCAAGTAACTGTAAATAATGTCATTTCTTCATGATTCAATTTCATTCTCTAATCAGTGTTCATGATTGTACTCAATAAATGGTTACTTAATCCAGAACTTGTATATAGTTTGATTCATGAATCAGTGCTCATGATATATAATTGTATTCTTATTAGATACACATGATATAGTTAATTCAATTTCATTCATAAATCAATGTTCATAATTATAAACACGGGAAGCTAGCATCCAGATGTTGTTGATCAATGTTCATGATTCATATTATATGTATCTTCTTTTTATTTTTATTTTCAGGTATAGATAATGATATATATATAGTTAATAACTCAAGCAGTTGTTCTCACTATGTTTTGGATACTTTTGTAAATAGTGTAACTTTCTTTTTTACTAATAATTAGACTTTACCGCATAGTTGACTTCTCTGGAGCGGTTCCTCTTTTCGAGCACTTACGCTTTGCTCCTACACCGAGTCTCCTGACTCCCCTTATCACAGCTGGTGCATCACCTATGTTCGGCGTCCCATGTGGCGTCCTACATGCTCGGGCTGTTCGCTAGATCTCCGATGCAGTGTGCTGCTAGCTGATATATCTCGTATCCTTGTATCAAGCGTTCAGATCTTGCACTCCTATATCGTGCTGTGATTACACCGGGGGTATCTTTTGGATTACTGTAATCGTACCATATGCGTTTCGAAGCTACCAGCTCTTTCCTCAGTGGCTCCTACGCATAATCCATAGACTTGCACTATTTATACCCAGTACATGGGTAGAGCGAGCTTCTTTATAGGGTTCAACAGAAAAAGTGATCCTCACATTAACATACATGCATATATACCTCCAGAATTATTAGGATTATTAGAAATAAAATCATCTTATGTAATTATTAATCCTAGTAAACCAATTATAGAGATGCCCATTTTGTTACACCAGTCTTATTCCATTGATAACCAAGAGCACTTTTGCGTTTCCAATATTTTTTTTTGTATAATTTATATGCATTTCTTAAAAGATAAGAAATATAGAAAAAAAAATTGAGATAGAAAGAAAATAGTAACAACATAAAATAAAAACATAAACAGATTTCTCTCTTAAGTACTGTGGACCTACAGTTGCAAGAAAAAAATATGTGAACCCTTTGGAATGATATGGATTTCTGCACAAATTGGTCATAAAATGTGCGTTAATACTTGAAAGCAAGGAATTCCAGCACTTACGTTTTTGGTAGCTAAAATTTCGTCTTTTATTCAGGCAGTAGACAAATTGTACAGGACATCCACCCACAAGTGTAGCAAACTTGACGCGTTTCGAACAAAAGTTCTTATTCTTAACAATGAACTGTGGCTCCCTTGGTGGTTTTATACCATTTGGAAAAGCATTAGATCTCCTTCCACCTGGAGGGCGGGGAATGTAGGAGGAGGGAAACATATTAACCCTCTCTTTTCCAAAGGAAGCCCAGTTCATGTGTTTTACAATATAAGATTACGCATCTCTATAACCTCACTGAGTTTACATGATCATAAATCTAAAGTGAAAATAACCACAAATAAACACAAGTAAAACAGTGAACATAGTTAAAAAGTTGCGATCATATGTCAAAAAATGTTTCTATTTGTAACACTAATTATGGATTAAAGAATTTAATAACTATGAATTCATATGTGTTAAACAATATAAATCTCGACATTTGACCTTTTTTCTCAATTTCTTTTAGGACAGAATGGAACAGAGTCAAAAGCTGAAAATTCGACTGGAAATAAGAGGATACGAAAATAGCTATAAAGATTGAAAATATTGAATGAATTCGTTTTTCATATTGAGACCATTTGGATGTCTGGTATTTAATTTAAAGATCCAAAAGGCCTCTCTAAGTCTGACCATACGTTTGAGATCTCCTCCTCTTTTTGGTAATCTCACATGTTCGATTGCATAGGCTTTAGAATTTCGCACTTGTCGTTCATGTTTGTTAATGAAGTGTTTGGCCGCGTTTGATGTATTCACACTATGCAGATTTTTTATGTAGTTGAGATGCTCCAAAATTCGAACTTTGAATTTTCTGGTGGTACAACCCACATACATCATGTCACAGGTTATGCATTTAATGATATATATTACCCCTGTTGAATTACAATTAATATCAGATTTAATTGGATATGTATGCGAGTTATTAGCATCATGAAAAGTTTTTGTATTAACTGCAAATGAACAAGTGCGGCAGCAGGAGTCTCCGCATTTTGTAAAACCTTTGTATATAAACCAAGGATCACTCCTTTGTTTAACCCTTTGAGTGTATAGGGAAGGGGATAAATCATTACCCAAAGTTTTGGGTCTTCTTGACACAATTTTACAACCTTGTTTTAGCATACAGTGCAATTGCTCGTCATCATAAAGAATAGGCAGATATTTCAGAATTGTTTGTTGAATTATTTTAAACTGTTTACTGTATGTCGAAACAAGTGTAGGTATATTTTTGAAGGTATCATTTTTCTCATTTTTGGCCCTTTGTTTATAGCGGTTTATCTTTTAATTTGCTTTCGATTTTATTTTTATTTTCATTTTATCGTTTCTATCTTGTCCGAATTGAGGGATAGTTGTTGAAAAGAGTAGATCCTCTCTACTCTTTTTCTTCGTTATGGCCGAACCTCTTGCTATCATCCATTTGGGGTATGCTCTCTGAATCAGCCTGTTTTCAATGATCTGAACTTCTTTTTCGAAAGCCGCAGCAGTGCTGCAGTTTCTATACGCACGTGTGAATTCTCCCACAGGGATCGATTTTATCGTGTGAGCAGGATGGTGGCTAACTGCACGCAACAATGTGTTTCCTGTAATTTCCTTGCGAAAGGTTTTTGTTTGTATAGTTTGATCGGGTATTCCCGAAAGTGTTAGATCGAGAAAATTTATATTTTCGGAATGTTCTGTATATGTAAATTTTAAGTTATACTGATTATTTCCAAGATAGTGCATGAAGTGTTGTATGGCAGGCACATCGCCACTCCATATTAGGAGCATATCGTCGATGTACCTGCCATACCACACCACATGCTCTGCAAATGGATTTTTGATGTTGTACACATATGCTTCCTCCCAGTAGGACATGGTTACATTGGCCAGGGACGGTGAATATTTGGCCCCCATCGAAACCCCTGAGATTTGGACATAACATGTAGAATTAACCGAAAAATAGTTGTGAGACATAAGGAACTGGGTAACGGCCAGAGTATAATCGATAAAATCATCGGAAAAAACACTATATTTATGCAGATGAAATTCGAGTGCTAACATCGCCACATGGTGTGGTATCGATGGATATAATGACACCACATCGATAGTTAGCCACCTATAGTTCTGAGCCCAAGTCATATCGAAAAAAGACTTTGAAACCGTTGAAGTGTCTTTAATATAGCCAGGGATTCTTTTAACAAGGGGCTGAAGGCTACAATCTAGCCAATTCGAACAAGATAGAAACGATAAAATGAAAATAAAAATAAAATCGAAAGCAAATTAAAAGATAAACCGCTATAAACAAAGGGCCAAAAATGAGAAAAATTATACCTTCAAAAATATACCTACACTTTTTTTGACATACAGTAAACAGTTTAAAATAATTCAACAAACAATTCAGAAATATCTGCTTATTCTTTATGATGACGAGCAATTGCACTGTATGCTATAACAAGGTTGTAAAATTGTGTCAAGAAGACCAAAAATGATTTATCCCCTTCCCTATACACTCAAAGGGTTAAACAAAGGAGTGATCCTTGGTTTATATACAAAGGTTTTACAAAATGCGGAGGCTCCTGCTGCCGCACTTGTTCATTTGAAGTTAATACAAAAACTAATAATTCGCATACATATCCAATTAAATCTTATATTAATTGCAATTCAACAGGGGTAATATATATCATTAAATGCATAACCTGTGACATGATGTATGTGGGTTGTACCACCAGAAAATTCAAAGTTCGAATTTTGGAGCATCTCAACTACTTAAAAAATCTGCATAGTGTGAATACATCGAACGCGGCCAAACACTTCATTAACAAACATGAACGACAAGTGCGAAATTTTAAAGCCTATGTAATCGAACAAGTGAGATTACCAAAAAGAGGAGGAGATCTCAAATGTATGGTGAGACTTAGAGAGGCCTTTTGGATCTTTAAATTAAATACCAGACATCCAAATGGTCTCAATATGAAAAACGAATTCATGCATTTTTTCTAAGTCGTAATAATCGAAGAAAATCCGATTTTTCTAAGATAAAATAATCGAAGAAAATCCGATTTTTCTATTTTCAATCTTTATAGCTATTTTCGTATCCTCTTATTTCCAGTCGAATTTTCAACTTTCGACTCTGTTCCATTCTGTCCTAAAAGAAATTGAGAAAAAAGGTCAAATGTCGAGATTCATATTGTTTAACACATATGAATTCATAGTTATTAAATTCTTTAATCCATAATTAGTGTTACAAATATAAAAAAATTCGACATATGATCGCAACTTTTTAACTATGTTCACTGTTTTACTTGTGTTTATTTGTGGTTATTTTCACTTTAGATTTATGATCATGTAAACCCAGTGAGGTTATAGAGATGCGTAATCTTATATTGTAAAACACATGAACTGGGCTTCCTTTGGAAAAGAGAGGGTTAATATGTTTCCCTCCTCCTACATTCCCCGCCCTTCAGGTGGAAGGTTCGAAACGCGTCAAGTTTGCTACACTTGTGGGTGGATGTCCTGTACAATTTGTCTACTGCCTGAATAAAAGACGAAATTTTAGCTACCAAAAACGTAAGTGCTGGAATTCCTTGCTTTCAAGTATTAACGCTACAGAGGCTTACCAGCCATTTTCCGTGCACGCAGGTGTTCTTGGATTGTGGGTGAGCTGGACTTTCTTTGTACACGTCATAAAATGTGATCTGATCTTCATCTAAGTCACAACAATAGACAATCACAGTCTGCTTAAACTAATAACACACAAAGAATTAAATGTTACCATGTTTTTATTGAACACACCATGTAAACATTCACAGTGCAGGTGGAAAAAGTATGTGAACCCCTAGACTAATGACACCTCCAAGAGCTAAATGGAGTGAGGTGTCAGCCAACTGGAGTCCAATCAATGAGATGAGATTGGAGGTGTTGGTTACAGCTGCCCTATAAAAAACACACACCAGTTCTGGGTTTGCTTTTCACAAGAAGCATTGCCTGATGTGAATGATTCCTCGCACAAAAGAGCTCTCAGAAGATCTACGATTAAGAATTTTTGACTTGCATAAAGCTGCAAAGGGTTATAAAAGTATCTCCAAAAGCCTTGCTGTTCATCAGTCCACGGTAAGACAAATTGTCTGTAAATGGAGAAAGTTCAGCACTGCTGCTACTCTCCCTAGGAGTGGCCATCCTGTAAAGATCACTGCAAGAGCACAGCGCAGACTGCTCAATGAGGTGAAGAAGAATCCTAGAGTGTCAGCTAAAGACTTACAAAAGTCTCTGGCATATGCCAACATTCCTGTTAGCAAATCTACGATACATAAAACACTAAACAAGAATGGATCTCATGGGAGGATACCACAGAGGAAGCCACTGCTGTCCAAAAAAAACATTGCTGCATGTTTACAGTTTGCACAAGAGCACCTGGATGTTCCACAGCAGTACTGGCAAAATATTCTGTGGACAGATGAAACTGTATATTGTTCCTCATGTTTCCATTCTATCTTCCGTACTCTTTTCTTTTTCATTATTTCTATTTTATTTTAGATGGACCATGTTGGAAGAAGACCATATTGGAAGACGAAGAAGAAGACTACAAGGGATGGGGGTCTTCCACAGAAGCGAGATCGAGGTGCTGGTAAACAACCGGACCTCGATGTCGCGTCCATGAAGGGCACCCATCCCGGTTCTACAAAAACCCAAAGAGCTCCATTTTTTCATTTAAACTATTTGGAATTAAGGTATCAAACTTAAAAATTCTCCTAGATTCCCTTCTTGACATGAATGCTATGTGATCTCCTCCCCTCCATTGTTTCGGGGGATGACATGTTGACGTAGACATCCTGCATTGCGTCCTCCGCCCCTCCTCCTACCTCACCACCCTGCGTGTGGAGCAAGCGAAGCTCTCCAGCTGTGCTTTGCAGTCGACCAATAGATACCACCCGGGAGACTGCATCATAATAACGGGTCCCTGACCGGTCCTTCGTTGGCGTCCGTGGTTCCTTTGGGGTTCTCCTAGCGTCTCTGTTCTAGGCTATCGCTGGATCTCCAGGTGCCCTAGCCTCGTGCCCTCCACTGGTGAGATAAGCTGTGACTGTGCCTAAATTACTTTTTTTTTTTCTTTCTTTTTTTTTGGCTTCCTGCTCCCAGTGATTGCTCCCTTTATTAGATATCTCTCTCCTGGTGCCATGTTTGCTCCAAACAATAAAAAAAAAAAAATAGGAGTGAGAAGAAAAAGAGGAATAGAGGAAAGGAGGGAGAGGGAAGGAGGGAGTGAAGAACGAAAAGAAAGGAGAATCAAGGGCCCTAAGCAAAATAGGCGATCAGGGGACTACTCAAAAATGGGGCAGAAGCCCACAAAATTAGCTAAAATTGATCAGTTTATGAAATCTCCAAATGTGATGATAAGAGCAGGAGCTGGACACAAAGAGATGTCTGATCCCAATGTAAAATAAAAAAGCTGCACCTAGAGTGGATGATCTTGCAGATGATTACCTTCAGGAGGAGGGGAAGGAGAGAGTGGATACCAATGATGCGCTGTATATTGAATCCGCCCTGTTAAAATAAATTTTGGCAGCGGTTAAAAAAAATGGAGAACTAATACAAGATATCTCCATGCAACTTGGGGTAATCCAGACTGACGTGATGTTGATAAGGGAGGATGTCTCAAAGATATAGGACAGAGTTACAACTATAGAAAAATCTGTGGGGGCCCTGGAGATTGAAGCGGAAACGTTTAAATCAGAAATTTCCACTCTTCTTTTAATAGTATTCACTTCCATACTCAGAGTGGTGGATTTGGGGAACAGATCGAGGCGATGCAATGTTAGAATTATATGTTTATCCAAGGGCGCAGAAGGGAAAAGCCCAACGGAAAAGATACAGACTTTAATGTTGGAGAAATGTGGAAAGGAACATTTTTCACCATTGTTTCTGGTTGAAAGAGCACACCGGGTCCCAATGGGGAAACCTATCCCGGGAAGGCAGCCACTGGTATTTTTGGTAAAGATATTGGCTTCATGGGACAGGGACACCATTTTGAGAAGAGCTAGGAAATGTCCCCCCATCCTATACAATGGAAGTAAAGTCTCCTTTTTCTCCAATTTTTCCAAAGAGATTCAAGAAAAGAGATGAAGTCTTGCTGTGGTTAAAACATGGCTACAAGAAAGGGACATAAAGTATTTATTTTGAATAATTTTCAATGGGGAAACTCATTTTTTTATACCCCGGGTCCCGTGACAGACTGGCTGGATCGGATCAATACTTAGGCATATGCTTGCTAAATATGTATTTAACCTTTTTTTTTGTTTTTCTCTTTTTTTGTCATAGTGGTGGGCTGGAGGAGGCAGGGAGGAGTGGTCTTGGGTAAGAGATCTGGTGCAGTAATGTGGCGGATCAAGTGCTTTGGGGGGGTTCATGGGATGGATTGCAGTGCGTCTCTTTGGAGGAGGGGATGGGAGGTTGGGAGCTTGGAGTCTCTTCTTTTCTGGGAATTTATTGATTGATGTCAATAAAAATCTTAACATGGAATGTTCGGGGTTTGGGGGATAACTTAAAAAGACTGGCTTTTTTTTATTTAGTACAGAGACATCTACCAGCTATTTTTTGCCTAGTTGAAACTCATCTCACTGAGGAAACGGTCAGGCGGATCAATAGGGAATGGGCCAGAGAGATAAGAGATATATCACTGAACTTTTTCTAGTTGTTCTAGAGGAGTGACAATATTAGTCCACAATTAGATTGACTTTGTCTGCTGGGCATCCTCTATCGATAAGCAAGGTAGATTTGTAATTCTCTATGGAAAACCTGCTGGTACTTTATGTATTCTGGCTTTTATTTATATTCCGCCACCATTTTCCTTTGATATACCTATAATGGCCTGAATGTCACTCAATAGTTAATGGGTACTTTAATTCTGTCATCAATCCAGAAACCGATAGGATCTCAATGGGAGAAGTTATCCATAGTCAGGTACAAGGATTCCCCCTGACACGATTCTGTTTGGAATCAGGCTTTATAGATGTATGGGGTTGCTTAGGGAAGTGAAAAAGGGCCTATTCTTGTGTAAGCAAATCTGGAAACTCCACGTCTAGGATAGATTTGGCCTTAATAAATAAAAAACTATTTTAGACGTATAAAGCGAATGAATTACGAGGCCAGGGCTCTATCGGACCATGTACCATTCACATTGGAAGTATCTATGACTAATAATATATATCGGTCAAGACCCCCATTTAGACTAAATCCCCATTCAATCTCCCTAATGGATAACCATAAAATTATGGAACAGGAGATTAATTGTTTTTGGGACATTAATTATAGTTCTGTGAAAACTTAACTGGTATGGGTATGTCCTTAAAGGGGTTCTGCACTTTCAATTAACTGATGATCTATCCTCTGGATAGATCATCAGCTTCTGATCGGTCGGGGTCCGACACCCGGGACCCCCGCCGATCAGCTGTTTGAGAAGGCAGCGGCGCTCCAGCAGCGCCGCGGCCTTCTCACTGTTTACCGCCGGGCCGCCCGCCCACTGACGTCACGACTTGTATCAACTAGAGTGGGCGCGGCTAAGCTCCATTCAAGTGAACAGAGCTTAGCCGCGCCCACTCTAGTTGATACAAGTCGTGACGTCAGTGGGCGGGCGGCCCGGCGGTAAACAGTGAGAAGGCCGCGGCGCTGCTGGAGCGCCGCTGCCTTCTCAAACAGCTGATCGGCGGGGGTCCCGGGTGTCGGACCCCCGCCGATCAGAAGCTGATGATCTATCCAGAGGATAGATCATCAGTTAATTGAAAGTGCAGAACCCCTTTAAGTCCTTCATGAGGGGCCTATTCATTAGTAATATATCCAATTTGAGAAAGGGCTATGGTATGAGAGAGAGGGAACTAAAAGAGTTAGCTCTAGTTGCTATGACTTCTCCAGAAATAAAACAGAAACAAATAGGGATCTTATGGATAACCCCAGTTAGGCATACTCAGATTTTTATCTGAATAACGCACAGCAGAAGTTTTTCTTTAAAGGGAACCTGTCACCGGGATTTTATGTATAGAGCTGAGGACATGGGTTGCTAGATGGCCGCTAGCACATCCGCAATATCCAGTCCCCTTAGCTCTGTGTGCTTTTATTGTGTAAAAAAAAACAATTTGATACATATGCAAATTAACCTGAGATGAGTCCTGTACATGAGATGAGTCAGGGACAGGACTCATCTCAGGTTAATTTGCATATGTATTGAATCCGTTTTTTTACACAATGAAAGCACACAGAGCTATGGGGACTGGGTATTGCGGATGTGCTAGCGGCCATCTAGCAACCCATGTCCTCAGCGCTATACACAAAATCCCGGTGACAGGTTCCCTTTAAAGGACAGAAATATTTTGCCGAATCGGGCCGCCCAGGGAAATTGTTGGCCAGGTTGGTTTTGAAAAACAACAAATATCAAGTATTCGTTCCTCAGAAGGTTTAATTACAGATTATCAAGAACTTATAAAAGAAATTGTTGTCAAGTACTTTGCGGAGCTATATAAATCAGACAAGATAATCTCAGATGAAATTATGGATTCATACCTGGACTCCTGGTGATCTCCCTGGTGATCTCCCTACCAGTCCTAACGGCTACTCAAAGATATTTTCTTGATCATGAACTCTCTTTGCAGGAGTTGGAGGCTGAAATAAAGGCCTGCTCAGGAAACTCCTCTCCTGGCTATCCTCCCTTGTTTATTGAAGGTATTCATGGAATCACTGAAGGACGGTACCCTTCCTGAATCAATGCCAGAAGCTGCAATAATATTAATAAATAAAAAAAGCCAAAGACCCTTTAGATATTGAGGCATATAGGTCAATTTCTTTATTGAACACTGATGTAAAGCTTCTTTCAAGGATTCTCGCTACCAGGCTTGCTAAGGTTATTACATCAGTTATACATTCGGATCAGAATGGCTTCATCCCTAATAAGGGTGTGCATTACAATCTACACCGGTTATTTGTGAATATACAATCTTCGGGGGGGGGGGGGGGAGTCTCTCGCTCCATCCTGTCTCTTGATGCCTCTAAGGCCTTTGATGGGGTGGAGTATAGATTCCTCTAGAAGGTGTTGAATAAAATGGGATTTGGAGCTAGGTTTATAAACATGATTAAGCTTTTGTATAAGTCTCCGAAGGCTAGGTTGAATATTAATGGGGGCTTCTGCGATTGAAGGGTTTGGAATACTGGGAAGGGAGGATCGTATCTCTCTATATGCAGATGATGTTTTTTTTTGTTTTTTTTTATTACAAAATACTAATACTACACTCCCAAGAATTATTTAAATAGTTATTCCTTTGGTGAAGTATCAGGCTTAGGTATTAATTGGTCAAAAACGTGCCATTAGATAGTTTCTAGTTGTTCAATGGGGGGCTCTTGAATACTTTGAAGATCTCTGGTTCATATGAATATTTGGGTATCTTGATATCTCCTAGTATTGAAGATGTTTTGCTTCTAATCTGATTCCACTGATAACTAAAACGAGAGCCAAAATTGCGACATGGCTCAGACTTCCTCTATCTAGAGCGGGTAGAATATCCCTTATTAAGATGGTGATTCTACCTCAGTTCCTGTGTATTCTGAGGAACTCCCCAATATGGATTGTGGATAAATTCTTTAAATTAACCTAAAGAATTATTAATGACCTAATCTGGGGCAGAAAGCATTTGAGACTTAAAATGGAACATTTTTATAAACCGATAAAAAAGGGAGGGCTGAACCTTCCATACTTTAAGGGTTATTAATTTTTTTTTTCTTCAGCAGGACCTGTGATGACATCACCGCGCTTACCACGTGGTGAGCGTGGTGACATCATCGCAGATCCTTTTTCAGGTTCTGAACAAAAGAAGAGGATACCGGCTGCGTGATGAAGTGGATGAGGTGAGTTTTTTTATTTTTAACCCTTCAATGGCCATTTTATTTAGCATTCTATCTTAAGAATTCTATTATTGTCTGTTATAACCATGTTATAACAGAAAATAATAAAGTGAAGTTCAGGTCCCCATTGACCTGAACCCGAACTTCCCCATTGAACTGACCAGAAGTTCGGCTGAACCCGGCGAACCTGAACTTCTCCGGGTTCGCTCATCCCTATTTATCTACACTTGGTATAATAAAAAAAATATCAGTTTTCGGTACAGTTCCCGGGGACTAAGTGCCTGTTAACACTTTCAAATATAATTTTGTACTGATAGACTGTGGGGCAGTCTGATAACAGTGCACCTAGATCCAGAAATCGAATAGGGTGAGCCACTATATTTCTTCTTTATAAAGTATCGGTTTGTCTACCACTATAAGTGATGTATACAGATTACTGACATCAAATCCTCAGCTTCCAAAATGTGATTGCATAGCTAAATTGTCTTTTTGTTAACTCAGAAATATTATAGATCATATTGTGTCGCTAATTGTCATTTTGGAAATAGAAGTACATTTTGGATGAGATTAAGGAGAGCAGCAGACATAAAGCAATAGTTTGAATAAACAAAGCTTTGAAAATAGACAGGAACATTTTGGAAAAAATGCATGAAGATTCCAAACGATTATAATGTTTAACAAGCGGCTCTTACTTTCTATTTTTTAACTTTGCAAATTGCAACAGATTGTTATTATATCGTCACAATGGAATGATACTAAGCTCGGTGCCAGATTTAACATCGCATATTCCTTAAAGAGGCATCTGAATGGTAAAGCCAAGAACTTTGATTGGCTCATAGTCTGCATTTGCTTCTAATAATGCAACCCTAAATAGCTCTCACAATGAAGCCATGTTTTGAAGGACTTCGGTTCTCTTAGTCAGTTTGCTGTGTAAATCACGTGCCAGAATAAAATGGAAGAGTGCTGGAAAGTCAAATAGGTAATTTACACTCAGTAATAGCCAAGACCTAACGTTCTGAAACAAAGATTGACAATGCAATGGAGTGATATCTACCCTGATGAAGATTGCCATGAGTTACCCTCTCTCACTTAGAATGCTAAATGAAATTTCTTTATTGAAAGATTTCATTAACTCAACCATCTGGTCAGATCTCTGAGCATAGACTGTATGAAAAGAATCCTTCATGTAATGTAAAGAAAGCACCATGCCACTGTTCTGTAATCAATGTTTATAGCTTGGGATTGGGAAAGCTTCCCTAACATAATGTCCATTTTTCTTAGTGTACGGTACTTCAGTATTTCATTAACTGCAATATAGAAAATAAAAAGATATATCATTTTCCAAAAGTATAAAAAATAAATCATTATAGCTAGAGATGAATGAATCGAAGTTGACAAAGTGGAATTCAATTTGAATTTCAGGAAAAATTCAATTTGCACCGAATCTCACCTGAATTTCCTCACGCTTCATGGTAACGAATCACAATGGCTGAGGCACCTATGAGGACATGAAGCAAGGAACTTTGGGAAGGAGGGATCACCCATAATGCCATGCATGCAGCCAATAAGCAGCCAGCCAGCCCTGTGATGTCACAGCCCTATAAATAGTCTCAGCCATCTTGGATTCTGCTATTTTCCAGTGTACTTAGTGCAGGGAGAGACGTCAGCAGGCGCTAGTCACAGTGCTAGAAAAAACTTCATTGTGCTAAAAAAAAATAAAAGATTTACAAGTGCAGGGAAAGATTATTCAAGGTGTAGGGAAAGAATAGGGAGGAATTATTCCACAGCATTTATGTTGAACAGGGTTCAGTAGGGGAGGTTACATCCTGGGTAATAGGAACAATCCTATTACACCTTGCTGCACTGACTGGGGGCCCAAATTGCCATTATAAAGCTAATTCAAGCAAACCTTTCTTGTTATTGGGGTGTTACAGTCATTAACAGGCTTTATTACAAGGGAAATATTTATACGTCTTAGTTACCCTGGTGCGGAGCAGTTATATGTTCTAAAGCATTTATTGGCTAGTATTAGTGGGAAAAATGGGTTATTAGTCGCGTGGTGAAGTGCTAAAATTACAGCACTTTTTGTTGTGTATTTATGGCAAAAGAAAAATATATTTGCCGTTCAGCGGTGCAGTTATATGTTCTAAAGCCTTTTGTGGCATGCATTAGTGGCAAAAGAAAAATATATTTGCCGTTCAGTGGTGCAGTTATATGTTCTAAAGCATTTTGTGGCGTGTATTAGTGGCAAAAGAAAAAATATTTGCCATTCAGTGGTGCAGTAAAATGTTCTAAAGCCTTTTGTGGCATGTATTAGTGGCAAAAGTAAAATATATTTGCCATTCAGCGGTGCAGTTATGTGTTATAAAGCCTTTTGTGGCGTGTATTAGTGCCAAAAGAAAAATATATTTGCCGTTCAGCGGTGCAGTTATATGTTCTAAAGCCCTTTTTGTCGTGTAATAGTGGCAAAATAAAAACATATGTTCTAAAGCATTTTGTGGCGTGTATTAGTGGCAAAAGAAAAAATATTTGCCGTTCAGTGGTGCAGTAAAATGTTCTAAAACCTTTTGTGGCGTGTATTAGTGGCAAAAGTAAAATATATTTGCCTATTCAGCGGTGCAGTTATGTGTTATAAAGTCTTTTGTGGCGTGTATTAGTGCCAAAAGAAAAATATATTTGCCGTTCAGCGGTGCAGTTATATGTTTTAAAGCCCTTTTTGTGCGTATTAGTGTGGAAAAAAGGGCTTATTAGCCATTGTGTGGTGAAGTAAGACTTTTTGGAGTGTTTTAATCGCCTTTTAATGTATTTATTTGATCTAACAGTATGTCAGACAGAGAACTGCACAGGGGAGTGGCAGAGGCCTAAATGTTTCTGGCGCAGGCAGAGGTCGCAGCAGAGTAAGGGCCCGTGGCAGCAGGGGTCACTTCGAGAGGCCTGCGCTCCCAGTGTCAGCTAGCAGTCATATCTTGACCAGCAACTCAGCGGTTCTTGAAAGGTTGACTCGATCTTTGACTTTGTCGCAAGTGACATCACACACCCCCAGCCAAGAGTCAGTGGGTTCGTCAGACACAACCCTTAGTTGGCATGACCCGGGAGCAGGCCCTGTGCCCTCACCTGTCCTCAACCTGCCTCTGTCCTTTTCTGTTCCCTCAGCCAGAGAAGTATTGTATTCTGTGAGCTCAGCTTCACTGTACAGTGAGGACGAGCTACTAGAAGACAGTCAGCAGCTACTGGCAAGCCAAGATGTGGAGGATCCATCCCCCACTTCCTCCACTAGGCGGGCAAGTAGTGATGAGGCTCCTGACCCAGAGACGGTTGAGGAGGACATCAGTGATGTGCAGACAGTACATGATGATGATGTTGTAGCTGATCACTACTTGGGAGCTGGGTGACAAAGGGGATTCATAATCATCGGGACAAGAGGGTGGCATCTTGCCCTGAGGCAGCAGCGGAGCCAGCAAGTAGCTAGTGACGCCGGGAGTCAGCAGGGTGGACCGCTTTGCAGGAGCCTTCCTGCCTGGGAAGTAGCAGTGCACGGGTTCAGAGAGGCAGCAGCGGTAGCAGTCAGTCAGTCAGTGCATAGTGTTGGGGATAAAATCACCTACTCGGCGGTGTGGCAGTTTTTTGTTAAGCCGCCGATGGAGGTGAACATGGCCATATGTAGAATCTGTGAGCAGAAAGTGAACCATGGCCAGGGTGTCAAAGTTGGCACCACGGCCCTGCATCAACATATGCAGCTTCACCATGAAGTCGTCTGGGAGAACCGTGGCTCTGTGGTGGTCCAGCCTGCCACAGCAATTGCTGCATCACCCAGTGGCACGCAGCCGATTTCAGGCAGTCAAGGCTCCACCACCTCAGCGGAAGGGAGCTGTCTGTCCTTTCCATCATCTGCCGGTCCTAATGTTTCCTGCTCCTTGCCCTCCTACTCCTCGTCAGTCATTCCGTCAGCAATAGATCACCGAAGCGATTGCCAAGAGACAACAGTATGCGTGCGCTCATCCAGCGCCGCAGAAGCTGAACGTGCTCCTGTCCAAGTTGCTGGGGCTGCAGTCCCTCCTTTTCCAAGTGGTGAACACGACGTTTTAACCCCTTAGGGACTTAGGACGTACCGTACACTGCGTTTGCTGAGTCCTTAAGGACTCAGGATGTACTGGTACGTCCTAACTTTAAAACGCGATTACGGCGTGGGGGTTAATCAGAACAGGATGTCTGCTGAAATCATTCAGCGGGCATCCTGTCACAACGCTGGTTTGCTGTGTTTCCGGTCCATTTGGGTCTCCGGTATCCCGTAGTTTCCTAGATGGGGTCACTTTTATGGAGTTTCTACTCTAGGGGTGCATCAGGGGGCTTGAAACGGTACATGGTGTAAATAAACCAGTCCAGCAAAATCTGCCTTCCAAAAACCATATGGCGTTCCCCTTCTTCTATGTCCTGCCGTTTAGTCAAATAGTAGTTTGCGACCACATATGGGGTGTTAATGCAAAGTGCAGAATCAGGACAACCCATATTGGGTTTTGTTTGGCTGTTAACCCATTTTTCCAGTAATAAAGTAAGGGTTAAAATTAACTCTTGTGGAACACCTAAAGGGTTAGCAAAGTTTGTAAACACAGTTTTGAATACCTTGAGGGGTGTACTTTCTTAGATGTAGTCACTTTTTTGCCATTTTCTATTCTAGGGGTGCAACGGGGGGGGGACTTGAAATGGGACATGGTATAAACAAAACCAGTCCTGCTAAATCTGCCTTCCAAAACCCATATGGCGTTCCCCTCCTTCTATGTCCTCCCGTGTGGCCAAACAGTAGTTTAGGACCACATATGGGGTGTTTTGGCAAAGTACAGAATCAGGGCAAGCCATATTGAGTTTTGTTTGGCAGTTAACCCTTACTTTATTACTGGAAGAAATGGCTTAAAATTTAAAATTTTCCAAAAAATTGAAATTCCAAAATTGTTTCTCCATCTGCCATTAACTGTTGTGGAACACCTAAAGGGTTAACAAAGTTTGTAAACTTTAGTTTTGAATACCTTGAGGGGTATACTTTCTTAGATGTAGTCACTTTTTTGGAATTTCTATTCTACGGGTGCAACGGTGGGCTTGAAATGGGACATGGTATAAACAAAACCAGACCTGCAAAATCTGCCTTGCAAAAACCATATGGCGTTCCCCTCCTTCTATGTACTCCTGTTTGGCCAAACTGTAGTTTAGGACCACATATGGGGTGTTTCTGCAAACTACAGAATCAGGGCAACCCATATTGAGTTGTGTTTGGCAGTTAACCCTTGCTTTGTTCCTGGAAAAAATGGATTATATTGGAAAATTTTCCAAAAAATCGAAATTCTTAAATTTTATGTCCATTTGCCATGAAGTCTTGTGGAAGACCTAAAGGGTTAACAAAGTTTGTAAAATCAGTTTTGAATACCTTGAGGGGTGTGGTTTCTAAAATGAAGTCATTTTTGGGTGGTTTCTTTTACGTAAGCCTCACAAAGTGACTTCAGACCTGGACTGGTCCATAAAAAGTGGGATTTGGAAAATTTCAGAAAAGTTTCAAAATTTGCTTCTAAACTTCTAAGCTATTGCCACCACCAGACATCTGAGAAGCTCTGACAGACGTCCTTCAGAACCTCCTCCTTGAGGTTCCTTTTGTTTTGCTTTCGTTTTCTCATCGCGTTAGCCTCTCTAAGCTGTCATGTAGTTGCACTGATTGCATCCCTTTAAATCCCTTCCCATACTGCATCACTTTGCGGTTTATACAACTTCCTGGAGTGTATGCATGCTGGATGCTACTACTGAGTCTTCTACAGATAAGTTTTGTTCATTTATTTGTGTTTTCCTGTTTGCTGGATCCCAGGTGACCCTGATTCCCTCCGTATCAAGTGTAGGGAGCCGGTGGTCGTGTCCCCTCACTATTATAGGTTGTTCAGGTGGTATACAGTCGAGGTACGAGGATATGCGATCATCTACCATTGAGATTTTTGCATAGGCTGAGCAGTTAGGGAGAGAGCCAGGTCTGTTGCAGGGCTCTCCCTTTTGTTCCTTAGTTTTGGATCCAGTCAGTCGGATCTTCATTTTGTGTCTTCTAGTTTTCTGTACACCTTCCGTGACAGCTATGTAACATCCACAAAACATAAAATGGCATTCCCAAAATGATACGAACATGAAGTAGACATATGGGGAATGTAAAGTTATCACAATTTTTGGGGGTATTACTATGCATTACAGAAGTAGAGTAACTGAAACTTACTTTTCACATTTTTGGTAAATTTTGCATTTTTTTATGCAAAAAAAATTAACTTTTTTGACCCAATTTTAGCAGTGTCATGAAGTACAATATGTGACGAAAAAAATCAGAACAGCCTGGGTAAGTCAAAGCATTTTAAAGTTATCAGCACTTAAAGTGACACTGATCAGATTTGCAAAAGATGGCCAAGTCCTTAAGGTGAAATAGGGCTGAGTCCTTAAGGGGTTAAAGGGAACCTGGCATATGGATTTTAGGTTTAGAGCTGAGGACATGGGTTGCTAGCTGGCTGCTAGCACATCCGCAATACCCAGTCCCCATAGCTCTGTGTGCTTTTAATGTGTAAAAAAAAAAGATTTGATACATACCGATGTAACATGGATAGCACTCCTTTTTTCTGAGATTTCTGAGTTTGGTTATCTAATCTAAGCAAACATCTTCAATTGCTATTCAATGGCTTTTGTCTCAAGATAATGAAATGAGTTAAGAAATTTGAGTTAACAGCGGGAGTGCTAACCATGGTACATCTGTATGCAAATTTACCTGAGATGAGTCAGAGCTTGAAAATATGACTCTTCTCTGGTCACACAAGTAAGATATGACTCTTTTATGATAATTTGCATAAAAGGTGGGAAGTACAAAAAATGCATAATACTTATTGAATTTGTCTGCAAATGAAATTAAAAGTGTAATTTATATCTTTAGGGTAACACAATGAACATTTAGAAGCGCTTAGTGAGGGTAGCATAGTAGAGGTGCAGGTTCCCTTTAAGAAATTTGAGTTAAGAGTTTGAGTGCTAATCCTGCTACATCTGTAGGCTGATATGCAACGTTTCCGCCTGTTGGAATTCAATCCTCCATATGTTGGACTGACTACGAACAGAGAAAGGCCATAAACGATTTCTCGATGATCCAAGCAGATGAATGATGTCATTCCACTGCTTCATGTCCTGGAACAGATGCTGGTAAATCTGGCTGGTCAGGGGACTGGAGACGTGGCGGCTACATCTCATGGCCACATGAGCCCTGTGGGGGCTGAACTGGAGGAGGACATTGGAGCACAAGCAATGTGTAGCAAAGTGGGTGGTCTACACAGGTGACAGGAGAGGAGAAGCAGGAGCAGACAGAAAAGCTACAGGGTAATGAGGAAGACGAGGACCCAGAAACACCGTGGCATTATGCAGTGGAGATGGAGGCAGGGAGTCACTTGCACAAATGGCCCGATGCATGCTCACTTGCTTGCGTAGTGACAACCGAATTGTCACCATTCGGCAGAGGACGAACTGAACTACTATAGAGACATCTTATGTAGTCAGTTGGCCGCTGCCTATCTGCGCCATCGCCCATGCTCTCGCAGGTCTGGCCAGGGGGGCCCTCTGCACTCACGTTCCACTGCCATGGCTGCTAGGGAGGGGTGGGATGGCAGAAGCAGTACCAGCTCCATCAGCAGCAGCCCGAGTCTAGAGTCACTGATGAGCAGCTTTCTTCACCTGCATAGTGAAGAAACTATTTACCAGCAGCAGCAGGTAGACCTGGAGCAGTACCTGAACCAGCAGGTGGTGGCATACTTGGACAGCACCTTGCCACCCCACATTGAAGATCCGTTAGACTACTACTGGGCAGCCAAACTGGATTTGTGGCCTCAACTGGCCAAGTTTGCTCTGGAAAAGCTGTCCTGCCTGGCCAGTAGTGTGGCATCAGAGCGGGTGTTTAGTGCGGCAGATAGAGTGCTCCAATACATTTGCTGCAATTAATAATGTGCATACTTTTGCGCAATACGTGCAACTTTACATTTTAGCAGGTCTGACTACATATTACTGATTGGTGCACTAAGTATTGTGAACCTGTGACCTCATAGCACTATGTAGCATGTATGTATGGACAGCAGAACCTATCACACTACCTAACACCCTGCACTGGATCCAGGCTCAGACTGGCCCACTAGGGAGCCGGGGAAATCCCCGGTGGGCCCCTGGGATTTACAGTTAATGACTAGTGCAGCAGGCATCTCCAGAGACGCTGCCTGCCACTTCACTAAGCATTCACACTTAACGTTAGCAAGTGGCGAGATGACTGATTGACGATCACTTCACTTGCCATCAGTCCAGTGAGCTGAGGCAGCCATACATGAAGGGGCCTGCCCCAGGGGCTGTCATATCAGTAACTATGCCATGAATGTAACATCAGCTCCAAACACTGCGAGAAGCTGGCGGAGCAGCCACATCTCACACAGATCTGACAAGCAGCCTGCATTACCCCAGTCTGCAGGAGGGGAATGGCTCCATCTCTGGGGCACCTCACTATTGACATGATGCTCCCGATGCATGCATGGCTGCTGTCCTGGAGTAGTGTGGGGGGGGGGATTCTGTTTTTGGGGGTGAGGGGGACATCCAGGCTGTGTTCAGTAAAAATTTGGAGGCAGTCAGCCATTAACAGTTCTTTGCCTTTCTCCAGCAGCTACTTACTCCTACATAGTAACATAATAACATATTACATAAGGCCGAAAAAAGACATTTGTCCATCCAGTTCGGCCTGTCATCCTGCAAGTTGATCCAGAGGAAGGCAAAAAAAAACTGTGAGGTAGAAGCCAATTTTCCTCACTTTAGGGGAATAAAAATTCCTTCCCGACTCCAATCAGGCAATCAGAATAAATCCCTGGATCAACGATATCTCTCTAGTAGCTATAGCCTGTAATATTATTAAGCTCCAGAAATACATCCAGGCCCCTCTTGAATTCCTTTATCGTACTCACCATCACCACCTCCTCAGGCAGAGAGTTCCATAGTCTCACTGCTCTTACCGTAAAGAATCCTCTTCTATGTTTGTGTACAAACCTTCTTTCCTCCAGACGCATAGGATGTCCCCTCGTCACAGTCACCATCCTGGGAATAAATAGATGATGGGAGAGATCTCTGTACTGACCCCTGATATATTTATACATATTAATTAGATCTCCTCTCAGTCGTCTTTTTTCTAAAGTGAATAACCCTAATTTTGATAATCTTTCAGGGTACTGTAGTTGCCCCATTCCAGTTATTACTTTAGTTGCCCTCCTCTGGACCCTCTCCAGCTCTGCTATGTCTGCTTTGTTCACTGGAGCCCAGAACTGTACACAGTACTCAATGTGTGGTCTGACTAATGATTTGTAAAGTGGTAGGACTATGTTCTCATCACGGGCATCTATGCCCCTTTTGATGCAACTCATTATCTTATTGGCCTTGGCAGCAGCTAGAATTCACAGACTGAACATACAACCCTGTTCACGGGATTATGGTAGAATTAGGTCAAATTCACAAATGGGTGTCACAGAAAAAACCATTTAATTCTAAAGCTTCACTTTTAATATTTATATTTAAAATTAACGACCCATAATGTATAAGAAATATATAAACAAGAAAAAGAAATAAAGCAAATATAAATCTATCCCACTTGACCTCTTGGATGTAGGAGATCAAGTGAATGATGAATAGGGGCAGTGTCCCTAATGTATTCCCCTACAATTATGGCCCTGCCTGAAAACGGAATGGCCGCCCCGATAGGGGCGATCCCGTATCTCGTACCTCCTGTAATGCCCTGGAGGACCCTGATACAGGTGACCGATGATAGTAGTCCTATGGGGAGACCAGTACTAGTCTACAGGTGTGCCAAAAATAAGAAATGCTTTATTTGTACAAATAACACCCCAACCCCCATATAGTGGAGGTAAAAATGACAAAGACAATGTGTGATTGTGATATGTTTGTATAGAACGTCCCTCTATACAATGGGACGTTCTATACAAACATATCACAATCACACATTGTCTTTGTCATTTTTACCTCCACTATATGGGGGTTGGGGTGTTATTTGTACAAATAAAGCATTTCTTATTTTTGGCACACCTGTAGACTAGTACTGGTCTCCCCATAGGACTACTATCATCGGTCACCTGTATCAGGGTCCTCCAGGGCATTACAGGAGGTACGAGATACGGGATCGCCCCTATCGGGGCGGCCATTCCGTTTTCAGGCAGGGCCATAATTGTAGGGGAATACATTAGGGACACTGCCCCTATTCATCATTCACTTGATCTCCTACATCCAAGAGGTCAAGTGGGATAGATTTATATTTGCTTTATTTCTTTTTCTTGTTTATATATTTCTTATACATTATGGGTCGTTAATTTTAAATATAAATATTAAAAGTGAAGCTTTAGAATTAAATGGTTTTTTCTGTGACACCCCCTTGGCAGCAGCTGCCTGACACTGTTTTTTGCAGCTTAGTTTGCTGTTTATTAAAATTCCTAGATCTTTTTCCATGTCAGTGTTACCGAGTGTTTTACCATTTAATAAGTACGGGTGACTTGCATTATTCCTTCCCATGTGCATAACTTTACATTTGTCAGTGTTAAACCTCATCTGCCACTTATCTGCCCAAGCCTCCAATCTATCCAGATCGCTCTGTAGTAGTATACTGTCCTCTTCAGTGTTAATTACTTTACACAGTTTAGTGTCATCTGCAAAAATTGATATGATATGATATGAAAAATTGATACCTAAGGATGAGGCTCATCCTTAGGTACAGTACAAACTTTTTTGGGGGTAATTATTTGCATATTGGTTACATTATTTCAAAAAAAGTTTATATAAACGGGTTCATGCTGTCATTGAGTAGCTAGGTCTCAGCGGCAGATTTGCATTGCAGATGTGGCAAGAAGCATAGACGTCCATTGTCATCATTAGAAATTAGCGAATCGACTTCGGATAAAACATCCGAAGTCGATTCACATAAAACTTCGGTCCAATACTGTACAGAGCGAGAGCTCCATACAGTATTAGAATGTATTGACTCAGATGATCCGAAATTATTACTTCAAAGTCTTGCGTGACTTTGCGTAATACCTTCATAGATACATTTTTACTGTAAAAAAACATTTCCTGAACTCGAGTTCGGTTCCAATGTACCACTTTTTTTGTGTAATTTTTTAGAGTAAAAATTAATCTATGAAGTAATTACGCAAAGTCACACGTGACTTAGCGAAGTAATAGCTTCGGCTCATCTGAGCCAATACATTCTAATACTGTATGGAGCGCTTGCTCTGTACAGTATTGGACCAAAGTTTTATGCAAATCGGCTTTGGATGTTTTATCTGAAGTCGATTCGCTTATCTCTAGTCATCATCGGACTTGACTCATATCCATGATTAAAATCTGGATGGCAGAGATGGTATGGGCAGACCTCCTAAGTGTCTGTCTTTTGGAGGGACAGTCCCTCTTTTTGACCCAAGTCCCTCTTTGCTCCATAAGTGTTCATTTTTTTGATCTGAGGTATAGATTTTCACTATTGCATTTACAATCAGGATTGGACTGGCCCACCGGGGAGGTGGGGGATTCCTGACCTCCCTGCTGTCAGAAAACTGGCTGCTGGAGAGAAGGACTCTTCTGCGGTGATGGGATGATTTCTCAGGTGTGTGACAGTAGGAGACTAAGGGGTAAATAGGGGATTTGTTTATAGCAGACACAGATCTATGAATGAGTGCTGCTCTGTGCACAGTTCAGAGTGGCATTGGGGGTCTCTGCCCTAGGTCCCACCAATGCCTCTGCTTTAGGTGCACCCTCATAAGTGCCCCAGCTCCAGATGCTCCCCAATGCCCTCACTCTAAGTGCACCTCTAATATTGCATCTTTTCCAGTAGCCCCCCTAATACCTCTGCTCCAGGATCACCACTATTACCCTGCCTCAGGCGACCCTAATGCCTCTGCTTTAGGTGCACCCCCATTAGTGCCCCAGCTCCAGATGCCCCCACTCTAAATTCACCACTAATGTTCCTCTTCTCCAGTTACCCCTGTTCCAGGATCCCCACTATTACCCTGCCTCAGGTGACCCTAATGTCTCTGTTTCAGTTATGACCCTCTGTTTGTGCCCTTTGCTCACGTTGCTCCTCTAGCACCTTTGCTTGGGCTTTGTTAAAGGTTGTGACCTGCAAAGGGGGTTGAACTTATGACTGAAAAATTCTGCACAGTGCGTAACATTCTCCAGTATTGAGACATATGGTTTACATGGCGGCAGTGATGATATTCCATATTTACAGGCATCACTGCTGCCATGTAAAGAGACACTGGTGATGGAGGATTTAAAGGGGCTGTCTAGGATTTCAAGTTATCCTCTCCACACCATAGCGCATAACTATATGATTTGTGGGGTCCGATTCTACGACCCCCACTGATTCCAGGAATGGGTCCTGTTCCCCCTTTTTGATGGTGTGGCAGGCAACACATATACCCTGCTTCTCCATTTATTCTCTTTGGGACCAATAGAAATAGCCAGCGCTGTACTCTGCCATCTCCAGCGACCCCATAGAGAATGGATGTAGAGGCAGGGCTTTTGCTTGACCTGCCACTCAATCAAGAAGGGGCATCAGTGGGGGCTCCAGCATTTAGACCCCTATGGATCACTTAGTTATCACCAATCCTGTGGATAGAGGAGAACCAGAAAAGTGGACACATGCCCTTTAACAGGTGAGCATTTCTATTTTAGTTTGGGCCAGATTTTTTATTTTTATTTTATTTATTTATTTTTACACCCAAAGAAAACCTTTAAAGATAGGACATGTGAAAAGGTCCAACAGTTATGACAAAACAGGCGATAAGTGTCTGATTGGTGGGGGTCTGACTGCTGGGACCTCCATGATCAAGGGAATGTGGTCTTAAGACCCTTGGGTACATAGATTGGCGGTAATGTAATTGAATGTATCAGGACCCCTTTTTTCATGATCATTGGGGGTTCCAGCAGTCAGACCCCAGCAATCTGATATTTATCACCTATCCTGTAGATAGGCAATAGATCATTATGGTGGGACAACCCTTTTAAATATACTGTAGATTATGTGCAAGGTTACGATTTGGTAAATTTCATGCCAGACATTTATGGTTAAAGGGGTTAAAGGGTTTGTTTCACTTCAGTAAATGGCATTTATCATGTAGAGAAAGTTAATACAAGGCACTTACTAATGTATTGTGATTGTCCGTATTTCCTCCTTTCCATCACATTATACATAGCACGTATCCGTGGTTATTACCACCGTGTAATCAAGCAGTGGTGGCCGTGCTTACACACTATAGGGAAAGGCTGGAAGTGCTCATAGGCCAACACCTTTACCTATAGTGTGTAAGCACAGCCACCGCTGCTGGATTGCAGAGTGGTAATAACCATGGACACGTGCTGTGTATAATATGATGGAAAAGAGTCAATATGGACAATCACAATACATTAGTAAGTACCTTGTATTAACTTTCTCTACATGATAAATGCCAATTGCTGAAGTGAGAGAACCCCTTTAACCCCTTTAAATGTGCTACACTTAATAGGGTTAGACATAAATGTCTTGGTGTGTGCATTGCGTGTTTCCTATGTGTGATTGATGTGTGCTATATATGATCCATGTATCAGTGGTGTATGTGCAGCATGTGACGTATGCACCAGTGGCATGTGAGCCATGTATAAGTGTCTTGTGTCCCACATCTGGCCAATGAGTGATTGGTGTGCGCTGCATGTGTCTTGTTTCTGACTGACAAGTGCAGGATATCCATATATGTGTAAATTCTGCCACATGTATGTTTGTGCATTTTGCTGTGAATGTCATACTTCATCTTTAATATTTCTGTTATCACTGTAAGTGCTCATGAACATGATTGTCGGATGTTTTGCAGTCCGCAAATTGCGGATCCGCAAAACATGGATACTGGGTGTGTGCATTCCACATTATGCAGAACAGCCGGCCTCTAATAGAACAGTCCTATCCTTGTCTGTAATGTGGACAATAATAGGACATGTTCTATCATTTAGCAGACTGGCCATGCGGACATACAGGCACAGAATGCACACAGAGTCATTTTTTTTCGCAGCCCCATTGAAGTGAAGGGAATGGTACGGACATGGAAAAAAAATAGGTTTGTGTGCAGGAGCCCTAAGGTGGGCCCCCAAAATCAATTACACTGGTGGGCCCTTAGTACCCCAGTCCGACACTGACTGGAACCTAATAGCTACACTATATCACTATCTAACCTACACTGACTATCTCCCACTAACTATCTGTAATATATATATAACTAACTATCTATCTAATGTAATGACACAGCAAAGCACAGAGCACAGCAATGACACTGCTGTCTCTCTCAGAACTGTATAAGACTACAGGAAATTGCTGCTGGGAAGGTTCTTATATAGTAAGGGGTAGGCAACTTTCCTATTGGTTGCTAGGGATGTTGCTAAGCTCAGACAAATACCGTACATTGCAGCCATTTCATTGGCCCAGAAGCAAGAAGGGAGCTTACTGATGAAAAAAAATCTAGAATATTCGTAAATCCGAATATATAGCACTATATTCGAAATCTTCACGAATTCTCGAAGTGGCGATACTCGCGATTAAAATTCACAATAAAAATATTCGTGCCCAACACTACCACCCACCTCCCCAATCTGTCACTGGATCACTCTGTGGACTCCTTATGCTGCTGCCACCTCCACACTATGTTACCTTGCCACTCTGTGGTCTCCTTTGCTGCTGCCACCTCCACACTGTGTCACTGGGCCATTCTGTGGTCTGCTGATGCTGCCACCACCTCCACACTGTCATTGTGCCACTCTGTGGCCTCCTGATGCTGCCGCCACCTTTACACTCTGTCATTGGACCACTCTGTGGTCTCCTCATGCTGCTTCCACCTCACCACTATGTCATAGGGCCACTCTGTGAACTTCTCATGCTGTTCCCACCCTCCCCACTTCATGACTGGGCCACTATTTTGCCTTTCGGCCTGGCTGACATCATCATTTATTTGACCTTTCTTCTGATCTGTCAGAAGGAAGGAAAAATGAGATGTACAACGGATCTTGTCTGTGAAGCAGCTGTAAGGCCTGTATAGTCCCATCAGAATTGGCATGTGATTTGGTAGCCTAAAGCAGGAGTGGGTACAAAACACAGAAGACATGCAAATATTCCATTCACGTGTCATCTCTGTTTTGGATCCACTCCTGTGTTTTTTTGGCTTTAGCAATACTGATGGATTACCGACCAAATGCTGACCGAGTGAATGGCGGATGCTCCACAGACAGAAGACTTTTGTTGGGGATTATTGTTCTGACGGATCAGAGGAAGGGCATAATAATCAGTGACGTCAACACAAACTTACTGCTGACACCCTCTCCACTCAGAGAGGGGGCTCTACTTGTATAAGCGTTTAATATAACAGGTTCTGTAGACATCTATGTGGAATCAGCTGATGATGGTGTAAAAGGAGTACGCTTCTTCTTGATGCTAACATCGTCCTGTAAGGCTGAGTTCATACTTGAGTTATTTGGTCAGTTTTGGCCCCATGACTGCCCAAATAAGTGAAGTGTGCAGTGATTCTAAGAGCGACTCGTGTCATCTGCATGTCATACTGACTCACAGTATTGTTTCACTACCAAAGCAGACTCCTTATGTGTGTTACTTTAAGACACAGTGCCAGCGTGGAAATAGTCGGGGTTTTTTTTACCCGATTCGCCGCGAATAAATTCAGATCGAATCGAATTTTTCTAAAATTTGCTCATCTCTAATTATAGCACCAATAAGAGGCTATGTCTATTTTTAACCCAATGCCATCAATAAAACCACAAAAATCACCCGTCACAACTGATCCTTCTTTGTAAAAAAAAAAAAAAAAAGACAAAGACCATAAAAGAACTGATAAAAACTGAAGCAAAAAATTAAAAGATATGTATTACTGTTATCAACACCTGGGCAATTAAACGCCGTCTCCCATGGCCTCTTAGTATGGTGTTATAATAATAACAAACATTTTACACACATTGTAAATCATTTCACACTAGTGGTGTCACCGAGACAAAGGAGTCTGTCAACAACAGTACAGATTTGATGATATACTGTATATTTGTTTTAGTTATATTGCGAAAGATATTTTCATATGCATTATTGTTATTGCCATGTTCCTTTATGTAGCATAAAAACAATATCTTACACACAATATATTAAAAACAATAACAAGAACACAATTGTTATTTTACCTTTCTTTTTACCAAAATAGTAGATGATAAAGGGTATAGCAGGGGCCCTTGGTTATTTTTAGAAGTAGGGTGAACAAAATATTTATATATTCCATGTGGTAAATATACTTAGTATTTTTTGTACAAGGAAATTATTACTGAGGGCACTATAGGGTACATTATTAATACAGGGAGCACAGTAAACACTTTTTAAAATAGGGGCTATTATTGCTGGAGGGACTGTAGGGGCATTTCTATTACAGGGGCATATTAGGGGAGAATTATTTCTAGGGACACTATGCAACCATTATGGGAGCTCAATGTGGGGCATTATTATTACTAGGGGCATTTTAGGAGACATTATTACTGGGAGACAGTTTATCGGCCATTATTATTGCTGGGGAGCTATAGGGGCATTATTATTGCTGGAGGAACTATATAGGACTACTGGGGACAATATATAGGCAGGCATTATTATTAATGGAGGCATTTTAGGGGGCATTATTACTACTGGGGCACAATTTTTTCAGCAGTATATTATTTGGGCGCATTGGGGAGCACAGGAGCACAGCAGGCACAGTATTGGTGGTGGCAGCAGGATTACACAGTTGGAGCATCAGAATGGGTAGTTTGTGTCGGAAAGGTGAGGAGGTGATGCACAAGTAAGGAATCTAACATGTCTGTGTAACAAACTCTGCAGAGACAGGACACAGCTGAAATAATTTTTTCATGGTGGTCTGGGCCGAACTGAGAAGATGAGAAAATAGAATGTCTACATCACAGTAGATGTCACGGGATGTAACAGGTATGTGGTGCTGTTTTCTCCTGTATGTCTGATAGTGCTGGCAGCAATGGTGGATTATAATAGGGGCGTTTGGGTCGACAGCCCCTTGGCCCGGCATTGCTGGGGGGCCAGAATCCGACCCAAACGCCCACATACTGCGGCGGGGCACTGGTCACCACCATAGGCTTCAGGCCTAGAAGGCCTGAGGCCTAAGCGTTAGTGAAATCCCCACACAGGCGGGTGTGTTGACATCATCTTGCGCCTGGACATAGGTGGGTATTTAGCTTTTAGGTTTTGTTTTTGTTTTTTTATTTGTTATTACGGGGTTGGGGCACAAGAGGACATATTACTATATTAGGGCTGGCTGTGTGGGGACATGTTACTTTATTGGGGCTGCCTGTGTGGGGACATATTAACTATATTGAGGCTGGCTGTGTGGGGGCAAATTACTACATGGCGGCTGTGTGGGGGCAAATTACTATATTGAGGCTGGCTGTGTGGGGGCAAATTACTGTGTGTGGGGAAATTACTATGTGAGGGCAGTGTGAGGGGAAATTACTATGTGGGGGCTGTGTGGGGGCAAATTATTATGGGAGGGATTACTATGTAGGGGAAGTTGGGGAAATTACTATGTGGGGGAAGTGTGGGGGAAATTACTATATGGGGTAGTGTGGGGGGAATTACTGTGTGGGGGCAGTATTGTGGAAATTACTATGTAGGGGCAGTGTGGGGGAAATTACTATATGGGGCAGTGTAGGGGAAATTACTGTTTGGGGCAAATTTGTATGGAGGGGATTACTATGTAGGGCTATGTGGGGGCAAATTACTATGTAGGGGCAAATTACTATGGGAGGATTACTATGTAGGGCAGCATGGGGGAAATTACTGTGTGGGGGCAGTGTGGTGGAAATTACTCTGTGGTGGCAAATTACTACGGTATATGGGGGACGTGTGGGGGAAATTACTGTGGGGGGGGAATTATTATAGGGGGATTACTATATGGGGCATTGTGGGGGAAATTACTGTGTGGGGGGAAATTACTATATGGGGCAGTATGAGGGCATTGCTATTGGGGAGGCACTGTGGGGGTATTTCTATCACAAGGACATATTAGGGGACATTATTTTTGTGGACACTATACAGGGATTACTACCTTGAGCACAATATAGAGTGTTATTATGATTACTGGTAGCACTCTAGGGGACATTATAGCTGCTGTGGACACTATAGGGACACGGGGTCATTTATCAAACTGGTGTTAAATAGCTTCCTCCCGTACCCCCTGCCGTGGCAGTAGTTTTTACAGCTCCTTTGGAAATCCAGTTCTACTTTACACCAGTTTGATAAATTACCCCAATTATGTCTATTAGGGTAACTCATTTTTCAGCAGTATAGTACCTGGGGCATTGGGGAGTGGCAGCAGGATGACATTGTCAGGACACCAGAATGGGGAGGTTGATTGAAAAATTGAGAAATCTAACGTGTCTGTGTAACAAACTTTGTAGAGACGAGATGCAAAAGAATTTATCATGGCGGTCTGGGTCAAACGGAGGAGAAGAGGAAAGGGAAGGTCTACATGATGTAAGAGGTATGTGGTGCTGTATTCTCCACTAAGTCTTTTTTTATTATAATTAGATGTATTTAAAATTTGGTGACCCAAAATTTTATTTGGCTCCTAACTTTTTCAGTTTAGGAGCCAATTTGGGTATTTTTTTTTTTGTCTGGTGTCCTAGATGAATGCGATGTCATATGACCTAGGAAGGGACTGTAGTGCTCACGAAGCACAGCAGCCTCTTCATACAAAAAAAATAAAATAATGGAGGGAGGGGCCCAAACTTAAATTGGCCCTAACTAAAAGTGGCCCCATGTTGTAGCAGTGTCCAAATTGAAAGAAGGTGGAGCAACATAAATAGGCAGGACCAGTTCAAAATACTGCCATTTTATGTCGTCCTCCAGTTGTCTCTGATTAAGATATGGAGCAGGGGGCTTAGGAGGTGAGATGTGAGCCAGAGCAGTTGAATTCAGAGTGCATGTCGTGGGGGCGGCTGAGGCACCAACTTCGCCTCAGCCCATTGCGATCCGGCCGTGGTCGGCCAGGCCGCCGGCGCGCTCCAGCCCCTAGACTTTCCAACCCCCACGGGCTCAGCGCCATATACGAAGCCCCTCCAGGGACCCTCCACACCGGGGGTCAGCAGGTACAGCTTCCTCCCGTACCACCCGCCATGGGAGGAATACAGTATGTAGGCGGAGCCTGCGAGGTGGCCGGACCCGGTCACCTCGGTCTTCTGTGAGGAGCAGTGTGGGAGCAGGACCAGGTACGAAGGACACCTTCCCAGAACCGGGGGAGTAAGGTGCCCCCCCAGTTTGAGCAGGTCATTGGGAGGAACGGGGCTGCTGCGAGTCCAGTGGTGGCATGCAGCAGGCCCCCATCACCATCATCCAGGCAGCTCCCCTCTGAGCAAGCCCGAGAAGAGAGCAGATCTAACGTCCTTGGCTTGTGCCCAGCCAGGGGACTGGATGGAGATGCAGTGTCTGAAGCCAGAGGGTCATCGCAGAGGAACAGTCAACTGGATTCAGGATCTTCAGCTGATGGGGTCACAGCACTCAGGCAGCCAGGTGAGACCTCGTGGGGACCTTTAGCGCAGTTAGCAGCAGGTACTGGGGGTGGCGGGGGGCCCCCGTTGGATTTAGTCAGGGGCCTAGGGCAGTTAATGGGGGTGTTAGCGGGCTTGTGAGCGGGCTGGGGTATGGGGAGACGTCCCCGTTGCCGGCTTGGGGGGTGTCGGAGCCCCCAGGAGGATCTAGCATGGTGGGGGAGGCAGGTTAGGGATAGGATCCACGGTGGCGTCAGTACAAACACAGGCGGAGGGTGTGGCGGAGGAGGAAACGGTGCGGCTGGATGACAAGGTTGAGAGGGGAGGTTTATGTTTGCTTTGAGGGGGGCGCATTTAAAGCAGAAGGTGAGGGAGCAGATTTGGAAAGGGGAATACGTGGAGATTTTTTCCTTGCTCCCGTTGGATAAGTTTAATCTGTATAGGGTACGGAGGGAAGAGGGTAAGAAGGAGGAGGAAGAGAAGCAGAGATATCGGTCCCATTAGGTGTTTGCGATCCCATTGGCAAAGGATAAGACAGTAGGGCTGGTTACTGAGTTGAGTTTTTTAGGAATAGTAATTGACACGATTAAGATGGAATGTAGATTGCCTTTGGACAAGTTGCCGGATTTAAAGGGGGAAGTAGCGAGGGCAAGTCGGTTAAAGTTAAAGTTGAGTGAGCTTCAGTCACTTCTGGGAAAACTAAATTTTGTTCCGGATTATGCCCATGGGGAGAGTATTTAGTAGATGGTTAGTGGTGGGCGACGGCGGGGGTAGTTTCGCCACATCACTACATTTGTTTAGGAAAGGAATTGAGAGCGGACTTGAAAGTGTGGTGTTCATTTTTGGAAAGTTATTTGCTCGCTATTCACGGGTGATGTGGTGAACTCTTTTGATTTTGAGTTATTTTCAGACGCGGCGGGTAGTGGAGGTTTTGGCGTTTACTGTGGGGGTCAATGGTGAGCTGGGGTATGGCCAGATAGTTGGGTGGAAAAGGGCTGGGTTAAAAATTTTGCATTGTTGGAGCTTTTTCCCATAGTAGTGGCAGTTATGTTGTGGGGAGAAGTTTTTCGGAATAAAAACGTTTGGTTCCACTGTGATAATCTTGGAGTGGTTCAGGCGATAAATGGGTTGTCGGCCTCATCATCTTTAGTGGTGCGGCTGCTACAGCGGTTGGTATTAGAGTGTTTGTCGCTCAATACGTGGGTGGTGGCTGTGCATGTACAGGGGGTTGACAACTGCATTGCTGACACTCTTTCTCTTTCACAGTGGGATCGTTTCCGGCAGCTGGCCCCAGAGGCAGAAGAGTTTGGCAGGGAGTGCCCGAGTTGTCTGTGGGAGCTACTGGAGGGCTCATTCAGGCATCATTGGTGCCCGATACGTGGACAACATACTTAAAAGCGTGGCAGTACTGGGAGGATGGGTGTGGTAGGTTGGGTGTTGGGGAAGACGAGTTGGAAGTTCCCCTGTTATTGTTGGTGGGTAATTGTAGAACGAAGGGTTGGTCGGTGGCAAAGATGAATAGTTGCATAGCTGGGTTGGCTTTTGGGTTCAAATTGAGGAAGTTGGCAGATGTTACAAAGTCCTTTTTGGTGGTGCGGGCATTAAAAGGGTGGCACCGGTTACGGGCAGAGGAAGATAGTAGGAGACCAGTGTCATTTGAGTTGCTGTCGAAGTTTGGGGAACAGTTAAGGCTACTTTCACACTAGCGTTCGGGTGTCCGCTTGTGAGCTCCGTTTGAAGGGGCTCACAAGCGGCCCTGAAAGCATCCGTCCAGCACTTATGCATTCTGAGTGGACGTGGATCCGCTCAGAATGCATCAGTCTGGCAGCGTTCAGCCTCCGCCCCGCTCAGCAGGCGGACACCTGAACGCTGCTTGCAGCGTTTGGGTGTTCGCCTGGCCGTGCGGAGGCGTGCAGATCCGTCCAGACTTACAATGTAAGTCAATGGGGACGGATCCGTTTGAAGATGACACACTATGGCTCAATCTTCAAACGGATCCGTCCCCCATTGACTTTCAATGTAAAAGTCTGGACGGATCCGTTCAGGCTACTTTCACACTTAGAAAATTTTTAACAGTATAATGCAGACGGATCCGTTCTGAACGGAGCCACCGTCTGCATTATATGAGCGGATCCGTCTCAGACGGATCCGCTCTGAACGCTAGTGTGAAAGTAGCCTAAGGGAGGTTTGTAGTTCGGATTCAGAGGAGCGGTTATTTAGATTGGCGTTTTTATTGCTGTTTTTTGGGGCATTACGCTTGGGGGAGTTGGTTTGTCCGACGGTTAGTCGGTTGGGGGGGTTGCTTAAGGAAGACATGGAGTTGTTCCACGATAGGGTGGAATTCATCATCCGATGTTCGAAGACGGATGTAGAGGGTAGAGGGCGTAGAGTGGTACTGTTCTGCATTCCGTGCTGTGCTATGTGTCCAGTGCAATGTATGCGAGATTTTGGAGCTGACAGAGTGGGGTTTTACCGTTGTTAGTACACATTATCGTTTTTTTTCTGTCCTGTTTTCAGTTCACAGCGTTTTTTTTTCCAAAATGTTTGGATCGTTTAGGGTTGGGCCATGTGGGGTATTCGAGTCATTCCTTCAGGATCGGATCGGAGGCGGCTAGGTGGGCGTTGGGCAATGAGATTATAAAGCGGATCGGTCGTTGGAAGTCTATTAGTTTTAAATCTAACATGTGATTAAATAGTTTGTAATGGAAATAGTCAAGGTCATGGGGAGGGCGGTATTGGGTTAGTTGGGTTTCTTATAGCAGGATTGTTCTTTGCTTCTCTTTCCAGTTGCGGTAAACGCCCTAGTGTGGATCCTTGGACATTCTCATGTCTTTTGGGGGGCTGTCTGGGCCGCGGTTCGGCCAGACGGTCAGCAATTGGGGTTTCCACAGTCGACGGCGACGGTTTGAGCTGGGGTGTCAAATACATTGGTTTGTTAGGCAGGATAGGCCACCCGATGTGTTAGTGCTGCACATGGGCGGCAATGATTTGGCAGCACGTCCTTTTCGTGAGCTTCTTCGGGAAATTAAGTTTGACCTGCTGAGCCTATGGGCGCTGCTTGCTAAAATGGTGACAGTATGGTCGGATATAGTCCCGAGGATGTTTTGGAGGGGTGCCAGATCTGTGGAGGGTGTGAACAGGGCGAGATTTAAGGTGAACCGGACAATGGGTCGTTTCATGGCCAGGAATGGGGCTGTGGCAGTGAGGCTTATGGAACTCGAGAAAGGTATTGGGGGGTTTTGGAGGTCTAACGGGGTGCATTTAAATGCAGTCGGTTTGGATATGTGGAGTCTGGCAGTACAAGACGGCATCGAGATGGCTTTGAATTTATGGAGGGAAGTGCAGACTTAAGGGGTCAAGTCTTGGTGTTGGTGGCGGGGGGAGGTCCTTGAAGTTAGTTATATTCACATGGGAGGATGATGGGAGGGCTCCATGGTTAGGGCTGGACTCCCAGTTGTGGCGAAATTAAAAGAGGCCATTCTGTAGTGCTTCCGAGCTGGTGGGCAACGGCGGGAGGCAAGATGGCTCACCCCAGTGGGGTAATTGCAGTTGTATGGGGCTTCAAGGAGGGAATTATTATTTAAAAGTGTTTATGGTTTATATGTTTTATGTTAATAAAAACAGCTGCTGTGACCGATTCATTCCAACCTGGTGTCTGAGTTTTATTATGGTTTAAGGGGGACCGAACACTGGGTGGGAAAGGGGGCAGATGAGTAGCAGGAGAGGATTAGAGGGGTTGGACGGAAGGTAACCAATACCTCCGTCATGCACTTAATCCGCCCCTGGCTGGCAGGCAGTATCCTGTTAGGAGAGCTGGCTCAATACTGTAACCTGTGTCTCACCTCCTCAGCCTCCTCTTCCAAATCTTAATTAGAGACAACTGAAGGAGGGGGAGAGAATGTGACATTGATGCAGACAACCACACAGGGGAAGCTTCTAGGGAGGTATTTTGTGCTGCTGGGGCAGTATATTGTGCTGCACTGTGGTATTTGGTCCTGGAAAACCCCTAACTATAAATTTTTCTTTTAATCTAAAAAAATAAAAGTGATAAATCTGTAAGGCGGTGGTTGAGGGTTGCTGTTTAACCCCATAGGGACACAGCCTCCTTTCACCTTAAGGACCAGGCCATTTTTTGCAAATCTGACCACTGTCACTTTAAGTGCTGATAACTTTAAAACGCTTTGACTTATCCAGGCCGTTCTGAGATTGTTTTTTCGTCACATATTGTACTTCATGACACTGGTAAAATGAAGTAAAAAAAAAAATTTTTTTTTGCACAAAATAATACATAATTTACCAAAAAATTGGAAGAATTTGCAAATTTCAAAGTTTCAGTTTCTCTACTTCTGTAATACATATTAATACCCCAAAAAATTGTGATGACTTTACATTCCCCATATGTCTACTTCATGTTTGAATTATTTGGGGAATGATATTTTATTTTTTGGGGATGTTACAAGGCTTAGAAGTTTAGAAGCAAATCTTGACATTTTTCTGAAATTTACAAAAACCCAATTTTTAGGGACCAGTTCAAGTCTGAAGTCACTTTGCGAGGCTTACATAATAGAAACCACCCCAAAATGACCCCATCTAAGAAACTACACCCCTCAAGGTATTCAAAACTGATTTTACATACGTTGTTAACCCTTTAGGTGTTGCACAAGAGTTATTGGCAAATGGGGATGAAATTTGAGAATTTAATTTTTTTGTCTAATTTTCTATTTTAACCAATCTTTTCCACTAACAAAGCAAGGGTTAACAGACAAACAAGACTGTATCTTTATTGCCCTGACTCTGCCGTTTACAGAAACACCCAATATGTGGCCGTAAACTACTGTACGGCCACACAGCGGGGAGTAGAGTGAAAGGTGCGCCGTTTGGTTTTTGGAGGGCTGATTTTTATGGACCGGTTTATTTACACCGTGTCCTGTTTCAACCCCCCTGATGCACCCCTGGAGTAGAAACTCCCTAAAAGTTACCCCATTTTGGAAACTACGGGATAAAGTGGCATTTTTGGGGGGGAATATTTTTAGGGTACATATGATTTTTGGTTGCTCTATATTACATTTTTGTGAGGCAAGGTTACCAAAAATGGAAATTCTGAAATTTCATCTCCATTTGCCATTAACCGTTGAGGAACACCTAAAGGGTTAATAAAGTTTGTATAATCAGTTTTGAATACCTTGAGGGGTGTAGTTTCTTAGATGGGGTCACTTTTAGGGAGTTTTTACTCTAGGGGGGCATCAGGGGGGCTTCAAAAGGGACATGGTGTCAATAAAAAAGGCCATCAAAATCGGCCTTCCAGAAACCATGTTGGTCCTTTCCTTTTGCGGCCTCCCTTTTACTGATACAGCAGTTTACGACCACAAATGTGGCATTTCTGCAAACTGCAGTATCAGGGTAATAAATGTAAACTTTTGTTTGGTTGTTAACCCTTGTTTTGTTACCGAAAAAAACGGATTGAAATGGAAAAGTGCCAAAAATTGCGTTTTTGGCACCGTATTTCTTATTTTTATTTTTAACCGTGTTAATCTGGGGGGTTAGGTCATGGGATATTTTTATAGAGGAGATTCTTACAGACGCGGCGATACCTACGGACCGTCGTCTAAGTGTCATTTTTTTAATCAATTTTTTGTCCGATTATCTTATGTGGGGGCTCATTTTTTGTGGGTCGAGCGGACGGTTTTATTGGCACTATTTTGGGGGCTATATGACTTTTTGATTGCTTGTTATTAAACTTTTTGTTATGTTTGGTGACCCAAAAATTCTTTTTTTGCACCTTTTTTTTTTACCGTGTTAATCTGGGGGGTTGGGTCATGGGGTATTTTTATAGAGGAGATTCTTACGGACGCGGAAATACCTAATATGTCTACTTTTAATAAATTATTTTAGTTTTTTTGGGTGTCTCAAGTCTGAGAACCAGTTTTTTTTATCCGATGTCAGTGCTAAATTGGGATATTTCACTGGTATAGCTGATATATGGTATACGTTCCACCTATCAAAATCAAATCACTGTCGTTTGGAACGCTACATTTCTGTTAAAACTGTTACTTTATTAATCAGAAAAACAAAAGGGAAGGGGGACTAACCTATATTAAAATTCTAGGACACCATCCATTCAGTATAGGGTCGATATGAGGACCTATAAGCCGCATACACGGTAAATGCAGCTGCGGATGGGGTCACTAGAAATGCCGCAGGCTAGTGCTATACTGCAAGTGAAAGCAGAGGGCCATGGGGCCGTGCTAATTGATTCCACAGAAGTAAGCACTAAGGTGCGGTCAGTGTGCTCTGAATCACTACCAGCTCATGGATCCCTCGACTAAAGTTATGGATAGACTAATCCAGTGATAAACATCTGCCTGCAGAAGCCGATCTCAATTGAATCCATCCGTTCATGTGAAACGGATGTCTAAGAATCGGCCCTGCAGACACGAATCACTGGATCTAAGCTAAGCTGGGTGAAACAGGCAGATCTGGATTGCTGTTGCTCATCTAACTGCAGAGGGCTAAGAACCGCAGACCTCAACTGCAGTGTGAGCGCAAAGCAGATACAAATGAACATTGATTCATCCCCACACCACACTCAACGCGTTTCGCCATAAGGCTCGTCAGGAGCGTGTATCTGTGGTTCGCAGGATAAATATTCAAAGCTGCTGAGCCTCCATTACAGAGGCTGCAGCTGTAAGTACGAGGTGGCCGAACGCGGCCGCTCAGGTGCACAGAATATGAGGAGAGTTCTCCTCCCCTCAACTGAGCCCCGCCTGCAGAACGGCCAATGAGGACGCAGGAGGCACGGCATCGCCGCATCATCCATCCCGCCCCCATTGTGCCGCCCCCTCGATGAGACCGGCCCAGATGAATGTAATAACATTCTACATTAAAGTTAGAGTAAATATATACGGCGACTTACTACCCTGGCAACGTTTGTATAGCTCCGATCGGGACAGGGATCATGAAGTGGTATGAACTACATTGTATTTTATTTAATTTTTAAAATTTTTTTTTTTTTTTTTTTATTATTTTTTTATTTTATTTAATTAGTTGAGGACATCAATCGGTGGTGGTGGAGACAATACAGGAGGGTCAGGAAGGACCCAGCAGCATTTTTACTAGACGGCAATACTGTGATCAGGCTGATTTAAAGGGGCAGTGTATGGTATAATGTGGTATAAGTAATCCACAACCAATAATTACACTATCACACCCCTGGTATCTCCTAGCCCCCTCAATTGCCTAGGTGATCTAATGACATAGAGTCATTAGTAGTCCATGCCGCTGAGACACACGGATCGTGGGCAGTATGTCATCACCCCTAATGTTCCCCCGTTGCACCTCAGCTCCAGGGATCTAGAGAAAACACACAAAGGAATTATACTCATTTAGTCCCTGGGGCTGGAGCGCACATAGGCGGTAAATCCACTGTGTCTCTTTTTGCAATAACCGCCTATCAAAGTCGCCTCCTCTTGGCGCTCTTCTGACCACCTCCCTAAATTGGGATATAAATTTAGTACTCCATGGAAGTGTGATACTCCCTGAAGCAACCAATAATGCAGAGGCCCGGATGATCGGGGCACATGTCACATTGAGTTGTGGTGTCCTTCCGTATCCCCCTCCTGTGGCACACTCTGCACCTTTTTTGGGTTCGTCGCCTCCTTCCTGCTCTTTCCCGGTCCGAAAAGATCAGGGCCTTGAGGACTGCCTCATAGAACTGGAGGAATGTCCCTGTGCTGCCAGCGCTTTGGGATAGTACAAAAGAGTTGTACATGGCAACCTGTACCAAGTAGACCTCAACTTTTTTGTACCATGCCCGGGTTTTGCGCATGGCGTTATATGGCTTGAGGACTTGATCAGAGAGATCAACTCCTCTCATATACCGATTGTAGGTGACGATACAATCGGGCTTGAGGACCGTTGCCGCGGTACCTCGCACAGGGACAGGGGTGATGCCGTTACCATGAATTGTGGACAGCATAAGGACAACCCTCTTGTCCTTATACCTGACCAGCAACAGGTTTCCAGTGGTAAGGGCACGGGTCTCACCCCTGGGGATAGGTAGCTGGAGGGGGAGGGCAGGGAGGCCACGTTTTTCCGCACGGTCCCACAAGCGAATGTGGATCTGGCGGCAAGGGACTGGAACAAGGGGATACTGGTATAAAAGTTATCCACGTACAGGTGGTAACCCTTATCCAGCAGTGGGTACATAAGGTCCCACACAAATTTCCTGGTAACACCCAGAGTGGGGGGACATTCTGGGGGTTGAATCCGGGAATCTCGCCCCTCGTATATGCGAAATTTGTAAGTGTACCCTGAGGTACTCTCACAAATTTTGTATAGCTTCACGCCATACCTCGCCCGCTTGGGGGGCACATACTGGCGGAAAATGAGTCTCCCCTTGAAAGCAATGAGAGACTCATCAACCGCGACCTCCCTTCCAGGTACATAGGCCTCCATGAATTTGGCCCCAAAGTGATCGATGACCGGCCGTATCTTATACAGACGGTCATGGGCAGGATCACCTCGGGGGGGACATGCTGCATTATCGGAATAATGCAGACATTTCCGGATGGCCTCAAACCGGGAGCGTGTCATGGCCGTACTGTAAGGTGGGGTCTGGTATAGGACGTCCCCACTCCAGTACAGCCTGACACAGGGTTTCTTGACCAGGCCCATATGCAGCACTAGGCCCCAAAATGTCCTAATTTCGGCTGCACTGACCGGCGTCCAGCCACCAGGCCTGGCCAAAAAGGAGCCTGTGTGTTGAGCGACGAACTGTTGGGCGTACAGATTCGTCTGCTCCACCATCAGATTTACCAGTGGTTCACTGAAAAAAATGACAAAAAAAGTCATATTCAGTGTGGAAATCTGGATTCCTGATTGGCCTACAAAATCAGGAATCACGGGCTCATATCGCTCTGGGCTACACCAGACAAGTTCACCGGCAGGGTGCTCCAGTGGATTTAACTGGTGGGACGGGAAACCAGTACGAGCCCCAGAGCTGCTCGTACTAGGCTGGGCCACAGGGTCCCTAACATGGTGGTCCCCTTGCTCCGCCGCCTTGGGGGCTCATCATCATCGCTAGATGATGAGGAGGACGCGGATGATAACAGGAATGTGGGGTCATCCTCGTCCTCACTGGGACTCTCGGAGTCTGAGGCAAGCTGGGCGTATGCCTCCTCAGCCGAGAACGTCCGGCAGGCCATAGGGGAGTGTGTGTCTGCGTGTGTATGTGCGCGTGTTGAAATCTTTATTTTGTGTGCAAGTGTGTGGGGGCACGGGTGTTTGCGGATTTAACCCTAAAACTAACAGAAAAAAAAAACGAACTAAAAAAAGGCCAAAAAATGTGAAAAAAAAATCTAAACCGCTGATTAACCGTCCGAAGTTGATCAGCGGTGGGGTGTGCGATGCGCTAACAGTGTGACGGGTTATCGGGTCTTCAGAGACCCGAATAACCCGGAAACGCAGAAAACCGCAGGTCTGAATTGACCTGCGGTTTTCTGCGATCGCCGACATGGGGGGGTCACAGGACCCCCCGGCGCATTTAGCCTAGGTGCCTGCTCAATGATTTGAGCAGGCACCGGGTTCCGATCACCGCCCGCCACGCGGCGGTGATCGGAACCATACATGACGTACCGGTACGTCATGTGTCCTTAAGTACAAGGACATCATGACGTACCGGTACGTCATGTGTCCTTAAGAGGTTAAAGAAACAATAGCAGATGATATTGGTTCTATGGAATATTAAAAAAAATTCTTTGTTTACACTTCAGTGGCACAGCAATTTTTAATGGTTAAAATTTTTATACAGGGCACAGAAGCTTACTAGTTTCTATGTTTTGTAATTGGTGTTATTACACTTTTGTTATTCATTCCTAGTGATGCAGAATACTTGGAGATTCTAGAATATAACTTGAATAATTCTATGAACAATTACACTGCAACTTCAAACGGGTCAGTGTTGACTCTACATAGGACTTACAACAGTGTTATCAACACTGATCTTTAGATTTTTGTGTTTTTATGTAAGTGCCATAATGTCATTAAACCAGTGTAGATCCCGTTTTTTTATTGGTAGTAATCAATAAGGTACTATGTTTCCTCTTGCAAGCTCCAACATCACTGAGCATTGTATTGAGTAGATTCCAGTGCTCAACTTGCCCTGGAGATGTTTAAGTACTGATTTAGCAAAATGACTAGGTCAGCTCAAATAACTGAACCAACATTTTAATAAGGTACTCTGGAGCCTTCATGTTGGCCACTATGAAAATGGTGACAGATTCACTTTAACAGAGGTACTACCGAGGTACTATTGAAAGGCGTTGCTAGCAAACACTGATATTGAGGCGGCATTTAGGTTACTGCCAGTGCATAAGGATCATTCACCACTTGGATGATTTCCTTTGTATTGCCTCCCGGATTCTAGGGTGTGTGCACTGTTGTTACACACTTTGGGTAGCTGTTTGGGGTATCATTGGCAAAAGATAAGACAGTAGGGCCAGTTACTGAGTTGAGTTTTTTAGGAATAGTGATTGACACGATTAGGATAAATATGGATTGCATATGGACAAGTTGGCGGATTTAAAGGGGGAAGTAGTGAGGGCAAGTCGGTTAAAAAAGTTAATGTTGCGTGAGCTTCAGTCACTTCTGGGAAAACTGTTCACAGGAAACTAATTTTCCTCATTACATTTTGAATTTTGCATAGAGACCATCATGGGCACTTTATAAAATAAGGCTCCTGTGGGTGGATGGCCAGCCAATTGAAATATATAAAGAATAATAACATATTTTGTTAACCAGACTTTCAAGAATGAATCTCTGAGTCGGTGACTCGCTTAAATCTATGCTTAAACTGAGTAAAGATTCTACCATGCTGATGGCATCAAATAGGCCCATATTATTTCTAATGACCAATATTAAGTTGTTGGCAAAGGTGTTGGTGTTGAGACTTATTAATGTACGGTAATAACAACAAATAGGCTTTATGGCCTTCTAAGCAACTAATATGTAGAGATTGTTTCATCATTTTCAGTTTCAAACGGACATTATTAGGGGTCAAATAATGCTTTTACACGACACTGCATAAACCTTCAACAGCATTCAGTTGAAGTACCTGTGGCAAGATTTGAGGTGTATGAGTTTTGGAGCTACTTACCTTTTGTTGGTGCAATTTCTTTTATTCAAGTCCTACAGCTAGAATTAGAGCAAATTTTGCCTAAATAGGAGATCAAGGCAGGGGTGCCCTTAGTCTCCTTTCCTGTTCACCGAAGCCATAGCTCTTGGTGGAGATATTGAGGTCCTTATTGGACACAAATCAATTGAAATATGGGTCAGTATTCACTGTAAAAATATGTAGATGCTATCTTGACGTAAGGGGAGCTGGTCACCGCTGAGGCCAGTGTTCTTTTATTCTTTGTGTACCAAGGAGTATCGCCAACACTGGAAAGCTGAGGTGCACTAAGGGGTGATGTCCCTGCATTCAGTTCACCAAAACCCTCATTTACATAAAGAATAAAAAGCTGTTTCTTGGGAATGCCAGAACATATCCTTACCAGACAGGTTTAATAAGCAGGATCAACCATACTAGGCAGTATGCCCAGTTTAAGGCCCCTTTCACACGAGCGTGACGGATTGGCTCAGGATGCGTTCAGTTAAAAACGCGCAATTTTGGTACCAAAATAAGTCAGTTTTGACTGCGATTGCGTTCAGTGTTAGCGTTTTTTCAGAGCATGAAAAAAAACGCAACCATCTTCTATAGTCACGTTCAATGGATAAACATCTAAAAACCCCAAGCATGCTCTTCTGTTTGGGGAAGCTCCATTTTGTGTGGATCTAAAGTGTGTGGAGTGTTTTTGAAGTTGTTCCTTTTAGCAGGATGTCCTCTTTGCCCGTATCAACTCCTGACCTTGTGCTTTTGCACTTGCTGGTGTACCGATGCTTCGGAGAGCGGAGAGAAATGCTTGAGGAGGAACCGTGGAGGAAGAGGATGTGGGTTCACCCTATTATTGTGCAAAGGGCTTGCAAAGGTCTGTTTACAAGTCTGGATGCAGACCTATGTAAGCAACCTGCAAAATTTTACAATTATTGTAGAATGTCGATCTCTACTTTTGATCAGCCTTTGGGAGAGTTTTCGACCTGGCTTGACCAACATGCGGCGTTGTTTTTCAGCTGAGGAACGGCCAATTATAACTCTGAGGTATGTAAATTTTTGTGCAGTTATAAAAACAGAAATGTAGTTTATTTCCAATATATAGATGATATAAAGTTGCATAATATCAAAATAAATGATATGTGCCAAATTACAATGTTTTACACATCAGGTGAACTCATTCCAACGCAATTAATAATTCATCAAAATAAACAGTGTTGTATAATCAAAATAAACATAATTTCACATAAAATCCATTTGTGATTACAGAATATAATCATATACATACATTGACACATGATTGATATTATTAGCTATACCAAGTTTAAAAACTTTATTAAATTAACACCTTATTAATTAATCACAGTTGGTACAGCTAATAATATCAATCATGTGTCAATGTATGTATATGATTATATTCTGTAATCACAAATGGATTTTATGTGAAATTATCAGTATTTTGATTATACAACACTGTTTGTTTGTGTTACATTCTTCTTATACATTTGTAATGCACTGTTTATTTTGATGATTTATTAATTGCGTTGGAATGAGTTCACCTGATGTGTAAAACATTGTAATTTGGCACAACACTATATATGTTCGGCATTTGGTTTGTACACACTGCTTGAGGAAGGCTCCTGTGTAGAGCCGAAACGTCGCATGACCTTTGTGGGTAAATAAAGTATTTTTCTATTTTTTTATCCGTTGGAGTGCTATCCATATTGGGCTGGTGCACCCTTTATCCATTTTTCATTCAAGACTGTGCTGCCAATCCTTTTTCTTTATATATATATATATATATATATATATATACACTCACCTAAAGAATTATTAGGAACACTATACTAATACAGTGTTGGACCCCCTTTTGCCTACAGAACTGCCTTAATTCTACGTGGCATTGATTCAACAAGGTGCTGATAGCATTCTTTAGAAATGTTGGCCCATATTGATAGGATAGCATCTTGCAGTTGATGGAGATTTGAGGGATGCACATCCAGGGCACGAAGTTCCTGTTCCACCACATCCCAAAGATGCTCTATTGGGTTGAGGTCTGGTGACTGTGGGGGCCATTTTAGTACAGTGAACTCATTGTCATGTTCAAGAAACCAATTTGAAATGATTCGAGCTTTGTGACATGGTGCATTATCCTGCTGGAAGTAGCCATCAGAGGATGGGTACATGGAGGTCATGAAGGGATGGACAAGGTCAGAAACAATGCTCAGGTAGCCTGTGGCATTTAAACTATGGCCAATTGACACTAAGGGGCCTAAAGTGTGCCCAGAAAACATCCCCCACACCATTACACCACCACCAGCCTGCACAGTGGTAACAAGGCATGATGGATACATGTTCTCATTCTGTTTAGGCCAAATTCGGACTCTACCATTTGAACGTCTCAACAGAAATCGAGACTCATCACACCAGGCAACATTTTTCCAGTCTTCAACAGTCCAATTTTGGTGAGCTCGTGCAAATTGTAGCCTCTTTTTCCTATTTGTAGTGGAGATGAGTGGAACCCAGTGGGGTCTTCTTCTGTTGTAGCCCATCCGCCTCAAGGTTGTGCGTGTTGTGGCTTCACAAATGCTTTGCTGCATACCTCGGTTGTAACGAGTGGTTATTTCAGTCAACGTTGCTCTTCTATCAGCTTGAATCAGTCAACCCATTCTCCTCTGACCTCTAGCATCAACAAGGCATTTTCGCCTACAGGACTGCCGCATACTGGATGTTTTTCCCTTTTCACACCATTCTTTGTAAACCCTAGAAATGGTTGTGCTTGAAAATCCCAGTAACTGAGCAGATTGTGAAATACTCAGACCGGCCCGTCTGGCACCAACAACCATGCCACGCTCAAAATTGCTTAAATCACCTTTCTTTCCCATTCTGACATTCAGTTTGGAGTTCAGGAGATTGTCTTGACCAGGACCACAACCCTACATGCACTGAAGCAACTGCCATGTGATTGATTGACTAGATAATCGCATTAATGAGAAGTAGAACAGGTGTTCCTAATAATTCTTTAGGTGAGTGTGTGTATATATATATATATATATATATATATATATACAGTACAGACCAAAAGTTTGGACACACCTTCTCATTCAAACAGTTTTCTTTATTTTTATGACTATGAAAATTGTAGATTCACACTGAAGGCATCAAAACTATGAATTAACACATGTGGAATTATAGACATAACAAAAAAGTGAGAAACAACTGAAAATATGTCATATTCTAGGTTCTTCAAAGTAGCCACCTTTTGCTTTGATTACTGATTTGCACACTCTTGGCATTCTCTTGATGAGCTTCAAGAGGTAGTCACCTGAAATGGTCTTCCAGCAGTCTTGAAGGAGTTCCTAGAGATGCTTAGCACTTGTTGGCCCTTTTGCCTTCACTCTGCGTTCCAGCTCACCCCAAACCATCTTGATTGGGTTCAGGTCCGGTGACTGTGGAGGCCAGGTCATCTGGCGCAAGATGCTGTAGTAGCCATGCTGGTTCAGTATGCCTTCAATTTTGAATAAATCCCCAACAGTGTCACCAGCAAAGCACCCCCACACCATCACACCTCCTCCTCCATGCTTCACGGTGGGAACCAGGCATGTAGAGTCAATCCGTTCACCTTTTCTGTGTCGCACAAAGACACGGTGGTTGGAACCAAATATCTCAAATTTGGACTCATCAGACCAAAGCACAGATTTCCACTGGTCTATTGTCCATTCCTTGTGTTCTTTAGCCCAAACAAGTCTCTTCTGCTTGTTGCCTGTCCTTAGCAGTGGTTTCCTAGCAGATATTCTACCATGAAGGCCTGATTCACACAGTCTCCTCTTAACAGTTGTTCTAGAGATGTGTCTGCTGCTAGAACTCTGTGTGGCATTGACCTGGTCTCTAATCTGAGCTGCTGTTAACCTGCGATTTCTGAGGCTGGTGACTCGGATGAACTTATCCTCCGCAGCAGATGTGACTCTTGGTCTTCCTTTCCTGGGGCGGTCCACATGTGAGCCAGTTTCTTTGTAGCGCTTGATGGTTTTTGTGACTGCACTTGGGGACACTTTCAAAGTTTTCCCAATTTTTCAGACTGACTGACCTTAATTTCTTAAAGTAATGATGGCCACTCGTTTTTCTTTACTTAGCTGCTTTTTTCCTGCCATAATACAAATTCTAACAGTCTATTCAGTAGGACTATCAGCTGTGTATCCACCTGACTTCTCCACACTGCAACTGATGGTCCCAACCCCATTTATAAGGCAAGAAATCCCACTTATTAAACCTGACAGGGCACACCTGTGAAGTGAAAACCATTTCAGGTGACTACCTCTTGAAGCTCATCAAGAGAATGCCAAGAGTGTGCAAAGCAGTAATCAAAGCAAAAGGTGGCTACTTTGAAGAACCTAGAATATGACATGTTTTCAGTTGTTTCACATTATTTTATGTATATAATTCCACATGTGTTAATTCATAGTTTTGATGCCTTTCAGTGTGACTCTACAATTTTCATAGTCATGAAAATAAAGAAAACTCTTTGAATGAGCAGGTGTGTCCAAACTTTTGGTCTGTACTGTATAGGGACAGTGCACTTAAAGCTTTGGTTCAGAGGTTTTGGACCAAACACTGGCGAACACCTCCTATGATACTTCCTCCAGGCGGCATCCTTCTTAAGTCGGTCAAGGTAGTCCCAAGCCTGCTGTCCCCAAGGGAATCTTGCCTGGAGCTCAGCAAGGGCAGCAATACCTCCAAGAAACCAGCTCTGCACAGGCAGTATGAGGCAGTCACTGAAATGCTCACTTCCTGTGGAATCTACCTTAAACTGTTGCTAAGTAACATGCGTTAAAAACGGAACGCAACGCATTGCATCCAGATGCAATGCGATTTTCACGCAACGCAGAAGTGATGCGTGAAAAACAATGCTCATGTGCAAAAACCCATTTAAATTAATGGGTCAGAATTCAGTGCGGGTGCAATGCGTTCATGTCACACATTACACCCGCGCAGAAAACTCGCTTGTGTGAAAGGGACCTAATAGGCTTGACCTTACTGACGGGTGCTCTTGAAGTAATTGTATTAAATATGTTTAATATGTGCTAAGTAAGAAATTTCTAACCAGCCTAACTGGATGGTTATATTGCTGTTGAAAGTTGTATGCAGCATGACATTAGATTAAGTTTGGCTCTTGTAAGCCACTATATTACAAAGTGACATCATAAGGTATCAGCAAGTATTAAATTTTTTTCATGTGGGATCCCTACTGGCCTGGCCATTCCCAATCATCCGTCAGTGAATTTAAAGGAAATGTGTCACCAAAATATTTATCTGCCAGTTAAAACCAGATAGCAACACTTATCCTTTGTTTTCTAATCAATTTTAAGGCAGGATTACAATGATAGGTAAGACAGGGTCCATTATTCACAATAAATTATCTATTCTCTCGTGATCTCTGCACAGGTCACAGAGCATGTCTAGAAAACTCTCCCATAGAAGTGTCAGAGTGTAGTTCACTGTGTGACCGGTTGCCGACGGCACTTGCTTTGGCTGCGGTGGATTCCATGTAGGCTGGTTGCAATGACCTACGTGTAGTTGCGGCAGCCTGTGTGTGAACTGCTATTTGTGTATGCATGCTCCCCTCCCTTTTCTCTGGGTTCTGGTGGGGTTAATGGTCTGGTCTGGGTGTGTCTGCTAAGGTCAGATGACCTCATTACCCTGCTATAGTATTCTGTGTGCTGTGGGTTTGAGGTCAGTCTGTCTCCAGCTTTGCTGGGTGCAGGAGCTATGCACCTGACCTGGGATTATTGAAAGTGCTCTGTCTGTGTGGTCACCTAGTGAGACATCAAGGTCACCTTGCCTGGTTCCATGTTTTGGGGTGCAGCTGTCTGTTCACCCATGGACAAACTCTGCATGTCTTGTGAGCAGTAGTGATGAGCAGCAGGGGTCATAATCGAATTCGTGATATTTAGCTAATATTTTGTAGAGTATTTGCTAATTTGAATATTTGTTTATTTCTACATTCTTTTTTTAACCAAAAAATCGTCAAGGTAATGATCGCATAATATGCGAATATTATGCGATAAATACAGGCGTGGGTCAAAAACGACTATATAGCACTATAGAATATTCGTCAAGTTGTCAAGCAACTTAAGCAGGGAGAAATTTTGACTTTAGATGGAAAAAAATGACCAATATTCTAAAAAACGAATATATATATAGCACTATATTGAATATAGTGCTATATATTAGTTTTTTAGAATATTCGTCATTTTTTTCCATCTGAAGTCATGATTCCTCCCTGCTCAAGTTGCTTGTGGGCCAATGACTCATTGGCCCACAAGCAAGAAGCAGGGAGGAATCATGTGTTCAGATGGAAAAAATGCTGAATACTCGAAAAACAAATATATAGCACTATATTTGAAATATTCGCAATTTCTAGAAGTTGCGATATATTTGTGATTAAAATTCGTAATTCGATTATTCGCGCTCAACACTAGTGAGCAGCACTGTCTGTTTGCCAATGGACTAACTCCGTATGGGAAAAAGGCGTCTGCTAGTCGGACTGCAAAGAAAAAAAGGGGGTCAGTCAGCACATCCCAATGCGCAGATGTATGTTGCTATGACTGAAAACACAAAGAAAAAAATACAATGCAACAATTTGAGATTCTTCACGTCAAGGCGATCACAAATTGATTTAGTAAGCATAGCATTAGCATTAAAATACTTTTTGGTACTTTATTTGGTTTGCAGAGTGCTGTTGCATTGTATTTTTTTTTCTTTGTGTTTCCAGCCATAGCAACGTGCACCTGCGCATTGGGATGTGCTGACTGACCCCAATTTTTTCTTTGCAGTTTGTACCGGAGGTGTGGCTGACACCTCAGTCGTGCACTCCTGACCAGCCTGTCTGCCCCATAGGCTAATTTTAATTAGTGTAAGTATAAAGCTTAGCCTGCTCTCCCTCACACACTGGAAGCCTTTTGGCACCAGAAGAGGTATAGAGTGGACTCTCATTGCATTCGTTGGGGCCATCTGGCCCCAGGAGAGGTGTGGAGTGGTCTCGGCATGCATGTTGGTACCTGCATTCCCTGAATTTTATGGTAGCCGTTATGGCACATAGCAGGTAGAATTTAGTGTTAGGTTCCCGTCTTACAGAGATCGCCTTGACGTGTGGCAGACGGGCCCAAATAATTTTGTACAAAATGTAATTGCCAAGAATCTCCTGGTTTCTTCCGGAGTGAGTATATCTAGTCTGTGTGCAACTTTGCCTGTGACCGCCATGTGTCATTCTGCATGGGGTCCAGGTATCTGCTTGTCTGCCTGCTTGGGCAGCTCTGCCTGAGACGGCCATGTACCATTCTGCTCGGGGTCCAGGCATCTACTTGTCTGCCTGCCTTGGCAGCTTGCCTGAGACCCCATGTGTCATTCTGCATTAGGTCCAGGCATCTGCTTGTCTGCCTGTGTGGGCAGCTCTGCCTGTGACTGCCTTGTGGTGATACTTAAATTATATATATATATTGGCACGTCCATAGTGCAAATACTACAGTGAAACCTTCTGGAGACAGCCAAGCAACATTGCACTGAAAAGTATTTTTATGGAGCTGGTATTCTCAAGAAGATGGCTAGTTTCCAGAATATGTGGTGGAAATAAAAATCTGTCACAGGAAAACTAGTCTGTATATGAGGATAGCCTTCTCAAAGAAGGTCATTTGCAGAGGTTTCACTGTATATATTTTTCCTGGAGGAACTTTTGGCAGGTTAGTGCTGGTGTGCACTAGTAAAGTTTGGATTCTGCGCATTTAGTTTTAAACAATATAGAAATAGAGCAGGCTTGTGCAGCGTTGGACTGTATTACCAGAATACTAGAAGATCCTCCAGTGGGCCCAGACTCTGATATCATAGCGGGCCGCAACAGTCCAGAAAGAAAAACAATTTGCAACTTTGCTACTGTCAGTATTGGGCCCTATTCTTTTACATATTTTTTATTAATGATCTTGTAGAAGGCTTGCACAGAAAAATATCAAGATTTGCAGATGACACTGAACTGTGTAAAGTAATTAACATGAAAGAGGACAGTATACTACTACAGAGGGATCTGGATAGATTAGAGTCTTGGGCAGAGAAGTGGCAGATGAGGTTTAACACTGACAAATGCAAGGTTATGCACATGGGAAGGAATAATGCAAGTCACCAGTACATACTAAATGGTAAAACACTGAGTAACACTGACATGGAAAAGGACCTAGGAATTTTAGTGAACAGTAAACTAAACTGTAGAAACCAGTGTCAGGCGGCTGCTGCTAAGGCCAATAAAATTATGCGGTGCATCAAAATGTGCATAGATTCCTGTGATGACAACATAGTCCTGCCACTTTACAAAGCACTAGTCAGACCACACATGGAGTACTGTGTATGGTTCTGGGCTCCTGTGAACAAGGCAGACATAGCAGAGCTGGAGAGGGTTCAGAGGAGGGAAACACGAGTAATAACTGGAATGGGGGGACTACAGTACCATGAAAAATTATCAAAATTAGGGTTATTCACTATAGAAAAATATATCAAATATATCAGGGGTCAGTACAGAGAGCTCTCCCATCATCTATTTATCCCCAGGACTGTGACTGTGACAAGGGGACATTCTCAGCGTCTGGAGGAAAGGAGGTTTGTACACAAACATAGAAGAGGATTCTTTACGGTAAGAGCAGTGAGACTATGGAACTCTCTGCCTGAGGAGGTGGTGATGGTGAGTACAATAAAGGAATTCAAGAGGGGCCTGGATGTATTTCTGGAGTGTAATAATATTACAAACTATAGCTACTAGAGAGGGGTCGTTGATCCAGGGAGTTATTCTGATTGCCTGGAGTTGGGAAGGATTTTTTTCCCCCTAAAATTGGAAAATTGGCTTCTACCTCACAGGGACTTTTTTCCCCTTTCTCTGCATCAACTTACAAGATAACAGGCTGAACTGAATGGACAGATGTCTTTTTTTCAGCCTTACAAACGATGTTACTATGTTACCTTTGGAGATAATAAATTACTGCTAGGTCTATTACTTTGAATCAAAACCTATTACACTTTATTAATTATATGGGGGTGGGGTCCCAACAATAATTTCCTCTAGTGGGTTTAAGGAACCTCAGTCCGACCCTGGGCTTGTGGTATTTTACACATATCAGATAACTGAAATATTCTGCTAAAATATTTTGTGTGAGCTAGGTAAAGTTTCCCTTAGGTCCATTTCACACAGCCATCATATAGTAACATTTTATAGGTCTTGTTATTCTGCATACAGTTGTACTGTATTGACCCAAACTTATCTACAATATTTTTAGTAGAACTACTCTTGGGCTGGATTCTGCAGAATAATAGGTTGCCGTAATATGTCCATTTGAAATGGGCCTCAACAGGTTTTCACAATATATGTTGGGCACCTTTTCTCAATTTGACAAAAAAAAATGTGTCTGACAAATATAATTCCAATGTCTGACCAATGTATGATCCCTAAATGTAATCATAGGCAGGGGGTGAATGATATATGATATATTACAGACACTGAGGCGGAAACATAAATGTTCATGTGATTTTTCTGTCTGTGACAGGTTGATCACATTAGTCTTCTTTTTAGTAAAACAGAGAACTACGCTCTATGAAAACTGTGATGTAAAAATGGCAACCACTAGATATTAGCAACCACACACTTAAAAGGGTTTTCTGAGACATAAATACTATGACTTATCCTCTGGATAGGTCATCAGTATCTGATTGGTGGGGGTGTGACACCTGAGACCCCCCTCCCCTCCACCCAATGAGCTCTTCAAGAAGGCAGCAGCGTCATGGCCTTCTCAGCTTTTTTTCTAGGCCAAGAGATGACACGTTCATCTGTCACATGGCCTGTACATGAATGGGGCTGAGCTGCGATACCAAGCACAGCCACTATACACTGTACGGCGCTGTGCTTGGTGAGCACTGAGAAGGCCGTGGCGCTCACAGGAGGTGATGAATCCCCATAATGATATACTGATGCCCTATCCTCATTATCCTCAGTATTTAAATCTCAGATAACCGTTTTAATTACTGAACATGGTCAATGGAGCTGTGCACTGCTGTACACCAAAGTTCTGGTAAAACCGTCGGATGCTAGAAGTTTAAATGCTGAGCTAGTAGACCAGAGGGACCAACCACTACCAGATCTAGCAGGTGTTAAAGTAAATCCTGGTGCATTAACACACAAGCATTATCCCATGGGTGTTGGCGCTTGCTACATATGTAAATTACAGGTCATCTATTGGAGATTGTGGCACTCAACCACCAGATATGTATACCCAGGATAGGTGACTAAACCGCTGAAATATAGTTTTAGGCTATGTTCACACCTCTGGCTGGTAAGTCTGGTAGTGTATTCCGGCAGAGGAACATTCAGCGGTATTTGTCTGGCAGAATGCCAGCGTTTGTGCTGGAAACCTGCTGGATCCCTGTCAGGTTCTCTTATAGGCAATGGGGATCTAGCGGTGCCTGGAAGTGTTTGGCAATGTTCAGCTATGCCAGATATGGTAACTCTGGTAATCTGTTCCTCTGCAGGGATGTGAATGTAGCCTTGAGTATATATCATTTTATTTAGGGTTCATAGACATTTTGTACTACTGTTTTTAAATGGTGCACAGGTCACACATAATTATGAATTAAAGGAATTAGAAAAGAGAATGCCATACAGTCGTAATTTTTGCAAATATTTAATTTGAAAGAATGCATACATACTTTTATGCTAAAAGGAACTTTAGTCTTTTACCAGATTTTGATTGAAAATATATATTACATTTGAGTCCTTAGATACAATTTTACTGGTTCTAAACATAAGGTTTGGAAACCAGCATTCGTATTTTTCAACTTTCTAGTGTCAGACTGCATTTGAGAACATCTGTTCTTCAGATTTTACCAATAAATATAGGTTTACATTTCATTTATCTTCACATAATTCAGTACATTTACTAGAACTCTATGGTACAAACAATAAATAAGATTTATCTTTTTTTACAGTTTAAGAAAGTACACATCTTACAAGGCGTAAATCATTGTAGTGCAGTAATGCATCATAGTTCAGTGCACAATAGTCACTTGAGTCAAGTGGTTGTAAGAGTATATTATTTTAAACACTTGTGAATAATTTTATATGGTCATTCCTTCCAATAAAATAAACTATGGGGGAGATTTAGCATTGCCTGTGTCCCAGAAAAGTGTTGTTAAAAAGTCACAACTGTGACTTTTTAACTGTGACATTTAAAAAAATTGTCACATCTCCCCTTTCTTGCAGTCCTCGACACTTTTCTAAAATAGGGAGTGGCGAAGGCTGGGAAAAGGCGTGGTTAGTCACCACAACAAATTTATCTTCATTTTCCCCAGTTTTCTGGAGTAAATGAAGCCAGAAATCTACGGCAGCTCTGAGCTGTCATAGATTTCTGGTTAGGCGCACAGACTGTAGGAGGATGCACCTAATTCATGATAAATCATGCGCCTCGTCATAAATTAGGGGCATCCTCGGGCACCACAGGGGATATCAAGACAGTTGCAGAAAGCACCAGTCTTGATAAATCTCCCCCTATGTGTCTACTTCAATATAGTCTTGTACAAAATACAGAGACCTCGATTGTTTTACCTGTAAGAAACAAGTGCAATTTTATATTGTTATTCTTATAGAAGAAAATCTTCATTACCATTAAAAATACATCTTCATAAAAACATAGATTATGATAATTACATAGATTCATCTGGTAAATTCATTAACCCCTTCAAGACACAGACACTTTTCACCTTCCTAACCAGGCCTAATTTTGAAAATCTGACATGTATCACTTTATGTGGTAATAACTATGGAATGCTTTGCTTATCCATGCCATTCTGATACAATATTTTGGCACATTGTACTTTATGTTAGTGATACATTTGAGTCAATATGTTTAACCTTTATATAAAAAATCTAAAATTAACAGAAAATTTTGAAACATTTTCTAAATTTGAATTTACAATAATTATACCTAAAAATTGTTACTTAAAATTCCCCATATGTCTACTTTATGTTAGCATGATTTTGTAAATGTCTTTTCATTTTTTAGGACGTTCGAAGTCTTAAAATTTCCATAACCTACTTTTTTAAGGACCAGTTCAGTTTTGAAGTGACTTTGAGGAGCTTACATAATAGAAACTGTCCATAAATGACCACACTTTAGAAACGAAAGCCCTCAAATTATTCTAAATTAATTTATGAACTTTGTTAACCTTTAGATGTTCCACAGGAGTTAAAGCAAAATTGAGGTGAGATATATTTGCAGATTTTCCAATTTAATTATATTTTTTCTGTAACACAGCAAGGGTTAACAGCAAAACAAACCACAATATTTATTACCCTGATTTAACAGTTTACAGAAATACCCCATATGTTGTCGTAAACTACTCTATGGGCACACTGCAGGGCTCAGAAGGGAAGGAGCGCCATATGGCTTTTGGAGTTCAGATTTAGCTGGAAAGGTTTTTGGGCACTATGTCACATTTGAAAAGATCGTGATGTACCCCTACAAAGGAAACAAAAAAAACCTATTTTGGAAACTACACCCTCAAGGGCTGTAGTGAACACTTTGACCCCACAGGTGTTTCGTAGAATTTAGAAATACTTGGCTGTGAAAATGAAAAATTACATTCCTTCCAAACAAATATTGTTTTAGCCCCAGATTTATTTTTTTCACAAAGGGTAACAGGAGAATATGGACCCCACATTTTGTTACGCATTTTCTCCTGGATATGGAAACTCCCTATATGTGGTTATTAACTGCTGTATGGACACACAGCAGGGTTCAGATAAAAAAAAGAGCACCTGTATACCTGTATTATCCACTGAAGACGCTGGTTCTCCAGCAAAACATGTTGGGAAGCAGGGCATCTGTCTGTGTGTGGTTTTAGATTCAGTGGTGAGCAGGATATCTAGGAGAGAAAAAAGTAATTCGAATGACAGCAGAGTAAAATGTAGCCAGCCCAAGTGCACAGGGCTGAACAGCTACAGTGTTTCCAATCACTCAGTGCTGCTGTGAAAGATAATAACAGCAGCAATAGATTACAACTAGCTAAGAATCACCTATAATCCAGCTCAAACACTGAGATTTTTAAATAGTGTGACATAAAAGTTGTTTTAATTAGCAGCACATAAAAAGGACTTTTGTTTTGAGTGTGGCTATGAAAGTATACGTCCTACATATGCTGAGAGGTCCTATTATTTTTCTATAATTGAAACATTTTAGAAACCACACCAATCACAGAATTTCCCAAGGATTATAATGAGCATTTTTGATCCCGCATGTGTTTTGCAAAAAAAAATTTCACAGACAATGGTGCAAAGTGGAAAAAAAAATATAATTCTGCCTGGACATACAACAGGACTCAGGAGTAAAAGGAGAACTATGCGCATTTGAGGCCTAATCTGGTTATTTAGACATCTTAAGTGACCCCATTTTGCAAACTACACACCCTAGGGTATTTATTGAGGGGTGGAGTGAGCATTTTGACCCCACAAGTGTTTTGCCAACATTAATGCACAGCAGATGATGCAAAGTGAAAATTGCTAATTTTCCACAGATACTGTATGCCATTTCAGAACCCGATATGTTGTGTCTACTGTGTGCCAGTATAAACAGTCATCCCTCTTATTATGCTGTTTCCTGGTTTTAGAAACACCCTACATGTGGCTCTAATCTTTTGTATGAACGTTTGAAAGGGCTCAAGAGTAAAATAGCACCGTGTGCATTTGATGCCCAATGTGGTGAATTACGCATCTTGTGCTGACAACTGTAGAAGATCTGAGGTGAAATAATAAATGGAACCTTCAAAGTCATTTGGGAAAATCATAAAGGTATTTATTGAGTGGAGTGAGCATTTTGACTCCACTGGTACTTTGCTGAAATTAATGCGCAGCAAACCGTGCAAAGTGAAAATTGCAAGTTTTCCAAAGATATGCCTAGACTACTACACTACACTACTTGCATTGCCAGGCAGATTGTACTGGGTACGGAAATGCCATAAATGTGGACGTAAACTACTGTTTGGTTATGCTGCAGGGTTCAAAAGGGAAAGACCACTTTTTGGCTTTTGCAATGCAGATTTTGATAGTTTACAGGTGCCATGTTACTGTCAGACTCTGACAGCATTTTCAGAGAACCATACCATTTTTATTTTTATCTCAATGGAGCTGTTTGAAGTCTTATTTTTTTCCCGGATGAGTTGCCATTGGTTCTATTTTGCAGCACATACAACTTTTTTATCACTTTTTATTTAGCTTTTTGGGAAGCAGGATTAAGAAAAGGCAGCAACTGCCGTTGCTATATATGTATATGTATATATATATCTATATCTATATATATATATATATATATATATATATACACACACATTTTACCGCTTTTACACAAAGTATTTTTTGAAAAAAATTTGTTTTTGGGTCGCCATTTTTTTTTCTGACATTGGTCTTGTGTGTGAGTTTTTTTTTGTGGGATGAGGTAATGTTTTCATTAGTGCCATTTTGTGGTACATATACATTTTTGGGAGGTAAGGTAACCAAAAATGGCTGTTCTGGAATTTTTATTTTTTTATGCCGTTGACAAGACGGAATAGATCATGTGGTATTTTTATAGAGTCAGATGTTATGGACGCAGGGACACCTAATATGTTTTATTTTTTGTTATTAGTATATAGGTTGATGCATTTTTGCAACTTTAAATTTTTGGGGTCATTTATCAAACTGGTGTAAAGTAAAATTGGCTTAGTTGCCTATAGCAACCAATTTAATTTTACCTTTCATTTTCTAAAGGAGCAGTTAAAAATGGAGGGTAGAATTTAATTGGTTGCTATGGGAAACTAAGCCAATTCTACTTTACACAGTTTCATAAATGACCCCATTTAGAAACATAGAAACATAGAATGTGTCGGCAGATAAGAACCATTAAGAACCATTTGGCCCATCTAGTCTGCCCAATAATTTTTTAATTTTAGAAAACACTTTTCAACTTTTTTCTTGTATTGCAGGAAGCCAATGGGTTGAGAGAGGGAGCTCCCTATTAATATCCAAATAAGAATACCCCTTTAAAATGTTATCTAAATTCTATTAAATTAATAAAAGAGAGGAAACACACACACACACACACACACACTATAATTATCACTTAAAGGGAACCTGGTGCCCTAACTAAGGGCAACATAAATAAGTGAATGATTCTCTTAGCAAAATGCTGGGTCACTTTCTTTAATTGACCCAGTCAATCTGCCAACATCCTGTATTGAAAAGCTCCAGCTGATAATGATAAGTCCTGAATATTCATGAGCTCCTGACTCTCCTCACCCACCTGCTGCTGAATGGCAGTTTGTTTCCATATGAACCAGCAGCAGGTGGGCAGGGGAGTGGCTATAGCTCTGAATTAAATATACACTGGACTCCATGACATCACGCCGGACTCCAATCAGCTCATTAGCATGTGGCATGCGGCATCTTTGTGTGTATATTATGAGGTAACCATCTGTCACACCAGTAAGTGAATACATCTAAGGTACTTTTTAGTAGTAAATTATTGTATATAATTAGTTAGATTATAATCAAATATCCACATGACAGGTTCCCTTTAAATAGGTTGACTAGAAACGGCAGCACTTTTGACAATGAGGTGTGTGTGGTATTGCTGCTTATCCAGGGGCATTGCTGGGCATTTAGATCCGGGGCCTGTACCTCAGATTACAAGCATCATGCCCCCAAACCTCCAGCCAGCACCTAAGTGAGGAAATCTTCAATTTTTTTCATTGCCATACTCTGCTGCTGAGAACATAAGGACTCTTCCTCTCAGGGCTACAGGCTACAATGCCAAACCCTTACCCCAACTACTTTTGATTGGGCCCTGTTCACATCAGCTTCACTAAAGGAAGCAGCCACTTCTGCTCACAACAGAGGCACCACCCACCAGTCTCGAGTCTCCTGTAGAGCTGCTGCTCTATGCTAGTAAGTCTGCACTACACAGTGGCTTACACTAGTATGGCTGAGTCCTCCCACAGCCCCCCATCACTCTTCCTGATAAAGACCCTGCAGCTCCATGCCTCTTTTGCCCTTGCAGCTCACAGTAGTAGTCGGGCAGACAGAGGAGGGGAGAGTCAGCAGACAGTGGAGATAGCAGCAAAGGACCAATACAAGAAACTTTAAAGACCTGCCCTGCGCTTCCCTCCTAAATTGCTCACCATTCCCTATAAAGTGTAGGGACCGAAAGCTTTACTGCTTGCATGACAGATTTCCATACATCTACATAAAGGGTAAGCGTGATGTGTGTATTATGTTTGTTTTATATATATGTGTAATGTGTATCTATATACCTGTAATAATTGTTTTGTCATGTGTATGTATTTATACATGTGTAATGTGAATGCTAAAAGTCACACAAAAGTGAAGAAAAAAATCCAATAAATCCGGATAAACTGTTAGTTTTCATGGCCATTTTGAATAAGTGTGTGTATCCATTTTCTGTTCACCTATCTGTTTTTAATGACCGTTTTGCATCCATTTTTTACAGCTGTTAAAAATGGATGAATTCTATTGGCTGTTTTTAACCCCACCCCCTTCAGTGCCCTTGGTATATATTATGTCCCTCCCCCACAGTGCCCTGTTACCACTATAACAGCACCCATAGTGCCCCAGCCTAAAGGTATTGCCCCATATTGATCCCAGTATAACTATTTGCCCCTGTAGTGATCCCAGTATAATTATTTCCCCCTCATAGTGTCCCCAGTATTAATACATTGCCCTCAGCATATATAGTGTCCCCAAAGTGTGCCACTTTTTAGACAGATTCTAGTTTTAGACAGTTGTAAATCTCTTCAAGGTGGATTAACATGGCCCGATTTTCGGGAATGACTGTTCCTGCAAACGCTCGTTGCCTACAATCTGCCCATCTAAATATGCTGGCAATCACCCAATGAACGAGTGAAAAGCTCATTCATCGGGTGATCCTGTAGTTCGTGCAAGCACATCAATCATCATTTATGGGCAGCAGATCGTGCTGTCTAAACAGCAATCTGCTGCCCAGCAATAATGATTCTGTATAGGGACAAGGGATCTAAGTAGTGATCCTTTGTCCTTATACTGTGAAGGAGATCAATGCAAGCAAATGCAGCAGTCTCCTTCACGGAACAAGCCTCCAACTGTTGGAAAGGAACTGTTCCTTCCCGACAATCGGTTGTAACATTGTGCAGTGTTAACCCGCCTTACTTATGACTTTTATGAAGCTTGGTTCGTCAAAACCATTGTCTGTATACACTGGTATCTGAGGAATACCTGTTACCTAAAATTGATAGGGCATGTTAATAATTTTTACTAGCCAGTGGTGCCTCATGATGGATAATTGGTTAAACACTGGTGTAGTCACTGGTAAACACAGAGAGTGGTTGGATATATATATTAGGCGGTTCCAGAGGTCACAAGGTAGGGCAATATTATGGCCAGTAATAGGTTAATTTCACAATTTTTGTGCTGTGTGCCTATAATTGATTTATGATGTGACATGGTGATCGCCACTGTTTGGCACTAGCATTCTAGTGTCTACATGTGGTTACAATTTTTTGGGGAGGGGAGGAGGTTCAGCATATGCATCATATGCATTGAGGCTTGTGTCCCTGATCTTTTTAGAAGCTAGCAATGCCTCTCAGCTTGTCATTATTCAAATAAATTGGGCTGAGCTGCAATATTAGACACCAATGGTACTCTTTTGAAGCCAAAACCAGGAGTAGATTCAAAAAAGAGTAGTATCTGTCTTTTAGGATGCCTGCACACAGTTCAGATTAAGCACTTTTGTGTGGTTTTCCTGCAGATTTGATGCGGCTCTGCCGCAAATATTTGCCTTCCATTAAAAATTGTGAAATCCGCGGGGGAAAAAATTACTTTGACACTACAGGGAGCCATTATTACTGGGGGCACTATAGGGGTATTATATTTACTGGGGGTACTAGAGTGAGCACTATAACTATTGGGAGCCCTATAGGGGGCATTATAACTACTGGGGGCTCTACAAGGGGCCTTATGGAGAGGCCTTATTACTAATGGGGGCACTTTTAGATGCTTTATTATTACTGGGGGCACTATACAGGCATTATTACTTCTGGGGGGTTCTGTGGCATTATTATTATTGCGCATAATATGGAGGGAACATCCACTAACAGGGGCTCTCTCAAGGACCATTATTACTGTAACAGTAATTACTGTAACTGTACAAATGAGGGAACTCTAGGAGACGGTATTATTCTTACTAGTAGGACTTTTGGGAGAATATCTGTATGGCACTGTGTAACGGTATCTACCGTTGGCGACGTCCTTCTCCCCTGGTCAGTGTGGTGCTGTAGAGCTGCTCCAGAGACTTCCAAGTCGGGTTGCGATTTCCAGTAGCTGTGCAGCTCTTACAAGCTTGTAGTGATATGAGTCATAATTCATGACTTATGAACAGCACCCTCTATTAGTTGCATAGTGTTATGACAAAACTATTCGCTGAGATCATATTCGCTATATTGCTCTATATTCGGAATATTCTAAAAAACTAATCTATAGCAATGTAGCGAACATTATGTAATAATTATGTAGTAAGTCAGTGATAATATCTGACACTGGAAAAGCTGGGTAATAACTCAGTGTAGATCGCAAGGTATTACCCAGCTTTCCCAGTGTCAGATTTTATCACTGAGTTATTACCCAGCTGTTCCCAGTGTCAGATATCATCCTAGTGTAGATCGCGAATATTCTAATCACAAATTTTCCATACAAAAGGTTACACTAATAAGCTTGTCATAAGACTCAGCCTAATATTCTTGTCAGAAGACAATGAAACCAATAGATGGTGCTATTGAATTATCAACAGAACCCTCTATTGGTTTCATAATCTTCTGACAAGAATATTAGACTTGTCATAAGACTGTGAAACCAATAGAGGGTGCTGTTCATTACTCAATAGCGCCATCTATTGTTTTTCATAGTCTTATGACAGCTGAAAAACAAGGCAGATTTTGCTCATTTGCCCATGTTTATGCAAATTAGTTTTTACATGACAAAACTGTATAGAAAGGTTATTGAATATTATGTTAGGACAATCAGAATTTTTTTTGTCGCCCTAATGATATTGATCTAGGTGTACAGGTCTACCCAAGCCATCCAACAGATGCAAAATAACTTTGAGGTTTACTGGTTCTCAGTCAGATGAGAGCTGGTTTGGAATATCTAATGGTGCACAAGCCTGCCATTGTAAGGTATGCTGACTAAGCCTGTCATCTGCCTCATGGATATATTAATGGCTTGCACATACATGGCTTTTGGTATATAGCCTTTGTGTGGTTGTCTATTGTATGTCATACATAATAGGAGTCTAAGATGCATCCAGCCATCCTCTTAATGCTGTTTCCAAACCATTTTGATGGGGTTTACATCAATTTCTAACCTTTTTTTTATGAACCAGACACCCTCTTCTCTTCCGAGCAGGGGGTGCCTGGTTGTCTCCCAATGACTTCCATTATACTCGAGTGCTCGGCCAAGCACACGAATATAGCAAGGAGTTCGGGCCAAATACTTTGGTGCTTGCTCGTCACTAGTAACCACCACTATATTCAAACTCCTCCTCACTGCAGTAGCACAGCAAGAAAGAATAGGTGGGGACTTGGGTTACAGAGACACTAGGCAGAAAAATATCAAGGATATTCACAATTCATAGGGGCCTGAATTGAATTTTGAATTCTGATCATCTTCGTTGTATGCAACAAAGGTATAAATTAATGTGTAACTATATGCAGCGGTTAAAGTTGCACAGGGGTCTTGGTGCCACATAGGAAAATAACAGCAGCAAAAATGTGATGGAACACCTCTGGAACATAGGAATTATGGATAATGTCAGAATCCTTATTAAACCCTTTTTAGTGAATGCAGTGCATTGTTTAAGTTAATAAACCATATAGATATATGGTATAGTAATAGCAAAAGTGAAAACTGAACATAGCCACTTCATGATGTTATATTGGCTACCTTAAAAAAGTTATTTTATACCAAACCTTTATCTAAGTGCCAGGTTGAAGAAACTACTGTGAGGTTAATTTTGGCATGGTCATGAGGCAAGATATATAAATAAATAATATTTCTTATAGGTAAAACTAAATATTTTCTTAATATATTAACATACTACATATACTGTGTGTGTATATATATATATATATGTATATATATATACACTCACCTAAAGAATTATTAGGAACATCTGTTCTATTTCTCATTAATGTGATTATCTAGTCAACCAATCACATGGCAGTTGCTTCAATGCATGTAGGGTTGTGGTCCTGGTCAAGATAATCTCCTGAACTCCAAACTGAATGTCAGAATGGGAAAGAAAGGTGGGCTACAACAGAAGAAGACCCCACCGGGTACCACTCATCTCCACTACAAATAGGAAAAAGAGGCTACAAATTGCACAAGCTCACCAAAATTGGACTGTTGAAGACTGGAAAAATGTTGCCTGGTCTGATGAGTCTCGATTTCTGTTGAGACATTCAAATGGTAGAGTCCGAATTTGGCATAAACCGAATGAGAACATGTATCCATCATGCCTTGTTACCACTGTGCAGGCTGGTGGTGGTGGTGTAATGGTGTGGGGGATGTTTTCTGGGCACACTTTAGACCCCTTAGTGCCAATTGGCCATCGTTTAAATGCCACGGGCTACCTGAGCATTGTTTCTGACCATGTCCATCTCTTCATGACCACCATGTATCCATCCTCTGATGGCTACTTCCAGCAGGATAATGCACCATGTCACAAAGCTTGAATCATTTAAAATTGGTTTCTTGAACATGACAATGAGTTCACTGTACTAAAATGGCCCCCAAAGTCACCAGATCTCAACCCAATAGAGCATCTTTGGGATGTGGTGGAACGGGAGCTTCGTGCCCTGTATGTGCATCCCTCAAATCTCCATCAACTGCAAGATGCTATCCTATCAATATGGGACAACATTTCTAAAGAATGCTATCAGCACCTTGTTGAATCAATGCCACGTAGAATTAAGGCAGTTCTGAAGGCAAAAGGGGGTCTAACACCGTATTAGTATGGTGTTCCTAATTCTTTAGGTGAGTGTATATATATATATCTGGGACCTGCACCTATCTCCTGAACGAACCCCCCAAAGTGAAGTAGAGTGTATTGTGCAAGCACGGCCGCTGCTATAAGAATTCCGAAAATAGCCGAACCCTGGCTTGGCTATTCCCGGCAGTCCCATAGAGTTGAATGGAGAGGTGGCCATGCATGCGTGGTGTTCTCTCCTTTCACTGCTATGGGAGCTCTGAAAATAGCCGACTGAACATGGTGTGCTCACAAGCACTGTGTGCTCTCCTTCACTTCGGTGGCCTCTTTGGAGATAGTGGTTCAAAGTCTGAGATGAGGGGCTATCTGCTTTTTACTATTGATGACTTATCCTAAGGATAGGTAATCAATATCAGATCGGTGGAGGTCCAAATCCCAGCACCCCTGCCAATCAGCTGTTTGAAGAGAAAACAGCGCCTCCTTCTCTGCTCTGCTTACATGCTTGCCGCAAAAATTGCAGTGGTGAGCAGGTGTAATTACAAGTATGGCATCCCCATTCTATGGAACAGCTCTGTAGTATTCACTTGAACAGACAGAGATGTCCCAAGAAAGTGAATGGAGACGCCATACTTGTAATTACACCTTCTCTCCACTGCAATGAGCAGGTAAGCAGAGCAGAGAAGGAATCGCTGTTATGAGCACTGCCTTCTCTTCTGCCAGTGGTAAGAAACCCTCTGATCTGATACTGAGGATAGGTTATCAATAGTAACAAGCAGACAACCCCTTTAAGTCATGAATGTAAAAAAGTAACAAGTATCCTCTGGTTAAACTTATCCTATCCCATATATTACTTAGAAGATGCATACACATTGTTTCTAATTTTGTCTCAGTATGAAGACTAATGTACATAAAAATGATGTATTCAAATATAATAGTCTCTTTTACAGGTGGAAATGACCTTAAAAATGTGTGTGAAATGTATATTTGTCTTTAACTGAAAGTGTGCCAACATTTCTGCATGATATTTTTCTCATTCCTTCTGACTGAATATAAAATCTCAGTTCCATGATTACCATAATGTAGGTAAATGTAATTGTTAAGGACTAGGAAGCTCCTCATTTTCTATAAGGTAATCCTTCTTTAAAAATCTAGTACCCCTGACCATCCTCCATACTCCAAGATAAGCATCTTTTAACGGACTACTGCCGTCTTCATCAGAAGTCTTAGCTGGGCCATGTGATTGCAAAACTGCAGCCAATGTGCTTCCTTTCTTTTCTTCAGTGGGATTCTCAGTTTCAGCCACTGACTTTTCTGGTGCATTTCCTTCAGAACTATTGTCCTGTAAAATTTCTTCCATGACAAAAGGTGGAGGCTGTCCAGCTTGAGGCTCCTTTTCATCTTTAATTGCTTCCTTTTCCAGATCTTCATAGTTGATCTGTCTCCTCATCTCAAAATATTTGGCCACACAGTAGATTAAGGACCCAAATGTGTTGACGACGACACCGGCTATGAAAAGGGAAGTCGGTGCCACATCATCAAAGGCAAGCATGCCTACTGTAATGGTGACAATGCTCTTTACTACTCCAACAAAACTTGTTGTGACGGCTGAATTGATATATGTACAATGTAGTGTGGTAAAATTCATGGCGCAACCAATAAGAGTACATGCAATGAAAGTACAAACCATGGCTGGGTCTTTCCAACCTGAAAAAGACCATGCCTTGATCATGTCCAAACTGGCAAAGGAGAATATTATGAGCAGAGGAGTTGAAGTAATGGCAACTATGTACTGTGCAGTCAAAGCCCCATGTTCACTATCTGTACTTGTCTTTTGGATAATTACAAGATAAGCAGAATGAACTAATACAGCCAGCACTCCCGTTATGTATCCTACAACTTCTCCGCTCAGGTCACCGGCCCCTGTTTGAAATATAAGATAAAACCATTTAGTTCAAACACAAAACTAAATATGTTTAAGAACAATATCTTATTTCACAATGAATAATGGAACTAAGGCAAAATAATATAATAAATAACAATATAATAAATAACCATTGCAAAACGTTAATTTAACCTCTATATGTTAAAGCATGTTTCCAGAGATCTACACAACATGAAAACCTCATGGGCTATATAGCTCAGTGTGTCATTTCAAATTTCTAATCTAGTATTAAACGATCAGTGTATTATACTGTATATTAGCATCATTTACTTGCAATCTATACTCTCCATATATTTCAATATAAGGCAGAATGGGAGAGATGTGAATCACTAAAGCTCTACACTTTGTTGAGAAAGAGATGGCTAAGTAATAGAGAATAATCAATATAACTTCAATATCTTGCGTATCTTACCCAAGGGATTTATAAGCTGTGTGCCTATAGTGGAAATCTGTTACATTCGTGTTCACTACAAAATTGACAATATACAAGAAGGCAGTGTCTCCCTCTGCAGTGTGAGCAGGGGTTAGAGAGGAGAAAGAATTATAATAGACTTGAAGAATCAGAGATCGGTGACTAGGCTGTATCTTCACTGAATCTGTAACATGCAGGCTATGATAACTACTTCCTGTTGAATAAAGAAGAATTAGGTCTACATAAAAAGTAATTTTTGAAGGCAAATACTTCACAAAAGATCATACCGGAAGATCAAAAAGCACTGTGAAGTTTTGTTTTGTTTTTCACTTGGGGAGCATTCTCCAATTACCTGCACAGATTTTTAGAGCTGGACAACATTTGTGATCATGCAAGTCGCTCACAAATTACAAATAACTTCAATCAAAATGAAGGTTTAGCATTGGTAGCTCTCTATGAATAGCCCCTTAATCTATTTACTACTAATGAGACGAGCCACGATTAATAAGAGGCACACACATCTTAATTGTAGCACACCTCTACAGGTCCATGCACCAATCCTGAAATCTATGCCATCAAGGCAGTGCAGGGCACAAAAGGCAAAAAAAAGTTGCAAAAATGTTGTATAAGCTGGGCATTCCCTAATCTTTGCAAAATTTGCAATATTGCAGTGCATCTTATAAAATACTAGTTAGTGCTTCCATTATGGGGGGAGTGAAGCACTGTCGGTACTCACCTCTCCATGATTGATCTTCTCTGGGAGCAGCACAGCACTGTCCTGACTAAGTACAGATACAGTCAGTCAGATGACAATGCAGCGCAGGCCCATAGCAGATCAGGGAGCAAAGAATGCACAAGGTGGTGGTGCAGGAGAAGTAAGTTATATATTTATACTGATACTTTGGGGGTCTTACACAGAGGTCTAATGGGGGGGTTAAATTGGGGTAGTGGGGTCTGACATGGAGTCCTGATCTGAGGTTGGATGTGGGTGTCATGGTCTAAAGAGGGTCTGATTTGAGGCCTGATATGGGGGTCTGACATGAAGGTGTAAAGGTGGTCTGATCTGAGGGCTGATATGGAAGTCTGACATGAAGGTCTAAAGCGGATCTGATATGGGGGGTCTAACATGAATGTCTTATGGGGGTCTGATTTGAGTATCTGATATGGGGCACTGATCTAAGGTGCGATATGGGAGTCCGATCTGAGGAACTAATATGGGGGTCTGATCTGAAGATCTAATATGGGGGAATCTGAAATGGAGTCCTGATGTGAGGTCTGATGTGGGTATCATGGAGATCTAAAGGGAGTCTGATTTGAGGCCTGATATGGGGGTTTCAAATGAAGGTCTAAAGGTGGTCTGATATGGGGGTCTAACATTAATGTCTGATGGGAATCTAATCTGAGGACCTGATATGGGGTCTGATCTGAGGATCTGATATGGGGTCTGATTTGAGGTTCTAATATTGGGGTCTTATTTAAGGATCTGATATGGGGGACTGATCTGAGGTGCGATATGGGAGTCTAATCTGATATGGGGATCTGATCTTAAAGGTAAGGGGGTATTTTTTGTACTGGTGCACAATATAAGGGGGTATTGAGGGCACTGTTAATACTATGCACTCTGGGAGATAATTATTTCTACTGGTGGGACTTTGGTGAGCACTATTTCTGTGGAGGGCACCCTGGCACAGTTTCAGCTTTGCACAATTATTTTTTGGGGGACGTTCTGTGTAGACTATTAGTGCCAGGGACACCATTTGCTTAAGTTATTTTTAGGGCACTATGTGCCAACAACTATCTGCGTGTTACTAGTGTTTTCAGAGCGATTAACTGTTTCTGCAGTAGAGTATTGGGGGTCACAGCAGGCACAGTATTGGGGGTGGCAGGTAGGGGTGTTCAGGTGGTGGAAAAGTAGGAAACTAAGATATTTGCTAAACTCTACAGAGACAAGAGATGGATGAGGAAAGAGAATATATACATATATCAGATGAGATGTCACTGCATGTAAAAGGTATGCGGCGCTGTATTCTCCTGCATGTTTTGTAGCGCTGTATGTAATGTTTTTCAAGAATGTCTTTGACAGTAGTGCAAGTGGGAAGAGGTTAGGTTGATAATTTGGCATGGGTGGAGGGTTCCGTTTAAATTTTTGCCTCAGTGCACCTCTATCCCTTGCCACAAAGCACTGAGTGAAAACGGGGTCCTAAGCTGAACTCTTGCAAGAGGGCCATGAGCTTTTAGCTACACCCCTGTTGATAAATGTCCTCCTACATGTAAAAAATGACTAACATTTCAGCACATTTCTCTTTTATTCAACAGGGGTCCATAAATTAGGAAACAGGCTTAAAAGTCCCATTGATATAGTGACCTATAAAGATCCAACTTGGACATTGAAATGGTTTATATAAAAAAAATATTGGATATATTGAAAATGGAAATTCATAAAACTTCGGACATTCATTTCTGGACCTCACCTTCTGCATTTGTTCAGGCACAGGTATGGAGCTAGTAATACTTAGTTTAGCTTTCTGAGCAGATCTCAATGTGGTATAGCTATAGTATATTGAATATATGATATATACTTGCTAGCACACAGCTCTGCTCTCAGCATGTCTAGCCCTGTTAATCAAGTGGAGAGAGAATATGCAGAGCACAAAGGGTTTTACAAAGCAGTGCTCAAAGGATTCAGCCCCGCCACCTAGTGCTAGAAATTCTCATTTGCATATGACAAAAAACACAGATTTCTCTGCAGCTGTTTATAGTACACACAAAACAAAGCTATCATTTTAATCAGCATGATGAGCCCTACCAGGCAGTATGTCTGGTTTACTAGGGTTGATCTTGGTAACAGAGCCACTTTAATAGAGTTGAGCAGACACTTGGATGTTCGGGTTCGACGGGTTCGGCTGAACTTTACAAAAAAGTTCGAGTTCGGTACCCGAACGTGACCCGAACTTGACCCCAAACCTCATTGAAGTCAATAGGGACCCGAACTTTTGAGCACTAAGATGGCTGTAAAAATCTCATGGAAAGGGCTAGAGGGCTGCAAATGGCATCAGCATGTGGCTAAGAGCATGGCAAGTTCTCTGCAAACAAATGTGGATAGGGAAATGACTTTAAATAACATAAAATACGTAAAAATAAAAAATAATAATCTTTATCTAGGAGAACGAGGTCCATATGGAGTAGGAGGTTTACGAGGCGGTGGATGTGGCGGTGTAGGTTGAAGCGGCGGTGGAGGAAGAGGAGGTAGCCTACACTGCTTTTTTGTTTTAAATGTATTTTTGTTTTTTTAAATTGGGGTACACCCCAAAACATTGGGAAATATAACCTTTGATAACTCCCTCTAGTCGTGCTAAATACACGTTCAGACAATACACTGGCTGCAGGACAGGCCAGCACCTCCAAGGTGTAAAGGGCAAGCTCAGGCCATGTGCCCAATTTGAAGACCCAGAAGTTGCAGGGGCAGACCCATCAGTCAGTTCATGTAGGCGTGTGCACACATACTGCCCCACCAAATCGCACATCCCCGTGATGTTCACAATTGGATATCTTCTCTATCAACTTTGGATGTTCTTTTCTGCGCCTACCATGTTGATTACGGTTAGCAGCAAATCAGGGTTCAACACCGAAGAGGGAGCGTGAGAAAGAGAGACCACATCCGAGGGAGATCAATGGATGAAATGTAATTGTGATTGAGCGGAAATGTGGGGCAAATTGTTAAAGCAGAAGAATTGAAGGAAAGGAGGGGGCACGCGGCAATTACCCACTCCCGACTCGAGGAGGTAGTGACGATAAATAACAATACAGGACTCTTAAGATGCCCTGTTATTGGAATAATTAATAAAAAATGTCACCGGGGTATTTTGGATTTAGAAACGTTAGCCAGGTGAGGCCCTGCTGCCGCTTTGTTGACTCTAGATAACTTCTGCCTGATCGCACGTCTCCGTGACAGCCACGATCCATTTGGATATTTTCTCTATCAACTTTCGATGTTCTTTTCTGAGCCTACCATGTTGATCATGGTTATCGGCGAATCAGCGTTCCACGCCAGAGAGGAAGCATGAGAAAGGGATACCACATCCAAGGAGGTCAATGGCTGCAATGTGATCTAGCTAAAATGTGGGACAAGTTATTAAGGCAGAAGGATCGAATGAAAGGGCCAATTAAAGACGAGTTTAAAAAATTTCATTTCCTGTCACCTATGCAGAGCAGGGGATTTTATAGCCAGAAATGGGTTAATGTCACCCACCAATGGAACAGATGATTCTTAAAAAAGTAAATTCCAAATTTACCAAAAATTTGGAAAAATTAGCAAATTTCCAAATTTCTATTTCTCTACTTTTATAATAAATAGTAATACCTCCAAAAATAGTTATTACTTTACATTCCCCATATGTCTACTTCATGTTTGGATCATTTTGGGAATGACATTTTATTTTGGGGGGATGTTACAAGGCTTAGAAGTTTAGAAGCAACTCTTGAAATTTCTCTGAAATTTCTAAAACCCAGTTTTTCAGGACCAGTTCAGGTCTGAAGTCACTTTGTGAGGCTTACATAGTAAAAACCACCCAAAAATGACCCCATTTTGCAAACTACACCCCTCAAGGTATTCAAAACTGATTTTACAAACTTTGTTTACCCTTTAGGTGTTCCACAAGAATTAATGGAATATAAAGATGAAATTTCAGAATTTCACTTTTTTTGCAGATTTTCCATTTTTATCAACTTTTTCCAGTTATAAAGCAAGGGTTAACAGCCAAATAAAACTCAAGATTTATGGCACTGATTCTGTAGTTTACAGAAACACCCCATATGTGGTTGTAAACTGCTGTACGGGCACATGGCATTGCACAAAAGGAAAGGTACGCCATATGGTTTTTTGGAAAGCAGATTTCACTGGGCTAATTTTAAGCTGCCATGTCACATTTGAAGACCCCCTGATGCACCCCTAGAGAAGTATGAAACTACAAGAAAGTGACACCATTTTAGAAACTACACCCCTCAAGGTATACAAAACTGATTTTTACAAACTAAGCTAACCCTTTAGGTGTTCCACAAGAATCTATGGATAATAAAGATGAAATTTCAGAATTTCACTTTCTTGGCAGATTTTCAATTTTAATCTATTTTTCCCAGTTACAAAGCAAGGGTTAACAGCCCCAAAAAACCTCAATATTTATGGCCCTGATTCTGTAGTTTACAGAAACACCCCATATCTGGTCGTAACCTGCTGTACGGGTACACGGCAGGCCACAGAAGGAAAGGAATGCAATACGGTTTTTGGAAGGCAGATTTTGCTAGACTGTTTTTTTGACACCATGTCCCAATTGAAGCCCCCCTGATGCACCCCTAGAGTAGAAACTCCAAAAAAGTGACCCCATTTTGGAAACTATGGAATAAGGTGCCAGTTTTGTTGGTACTATTTTAGGGAACATATGCTCTATATTACACTTTTTGTGAGACAAGGTAACAAGAAATAGCTGTTTTGGCACCGTTTTTATTTTTTGTTATTTACAAAATTCATCTGACAGGTTAGATCATGTAGTATTTTTAAAGAGCAGGTTGTCACGGATGCGACAATACCAAATATGACCACAGGTTTTTTGTTGTTTGTTTCAGTTTTACATAACAAATTATTTTTTTGTGTCTTCACATTCTGAAAGCCGTAGTTTTACCATATTTTTCACCCTATAAGACGCACCTAGGTTTTTGAGGAGGAAAATAAGAAAAAATATATTTTTAACCAAAAGGTGTGCTTTTGGTGGGTTGTGAACTAATTGTGGTCTGTATAAGAATAACATCTGGGCACTCACTGACATGTGTGTCAATTGAAAGCAATTTATTGATACAAATGGATAGTATATAATACAAATAAGATACAATGGGGATAATATGTGCAATTTCAAGAATATGCAAAACTAAAGGTAGCCGCAATCCTATATCATAAAATCCTCCAATGGTCAGGAAAAGGGTTTCTTACAAACCATGCAGTGTATCTCTAAGTGCATAAGATCGTATGTCTTATACTATAAAACTTCTCCAAAGGTACATAGAGGCAGTCCATAAAGGGTAAGAGTACACCAATTATTCATATATGGCCATACATACAGATGCAGTTCATGCCAGACCCGTGTAGTTGTTGGTATAATAGATATGCTGGAAACTGTTCGTGTAAGTGAGCGGCGTCCCTGAAAACGCCGCTCACTTACACGAACACTGAAAATAGTATATAGAGCTCTTATTGCTGTTTTTTTTTTTTTTATACAGCATAAGGTAAAGTCTTTACCAAGATTTCATTCAATTTCTGTTTTGTGAGACGTGTTACACCTTGGTATAACTGTTATAACCCACGGTTTGGCGTCCTCACCACTTTTCTCTACCACGCTGGCTAGCACTGCACTCGGATCTCCGTCTGTGTTCCGGTGCCGGTTCACTATGTGACCGATGCTGTCTTGCGCACAGGTGAATCTGTATTAAGCGGTTGGAATGGCTCTCAATGACTTTAATTGCAAATGTTTTTTTTTGTGCTGTATTAGTAGTCCAGCAATACTTAGTGAAGGGTCTTCTTAGTCTTTCATGGGAGATTGATATTACTGCTACCTTTTAGTTTAGCATACTCTTCTAATTGCACATATTATCCCCATTGTTTTTAATTGTATTTTATTTGTATTATATACTATCTATTTGTAACAATACATTGCTTTCAATTGACACACGTCAGTGAGTGCCCAGATGTTATTCTTATACGCAATTTTTATGTAGAATGGGTGGAACTATTCATCTGTGAGCACCACGTTTCTGACACATTGGTGCAGCTTCACACATTACTTTTTATCTAATGGTGGTCTGTGCATGACACTATTATGGGGGATCTGTGGATGGCACTGTCATGTGGGGGATCTGTGGATGTCACTGTTATGGGGGATCTGTGGATGTCACTGTTATGGGGGATCTGTGGATGGCACTGTTATGGGGGATCTGTGGATAGCACTGTTATGGGGGATCTGTGGATAGCACTGTTATGGGGGATCTGTGGATAGCACTATTATGGGGGCTCTGTAGATGACATTGCTCTATATGTGTCATCCACAGATCCCCCTCATAACAATGTCCCCCAATACACCGGGCTGCCGCAGTATTTATAAATATTAATCCTTAAACTGTTAATAAGTTTAACTAAAGCTGCGCTCTCACCTGTATCAGTACAGTACTTATTAACAAGCTTCCATAGCAGGCAGAGCGGACGGCAGCAGTAATGTCACTCACTGCCTGCTCTGCCTGCAAAGTGGGAGGAGCAGGCGCGTGACGTCAGTGAGTGACATTACTGCTGCCGTACGCTCTGCCTGCTATGGAAGCTTGTTAGTAAGTACAGTACTGATACAGGGAGAGCACAGCTTTAGTTAACCTTATTAACAGGTTAAGGATTAATATTTATAAATACTGCGGTGAGCAGCGGGGCCCGGTGTAAGAGTACAGTGACCGCCCCTAGTTCCAGAATCCAGCCCCTCCTCTCTCCCCGCTCATACATCGCAGGCTGCAATGTAAAATGGAAGCATTCGCCCCATAAGACACAGGGGTAATTTCCCCTAACTTTTGAGGGGGAAAAATGCGTCTTATGGGGCGAGAAATGCGGTATTTATTTTTTGAGCGACTGTCTTGTGTAGGGGCTCATTTTTGTTCGGGGTGAGATGACGGTTTGATTGGTACTATTATAGGGGGCATATGACTTTTTGATCGCTTGCTATTACACTTTTTGTGATGTAAGGTGGTATTCATCTGAGGGGTTAGGTCATGTGATATTTTTATAGAGCAGGTTATTACGGACGTGGCGATACCTAATATGTCAACTTTTTTTTCTTTATGTACGTTTTACACAATGATTTCATTTTTTAAACAAAAAAAATCATGTTTTAGTGTCTCCATAGTCTGAGAGCCATAGTTTTTTCAGTTTTTGGGCGATTATCTTAGGTAGGGTACCATTTTTGCAAAATGAGATGACGATTTGATTGGCGCTATTTTGGGGTACGTTTGACTTTTTGATCGCTTGCTATTACACTTTTTTGCGATGTAAGGTGAAAAAAAATGGCTTATTTTTACAGTTTTTATTTTAATTTTTTAGGTGTTCATCTGAGGGGTTAGGTCATGTGGTATTTTTATATAACCGTTCGTTACGGACGCGGCGATACCTAATATGTATACTTTTTCTATTTATTTAAGTTTTACACAATAATATAGTAACATAGTACATAAGACATTTGTACATCCAGTTCGGCTTGTCATCCTGCAAGTTGACCCAGAGGAAGGCAAAAAAAAACTGTGAGGTAGAAGCCAATTTTCCCCACTTTAGGGGAATAAAGAATTCCTTCCCGACTCCAATCAGGCAATCAGACTAACTTCCTGGATCAACGACCCCTCTCTAGTAGCTATAGCCTGTAATATTATTAAGCTCCAAAAATACATCCAGGCCCCTCTTGAATTTCTTTATTGTACTCACCATCACCACCTCCTCAGGCAGAGAATTCCATAGTCTCACTGCTCTTACCGTAAAGAATCCTTTTCTATGTTTGTGTACAAGCCTTCTTTCCTCCAGACGTAGAGGATGTCCCCTCGTCACAGTCACAGTCCTGGGGATAAATAGCTGATGGGATAGATCTCTGTACTGACCCCTGATATATTTATACATATTAATTATATCTCCCCTCAGTCGTCTTTTTTATAAGGTGAATAACCCTAATTTTGATAATCTTTCAGGGTACTGTAGTTGCCCCATTCCAGTTATTACTTTAGTTGCCCTCCTCTGGACCCTCTCCAGCTCTGCTATGTCTGCCTTGTTCACAGGAACCCAGAACTGTACACAGTACTCCATGTGTGGTCTGACTAGCGATTTGTAAAGGGGTAGGACTATGTTCTTAACACTGGCATCTATGCTCCTTTTGATGCAACCCATTATTTTATTGGCCTTGGCAGCAGCTGCCTGACACTGTTTTTTGCAGCTTAGTTTGCTGTTTATTAAAATTCCTAGATCCTTTTCCATGTCAGTGTTACTGAGTGTTTTACCATTTAGTATGTACGGGTGACTTGCATTATTCCTTCCTATGTGCATAACTTAACATTTGTCAGTGTTAAACCTCATCTGCCACTTATCTGCCCAAGCCTCCAATCTATCCAGATACCTCTGTAGTAGTATACTGTCCTCTTCAGTGTTAATTACTTTACACAGTTTAAAACAAAAAAAAACAATGTTTTAGTGTCTCCATATTCTGAGCCATAGTTTTTTTATTTTTTGGGCAATTGTCTTAGGTAGGGGCTCATTTTTGTGGGATGAGGTGATGTTAGATTGGTACTCTTTTGGCAGGCATACACCTTTTTGATCGCTTGGTGTTGTTTTAGTGATGTAAGGTGACAAAAAAATGGTTTATTTAGCACAGTTTTAAATTTTTATGGTGTTCATCTGAGGCGTTAGGTCATGTGATATGTTTATAGAGGCAGTCGATTCGGATGCAGCGATACCTAATATTTCTTTTTTTACTTTATTTTGTGAAAAATTAAGTTGTTGTTTTTACTAGAATTTTAGGGGGGAAAACGTTATTTTTTTCCCTTAATTTTTTGTCCCACTTTGGGACTTCAACTTTTGGGGGTCTGATCCCCTTTACAATGCATCCCAATACTTCTGTATTCAGGGGGCTGGATCTCACAGGCTCTCCACCAGAAGGCAGCCCCGATGCCTAAGGAAGGCACCGGGCTGCCTTCCATGCCATTGGGTCCCTGTCACAGCAGCACGGTAACCGAATGTCGGCACCAATCCCCGCCCGAGATCACACGTTCCGTGGTCAGTGCTGACTGCGGCACATGAAGGGTTAATGCACCGGCATCTGTGATTTCAACGATGCCAGCGCATGCAGCAGGGGTAAGGCTATCAGTGACAGCTGGACCCCTGCCGCTGGCACAGGCACAGCTCCTGCACCCGCCCGATCCCCATGAAGTACATGTAAGTCATGGGTATTTAAGTCCCGCAAAGAAATGACGTACATGTACATCATGGGTCCTTAAGGGGTTAAACTTAAAGCCCAGCGTAAATAAAAAAAAACTTAGACCCCAAATAAATACAGACCCCAGACCAGACATCAGTCCAGGGTTGACAACCTATTTTTTTTTTTTTCCGGGCAACAGAACCAAAAATCATGGACAGCCTGATATTTTTTACAGTCATATACTCTGACCCCACATCACACCATAAACATAATGCCCTTGAATCACAAACACCCCAAATTAAACAGGCTGTCATGTATTAGAAAAAAAATGGCAGCAACAAGCGAAATAAACTCCTTAACAGTCCCTTTACTTCAAGTCCCTTTTTTAAATGCTTGTGTCCATATTCAAGCATTGTGTCCAGATACGGAGAATTACAGACAGTATACAAGACAAGAGAAGTGGTAGAGTTCAGTGTCCATATATACAAAATAAGAGCAGATACTAAGGATTACACCCAGTATACAGGACAGGAGAATCGATACTGTGCAGTGTATATATATATATATATATATAATAGAGAGAGAGAGAGAGAGAGAGAGAGAGAGAATAAGAGCAGATACAGAGAATTACACCTAGTAAACAGGACAAGAGAAGTGGTACTGTACAGTGCCCATATATACCGAATAAGACTAGATACTGAGAATTACACCCAGTATACAGGACAGGAGAAGCGATACTGTGCAGTGTACATATATATACAGAATAAGCGCACATACAGAGAATTACACCCAGTGGCGTCACCAGGGGGGGCCCAGAGGGGGCCACGCCCCCCCCTACAACATACTGTGCCCCCCCCCCATGTGCCCCCCCCAACAAAAATGCCCCCCTCTCAAGTGAGCCGCCGCCGGGCACAGGGAGATGAGCGCTTCCATTGCGCTCATCTCCATTGTAATCTGCCTGTGCTGCGGCGGTGCAGGGGAGGGAGAGGTGTGTCCCTTCCCCTTCCTCTGATAGGCTGCCGGCCTAGTGCCTGCAGCCTATCAGAGGCCGGCGCAGGCGACGCAATGACGTTATCGCGCCACCTGAGCCTTACAGCGCGGGACACAGGCCGGAAGAGGCCTGTATCGCATCGCTGCCACTGAGGTAAGTATAAGTGTTTTTGTTTTGTTTTGTTATTTTACAATAGTGTTACTGGCACATTGGGGGGGCTTATTACAATACTGGCACATGATGGGGGACTTAATACTGGCACATGATGGGGGGACTTAATACTGGCACATGATGATGGGGGGACTTAATACTGGCACATGATGGGGGGACTTAATACTAGCACATGATGATAGGGGGACTTAATACTAGCACATGATGATGGGGGGACTTAATACTGGCACATGATGATGGGGGGACCTAATACTGGCACATGATGATGGGGGGGACTTATTACTGCCACATGATGATGGGGGGACTTAATACTGGCACATGATGATGGGGGGATTTAATACTGGCACATGATGATGGGGGGACTTAATACTGGCACATGATGATGGGGGGACTTAATACTGGCACATGATGATGGGGGAGACTTAATACTGGCACATGATGATGGGGGGACTTAATACTGGCACATGATGATGGGGGGACTTAATACTGGCACATGATGATGGGGGGACTTAATACTGGCACATGATGATGGGGGACTTAACACTGGCACATGATGATGGGGGGACTTAATACTGGCACATGATGATGGGGGGACTTAATACTGGCACATGATGATGGGGGGACTTAATACTGGCACATGATGGGGGACTTAATACTGGCACATGATGGGGGGCTTAATACTGGCACATGATGGGGGGCTTAATACTGGCACATGATGGGGGCTTAATACTGGAACATGGGGGGCTTAATATTGGCACATGATGGGGGGCTTATTACTGGCACGTAATGGGGGCTTATTACTGGCACGTAATGGGGGGCTTATTACTGGCACGTAATGGGGGGCTTATTACTGGCACGTAATGGGGGGCTTATTACTGGCACGTAATCGGGGGCTTATTACTGGCACGTAATGGGGGGGCTTATTACTGGCACGTAATGGGGGGCTTATTACTGGCACGTGATGGGGGCTTATTACTGGCACATGATGGGGGCTCTGGTTACTGGAACGTGATGGGGGGCTCTTGTTACTGGCAATAGCACGTTATTGAGGGCACTTATTACTGGCATATTATTGGTGGGCACTATAGGGGCATCTACTGAGGCCATAAAGAAGGGGTGTTTTATATGGGGGGTTCTGTACAGTAGCATTTTATACTGGGACACATTATGGTGGGTACTATGGGGAAGGGTGGAGAGAAGTACTATGGAGTCATCTACGGGGGGCACTAAGAAGGGGCAAGGACAAGAGAAGTGGTACTGCGTAGTGTCCTTATAAACAGAATAATGGCAGATACAGAGAATTACCCCCAGTATACAGGACAAGAGAAGTGGTACTGTGCAGTGTATATATATAAACAGAATAAGAGCAGATACTGAGAATTACACCCACTATACAGGACAAGAGAAGTGGTACTGGGCAGTGTCCATATATACAGAATAAGAGCAGATAGTGTAGATTTGCTTACCGAGGAGTTGCAGCACCTTAATAATCACTTGTCTGTCAAAGGCTGAATCTCAAACACCATATATGTAACGCCCCCGAGTGGTGTTACCACTCCTATGCCCTGCTTCTATCTGTGTATGCTAATTTCATGTCATCTATGCATTTATTTCAGGTCCTATACACTGTGCATTTCTAATGTTTTGCAACTGTCATGTTCAAATGTAATATGCCTGGTTCACCAGCAGGTGGCATAAAATACGGCAGAGCTACAGTTAGATTTGCTGGACGTGCCCAGGCCAAGCCAAGCCAGCCAGAGGACCTTCACCTCTGCTGTATGTGGAGGCCACAGCTTAGAGCCTCAGAAGCCAGGAGGAGAGTTCCCTGGAATAATTAAGAGACAGACTACAAAGAGAGAAGTTGCAGCATAAATAAGAAGCAGGGTCATACAGTCAGCCTGTCAGTACAGCAGAGCCACAGAGCAACAGATGTAGCAGAGACCAGTTTTTTTTCCTGCCAGAGTTTTAATGCCAAAGCCTGCTGGGACCAAGACAAAGTTGGTAGATTGTGTCTGATAAAAGTTTATCAAAGTAAAGCTGCTATTCAACTTCATCACAAGGTCTGGACTCAATTATTTCTTCAGATTCCTCAACTATTCCTTCCTATTTGTCTGCTTCTGAGCCAAAGCCTGGGGTCTAACCGTATCCAGGCAGGAACACCATGACATTCACTCATACAACATAAAGGGACATTTTAGGCCACCCTATTCCACTCGGCCATTCCTACACCTGGGTACCCCCACCATTACAAAAGGGGCCCTGGCATTTGGTGCTTCATTGCAGATACATCCAGCTTGTACTGTTTTGTTAAGGTGCAAGGAGAAGACCATGTAGCAGCCCTGCATATTTGATCCAATGCCACTTTTTTTCCCCCTCACCCAAGCGACTGAGTGGATCGAGTTAAGTGTGCTGTAACTCCACCTGGTAACTGGAGTACTTGAGATTGAGAAGCAGATATAATTGTATTCTCATCCGAGCAGTGTAGGCTTGCTGACTTTTTTGCCTCTCTATAAACAGCAGGTCAGTCGACCTGATAAACCCCCATCCTTTAATGACCAGTAGATGAAGTTTGTATTGCTCAGCTGCTTGAGGATTCTGATAGATAGAAGATTCATCTCCCAAATTACATTCATGTCAGATGAGACCTTTGGTAGGAAATAGGGCATCAACCTTAAAATCAAAACTTCTTGATGTACTTTCAGATAAGGCCCTTTACATGATAGAACTCGCAAAGTTTCACACTTTCTTGACTGATGCAATTGCCACCAGAAATAAAACCTTCCTTGATTCGGCTGATTCAAAAAAATTACTTAGTAGCGGGTGCAATGACAGGGAGCTGCAATAGCACCGCCCCCATCATTGTACCCCTCAGATGCCGTGTTCATACATGATCGTGGTATCTGAGTGTAAAAAAAAACAGTGTGAAATTAACATGAAAAAAATTCATCCAAACTTACCGCCTCCATTTGCTCGTGACAGGTCGGTAGCCGTCCTCTTGCTTGAAGATCTAGAGCGAAATCTCGCGCAGCGCAAGATTACATCATCACTCTAGCCGGCGTGGTGACATCATATGTCACCATGCACAGGATTTTGCCTGAGATCTTCAATCAAGATGGTGGCAGACGGCCCTTTGTGAGGAAATGGAGAAGGTAAGTATGAATTTTTTGTTTTTAAACTATTTCAGGTTAAATCGATTCGCTAAAACGAAGCATGAGGAAATTCGGCTTTGAGGCATATCTAATTTATCCTGAAATTCGGATCGAATTCCACTTTGTGGGATTCGATTCGCTCATCTCTAATCTCTAATACGAACCTTTGTAGTCCTTCTGTAAGATGCTCAAATGGAGATTCAACCAGGGTCTTAAGGAGAACAGTACAATCCTAGGCTGAGGGAGTAACCTTTCTGAATACAAGATTTTATCCAGGCGTCTGACGTAATCTTTGCACAATTTAAGAAAAGGTTCTGTAATCATGCTCCTAGCGGAAGCCTGGTGTCCTAAATATGATGTTTTCCTGTTTCAAATGTCTACTTTCTAGTGCTTTGGAGAACCGGAACACTAAATCTCCTCTGCCCGGCCCCTCTGAACACCTCTTGGTGTTCTTCGGAATGATAATGACAAGAAAGAATCTAGACCTAGAGATATATTGTGGAAAGGAGACCCTTTAGTAATAAAGATTGATTCTAAATAGTAATAATTTGGGGAAAAAACCTCCTACACAGATGAAATAGTAAGGAACAAAACAGTTCTTAACCAGACTGTCCCTCTGCACGAAGAGTGTCTATTTGGATCACATGAAACTCAGGAACATTCAGTGCCCATTAGCACGACTGTAATTTTTTCTTTCTGCACAAGGCCAGCAATTTTGCAGATCTGATGTGGACACATTGATTTCAATGAAACGGGAGATATGGACAGCATAAGGTGTGCCATCCGCATCTGCACTTCCATTCCGTGGCCCCGCAAAAAAATATATAGAAAATGTTTCACCCTTGTCCGTTTTGCACACAAGAATAGGCAGTGCCATTAAAAGGCACGATGTTCTAATCAACAAAATCAGCATTTGTGGAAACGGCCTGTATTCGTGTTTTGCGGACCTGCAATTTGTGGTTTGCATAAACAGATATGGTTCTGCGAATGGACCCCGAATCTTAGTGGCTAAGCAAACCTTCCTAGCGAAGCTATCCTATATGTACCTAGACAACCGAGGCTAAAAGCTGCTTTGGAAGGGGACGGGGTTCACGAGGGTCAGGATACGTGAATACTTCCTCCTCCTCACCTCCCTCTGGCTATTCCAACACCCAAATTCATACTCAGACTCAACCTCAGCCTTCATCCACCTCTTTTTTAGACAAAAATACGATGCCGTATCCACTGCGCGGTCGCCTGGACAAGGGTCAGTGATGGACCTCCAAATCATCAATTTGTCCAAGCGGTGTCTTACTCCGGACGAGGTGGAGGTCCTTAAAAGAGGCCTGTCATTTGTGCCAACATCCAACTTTAGTCTTTTTTCTTGGACTAAGGACCTCCACCTCTTCTGCAGGAGACTCCGTTGGCACAAGTTCTTCAAGGTCTCAAATAGAGACACCTGTAACAGGCTTGGTCTTGGTGAGGAAGACTTCGATGATCTCCAAACCCTTACTGAATTAAATAGGGACCACACTCGAACTGTCGGTTCAGGTCCCTTTACAACACTGAGACCAAAAAGTAAGAAAATGCCACCACCGGCGAATTACGAACATGTAGACATTTTTCTACAGATGGTGATAAGGGACCTTGAAGAGCTTGACCAACTAGGCCCAAAATTCTATAATCTGTCCATCTCAGAGATGAATGCACTACGTTCCCTGGAGAAGGATCACAGTATCGTAATAAAATCTTCAGATAAAGGCGGGAATCTAGTGGTACTTGAAAACGAGGCATACATGCATATGTGCCTGGAACTGCTAAAGGACAAGGAGGGATATAGAATCTTACCGTCCAACCCGACTCAGACGTTTTTAACCGAGCTTAAAGACATCTTATTGCTCGGTTTGGAGGATAAGGTGATTGGAACATCAGAATTCGAATTTCTCCTACCTAGTAAACCCATGATAGCGACCTTCTATGGACTCCCGAAAGTCCACAAGGGGACTAATCCACTTAAAGGTCGCCCCATAGTGTCAGGTGTAAATTCGCTTACCCAGAACTGCGGGGTGTATTTGGATAAGGTGCTGAGGGAGTTCGTTGTGTCCCTCCCAGCATATACGAGGGACACAATGGACTTCCTCAACAAAATTGATGCCCTTACCCTTGACCCTGAATGTATGTTGTGTAGTATTGACGTGGAATCACTATACAGCTCCATTCCACATCAACATGGGATCAAGGCCATTGAATATTTTCTATGTGCCAGGGGCATTCAATTTGACTTACATAATGCCTTTATTGTTAGGTTGCTTGAGTACACTCTTACTCACAATTTCTTTTTGTTCAACTCTAAATTCTACCACCAGCTCAGGGGGACGGCAATGGGCAGTCCCTGTGCCCCGACCTATGCAAACCTCTTCCTGGGCTGGTGGGAGGATACCCATGTCTTCCCAGATCGTGATGTCTGGTGGTCCAAGAATATCCAGCTATGGACCCGCTATATAGACGACGTTTTCGTCGTCTGGAAAGGTGATTCTTGTCAATTTAAACGTTTTGTGTCCGATCTTAACGTGAACGAAATCGGACTCCACTTTACCTTCGAATACCATCCATCTAGTATTACCTTTCTTGACGTCAAGGTAACAATAGTGGGAGACCGACTTTCTACTAACATACATAGGAAAACAACTGCAACTAACTCTCTTCTTCACTGGAGCAGTTACCACCCTACCCCCCTGAAACGGGGTATCCCTAGGGGACAATATCTCCGAGTTCGGAGGAACTGCTCCAGTGACGAAGCATTCTTTAAGGAGGCGAGGGCTCTCCAGGATAGATTTTTAGCAAGGGGGTATCCACAATCGGTGCTTGGGGAAGCCTTTAAGCACGCATCAACCAGTAAACGTAATGACCTATTAAGTCCTAAAAAGAGGATCACGGATAGCCCCCAACCATTGAGGATTGTTTCAAACTTCGACACCGCTAACCCGGTTGTCAAAAAAATACTCAATAAATATTGGCCTATCCTGAGGATGGACCAGGACCTTTATCAGGTCGTTACGGAACGTCCATCTGTGTCCTATCGACGGGGCAGGAGTCTCAAAGACAGGTTGGTAGCTAGTCATTTCACACCACCTGCCAGGGCAGGTACCTGGCTGGACCGTAGACCAGTAGGCATTTATAAATGTGGCAGTTGTAAAGCCTGCCCTTTCCTGAATACGGCCAAAACTATTGTAGGATCCACTTCTGGTCAGACGTTCCAGGTACGCGATTTCATCAACTGTAGATCTAGGGGGCTGGTGTATCTGTGCCAATGCACATGCCCTCTGGACTATGTTGGGAAAACTACTAGAGAGTTCAGAAGGCGTATTCTGGAACATATCAATGATGTCAAAAACAAGGAAATTACTCCGATAGCTGTACATGTTAACGATCATCATGGTGGGGATCCAGGTTGCCTTCGATTCACGGCGCTTGAATTAATACATCCATCGCCACGCGGAGGGGACTGGGACAGGAGGATCCTACAAAAAGAAAGCGAATGGATCCATAGACTCCGGTCTCAATCCCCCCTTGGCCTAAATGAAAGATTGACCTTTTCCTGCTTCTTATAATCTGTTTTACTTACTGGCCTCTGGCCTATGCTAGCTATATCCATATTTTTCCCCCCCTCCCTCTCTCCCCCCCCTTCCCGTTCCCCTTTTCCTTATGTCCCTCCCCTGTCCTTTCCCTTTATCCTTGCAGCATATGGGCTCGGTTGGACATTTCTATCCTTTTGGACTGAGCCGGGTGCGTGAAGTACCCAAAAAATTGTTTGAATACCACAAACGGTGAATAGTAAATGTTTCACCGTCACTTTTATCATCTCTCTATATATTCTATATCTATTATTACAATAACCCCTTGTCCTCATTATGGCCCTTTATTTAATCATCTGCCATCTTGATATCCTCTTTATCTATAGATTTATATATACTCCCCTCTGACCATCAATCCTAAATAACAAAGTTACCTTCTATTATTCAGATAGTTGATTTCTATATTACTTATCTCCATGTATCCATCTTAATGGACTTACAAAGCGGCTTTAAATTATCATTGACACATTGTGGCCATGCACTTATGCCACTCAATGTTGTTATATATATGTTATTGGGAGGATTTCACGCTCCCTTATTCGATTTGGCCCTTTGCGCTCCAGTCTGGAACGCAGGGCTCAGTCTGGTCATGCCGCATTTAGACGCCGGGATCGCCATGCGTTCCACGCTGGAACGCAAGACCCGATGACGTCAGATCCGGACGGCTGAACCGGATATCCTGCGGCGTGCGTTCCACAATGGAGCGCACGCCGTCACTAGTTCAGGCGTGCGAATCATACACCGGAGGGGGTCACCTATGAACAGGTGATTATATTTCTAATTAGAGGCCCAGTATAAATCAAGGGCTACTTGGATCTGACCAAGTATTGGACCCTGGGAGGCTTCATAGGAGCTGAGGGACTCATCTTCATAAGTAAGTACCCCTATTTTATTACAGCTAGCCAGGAGATGATACTTTTTGGGCATGCCTGACATATATATACTCCTTTGTCATTAAGTGTACTTCAATTAGTGGACGGCCAGACCCTGAGGGGCCGGACTACACTATCCAGATCACCGTTAAAGGTAACTAGTCTATCAGGTGTTACTTTATATGGGTATTGGATATTCCGCTGTGATCTTACCTATTACTATTTTTCTAGTATCCCATCACACTGGATGTGAGTCAAACAGACTGTGGACAACATTAACACAACCTGTTGTCTAGAGCACCACTATCTAGAAGACTGTCATATGTATGTTTTGGCATCAACCACGATCACGTATGTGCTCTATATGTTGCCTTACTCTAGTGAGTGTTCTCCTATAATCTGATAGATGTTGGTGGAGGCGTCTCACAATAGTGGGTGTGTAACCTGTGCACACTTGAACGCATATATATAGCGTGTGTTATCTTTTTCTCTACAGATATCCACGGTTGATGGCCATATGTGAGGTGCACATGCCCGCTATATCAAGATGCCCGATCTTGCACCTATCCCTCTAGACCTCCCAGAAATACTATCTGGTCCAATTCCCTTTCTTTTTTAACTATATATGTCGTGTGACACCGCCTGCTAGACGGCTATTTTATAGGGATGCCAACATTGTTTGGGTCTCCACCCGTCTGACATGGTCTTTGCTTTATCCTTATTGGTGATTTATCTTATATGTATCCACCCCCTGATGATCCCATACGGTGGGGGAAACGCGTCGGGGCTTTACACAGACTAGTTCTGTGACATGATTGATTATCCTTCATTCGGTGTCCTTTTGTAATTGTAGTTTAGTTTATTGCACCGTGTACCCGTTGGTCCTCTGCATCAACAGGGCTGTATACACCGTGCATTGCGTGTTATTGATCCTCCTTGTCCACGCCCACACCAGCCCGCCACATTTTGACCCTGACTCTTAACCACCTTACTTGTTAGGGCACATCAGGAGTGTCCAGTTAGGTTCGAGGACAGGGGGCCTCCACCATCAGGAGTCGCCCCTGGGCTCAGGGCCTAGTATTAGGGATTATAGCCTAGGGCTCTCTCCAACATCCCCAAAAGCTTGGTTATCTGGGTGGTCTGGTGTGGGCCTGGACATTATGTGGACAATGTGTTTGTTATAAGTAATATTAAACTTTAATCATTTATATTTTTGTTAGGGTTAGGCCTTAGCTGGACTTGACAAAAGCTGCTTTGGACTCTGCTGTAGCCAAGGAATTACTATGTTTCAGCAGGAAAACAATCCTCTGGACTAGTAAAAATCAAAAAGTATTCCTAACCAGAATGTCCACTTTAGTGGGGTTTCCCTAGAGAACTGAGACTGCAGGATCTGTAATACACACTGCTGTAATCTAGCTCCCCCATCACGTTTCCTATCTGGCTGTGACCACACTCCTGACATACATCCCTTTAATATAGTATCATCAGGCAATATGCTAGTGTTTTTTTTTTGTTTTTTTTTACCATCCCTTTTGGGCTTAGCTTCTCTAGATGCAACCATTTCAAGTTGAGCTAACAGCTTTTAATAATAAAAGTAAATGAAGGTATGCAGTCATTATGAATCACAATCTTCCTGATCACAAACACAGAGTCCAATCCAGATGAGACGAGACAGGAGATAAGGTAAAAGAAGTTGTAGATAAACAAAGTCTTAGGCTGGGTTCACACGGGTGTTGCGGGAAAAGATGCGGGTGCGTTGCCGGAACATGTGTGATTTTCCCCTGCGAGTGCAAAGCATTTTAATGCATTTTGCACGCGCTTGACAAAAATCGGCATGTTTGGTACCCAGACCCGAACTCACACAGAAGTTCGGGTTTGGGTTCAGTATTCTGTAAAAAATAAATATTTTCCCGCTCTCCTGTTCTTTCTTCAGGACCTGTCAAAGGACCTGTGGTGACATCACTAAGCTCATCACATAGTCCAATCACCATGTTGATGGATCATGTGATGTATTATGTGATGAGCACAGTGATGTCACCACAGGTCCTTTGACAGGTCCTGAAGAAAGAACAGGAGACCGGCAGCTACGCGATCATTTTGAGTAGGTGAGTAAATTTTTTTATTATTTTTTAACCCTCAATTGACCTTCTACTAAGCATTCTGTATTAAAGAATGCTATTATTTTCCCTTATATCCATGTTATAAGGGAAAATAATACAGTGAATAGACTTTCATCTTAGCAACCATGAGTGAAAATCGCACCGCATCCGCACTTGCCTGCGGATGCTTGCCATTTTCACGCAGCTCCATTCACTTCTATGGGGCCTGCGTTGCCTAAAAAACGCACAGTACAGAGCATGCAGCGATTTTCATGCGTGAAAATCACCGCTCATATGCACATCCCTATAGAAATGAATGGGTCCGGATTCAGTGCGCAAATCCTGCCCGTGTGAACCCGCGCGCAAATCCTGCCCGTGTGAACCCAGCCTTAGGCACCTTTCATACGAGCGAGTTTTCCGCGCGGGTGCAATCATGCGTGACGTGAACGCACTGCAACCGCACTGAATCCTGACCCATTAATTTCAATGGGTCTGTGTACATAAGAGTTGTTTTTCACGCATCACTTCTGCGTTGCGTGAAAATCGCTGCATGTTCTATATTCTGCGTTGTTAACACAGCCCTGGCTCCATAGAAGTGAATGGGGCTGCGTGAAAAACACATTGCATCCGCAAGCAAATGCGGATACGATGCGTTTTTCACTGATGGTTGCTAAGAGATGTTTGTAAACCTTGAGTTTTTTATCACGCGCGTGAAAAAAGCACCAAAACACACTGCACTTGCGCCGGAAAATACTGAACAACTGAACGCAATCGCAAACAAAACTGACTGAACTTGCTTACGAAATGGTGCGAGTTTCACTGAATGCACCCTGAACGCATCCGGAGCCAATCCGTCATGCTCGTGTGAAAGAGGCTTTATATTTATGAACAGCACTCACCGAGCGCTGTGTATACAGTGCAGGAAGCACTATGCGCTTCCTGTTCCGGCCCGGCGGTCATGTGACAGCCGGGGCCAGGAGAGTGCAGGAGCTGTCAGGTCTATCATAGACCATGATCAGCCCTGCACTGAGGCTGTACAGCACAGTATATCGCTGTACAGCCTCTCTGGGGGGTGTATTTCCACTGTAACTGGGGCTACTATGTCAGTAGGGGGGAAAAAAAAGCGAAGCAAAGATAAATGTCCCCCAGAGGTCTTGTATGGCCTCATAGGGGATGCAAAGTGTAAAATAAAAAAATAGTGTTCAAAAAAAAATTTGAAAAAATAAAATAAATATATTTGGTATTGCCGCGTCCATGACTGTCAGCTCTATAAATATATCACATGATCCACCCAGTCCGATAAACACCATAAAAAAACTGTGTCAAATAAAGCCATTTTTGTCACCTAGCATCACAAAATGGTACCAATAAAACCGTGCTATTATTGTGTTAAAGTGAAATAAATTTTAAAAAGTATACATATTAGGTATCGCCACGTCCGTAACAACCAGCTATATAAAAATGTCACATGACCTAACCCTGCAGGTGAACACCATAAAAAAAAAGCAATTTTTGTCATCTTACATCACAAAAAGTGCAACACCAAGTGATCAAAAAGGCCTGTGTCCCACAAAATGATACCAATAAAACCGTCACCTCATTCTGCAAAAAATGAGCCCCCACATAAGAAAATCGTTCAAAAAATAAATAAAAACTATAGCTCTCAGAACATGGACACATTAAAACATCATTTTTTTGTTTCAAAAATGCTATTATTGTGTAAAACTTAAATAAATAAGAAAAAGTATACATATTAGGTATTGCCACGTCCGTAACAATCTGCTCTATAAAAATGTCACATGACCTAACCCCTCAGGTGAATGCTGTAAAAATAAATAAATAAAAACTGTGCTAAAACAACCACAATCACCTTGCCCCATAAAGTGTTATAATGAATTATCAAAATATCATGTACCCAAAAATAGTACCAATAAAACTGGCAATTTATCCCCTAGTTTCCAAAATGGGGTCACTTTTTGGGAGTTTCTACTGTAAGGGTGCATCAGGGGGGCTTCAAATGGGACATGGCATCTCAGTTCCGCAAAATCTGCCTCCCAAAAACCATGTGGCGCTCCTTTTCTCCTGCTCTGCCGTGTGCCCATGCAGCAGTTTATGACCACATGTAGGGTGTTTCTGTTATTGAGTTTTGTGGCTGTTAACCCTCGATGTATTAAAGATTTTTTTATTAAAATGGAAAATCTGCCAAAAAATGTCAAATTTAAAAATTTGATCTCCATTTTCCTTTAATTCTTGTGGAATGCCTAAAGGGCTAACAAAATTTGTAGAATCAGTTTTAAGTAACTTGACAGGTGTAGTTTCTACAAGGGGTCATTTATGGGGGTATCCACTATGTAAGCCCCACAAAGTAGCTTTAGACCTGAACTAGTCCTTAAAAAGTGTGTTTTGGCAATTTTCTTAAAAATTGTAAGAATTGCTTCTAAAATGTTAAGCCTTCTAACATCCTAAAAAAATAAAATGACATTTCCAAAATGATGGAGAATAGGAGAAATGAGGGGGCACACTCAAGAGGGATCACTGGATAAAGTGTAGATAATTGTGTTTATTAATATTTTAAGAACATACCCTTAAAAACATTAAAACATACATAAAACAAAAACAAAAAGTGCAAGATTTCACTAGTAGTAATAATCTCAGTGAGAGTTCTTTCCACAGAGGTGTAGGATTAAGGCCTGTGACGTTAGAGCAATAGTATCAGCCCTATGGCTCAGTCCTAGTGGAGCGCTGATGATGTTAATGTCTCTTTATCCAGTATGCTGAGTATGCAGCAGTATATATCAAATTGGAGACTATGCTCCCGTACTTGACAAGATGTATGGCAAGTTGGAGACTATGCTCCCGTACTTACAGTCTCTTGTCGCTTGCGGTATTTCCGATCACCCCTCCTGGCTGAATCCTCACAGCATTGATGTTTCAGGTTGCCATACACTCACAGCGTCCCGTATGGTGTGTTCGGTCAAGACGTGGCGTCCCACGTGACCTAGTGGTCTGGGGTGCCGGCTAAACGCTGAGCTGACGTCACTGGATTGACGTTGCACTGACGTCAGTAATGTGCGACTCGTGCTCCGGTTTGATGCAGGAGAAAGATCTCGTATAGCGATGTCTTTAAAGTATAGATGTTTCTTGTTTTTTCCTGGAATCCACGCTCACTCTGTCTCTGCCAGACGCGTTTCTGGGTCATACACCCCTTCCTCAGTGGCCAACTGAGTGAGTGGATTCTCACTCCTTATATATGGGTTTTGATTTTTCCCACAATCCTACTTTTTAGGGTTTCTCCCAATATGTGGGATGGATTACATTGTTACTTGCTTATATCGCTGTTTACAGCATAAAACATGAATTAAATGAAAATTAAAACCATAAATAACATCCCCTATATTTAATAGCAATAAAAACAGATTCATGGTGGAGACTCCATGGTTAAAATGACATTTTAGAGAAAACCGCATCAAAAACGCATCAAAAACGCATCCAATATAGGCTGCGTTTTTTGTGCGGTGCAGGGTCTTGAATTGGAACTTGGCCATATGTGTTTGTTTTGGCATGTATTGTTTGATAGTTTTCTTTAGTTGTATCTGGGAGGAGCCTTCCAGTGGGGAGGGGAGATCACAGCGCCGATAATCGGCAAACTGCGATGTCCTATCTCCACTGGACGGCCCCCCTGCATTCACAAAAATCCAAACATCTCCATCTCGGCATTGAGGCCTCTGGGAACAATGGTGTCATATTCGAAGATTCGGCGGGATTCTTGTCTAGACATGTGAGCAATATGGTTACCCCCTCTCCACAATTTTTTGACCTTTTCTATAGCTGTAAATCTAAGGCCTGTTGGGTCACAATTGTGTTGAGTTTTAAAATGTTTCGATAGGGGGTGTGTCTCTTGGCCTTTTTTAATATTAGCCACATGTTCCGCTACCCTCTTCTTCAATGTTCTTTTTGTTCTACCTATGTACTGTTTTCTACATCCACATTCCAATAGATATATAACATCAGTAGAGTCACAAGTTAGACATTCTCGAATTTCTAGACTAAAAGAGTTTACTGTTGATGTTACTGTAGTTGTTTTTTTGGGAAAATTAGTAATTTTACAATTTGCACACCTGCCACACCTGAAAAACCCATTTTTTTTTTATATATATATATATATATACATACATTGATGATATTTTGTTTATTTGGCAAGACACAGCCGAATCTCTTGATCTATTTCTAAACAATATCAACAACAATGATAAAAACTTGGTATTCAGTCCCACCACCAGTAAAGAAAAAGTAGAATTTCTTGACTTGTAAATATGGATCAAGGAAGACCATCTACAATGTAACACATTTTTTAAGCCAGTAGCCAAAAACAGCTTCATCAGGTTTGCTAGCTGCCACCTTCCACGGTGGCTGATCAACATACCAACCAGTCAGTTCCGCAGACTTAAGCGGAACTGCACGGTTGATAGCAAATTTGATGAAGAGGCGTCTGTCTTGAAACAGCAACTGCTGGATAGAGATTATCCAGTTCAGATTCTAGACAAATCATTGGACAAAGTAAAAAAGATGGAAAGGGAACAATTCTTTGTGACAAGCGAGCCACAACCACAAGATGAAACAATAAGGATTATCCTTCCATTTAGCTCTCAATACAGAGTGGTGGAAAGGAGTATCCGAAAACATTGGGGACACCTGCTGAATGACAAACTAGTTGGGCCCCTTTTGAGTGATACACCAAAAATAACATACACAAGGGCCAATAGTCTAGCAGGAAAAGTAGCCCCAACTGTTAAAGCCAACAAAGATAACCAGAAACAATCAAGAACTAATTGGCTAACAACAAATGGGTTTTTCAGGTGTGGCAGGTGTGCAAATTGTAAAATTACTAATTTTCCCAAAAAAACAACTACAGTAACATCAACAGTAAACTCTTTTAGTCTAGAAATTCGAGAATGTCTAACTTGTGACTCTACTGATGTTATATATCTATTGGAATGTGGATGTAGAAAACAGTACATAGGTAGAACAAAAAGAACATTGAAGAAGAGGGTAGCGGAACATGTGGCTAATATTAAAAAAGGCCAAGAGACACACCCCCTATCGAAACATTTTAAAACTCAACACAATTGTGACCCAACAGGCCTTAGATTTACAGCTATAGAAAAGGTCAAAAAATTGTGGAGAGGGGGTAACCATATTGCTCACATGTCTAGACAAGAATCCCGCCGAATCTTCGAATATGACACCATTGTTCCCAGAGGCCTCAATGCCGAGATGGAGATGTTTGGATTTTTGTGAATGCAGGGGGGCCGTCCAGTGGAGATAGGACATCGCAGTTTGCCGATTATCGGCGCTGTGATCTCCCCTCCCCACTGGAAGGCTCCTCCCAGATACAACTAAAGAAAACTATCAAACAATACATGCCAAAACAAACACATATGGCCAAGTTCCAATTCAAGACCCTGCACCGCACAAAAAACGCAGCCTATATTGGATGCGTTTTTGATGCGTTTTTGATGCGGTTTTCTCTAAAATGTCATTTAACCATGGAGTCTCCACCATGAATCTGTTTTTATTGCTATTAAATGTAGGGGATGTTATTTATGGTTTTAATTTTCATTTAATTCATGTTTTATGCTGTAAACAGCGATATAAGCAAGTAACAATGTAATCCATCCCACATATTGGGAGAAACCCTAAAAAGTAGGATTGTGGGAAAAATCAAACCCATATATAAGGAGTGAGAATCCACTCACTCAGTTGGCCACTGAGGAAGGGGTGTATGACCCAGAAACGCGTCTGGCAGAGACAGAGTGAGCGTGGATTCCAGGAAAAAACAAGAAACATCTATACTTAAAGACATCGCTATACGAGATCTTTCTCCTGCATCAAACCGGAGCACGAGTCGCACATTACTGACGTCAGTGCAACGTCAATCCAGTGACGTCAGCTCAGCGTTTAGCCGGCACCCCAGACTACTAGGTCACGTGGGACGCCACGTCTTGACCGAACACACCATACGGGACGCTGTGAGTGTACGGCAACCTGAAACATCAATGCTGTGAGGATTCAGCCAGGAGGGGTGATCGGAAATACCGCAAGCGACAAGAGACTGTAAGTACGGGAGCATAGTCTCCAACTTGCCATACATCTTGTCAAGTACGGGAGCATAGTCTCCAATTTGATATATACTGCTGCATACTCAGCATACTGGATAAAGAGACATTAACATCATCAGCGCTCCACTAGGACTGAGCCATAGGGCTGATACTATTGCTCTAACGTCACAGGCCTTAATCCTACACCTCTGTGGAAAGAACTCTCACTGAGATTATTACTACTAGTGAAATCTTGCACTTTTTGTTTTTGTTTTATGTATGTTTTAATGTTTTTAAGGGTATGTTCTTAAAATATTAATAAACACAATTATCTACACTTTATCCAGTGATCCCTCTTGAGTGTGCCCCCTCATTTCTCCTATTCTCCATTATTTCTTCTGGGTCCTGAGGGTAGGACCTGAGGGTGAGCACCTACCCATACGCAACAGGGGTGAGCCGCTGTACGTCATACGTTCTTCCTATTTCCAAAATGATGCCAACATAAAGTAGACATATGGGGAATGTTAAGTAATAAATATTTTATGAGGTATCACTTTCTGTTTTAAAAGGAGAGAAATTGACATTTTGAAAATTGCTAATTTTTGAACATTTTTGGTAAATTTGGGATTTTTTCATAGATAAAGATGAACTATATTGACTCAAATTTACGACTATCATGAAGTACAATGTGTCATGAGAAAACAATCTCAGAATGGCTTTGATAAGTAAAAGTGTTCCAAAGTTATTACCACATAAAGTGAGATATCTCAGATTTGCAAAATTAGGCCTGGTCAGGAGTTTAATGTACCGCAAAAAAGGTCTCAGGTATTTACACTGCTGTGCAAGAGCTTCCCCTCAATACTCTTCTCACAGGAGACGCATTTTAAGGCCCACAAAATCCACAAACTTCAGTACTCTTTTTGGTTGGTTCAGCAGCTGTTATATGGGTTCAGGCATCCAGGGGCACCAGTTTTGCTCTTAAAAAAGGAGTAGCATTTACCTGCCTACAATCTAAATCATACCTCGGTGGCAGATTTATCTTTGTAAAGGGGAAATTAGATGATATACCTATCACTTTGGTGAGTGTGTATAACCCCAAAACAGGTTAGGTAAAATGACCCTTAATACTTTACTGGATTCCTCCTCCTCTCGCTCTATTTCCTTCGCAAATCTGAGTAAGCTGAAAACCTCACTCGAAAGTCTCCACTTAGTAGATGCTTGAAGAACACTATACCCTGATGCTAAAGAATTCTCCTTCTTTTCACATGTACACCATTCCTATCAACGTATTGATTATTTTTTTATTTCTCAGGCTTCGCTGTCTGGGGTCAGATCCCCAGGTATAGAGTCAATCTCGGTTTCAGACCATGTGCCGATCAATATTGTTATACAACTGCCGATGCCCTGCCGTAAAGCTTGGACATGGAGGCTCAATGAAACCCTGCTGAGGGATGACTCCACAATGTCATCATTGGGTGAGAAATTATCTGATTACTTTACATCCAATATCACTCCGGATATCCCATTCCCTACGGTGTGGGAGGCTCATAAAGCCTATAACAGGGGAGAATTGATAGCCTTAGGCTAGCCTCTTTGTTCTGTGCATGAAGACTTTGATTTAGGCAATAAGACAATACCCTCTATATAAGACGATTGCAAGCTCAATCGGGAACTCGCACTGTAGCCGCCTATGTGGATGATTTACTTATATTCATTATAAACCCAACTTAAGCTTTCGTCATGTTTTATCCCTACTCCAGGATTTTGGACAGCTGTCTAATTTCAAAATCTTGGAAAGTCTGAGGTCCTCAACATCACTTTAGACAGGGAGGAAGCAGCACTGCTGAAAGCTACTACCCCTTTCGTTTAGCAGACTTCCTCCCTGACTTACTTGAGTTTGAAAGTGCTTGATGATCTTTCCAAGGTTTATGAGCTGAACTAGCGCCCTCTACGCAACCAATTGCTTTCGTGGATAGGGAGGAAACATTATCTTACTACATATATACTTCCTAAGTTTCTATACTTGATGTAAATTGCTCCTATATACTTATTAGACTCCTTCTTCCAAAAGGTCAGAAGATTATTCTCCAGATTTATATGGAAGAATGCCCATCCTAGATTGAGCTATGGATTCCTCTCTCTCCCGAAGCACTGGGGAGGTATTGGTATTGTACAATATTCCCATTTCCGTCAAGTTTGTCAGCAGTTTCTTGCCTCTAGCCCTGCCAATCGACAAGTAACGGACTATGAGAAGGCTCTTTTTGATACTCAACCATTATATAAGCTACTATTAATTCCGTCCTCCCCTGCAGTCCATGTGTTCTTGACGGAATGGGAAGAGGAATTGCACATCAACTTTTCTGACATAGAAGCTCAACAGATCTTATCTGTAGGTCTCACGGTTTCTCTAGGTGTGTTCGTTTGCAGGAAAATTTGTATAAGACCACATTTAGATGGTATAGAACACCTGCATACTTATATGAGGGGTAGTGGACAGAAATAAATGCTGGAGATGTAACTCTGATTCAGGGACAATATCACATATATGGTGGGTTTTGTGATGGGATCCGGCTTTTTGGGGATAAAGTAGAAGAGACAATCAACTTGGTTTGCCCTGATCCCTTCTCACTAACTCCAAATATAGTTCTCATTTGGCAGGACACCCCTACCTTCAGCCCCTGTAAAACAGCACTAGCCACATTTCTCATCTTGTCAACTAAACTGTTAATACCTTTACATTGGATGAGTCCCTCCCCTCCCTCTCATCAAGAGTGGCTAAATAGGGTTGACCAAATATGTAGGCTTGAGAAACTTACCTCTTGGATTGAATGCAGACATGAATACTTATTGCAGGTCTGGTTGCCCTGGAAGGTTTATCGCAAGCTGTGATGACGTCCTTCTGTAACTTCCCAGCTCAGTATACCTGATGGCACTGCCTTCTCAACTTATATTATTTGCATACTCACCTTTTCTTTATATAGATCACAACTCTTTCTCTGCGTAAGCGTGTCCAACTCCTCCTCCCGCCACCCGGGGGTCCCTGCAATGGCGTCTTTTTTTGTGCCGTTGTTTTGGTTTAAATGTAGTGAGCATGTCACGCTAATTTGTCATGCTTGATTGTCCTTACTCCCGCAATGGAGACAAATCTTCTCTTTGAATGTCCTAATCATCAAGTGTCATTACCTTCAAATGGACTTCTTTTAACTGCGGGACTGGGGGTGCTTTGTTATTTTTTGTATTTATTGTGTTCAAATATACAGAATAAGATCAGATACTGAGAAGTTACACCCAGTACACAGGACAAGAGAAGTGGTACTATGCAGTGTACATAGATACAGAATAAGAGCTGATACTGAGAAATGAATTACACCCACTATACAGGACAAAATAAGTGGTACTGTGCAGTGTCCATATATACAGAATAAGAGCAGATACTGAGAATTACACCCATTACAAAGGACAAGAGAAGCGATACTGTGCAGTGTCCATATATACACAATAAGAGCTGATACTGAGGATTATACCCACTATACAGGACAGGAGAAGTGGTACTGTGCAGTGCTCATATATACACAATAAGAGCTGATACTGAGGAACTCTTTTTAATTTTATACAAAAATACAAAAATTTTGACATAAAATTTCCAAACAAGATATAAAACAAGTATATACACTTACCCTACTGGCCCAGCTCCATGCATACTATCTCATTCATACATACTAAAAAGAGAAAATGAAACCTAGCCTAACGTAAACATCCGATCTGGCTGAACCCCGACTATATACAAATTTATACAAATTGTTTCTAACAGAAAATAACAACTTGTCACAATAAATAATATATTATATATATATATATATATATTTTTTTTTATATATATATCCATTTTTTGTATTTTTGTTTTGTTTTGTTATACACACACATATACGAGAAAAAACAAACCTATACTAACCCTACTAATCTATCTATCCCATCACCTTCACCCAGGGCCAACCTCCGCCTCTTGTCCCTCCATGAGGCCAGCCCTTCCTCCACCACCCACACCCAGCCCCTCGCCTCATGTCCTCCTATGTCCGCATAGTCCAGGGCTGGATGCAGGCCTCCCCACACGAAAAAATATATATATGAACCCCCCCCCCCACCCTATCCCACCCAACCTAACTACACCCCACTTACCCTATCATACAATATATACATCTTATAACAACCATATCAATCTATACAAACCAATATTAAAATCCACCCGAAAGCCCAAGTTCAGTCATTTGCAAACCTTTCTTCAAAAACTCATCTTAAATACAAAACAAAAACTAAATGTGAAAGCCTCAGCCCAACACCAGGAAAAGTGCTACTGAGACTAAGGCACATCAAAGGTGAAGCCTCTCCAGAGGTAAGAGACCCCATCCGTACCCACCTTCTCGCACTCAAGAGAGCGAACCTTCGCCAGGTCACCTAGAATGTTCCTACACACCTCTTCCACAGGGAGGACTTTCTGCTGGGTTGAAACTAAACACTGTGTGTTCCATGTGAAGTACCTGACCACTATGCTAACTACAAAAGCTGTGCATGGGTCCCTTCTTCCCAAACCTTTGAATGCTCCATAAGCCCATTCCGCATAGGAGAGGTTGGCTAGCCTAGGCCAGCCAATGGATGCGCCCATCCGTTTATATACCTCTGTATTAAAGGGACACTGAAGCAGGAAGTGTTCCATACTTTCCAGTATGTCGCCACACTCCTCCCGGGGACAACCCCTTTCATCAGAGTTCCTATACCTCAAGTTGCCCCTTACATACAGCTTCCCGTGAAAGCAGCGCCAAGCCAAGTCCCAAAACTTCAAGGGGATCCTTGCCGAATTTAACAACTGTAAACCCCTGTCTAGATCCCGGCTTGGGCAATCCTTAAGGGCCAGGGGCTTTTGGAAGTGGGTCAACAAGACCCTCTCGTCAAGGGATCTCCTTGACTGGGCCTTGATTTCCCTCACTCCCAAACCCCACTGGCAGATCACCTTCAGAATCATGGTGACATAAGCCGGAAGATATCCGTGAGGTGTACGCAAATCCTTCACTTGCCCTCCTGTCTCCCACTCCTGGAAGAAAGGCCGAAACCAACCCCTGCAAGAGACTACCCACGGAGGAGCCCTCTCTTTCCAGAGGTTTGCCAGGTTGATCTTAACAAAGGTGTTCACAAGGAACACCACTGGGTTGACCATACCCAACCCCCCTAATCTCCTCGTACGGTATGTCACCTCTCTCTTGACTAGGTTCAGCCTATTCCCCCATAACAGTTGAAAGAACAGACTGTAAACCCGAGTCCAGAGAGGTTCTGGCAAGACACATACACTGGCCAAATAGATAAGCAAAGGGAGAAGGTACTCACACTTATCCCGGTTAATCACGGACCCGGAGACTTACGAGTAGCGTTCTACCTCCGACATCACGTATTCCGCCTCCCCTCCCAAGGACACGAAAACAGTGACATCATCGGCATACGCCACCACCCTCAGAGTGGCTTCTGGCTCCTCCAGACTCATCCTGACTCCCACTAACGGTCCTCGATCAATCCTCCTAATAAAAGGATCAATCGCAAACACGTATAAGAGCAGGCTCAATGGACAACCCTGGCGGACTCCAGACCCAACCTCAAAAGGGCTGCCAGACCAACCGTTCACCAGCTGGAAACTCTCTGCCCCTGCATACAAGATCTTTAACCAATCGACAAAGCCCCCCGGCAGGCCATATTTCAGAAGGACTGCCCAGAGGTACTCGTGGTTAACCCGATCAAAAGCCTTTGCCTGATCTATATCCAGCATGTACCCCTTCCAGTTACCCGCCCTACTCTGCTCCACTGCCTCTCGGACACCGAGCACAGCACTAAACATGCTTCGGCCTGGAACTGAGCAATGTTGGGTCTCCAAAAGGAGCCGGGGCGCAAACTGCACCAACCGATTAAACAGTATCTTGGCCAGGATCTTTCTGTCCCTATTGAGAAGCGCTATGGGACGCCAATTCTCAATAAGGCTCGGATCTTTACCCTTTGATATAAGGATCAGAGCTGACCTCCTCATTGACTTTGGCAGAGCAGCCGAGGAAAGGCACTCATTGAATACCTTAGTCAAGAGGGGAACCAAGGAGTCCTTAAAGGTCTTATAAAACTCGGATGTTAAGCCACCTGGGCCTGGCGACTTCTTTAATGGCAAGCCCTTCGATCGCCAGGCTGACTTCCTCTTCTCTGATTTCTTCTATCAAAACGCCAAGAGAGTGGTCTACTCTTGACTCAGGGATGGTTTCAGCCAGGAAAGCCGAAATCCTGTCCAGATTCAGATCCTTCTTCCTCAAGAGGCACAAGTAGAAGGACTTGACGATTTCCAAGATCCCTGATCTGGACCTATCCAGAGATCCCGTACCATCGACCAGTCCCATCACCAACTTACTTTTCACTGACATCTTACAGTTTCTGTAAGGGTCAGACGAGCGGTACTTCCCGAAATCCCTCTCAAAAACCAAAGATGCGTGCCTATCGTACTGGCACCTCTTAAGCAAAGATTTCACCCTGGAGATAGCCTCTCGGCTACCTCCAGTCAAGATCGGTTGTTCGAGTTTCCTCCTCAGACCCTGATACAAGCGGTACTTGTCCAGGGACCTGAGGCTCGAGAGCTGGCGGAAGAATTTCACCACCCGATCTTTGAATATCTCCCACCACTCAGACTTAGTGTCACAAAGATCCAGCAACTCTACCTGACTCTGAAGGAAGTCCTTAAAGGATTGTCTCACCTCTGCTTCCTCCAGGAGGGCCGAATTTAGCTTCCAATAGCCTCTTCCCATTTGGGGGGATTCTGCAACATTCAAAGATAACATAATTAGACAGTGATCAGAGAATTCCACCTCTACCACCTCTAAAGGTGAAAAAGTAGTCTCCTCCTTTAAATAAAACCTGTCTATTCTAGACCTAATCTGACTACCTCTATAATAAGTGAAACCACCGTGGCCTGGGGTGTGCCTAATGTGGACATCCACCAGGCGAGCCTCGCTAGCTATGCTATTCAGGGATACACTATCATAAGCCAGTCGGTTTCTGGCGCCTCCCCGGTCTTGGGACCTTGTGACTGTATTAAAGTCCCCGCCAAAGACCACCTGCCGACTCGTAAAAAGGAAAGGTTTGATCCTCATAAAGAGAAGCTTCCGATCCCACCTGGTTTGGAGACCATAGATGTTTATCAGGAGAAGCTCTTGACCCTTCATGAGGACATCTAAAATCAAACACCTCCCCATTTCTAACTCAATCACTCGTTGGCTTTCTACTGGTGCGGTAAAAAGAACCGCCACTCCGCTATACGGCTTAGCCACAAGAGACCAATATGATGGACCACACCTCCACTCCTTTTTTGCTTTTTACACAGCTGCCAAATCTGGTAGCCTGGTCTCTTGCAAAAATAAAATGTCAGCTTCAACCCGGCTGAGAAAATCAAAGGCTGCAAACCTAGCCACATCCGATTTAATACTGGAGACATTAATGGTCGCCAGCGTCAACGGAGAGAGTGCCGCCATATAGAGTGATTAAATTAGATGGCCTTCTTCCTTCCCTTCCCCTTCTTGTTCTTCTTCTTACTCCTCTTGGGGCTACCCCCTAAGGTGGCACGATCTCTTTTGAGAGAGACAGTGGTGTCCATCTCATTAACCACCGCCTCCCCCTTCGCACCACCCTTGTCATTCCCATTACCAGCGTCTGGACCCGCCCCACCTCCCGAGGACCTTGCATCCTCACCGGAGGGAGGCGCGGGCCCTTCCAGAGGCTCCTTCTCTTGCCCCTCCGGCTCACCACCTTCAACCTCCTCCCCGGAAGAAGAGGAGACAGAGATCTCATCCAAGGTGAGGTACTGGTTGGAAAGATCCAGGGGAAGAGAGTCAGGATTAGAGAGGTCCAGGGGGGAGCTGGCTTTGCCTTCCACAGGCACTCTAGTCGGGCTAGATCTTTTTTTGGTCAGACGTTTCCTTCTTGTTCTTTTGGACTCTGTCTCACTCTCCGCTGTTGCACTATCGTAGCAAGAGGACACAGCTTAGGCTTCCCCCTGTAGAACACCATGATCCTATCCGGACCAAGGAAAGCAGATGACGGTATGTGGGAAACCGACCCCCCTGAATGTTTCAACTTAGTCAGAAACGTCCAGGCACCCAACCAGATGCCAAACTCATCCAGGTTCTTGCTAGGAAGACCCTGGACGTCCCCGTACCTGCTCAACCAGGTCAAGATATCAACACAAGAAAGTGACTCATTACGGGTCAGAACGGTCACTTTCTTGACCTCATTCTGGCGGGTTATTGCTTGCACACAAAAAAACCTGCCAGTCCGGCTGGTCTTTTGCCAGTTCATTCCCAGACCAGAAAAGTTAAAGACCCTCTGGCCAGGCAAAACTGACATCAAACTCCCGGGTGCCATACGGATGTATCAGGGCAAAGATGTCACATGCCCTGATGCCCATCTGAAAGAGAATCTCTGCCACCCTCTTCCTGGTAGGGCACGCTTCATTGCCTCTCTATTTCAGACAGACAACATTCCGTCTTGTTGACCCGGGGCCGGTTGTGGGTGAGGACCAGGTGGTCTCGCCCCCGCCTTGCTCTCAGAAGGCACGCAGGTCATGCCTGTCTATCCAGAAGGATAGATCCACCTACTGCCCCCCTACTGTAATGGAATTCTCCCCTCTCCTAAGAGCCTCTAGAATTTGCCGCTGCAAGTTACCGTCACCAAACACTGGTAATGGGGAGGACAATGGGAACCACCCCTCCCCTCCTGCGCCGGCGACCACACCAGCATAACTTCTGCCAGGCATAACCGACACAGGAGGGGCAGCCGGACTGGGCCCACCCCCACCCCCCCCCCAGACCTATCTACAGCAGGTGTCACTCCAGACCCCTCTGAAGGGGCTACATGAGGCGCAACGGCCACTTGTACAGTGGCCGGCCGACCTCCAACATTCACCCCTCCATGAGGGCCCGGGGCAACACCACTAACATAAACTGTATTTACACAAGTGACCACTTCTTCAGTGGCCACTACCGCACTCTCCCCTCCCCCCACACACACTGATGGGCCAGAGGGGACAGAGGTCACTTTATTCGTTTCGTCCAGCATTTCCTTGATGGACACATTTTTAACAGTCTTTCCTGCCTTATCCACTTTATGAACAATGCAGGAGGGAGGGGCGGTACGCACCACTCTCGCATCAGGACCGTCCCCTCCCTCTCTGCCTACAGACACACTGCTTTGAGCTCCTTTGTGAATATCCGAAGCCCCACCTCCTCCACCCCTGACCACTCCCACTGTGCCTCCACTCCCCGCCGCCACAACAATACCAGCGGAAGGGACCGAAGCAGAGCAGACTGGGGCAGAGGAGACTGGAACCCTGGCAAGGACTTGGGCATATAAATTTGGAGGGGCGGAGGCAGCCACCTCGTACCCTCCCCCTGCAACTCCGGATCGGGACACTGCTGTACCCGTGGCCGCACCCCCCCCCCACAGCCACCCTCACCACCCCCGCCCCCCGTCCCCCGCTGCTATCCAAAACCGGCAGGGGGGACTGCAGGGCGCACGGGAGCGGCGAAGCAGACCGGGGCAGAGAATGCAGACCCCAGGACAGGGATCCCGGCAACAACCTCTGCAAGGGGGACAGTGGCAGCCAAATCGCCCCGCCACACCTCCACCCGGCACTTGTCCAGTGCCCCAGCAGAGACGGGCGGAGCCACCCAACCACCAACCATGTCCCCCTCGCCACCCGCCCCGGGAGCCTTCCTGTCTGGCCCCTCCTGCTTCTCCTCACCGCCCCTGTTACCGCAAACAGGGACGGCGTCCTGCGCCATCTTTGCCATGTCTTTCTCCCCACTCCTACACACCGGTCCCACAGCAGAGACCGGGCCAGGGAGGATGGTGGGGTTCGTGCCCTGAGCTGGCTTTTCAGCTGACCCAGGGCACGCAGGGTGGGTCACATAGACCTCACCTCTGGCTTTAATATCTTTGTCTTTCTCCTCTTTCCTATTGGTTTATCTTCAGGTAATTCATTACCAAAGCAAATGTCTTCACAAATTTTGGGGGACTCCAGGTGGCGTATCTCGGCCATAAGCTGCCCCCCAACTCCGCTGCTCTCACTGTAGTCTATTTCCTCATTGGAACTAGTGGGGGGCAGGCATACCTGCTCTGCGGTGATACCAGTTTCCGCAGGTTGCCCCCCCCCCCCCAAGTCCGACTCTTCCTCCTCACTAGAGGAGTCATCTTCCTTCTGTTTTTGGTTTCCAGCCATTTCATTGAATCTTTCGTCATTTATGAGCTTTTCCTTAAAGGGACCACTGTTTTCCAAAATGGCCTCCCTTCTTTCTTGCAGCTCTTTAATAATTTCTTTTAAGCCTTTTATTTTTGTTTATATTTCTGGCCTGTTTTTTCTTGTCGCTTTATCCACCTTCCCCCTCTCAAGCTTTAGGTTCTCCCTCACCTTCTTGAGGGTCCTATTCGCTTCCTCGTACTCCCGGAGGTAGGCCGTGATCCGGGAGCTGTAAACGGCGATTAGTATCTTGGGCTTCATGCTGCCCCAGTCAGCCTCCATATATACAGAATAAGAGCAGATACTGAGGATTACACACAGTATACAGGGCAGGAGAAGTGGTACTATGCAGTGTTCATATATACAGAATAAGAGCAGATACTGAGCATTACACCCACTATACAGGACAAGAGAAGTGGTACTATGCAGTGTCCATATATACAGAATAAGAGCAGATACTGAGGATTACACCCAGTATACAGGACAGGATAAGTGGTACTGTGTAGTGTCCATATATACAGAATAAGAGCAGATACTGAGGATTACACCCAGTATACAGGACAGGAGACTTGGTACTATGCAGTGTACATATATACAGAATAAGACCAGATACTGAGAATTACACCCACTATACAGGTCAAGACAAGTGGTACTGTGTAGTGTCCAAATATACTGAATAGAAGCAGATATTGAGAATTACACCCAGTATAAAGGACAAGAGCAGTGGTACTCTTCAGTGTCCATTGTGAGGGGTAGCTTTCTTTCTGGGGCTCATCCTCACAAATACCTTCACAGACAACAGGTTTTCATGTCGCAATTTGTGCTTTATTGTGACACAAGCACAAACAAACGATACAAAACAAAATGAAAGCCTGCCCAGCTACACACTACCTAAACACAGTATATCACTGACACACCTAAGTCACTGTTCACACACACGTGAACCCATGCAACTTTCCCCAGCCTAATGTCCACCAGCCTCCTAGCTGTTACCACACCGGTATCTTTTGGGGGATTGTGGTCTAGTCATCCGCCCGACGCTGACCATGCAACCCTTATCCCTAGGCGTCACGAGACCCCCCAAACCTCAGGTTAATCCCAGCCTCGTGGTCTCTCAGCGCTCCCAGCTCAGACCACACACAGAACCACTCCAGGCTTCTGTACAACACAATTTTTTATTATTTTTTTAATACTGGACATATCTAGACTGCACTCAAATATGGTACATGAGGGGAATAGAGAAAGAAATTGAAAAGGGGCGCACAATAGGGTAGTATGTTCAGTATCATTACGACAGGAAGTGAGAAATCTGGAAACTCACCTTATGGGGTTTTGTTTTTTTTTTTTTTCCTTTTTTTTTTTTTTTTTTTCAAGCATTCTATTATGCATATATTAATGTATGAGGAGCACTCACTATCATATGGTTATGTATATATCATCTATTTTTTTTTTTCTTTTATTATACTTTATTGTTATAGTACAAAACTTTATATCAATATTACTTTGCGATATTATAAAATTCATAAACCCATCAATTATATTAAATGACATTAATTTCCCTTCGCCAATCCCCCACCCGACCCCACTTTGCAGGAAAAAAAAAAAAAAAAAAAAAAAAAAAAATTTCTTCATGGAGAGCCTAAGGGGGAAAAAGGTTCTAATTAATTAACCCTATTCCAATCTTTCCAGAGTTTTTCCCATTTCAAGTAAGATCCTCTTTGTTTGTGCAGAATCTTTTCATAAGTTTTCACTTTCTTGACCAGGCCCAACCATTTGTTGTACTCTGGTGCAGAAGGGGAAAACCATAATCTAGTGATCAGGAGCCTAGCTAAAAACATAACCTTGATCAGCATTTGGCGTTTTATAGGCTGACAATTAAGCTCCGATAAATCTCCCAGGACCCATATCCTTGGTGACAAAGGGATAGAAATGTTGAGTTTGTGAGCCAGATTGTTTTGGACCAGGCTCCAGTATCTGCTCACCATGGGGCAGTCCCAGAACAGATGTAAATGGTCTGCCCCGGGATCGCCACAGCGTGGGCAATCAGAAGAGGCCCTAAGGCCTCTTTTATATAACCATGTGGGTGTCACATAAATTTTGTGCAAAATATTAAATTGTACAACAATGTGATTGAAATTGTGTGAAACCAACTTTAAACTATCCCCCATGTTCTCCCAACTTGGAGAACCCACCTCTGAAAGTAAGAAAGACCAGGCTCTCTGTCCTGGAGAAAGAACATCCGAACAAAAATTATTCATTAAGTGTTTATAGCAATGTGATATTTTAATTCTCGTGACAGTTTTCTTACAAATTAAATCGTGTAGAAATAAAGGGGTATCAATAAAAAATTGGCTATCCGGTATGCAAGATAGTGCTGACCTCAGTTGGAAATATGGAAACCAAACCACCTCACCTAAATTTGCCCTTTGTTTTAGTTCCATGAGGGGCAATATTTGTCCCTCACTGACCACTTGGTGTAGATACTGAACATTTTTGTTCCTCCAATACTGGCAACAATTTAAGTCATTTAAATTAAGGAGCTTAGAGTTGTGCCACAATGGGGTACAAATAAGTGAAGCCTTAACTCCACACCATCTCCTTATGGCCAACCAAGTCCTCATAGCCATTCTGCAGAACAGTGTATACCCACTCAGTATGTTTACTAGATAATCAGACTCCAATACAGTGAAGAAATCCGAGAATCCTGAGTCTTTCACCACTCTACTGCAGAGAGGGCTATTTTCCCAGTCCTTAAAAAGACATAATTGGGAGGCCATAAAGTAACCCCTAAAATAGGGGAGGTTGAGACCTCCCCGCTCATAGGGCATAGAGAAATAGAGTACCTTTAGTCTCACCCGCTTCCTCCCCCATATTAAATCATTGAGCATTCGGTCTATCAGTCTGAAGTACTTATCTGCAATCCATACAGGCGAGTTGCGCAGAATATAAAGAACCTGGGGCAGCACTACCATTTTTATTAATGAAATTCTATCCGCTCTAGAGAGCAAGATTTTTTGCCATACCTTAATTTTAGCCCTCACCTTCATTAACAGCGGAATCAGATTTAATTGTAGATATTCATGCGGTTTGGCAGAAACTGTTATCCCCAGGTATTTTATTGACTCAGAGATCGTCAGCTGATTATCCCGTTCGCCACGCAGCTCGTCTATAGGAAGGAGGACGGTCTTATCCCAGTTGATCTCCAAGCCGGATGGATCAGAGAAGAGACCAACCAGCTCCATTATACGAGGGAGAGTAATGTCTGTTTGATGCATAAAAACCAGGATGTCATCTGCATAAAGTGAAACACGATCATACTCCCCATTTATGCCGAAACCGGCCACCTTTGAGTCCTGCCTTATACTAGTTGCTAAAGGTTCGATGTAAATATTAAATAGCAGGGGAGAGAGGGGACAGCCTTGGCGGGTACCTCTTTCCAGGATGAAACTCTCTGTCACTGTCCCATTAATCCTAATCCTGGCAACCGGGGAATTGTATAACAGCTGAATCATTGCCATAAATTTTGGTCCAAAACGCATTTTCTTCATTACCTCCCAGAGAAAAGTCCACTCCACCCTGTCGAAGGCTTTGGTAGCGTCCAACGACAGGATGGAGCGGGCACCACCTCCCGGGGACTGAATATTCATAAATAATCTATGCAAGTTGTGCTGAGTACCCCTTTTTGGCATAAAGCCATTTTGATCTGGATGGATAATGGTGGATATGACCCGCGACAGCCTTCTAGCCAGAGCTTTGGATAGTATCTTAGCATCCGTGTTTAATAAGGAGATTGGTCTATAAGAGCTCAGTTCTGCCGGGTCCTTATCCTTTTTTAGGATTAAAGCAATGAGAGCCTCCATCATGGAGTTTGGTAGTCCCCCTCCCTGTGTTGCTTGGGAAAAAACCTCGAGCAATTGAGGAAGAATCACGTCACTATACTTACGATAAACCTCGTATGGCAGGCCATCCAAGCCTGGCGATGAGTTCCCCGAAATAGACCCCAGGGCCTCCTGCAGCTCTGAGAGAGACAATTCCTCTTCCAGATATTTTATTTGAGCTTCATTTAAGGTGCGGAGTGGAATTTTCTCCAAGAACCGCATCGCCAGTTCAGATGTCAAGCCAGGGGAGGATTTGTATATCTGAGCAAAGTAATACAGAAAGCTATTCCTGATTCCTTCTAAATCTGTTATAATTTCCCCCTCTGTATTCCGAATCAGGGTAATAGATAGATTTTTCTTATCTTGTTGTGAGATTATTCTGGCTAGAAGCTTGCCCGGTCGTCCAGACTCGGAGAAGTAATTTAACCCCTTAAAAAATACCCTGTGGTTTGCCTTCTCTATTACACAATTCTCCAGGAGGCAGCTAGCCTTCTGCATCTCTTCCCTGTTTTGCTCCGTGGGTTGCCTGGTGAATCGCTCAGCTGTAGATGCCGCAGTCTTAGCCAATTCCTCCTCCTTTCTTTTAAATGTTCTCTTTAATGCAGCAATCTCACTTATAAAAGTCCCCCTCAGGTATGCTTTCAAGGCATCCCATACCATATTGATATTTGCAGAGGGCAGATTCACCTCCCAAAAGGAAGAAATCAGCAGTTTAATAGCTTGATGACTTTCCATAATAGTGAGCCAGTATGGATTCAGCTTAAATCCCAGCCCCCTAATATCCTTGTTCTCCCCAGTGCAAACCTCAATCAAAACGGGCGAATGGTCTGAGATTGTTCTTACTCCGTATCGCACCCTGCGGATGTTACTCAAGTTACACTCATTGGTGAGTGCTAAATCGATCCTAGACATTGCTCTACCGCCCCTGCTGACACAGGAATACACTCTCTTTCCTCCGCCAAGATGTTCCCATATATCAACCAGCCCTACTTCCAAGCAAAACTGAGGCAGCGGGGAGTTACAAGAATTCCTCCGCCTTTCTGTGTCTGATGAAAATCTATCTCTATTGGGGTCCATAACCGCATTAAAGTCTCCCATCAAGATCAGCCGAGACTCTGGTCTCCCTTCAGAGAAGAGCATCAACTGGATCAGTGGATACATTGAAAATGGCGGGGGTATATAAAAAAAAGCGAGGATATAGCTGCATCCAGATAGCTCGCCATGAAGGAAGACGAATCTGCCCTGGTCATCTACATGGGATTTTATAAGGGTAAAATCTATGGAATTATGGATAAGAACTGAAACCCCCCTAGCAGAACTGCTAAAAGTAGAATGGTAAGATTGAGAATACCATCCCGTTGTCAAACGAGAGACGGTTTCTTTAGTTAAATGGGTTTCTACTATGCAGATAATTGCTGGGAGATATCTTTTTACTGCATCCATAATGGCCTGTCTTTTTACCTTTTCCCCCAGCCCTCTAACATTCCAAGATACCATTCTAATAGACATCAATTACAGAAGAAGAGAAAAAAAAAAAAAAAAAAAAAAAACCCCGCCTGCAAAGTGGGTAATCATCCCCCCCTTCCCTCACCTTATGGGGTTGAACTAGTAATAGGCACAACTCTATTGTGAGCTTGTGTAAATAAGACCTTTTCACCAGGACTGCAGCTGCAAACAAAGTTTCTTTTGGATAGGATGTCCAGTTCCCCAAAGAATACTTGCAACGAAAGAGGTTCTGCTTTGGCGCAAAATCACTGGTGGAGACAGTCTTAAATGCTGCAGTCAATATTTGAGAAGCAGACAACTCTAATCAGAGAAAATGTGACTTCTGCTGCGGAGCCCAAACTGAATTTTTGCATTAGGGGCTAATAACAATGACATTAATTTGAAACCTAACCGATTTGAAACCTAACCGATCGTCTACACAATTTTACAACTTCGACACTGTCATTATAAAACAAAACTAGTCAGTATGACATTATCAATAAACTGAATGCTATGCTAAAAGATGATAAATTCTTGAAATTACAAAATAATTCTTATATTCTATTTTATTTTGTCATGTACCATATTTCCCACACAGAAATGTAGCGAGTCTTATAATGTGTAAACTTTCCTCAATGTACCCACTGCAGTCTCCACCTACACTGTAGGGTAAGTGGTAATACAGTATTAGAAGCCAGCTGAACCACCTAGGAGCCAATAACAGAATTCTAGGCACATTAGCTATGTGGATTCTGGAATAAGTGGAAAACAACTTTCACAAATGATTGGAACCCTGTCGTACAGTGTTCATTTTAGGACAATGCTTTAAGCTAAAGTATTATAACAGTAGATGAAGGCATAGCTCAGTGGTTAGGTAGCTGGTTTATAAACTGGAATTTTTGGACCCAATAGAAACCTTAAAACGACAAGTTAATGTTTTTAAACATTAGATAAGAAACAAAGTGATGTGTGACTTTGATGTCTGACTTTATTTACTTGTCATTGTTGTAGTGACTTTTTGCTTTACTGTGTATTTGTATGCTGATTCACATAGATGAAGAAAATCCCAAGCTGATACTAGGCAAGCCTATAGCTCAGTGGTAAAGTAGTAGTAGCCTCATATGTAGTATTCCTGGGTTCAAAATCCCTGTCATTCTTTAAAGAGCAACTAAATGTTTGAATAAAATTTTATTAAGATGTTCCTAATGGCATAGTAAAACTTTTTCTAATACACTTTAAGGCTTTTTGTATTTTTATTACAGTTTTACACCTAAAGTGCACCATTCTCTGTGCGCTTAAAATTCACTTCTCTGTACACCGCTGACTGCTCGGCGGTGTACGGGTATGGACATTACATTTTATGAATGGCGCCACAGAAGCAGTGCGCACAGGCAAGAGCGCATATTTCTGACCCCAGGAGGTTTACTAACTCTTGGCATAGCACATTGGTACCCTGTACCCATGTTCGATGCCAGGATTAGCTGAGCAAAGTGGGCTCCTGCCTTCTTCGCTAAGCTAATTGCTGATATGCAGGACGCTTAGCTTAGCGAAGCAGGCAGAGGTAGGAGCCCACTCCGCTCAGCTAATCCTGGCATAGCACATGGGTACAGGGTACGCATGTGCTAAGCCAAGAGTTAGTAATCCTCCGGGGGACACAGACAGAAGCAGCAATGTGCGCTCTTGCTTGTACTCAATGCGCTGCGGCCCCATTCATAAAATGTCATATTAACTTTATTATCAATACATTTCTGTGAACAGAACAAAAAAAAGGAAAAAACAATTATGTGATCAAACCAAATCACTGATAAAGCAACAAGCCATGTAATCTTCATGAATTAATGGAAGTTCTGTTCCTTTCAATTGCACAAATTGCTTTGGAAATAATCTGGAAGTCCTCCCGCAGATTGTGTACATTACAGTGTATAATGTGAAAGAAGGCACAAAATAAATGAGTGCTCTCTGAAAACACTGCAGTGTTTATTTTAAATAACAAAATGTCACTGATCTACTTATTGTAGCTTACCAGATCCTAGATTAGTATCAGGGAAGTAAATCATTTGCAGAACCTAAGTCTAATGGCAGGTTTACATGGCCCTAAAGTCGGGGGACTAACGTTCCTACACTTGTTCCCAATAATTTGCTCGTCTAAAGGTGCAGCCGATCACCTGATGAATGAGAATACATACAAGTAAATTATAATTTCTGGGCAGCAGATCGTGCACTCTAAGCGGCGATCTGCTGCCCATAAACATTGCAGCTGTATGAGGACGAGACATAGCAGTAGCCATCACTAGTTCTCATACTGTATAGGTGACTGCAGCATGTAAATTCAATGCTTCACCCCCACTGAACGAGCAGCCAATTATCGAGATGTTACACTTCCTTCCCAATAATGGACTTCTCTTCAAAGCATGCAAAATTAAGCTTTGTTAAAATGAATGCTAGGCAGCTAGAAGAACACCTACATTTTGCTTTCTTTTGGGTTAGGGCTTCATTCAACCTTAAAGGGGTTGTCCGGGTTTTTATATTGATAACCTATCTGTGACGAAACCAACCTCGCCACGGTGTTTTGGAGGGGGCTGGTTGCCAGCCTCCTGCCTCAGGATTATGGCCCATACTAACTTTAAAGAAGACAGGCCGGCCGCACAGCTTAAATCTGTCTTTAGAATTCTATTTTATGTTATTATGCGTTCGGGTAAATTGTATGTTATGTGAGGGCACCCAGATAGCTAATATTATTGTATTCGTGTATTCTGAGTGCCATTCACCTAATGATATGCACTCAGACTTGAGCTATCTGGGGATATGTTAAATGTCTGTGTTTGCTGTGGGGGTGTGACATTGTGTGTTTGGGTGGTGATTCCTGTCCTGTTGTCTCCACGTGTGTATTGGTGTTTTCCCTTTGTCCTGAGACATAATTGGATTGCTCCTTGGGTGTCGCCAGGCAGAGAGGAGGAAACCATGATGCATTGTGGGGATGTGTTGTGTCTGTGTATCCTGAATTTCTGCATATCTGTCCTGTGTCACAGTCTCCCTTCTGGTCCCCTAAGGGCGTGGCCACCAGATGGGGACCTGGATAAATACGGGCGAGTAGCCCTCAATAAAGTGTTCCTGTTTTATCCTTCATCATGTTGAGACTGGTGTTTGGATAACTGATCAAAACTGGGGGATTGCTATATGCTGAAGATTTGCTATACTCCCCTGACATAACTACTAGCTCTTGTAAGAGCTGTTCCTGCTCTCTGGCTGTAGGAGAGGTTCACCCACTGGAGCCTGGAGCCTTGTCGTAGGTCCAGCGTGGGTGGAGGACGGTGAGACCCCAACCAAGCTGCGGCGGTTCGTGGGGTCTGCAGTGCGTACGGTGTCAAGTGGAGTGCTTGGAGTCCTCGGAAAGCACTAGGAGCATCTATCGACAGAGGTACCCGGTCGGGGTGCTAGGAGATCCGTTACATTGGTGGCAAGCAGTGGGATGGCGTCCTAGTGTGAGGAGAAGCAGCTCGGAGACACCGTTCGTGGAGTATATTGAGGGCAACGCTAGTATCCGTACAGCACCCCTGGCTACAGCAGGATGGAATCGGCTAGTCTTCGAACAGCGTTCCACTACGAGGAGGATGATGACCCGGACTGGAGGGATGCAGACAGAAAGGAAGTCTGGTATGATGCCCTGGAAAATGCCCAGCGGCGGCGAGGTGAGAGTCTCCCCAGTTATGAGCAGCGGCTACAAAAGCGTGTGGCGATGCGGATGGGTCTCTTGGGAGAGCAGCCCCTGGATGACTGGGTAACAGAGCTCCAGAACCTGGTATGTAAGGAGCTTTGGCTAGAGGACGCTTACCAGGCCCTAAGGTGGCATGTCATTCAACATTCCCCCTGGATGGCTGAGCACGACAGACCCGAGGGTGAGGATTATGATGGACCTGGGTTACTATGGGATGCCTTGGAGGAGGACATTGATCTTGGCAGCACGGAGGAGTCTAGGTTTTGGGACATCTACGACTACCGGATGGGCATGCATGATTATGCTGACGGAAGGGAGGTGAGCAAAGACATGATCCACCTGGTAACAAGGGAGTGGGAGCTGGAGCAGACCTACCAACACCTGCTCAGCTCTGTTCATCCCCAACCTACTCGACAAGTAGAGCCATATCTGCCCTCCTACAACTGGGAAGACTTGCCGGCGATACCCCCTGCTTCCCTACCAACTCCCAAAGTAGGGAACTTCATTGACTGGTTCTGGGAAGACGTCCCGACGGCAGGTAGAGATGGGACCGAAGTCTCTCCACCGGCCCTACAGGGATGCTGGGTAGCCGGCCCAGATCCCCAACTACAGCCAGCATTACCTGGAGTCCAGACAGTCGGTCTGACTTCCCATCGACAGCTTAACTTACAGGGAGAGATGACAACCGGTCTCTCTCCCCAGCGGCAGACAGGATCACAGGGAGAGGAGATTGTCAGTCCCCCGTCCCTGCAGCAACCAGCATTACTAGGAGTGGAGATGGTCGCACCCACTACCCAGCACCAGGCAGCGTTACAGAGAGTTGAGACAGTCGGTCTGACTCCCCAGCAGCAGTGTGTTGTAAAGAGAGAAGAGACAACCGGTCTCTATCCCCAACCACAGGGGGACAGCACCCCTAACTTCGATGGTGCAGATGGGACCGCGGTCTCTGCACCAGGCCTACCAGGATACTGGACGGCCGGTTCAGATCCCCCACCAACCCTGCAGGAATGCCTGGAGGAGGAGGTAAGCGATTCCTCCTCTCCACAGCCGATCTGCAACAAGGTCCTGGGGATAGGATTTCCTGATCCCATCCCAGCGGAAGAGCTGGCATCTGGGCAGAGCGCAGTCGGCCTCTGCCCTCCCCTATCCTCTACTCCAGAGCCGGACTTCCCACAGGCTACCCCAGCGGAAGAGCTGGCCTCTGGGCAGAGCGCAGTCGGCCTCTGCCCTCCCCTATCCTCTTCTCCACAGCCGGACTTCCCACAGGCTACCCCAGCGGAAGTTCTGGCATCTGGGCAGAGTGCAGTCGGCCTCTGCCCTCCCTTATCCTCTTCTCCAGAGCCGGACTCCCCACCGGCTACCCCAGCGGAAGAGCTGGCATCTGGGCAGAGCGCAGTCAGCCTCTGCCCTCCCCTATCCTCTTCTTCAGAGCCGGACTTTCCACAGGCTACCCCCGCGGAAGAGCTGGCATCTGGGCAGAGCGCAGTCGGCCTCTGCCCACCAAGTACCTACAGCTCCAAGCTGGAGAACCACAAGGCAGCAAGGAGTCGCAGATGCCCACTCAACAGCTGGGGACATACAGAACAGAGCCAGGCCCCAAAATTCAACAGGTCCAGTATGGGGTTGTGGTTGGACTGCCAGAATAACTCAGGTACTGACCGTGAGGTCAGGTATCTGGTTAGTCTTCCCTGGAAGGGGGAGATGTGTGACGAAACCAACCTCGCCACGGTGTTTTGGAGGGGGCTGGTTGCCAGCCTCCTGCCTCAGGATTATGGCCCATACTAACTTTAAAGAAGACAGGCCGGCCGCACAGCTTAAATCTGTCTTTAGAATTCTATTTTATGTTATTATGCGTTCGGGTAAATTGTATGTTATGTGAGGGCACCCAGATAGCTAATATTATTGTATTTGTGTATTCTGAGTGCCATTCACCTAATGATATGCACTCAGACTTGAGCTATCTGGGGATATGTTAAATGTCTGTGTTTGCTGTGGGGGTGTGACATTGTGTGTTTGGGTGGTGATTCCTGTCCTGTTGTCTCCACGTGTGTATTGGTGTTTTCCCTTTGTCCTGAGACATAATTGGATTGCTCCTCGGGTGTCGCCAGGCAGAGAGGAGGAAACCATGATGCATTGTGGGGATGTGTTGTGTCTGTGTATCCTGAATTTCTGCATATCTGTCCTGTGTCACAGTCTCCCTTCTGGTCCCCTAAGGGCGTGGCCACCAGATGGGGACCTGCATAAATACGGGCGAGTAGTCCTCAATAAAGTGTTCCTGTTTTATCCTTCATCATGTTGAGACTGGTGTTTGGATAACTGATCAAAACTGGGGGATTGCTATATGCTGAAGATTTGCTATACTCCCCTGACATAACTACTAGCTCTTGTAAGAGCTGTTCCTGCTCTCTGGCTGTAGGAGAGGTTCACCCACTGGAGCCTGGAGCCTTGTCGTAGGTCCAGCGTGGGTGGAGGACGGTGAGACCCCAACCAAGCTGCGGTGGTTCGTGGGGTCTGCAGTGCGTACGGTGTCAAGTGGAGTGCTTGGAGTCCTCGGAAAGCACTAGGAGCATCTATCGACAGAGGTACCCGGTCGGGGTGCTAGGAGATCCGTTACACTATCCTCATGATAAGTCAACAATATCAGAACTACAGGTTCCTGGCTGTTGAAGAGGCGAAGGCACTCACCGGGTGTCGGACCCCCACCAATCTGATATTGATAATCTATCCTTTTGATATATACTTGATGAACCACTTTCCGTCCGCCCATAGGATATAAACGTCCTATGGGTGGATCCCTATTTCTGAATGGACGTTTCTGAACGTCCATTCAGAAGCTGCAGCTGCACGCTAATCGTGCAGCTGCTGATCGGGTTGCCCGCTGTCAGTGACAGCAGGGCAACCCTTAGAGAAGGCAGGGACAGTGCCCAGGTGTCCCTGCCTTCTGGATCGCTGCATACACAGCGCTCACTGAGCGCTGTGTATGCAGAGCAGGAAGCGCTAATCGCTTCCTGTTCTGGCCCGGCGGTCATGAGAGAGTGCAGGAGCTGTGTGAGGTCTTTCACAGACCTCGATTAGCCCTGCACTGAGGCTGTACAGCTCTGTATTGCGCTGTACAGCCTCTCTGGGGGGTGCATTTTTCCTGTAACTGGGGCTACTATGTCAGCCCCAGTTACAGGAGAAATCAACAGTGAAAAAAAAAAGAAAAAGTGAAGTAAATGTCCCCCAGAGGTCTTGTATGACCTTATGGGGGACGAAAAGTGTAAAATAAAAAAATAAATAAAGGGTTGAAAAAATAAAATAAAAAAAGTTTCACATGTAAAAAAAAAAAAGTCCCCAAGTAAGGAATAAAAAAAATGTTCAAAATAGAAAAAATAAAATAGACGTATTGCCGCGTCCGTAAAAACCAGCTCTATAAAAACATCACATGACCTAACCCCTCGGGTGAACAGCGTAAAAAAAAACAAAAAAAACGGTGTCAAAACAAGCAATTTTTGTCACCTTACATCACAGATGCAACACCAAGTGATCAAAAACACGTATGTCCCACAAAATGGTACCAATAAAACCGTCACCTCATTCCGCAAAAAATGAGCCCCTACATAAGAAAATCTCTCAAAAAATAAAAAAAACTATAGCTCTTAGAACATGGAGACACTAAAACATCATTTTTTTTGTTTCAAAAATTCTATTATTGTGTTAAAGTAAAACAAATAAAAAATATATACATATTAGGTATGCCGCGTCCGTAAAAAACAGCTCTACAGGTGAACGCTGTAAAAAAAAATGTGTCAAAACAAGCAAAGTTAAAGAAAAAATTTGATTAAAATGGAAAATCTGCCAAAAAAGTGAAATTTTAAAATTTCATCTCCATTTTCCTTTAATTCTTGTGGAACGCCTAAAGGGTTAACAAAGTTTGTAAAATCGGTTTTGAATACCTTGAGGGGGTGTAGTTTCTACAATGGGGTCATTTATGGGGGTATCCACTATGAAAGCCCCACAAAGTGACTTCAGACCTGAACTGGTCCTTAAAAAGTGGGTTTTGGCAATTTTCTTAAAAATTTGAAGAATTGCTTCTAAACTTCTAAGCCTTCTAACATTCTAAAAAAATAAAATGACATTTCCAAAATGATGCCAACATAAAGTAGACATATGGGGAATGTTAAGTAATAAATAGTTTATGGGGTATCACTTTCTGTTTTAAAAGCAGAGAAATTGAAATTTTGAAAATTGCTAATTTTTCTAATTTTGGGGTAAATTTTGGATTTTTTCATAAATAAAGGTGAAATATTTTGACTCAAATTTATGACTATCATGAAGTGCAATGTGTCACGAGAAAACAATCTCTGAATGACTTGGATAAATAAAGGCGTTCCAAAGTTATTACCACATAAAGTGAGATATGTCAGTTTTGCAAAATTAGGCCTGGTCAGGAAGGGGGCAAATGGCTCAGATGGGAAGTGGTTAAGATACTTACTCCATAGAGGAAAGCAATGAGTTAAAAGTATGTAATAGATCTTTTAGTCCTGTTGATAATATTTTTATACTAGGAAGCCTCTTTAAAGGTACACTTTTGTCAAAAAAGGGATTTTTTTAAAAAACATTCATCAAAACAAATTTTTTGAATTTTGGGCTGTTTTTCTTCAGCAGTACTATACCATTGAAAACTAAATACAAAATATAGTCCTTCTATAGCAGTAAGCAAAGAGAGAGAAAACCCTATATAGATAGGTAAACCACTATATAGTTTACTGCTGCTGAGAAGGGAAGATGCTATCTGCTAGTATAATAGCAGGTGTAGAATTTAGAGAACAGTATGACAGCTCTATTGTTGGCTTGATAGGCCTAGAGAAAGATGCTCTCAGAAGGGTACTGCACTTATCAGTATAATATTTGAGTCAATCCTCCCTCCTTCCCTCTCTGGTTGCAGTGAATGGTCTGACTGAGAAAGTCAAGTGAGGCTGTTTTCTGTGCTGAAAATCCAAACTTAGGTGGAAGTTAAGAGCCAGGGCAGGAAGTAGATACCATGGGGTGGACCAGATATTATGTCCAGAAACCCATCCACTTGTTAAAAAAAAAAATATATAATAATAATACATACATAGAATATTCACAGTAGGCTGTTATTATGTGAGATAAAATTGGATGGTAGTGTCCCTTTAACGGCCTGCTATCCCAAGGTGCTCTTAAATTTTTTATAATGCTGATTTTGTAATGTTCATACATTTTAACCATTCCATGTGTATGTCAATGAAAACTTGATCACCTACTCTAATTCTCCAAGCCATGACGTGAGTTAAGGTACATCAAGCTGATTTTAAATTGTGGTTATATGTAGTTGATACATACAAGTTGCCCGTGTAGGACTGAAATGGAAAGTGCTGATATTCCTTCAGTAGTTTTAGGTATATAGAAAAGAAAATGTGCACTAAGTAATGCTAATAATACTACTTATTTTTAGATATATGAACAAAACAAGACTCTGGAGATGTCTTCTTCATGCTTTTTAAATTAGCATGATAATGTAAGAGAAAATCCAGGATGTTAAATACAGTACAATCTGACATAATAAATATAACCCTAGACTGAATAGGTTTATAACAAGACAGGTTAATGGGGGACTTTATGCTAGTTGCGGGGGTGACTACAAAAACATTAGACATGACACAAATGTATTATGTCACATTTAACATCTTATTCAAAGTCTTGTTAAATACGGAAGCGTACACTGAGTCCAGTATCACTATTGTTCTATGATACGATGAAATTTAATATATCACACAACAGGTCAACTGACATCATTTTCTACTGCATGCTGAATGTCTATGTCTAGGCATGGTTGGGCAGGGAAGTCACCTACTTCTTTTGGGAGGATCCTCCTAGTGATATTGTGCACTGAAGACTTAAAGCAACTTGTTACATAGTTACTGTGATTTGGGTTTTTGTGATGAAATGGGACTGATATTGATTTGATTTTGCCATTTTGAGTTTGTGGGGCAAGTATGGGTATAACTTTGTCTAGAATCTTGCACATGTCCAAAGTCTTATTTCCAGTAAAATCACCACAGTCATTCTGAAATGAAAGCCGGTCATTTAAAAAAATAATGCAATGGTACAGTAAGCAAACATGACAAGGGCTGCAAAACTTGGGAGCGAGGAACTGAAAAAGAAAAAAAACCTCAGCGTGATATTAAAAAGAGCTGCTAATAGCCTACAAGCAGAGGCCCTGGAGATAGGCAAGGCATGGGTGTCCTGCAAGTCATTGAGATGAAGACCACTACAGTTACCTTCTCCATAGTCTGAAGTGGCACAGAAATAAGGCAGACATTGGGTTTACTGCTTATGAAAGTCCAAAGTATTTGACACCCTGCTCTCCAGGTAACATGAGGCAGCATGAAAGCATTGAATGGTTAGTGATGGTGTACTTACCTGCTAAGGCAGCACCACAAGTGGTGATTAATACTGCAATGATCACCCCTACAGAGGGCAGCCCGTTCCTAAGCACCAGTACCCCCAGTAATACAGTCACCAGGGGCAGACATCGCTTGAACACAACGTACATGGGAAGACTAAGTCCTCTCAGGGACCACAGGGTCAGGGTGGACTGCAGAGTGGAGAAAATGGTCACTCCTACAAACGTCCTGGCGAGCTTGAGCCCATATGGAGGCACTGAGATCTTCCCGCAGCGCCGGAGCACCTCCAGGGTGACAGCTGCAGTAAAGCTGGTGGTGCACTGCACTAGGGTCAGGAAGGTGAAGTGGCAGTTGCTTATCAGGAACTTCAGCAGGATGTTCAGGGAGCCAGAGAACACCCCATGTGCTATAGCAACAAAGATCCCCAGCACACGTCCCTGGCAGAGCTGCATCCTGAGCACCAAGAAGACTTTCCGCACACGAGGGAATCCCCTGATGTCTTGGAGCCTGCCTGAGACTAACTGCACCCTCTGAATTCCCTTCTAGATACTGTGCGCTCAGCCTATGGACAGCAGCTGGAGCAGCAGCATCACCTCCCTATTGGTGAGAGGAAAAAGTGACTCCCAGGATGATGAAGAAGACGACGATCAATAGGGGAACAAAAACTAAGTGTCTGGAATGCCTCACCCCTCCTCCAAGCAGGACCTGTGTCTGACGCACACGGACAAGGTGCCTATGCAGAGTCCGATTAGTCCATTCTTTGTGAGTAGTCTGGTGGCTTTTCTTATGTCTCATTTCTAAATGAAAACCATTGGAAAGAATTATTTATGGAAATAAAACTAGAGTGTGTAGAATATTCTGATAGAGAATGGAAAGATAAGATTAGATAATGGATTGGATAGGTATTGTACAGATAGATAATAGAAACATAGATTGAATGGATAAGATAGATAGATAGATAGATGATGGGAAGATAGCTAATGGGAAGATAGATTAGATAGAAAATGGGAAGATAGATAATGAGAAGATAGATATATAGATAATGGGTAGATAGATATATAGATAGATAGATAGATAGATAGATAGATGGATAATGGGAAGATAGATAGATAGAGATAATGGGAAGATAGATAGATAATGGGAAGATAGATTGGATAATGGATTGGATAGGTATTGTACAGATACATAATAGAAACATAGATTGAATGGATAAGATAGGTAAGTGATAGATAGATAGATAGATAGATAGATAGATAGATAGATAGATAGATAGATAATGGGAAGATAGCTAATGGGAAGATAGATTAGATAGAAAATGGGAAGATAGATAATGAGAAGATAGATATATAGATAATGGGTAGATAGATATATAGATAGATAGATAGATAGATAGATAGATAGATAGATGGATAATGGGAAGATAGATAGATAGAGATAATGGGAAGATAGATAGATAATGGGAAGATAGATTGGATAATGGATTGGATAGGTATTGTACAGATACATAATAGAAACATAGATTGAATGGATAAGATAGGTAAGTGGAAGATAGATAGATAATGGGAAGATAGATAGATAATGGGAAGATAGATATAAAGATAGATAATAGGAAGATAGATAGATAATGGGAAGATAGATAGATACAGTAGATAGATATGTATTTTCTGTGGATCAGTGAGTTCCCCCTAATCGATTGGTGACAGGTCCCACTACAGTAGCACTGTGATAAACACACCAATAATTATGGATTCTAACCTCCAGGTCTCACTAATGGAAGGGACTATACACCAGACTACTCCCTGGCTCCTCTTGTTGCTCTATTAGACAATGTAACATGTTCTATTTGTGAAAATAAATATTAGTGACACATACCCCACCACATGTTCCAGCCTGGGGCAGGGGTAAAGGATTAGGTCACTGTGCTGCAGCAGTTTGGAAAACTTTTACAATTTGGAGAAGAGATCTGTACTGTTTCTTTCAGATATATTACATGTCATTATAGAGCCCTGGCATGAAGAAACCTTCCCACAGCTTTGGACCTGTGATAAACCTGCTGTGGACTCTCCTCAGCATGCTGCAGCTCCTTGGTGGATTGGATGGGCAGTGAAAGAGTTAACTGCTTGTTGCTTTGGGAGGCAGTGTTGCAGAAGAATCCATGCCCGGGGGTAGCCTTCAGTGTGAAGGTGTTGGCAGGGGGACACCCAGTCTGAGGTCTTGTGTGGAGTGGGTGAAGCTGCTGTGGAGCTGGCAGAGCTCTCTGATGAGGCGTTCCTGGCATGGTGCTGAAAGACAGCTCCCCATTACTTCACAGCATTGCGGCAACTGCTGGAGGCCTGACAATTGTTGCTACATGTGAGATTAATGAAAGGGTCAAATTCAGGAGTCAAATTCTTATAATACTATCTTTTACTATATAGCTTAAAGGAAGATACAGTCCTATAGGTGCACAAGACAGGTAAAACTCGAAAAATTTGAATATCGTGCAAAGTTCATTTATTTCAGTAATGCAACTTAGGCTACTTTCACACTGGCGTTTGGTGCGGAGCCGTCATGGATCTGCACAGACGGATCCGTACAGATAATACAACCATCTGCATCTGTTCTGAACGGATCCGTTTGTATTATCTTTAACATAGTCAAGACGGATCCGTCTTGAACACCATTGAAAGTCAATGGAGGACGGATCCGTTTTCTATTGTGCCAGATTGTGTCCCCCTTGACTTACATTGTGTGGCTCAGTTTCATCAGACGGACACCAAAACGCTGCAAGCAGTGTTTTGGTGTCCGCCTTTAAAGCGGAATGGAGACTGAACTGATGCAAACTGATGCATTCTGAGCAGACCTTTATCCATTCAGAATGCATTAGAATGCAAACTGATCCATTTTGGACCACTTGTGAGAGCCCTGAACAGATCTCACAAACGGAAAGCCAAAACGCCAGTGTGAAAGTAGCCTTAAAAGGTGAAACTAACATATGAGATAGACTCATTACATGCAAAGAGAGATATTTCAAGCCTTTATTTGTTATAATTTTGATGATTATGGCTTACAGCTTATGAAACCCCAAAGTCACAATTTTGAGGTACCCTTTGCTCAGGGGATATGGATTAATTAGCGGACTAGAGTGCGACACTTTGAGCCTAGAATATTGAACCTTTTCACAAAATTCAAATTTTAAGCTGCATTAATGCAATTCCTTTTAATTTGCATTACTGAAATAAATGGATTTTTGCGCGATATTCTAATTTTTCTAGTTTTACCTGTAGCTAACACTTTTGGCTTTATATCAGGTATAAGCTCATAGCTATAAAGGTAATGTTATCCAGCTCACCTGGTCAGCGTGTAATATCCCGTGTGCACGGAGTCAAGCCAGCAAGTTCCTGGGCGTAGACAAAGTGAAATAGAAAAAACGATTCCGGCACCTAATTTTTCTTCCCATAAAATCTTCCTCTTTATTCAATCACATCATATGCGGGACAGTATCACAAACAAGCTGTTTACGCGTTTCGGAGACCTTCTCCTTAGTGTAACAAAGTGGTCTGCGAGTCTAAAGAAATGTAAAGACCCACGTTCCCTCCCCCATCTAGTGGGTGGTGGTAACATGACGTCACAAATCAATCAGCTCGCAGACTCACACCTGAAGCATCATTAACAAAGTACATATTTTTAAAATAGCCCCACATGATGCACCTTCCACATCCCCACGCCAGGGCTGAAGCAGCACAAATGGGGAAATCTGTCTGCAAAGCACAAGCGCAGGGTGTGAGAAACCGCATCATGTGAACAGGGCCATACAAAATATTAGAGATTCAAATAAAATGTAAGCCTGTAGAAATCTACATGCAAAAATGGATGACCACGGCTGCAATTTTCATATCTTTGTAAAACTAAAATAAAATACAATAGAATGAAAAAAATGTGTTGGAATAAATCACAGAAAATATACAATCTGAAAAGATATTCTTGTGCACTAAGGGTCCATTCACACGGCTGCAAATTGGGTCCGCATTCGCTCCGCAACTTGCGGACCCATTCGCTTTCAATTGGACTGGAACAGATGCAAATCCACAATTTCTTGGATCCGCATCCGCATTTTCGGGATCCGCATTCATCCTTTCGGGATCCGAAAAATCATTCCCAATTTTTTTTTATAGAACATGTCCATCTTGTCCACAATTGCGGACCAGGAAAGGCATCCTGTATTATGGTGTGTGTAACGTGCGGTCCGCGAGTTGCGGATCGCACATTGCAGGTGTCCATGTCCCTGTATCCAAAACACTTATGGACGTGTAAATGGACCCCAACGCATGTGCAAATACTGCATGATGACTGACGTACTGAAACTATCATGAAAGTATATCCAGGGCTCCAATACAAAAAAAAAAAAAAACAGACACATCGCCATCCCATACAATGAGCAGGTCATCGATGTATCTGCCGTACCACGCCAAGCACCATCTGTGTCTGCCGTATCAGATTTCATGCATCTGAATGACAACACTTGCAATCTACGGTTCACGTGTACTGTGGAGGTGGAATCCATAGTCTTTCTAGATTTAAGATGGATGGGTGTTCCAGTCTCAGTCATTTACACAGAAACTTATAGGAAGCCCACCGCTGGCAATTCTATACTGCATGCAAACAGCCATCACCCAGCACATGTTATAAAGGCTATACCTGTGGGCGAATTCATGCATTTTGCACATGCGTTGGGGTCCATTCACACGTCCATAAGTGTTTTGGATACAGGGACATGGACACCTGCAATGTGCGATCCGCAACTTGCGGACCGCACGTTACACACACCATAATACAGGATGCCTTTCCTGGTCCGCAATTGTGGACAAGATGGACATGTTCTATAAAAAAAATTCAGGAAAGATTTTTCGGATCCCGAGGGGACGGATCCCAAAAGGATGGATGCAGATCCCGAAAATGCGGATGCGGATCCAAGAAATTGTGGATTTGCATCCGTTCCAGTCCAATTGAAAGCAAATGGGTCCGCAAGTTGCGGAGCGAATGCGGACCCAATTTGCAGCCGTGTGAATGGACCCTTAGTGCACAAGAATATCTTTTCAGATTGTATATTTTCTGTGATATATTCCAACACATTTTTTTCATTCTATTGTATTTTATTTTAGTTTTACAAAGATATGAAAATTGCAGCCGTGGTCATCCATTTTTGCATGTAGATTTCTACAGGCTTACATTTTATTTGAATCTCTAATATTTTGTATGGCCCTGTTCACATGATGCGGTTTCTCACACCCTGCGCTTGTGCTTTGCAGACAGATTTCCCCATTTGTGCTGCTTCAGCCCAGGCGTGGGGATGTGGAAGGTGCATCATGTGGGGCTATTTTAAAAAATATGTACTTTGTTAATGATGCTTCAGGTGTGAGTCTGCGAGCTGATTGATTTGTGACGTCATGTTACCACCACCCACTAGATGGGGGAGGGAACGTGGGTCTTTACATTTCTTTAGACTCACAGACCACTTTGTTACACTAAGGAGAAGGTCTCCGAAACGCGTAAACAGCTTGTTTGTGATACTGTCCCGCATATGATGTGATTGAATAAAGAGGAAGATTTTATGGGAAGAAAAATTAGGTGCCGGAATCGTTTTTTTCTATTTCACATAAGCTCATAGCTCAAGTGGATCTGTTTCAAACCCTTTTATTTTAATATAATATTAAATAATATGATTTACATAAAGCTGTTTTATTAGAATGGGCTTGTCTACAGAAGTGGGGAGCCATAGAAAGGTGGCGGCCTTCAATGTGCTCCTGTCTGGAAACCTCAAGTGTTAAAGGGAAACTCAAACATGAATTTCTCATTGTAATTATACATTTCCTAATGATCAATGTATTTTCTAGACAGTATCCAAATAGCTGCCTTGTAGAGGTGTCTACAAGGGTGTCTGTGCTGCCTCTTTGCTCTTGTGGAGTCCTGTGTCATGGCACTTTATTCTCATTTTGATGGGGTAAATATACACCTATACAGTAACAGGTGTTCTCTACCAGATAACTGTACAGCTGATACCAGAGGAACTGGAATTTGTAACTAAGCTTAGTTTTAATATATTAAGAACATCTAAATTATAAAGTGCTACATCATTTAAGAATTATTTCAAGAAGATCTCTGCTAACTAAAAAGTGGTCCACAGCGCCTGACAACAGAGTTTGGTCCTACTACTCGTGAGCAGGGTCGTGACCACAGCACTCGTCCAATATGACTTTTGGGGGTGTGCGTTTCTGGGTTGATCTCCCTCCACCTGGGAATCTTGGTATATAGTTTGGTCCTACCACTTGCTACATATATGAACAGGTGTACTTTCCCAGGAAATAGATTCAGAGTCCATTTATATATATATATACAGTACAGACCAAAAGTTTGGACACACCTTCTCATTCAAAGAGTTTTCTTTATTTTCATGACTATGAAAATTGTAGATTCACACTGAAGGCATCAAAACTATGAATTAACACATGTGGAATTATAGACATAACAAAAAAGTGTGAAAAAACAGAAAATATGTCATATTCTAGGTTCTTCAAAGTAGCCACCGTTTGCTTTGATTACTGCTTTGCACACTCTTGGCATTCTCTTGATGAGCTTCAAGAGGTAGTCACCTGAAATGGTTTTCACTTCACAGGTGTGCCCTGTCAGGTTTAATAAGTGGGATTTTTTGCCTTATAAATGGGGTTGTGACCATCAGTTGCGTTGTGGAGAAGTCAGGTGGATACACAGCTGATAGTCCTACTGAATAGACTGTTAGAATTTGTATTATGGCAAGAAAAAAGCAGTTAAGTAAAGAAAAACGAGTGGACATCATTACTTTAAGAAATGAAGGTCAGTCAGTCCGAAAAATTGGGAAAACTTTGAAAGTGTCCCCAAGTGCAGTCACAAAAACCATCAAGCTCTACAAAGAAACTGGCTCACATGCGGACCGTCCCAGGAAAGGAAGACCAAGAGTCACCTCTGCTGCGGAGGATAAGTTCATCCGAGTCACCAGCCTCAGAAATCGCAGGTTAACAGCAGCTCAGATTAGAGACCAGGTCAATGCCACACAGAGTTCTAGCAGCAGACACATCTCTAGAACAACTGTTAAGAGGAGACTGTGTGAATCAGGCCTGCATGGTAGAATATCTGCTAGGAAACCACTGCTAAGGACAGGCAACAAGCAGAAGAGACTTGTTTGGGCTAAAGAACACAAGGAATGGACATTAGACCAGTGGAAATCTGTGCTTTGGTCTGATGAGTCCAAATTTGAGATCTTTGGTTCCAACCACCGTGTCTTTGCGCGACGCAGAAAAGGTGAACGGATGGACTCTACATGCCTGGTTCCCACCGTGAAGCATGGAGGAGGAGGTGTGATGGTGTGGGGGTGCTTTTCTGGTGACACTGTTGAGGATTTATTCAAAATTGAAGGCATACTGAACCAGCATGGCTACCACAGCATCTTGCAGCGGCATGCTATTCCATCCGGTTTGCGTTTAGTTGGACCATCATTTATTTTTTAACAGAACAATGACCCCAAACACACCTCCAGGCTGTGTAAGGGCTATTTGACCATGAAGGAGAGTGATGGGGTGCTGTGCCAGATGGCCTGGCCTCCACAGTCACCGGACCTGAACCCAATCGAGATGGTTTGGGGTGAGCTGGACCGCAAAGTGAAGGCAAAAGGGCCAAGTGTTAAGCATCTCTGGGAACTCCTTCAAGACTGTTGTAAGACCATTTCAGGTGACTACCTCTTGAAGCTCATCAAGAGAATGCCAAGAGTGTGCAAAGCAGTAATCAAATCAAAAGGTGGCTACTTTGAAGAACCTAGAATATGACATATTTTCAGTTGTTTCACACTTTTTTGTTATGTATATAATTCCACATGTGTTAATTCATAGTTTTGATGCCTTCAGTGTGAATCTACAATTTTCATAGTCATGAAAATAAAGAAAACTCTTTGAATGAGAAGATGCGTCCAAACTTTTGGTCTGTACTGTATATATATATATATATATATATATAGTGAGGATTTGCTTTGATAGGCAGGGTAAGCGGACGCAGTATAGAGGCAAAGACAAGTTTGTAAAGCAATACTTAAGTGTTTATTCACACATAAGGCAAAAGTAAAACAACTCTGGACAGTCTTGGTGTTAGTTCACACAATGCAAAGTCCTCAGAACAAAAATATCACCTTGTTGGCCGTTTTATCCCCAGTGGTCCACAGCAGGCTTTAGGGGGGCCTGTTTCCCAGCGTGCAGCTCTCAGCCCTTTAGCACAGCACCATGCCTCAGATCCCAAAAGAGAGACTTTGCTGCTAAGCTCAGATTTCTTTTAAGGACAGCTAGGTGTTGTTAAAACCTGGACCGGCACTTAAAATCCAGTCTGGTGTTTGACCCCACCTGCCTGCAAATCAGCCCAGCAGCACACACTGGGAGGAAAATACCTGTCCTCCCAGACCATACCCTTCACTGTGACACAATATATATAAAGTATGAACTGTATATAGTGTAGGAAGGCACAAGGGTCCGTTGTTGACGGAAGGTATGTGTCACCCAGGTTCCTGGCCTCGGTGAAGTAAGAGCCGGTATTTTTAAATGTCAGCGGCAGCTAGTGCTGGTTGACTCGTTGCTATTTTAGTATTGCTGTAAGCTGATCCAGGCCGGCTCTTACTGGGAGTAGCCAAAGTGCTGGGTGGGTGGCTTCTCCCCGTGCCGGGTCTTTACTGGCCTATATCAAACCCAGCCAGCAGTCTCAGCTGTGTGTGGATTACTCCTCTCTGGCAGTGGAGAGCTGTCAGTCCCTGTGGGTTTTGGGATCTGAAAACTTGTGCCGTGCAAAATGGTTGGGAGCCGCATGCTGAGAGACACGCCCCTAAAGCCTGCTGTGGACCACAGGTGGAGAAACTAGGTGAAGGTCTTTGTTCTGTGGACTTTTTATGGTGTAAACAAACACCTAGACTGCAAAATGTCCCTTTTTGTTCTTACTTATGTATGAATAAAACACTGAACTGTTTACGTTAAAGACTTTGTGGTTGCCTCTATACTGCGTCCACTAGCCTGTCTACTAGAGCAAATCCCCACAATAGATATATATATATATATATATATATATATATATAGGCATATATACAGTATCTTTATTCTTTTACACTTTCCTTCTACAATATGTCCAAAACTGGAGAATTTATCAGTGTATTTATGCCAGTTGTCTGGTAAATACATTGAGGAATTTGCTGTATAGGATGAGCACCATTTTTTGATGCACCTCTTCTACTTTTTCCAAAACAGAAGTTGGATAAAGTGGGTGAGGTCAAGAGCAACTTTTTATTACAATTATATAAAAGTAAAAATTCTTTAATAAAAAAAAATAATCTAACCAACAGAAATCTGGGGAATTGTGCATTGCGTTCTGCTTTGCCTGGGAGTGTTTGACACACAGCTGCCGATCAGCTGTTTGAGAAAGCAGTGGCACTCGCAGTAGCACCTTTTCTCAGCTTTCCCTAGGCTATGTGATGTCACATGGCCTAGGCGCAGCATTAAAGTGAATGGGGCTGAACTGCGATAACAAGTACAGCGCTATACAATGTTACGGCGCTGTGCTTGGTTTGCAGAGAGAAGGCTGTGGTGCTCTTGTATGGGCTGGTGCCTTCTCAAACAGCTAATCAGCAGGGGTCTTGAGTGTCTGACTCACACGGATCCGATACTGATGACCTATTCAGAGGATAGGTCATCAGTATCAAACTCCTACAAAGCACATTTAATGTCTTTTCCAGTGTTACGGGAGTCAGTTATCTCTATTTTCAGATCTACAGTCAATCATGGATTGTGAGTCTAGGCATAATACCATGAGCAGTTTAAAGGGTAGAATTTATCATTCAGATATTTTTTTTTTTTTATACCTGACTTAGATTGGGGTCTAACAAACTATTGAAGGTTTAAAAAAAAAAAAAACAACAGCCCGCACATCACTACCCTGATTCCCTGCCTTACCGGACTTGACGGTGTTCAAGATCTGAGCCTACCTCACACAGTGACCCTCCGGGTTCGTATGGACCGGTATTTAGTGACGATGGGGAGCAGAAACAAGGGACAACCGAAGATGGCCAGATCGCAGTCTGTGGCGCGAAATATGGCGGACCCCTCCTTTCAGTCGGCTCCCACAGCGACACCGCTGATACCCACAGAGGAAGACCCCCGAGTGGACTCTGATCAACCAGAGGACTTTACCGTGGATTACAAGTGGCTAACTCTAGAGGTGGCGGCACACATCCTCCCTGACCTGCAGGAGTCTCTCTCCACTACGGTCTCGGCCTCCCTGTCGCAGATTCATCAAGACCTGGCAGAACAGGGCCGCCGCCTGGACATTGCAGAGGGGAGAATTACCTCGCTAGAGGAAGACCAGAACCACTACCGCTCCGAATGCTCCAGACTCCAACAGGAGAACAAGAGAATTCTACTGAAATGAGATAATTTGGAGAACCGTTCGCAGAGGAACAACTTGCGGCTAGTGGGTATAGCTGAGACTGTACCCCTGCATGAACTGGCACGGCTGTGTGAGCAAGAGCTCCCCCAGGCACTGAATCTACCTACTTGCTGGAAGGTAGAGAGGGCCCACAGAATCAGGCAAGCGCCCCTATCAGCAGGGCGGCCAGACCGGGAAACACCAGCACACGCGGCGATCACGCAGAGGCAGAGGCAGGTGATCCTCAGAGCCTACAAAAGTTGCAAGTCACCTTTGATGATACGGGGCACCCGGGCTCTCTTATTTGAGGACTTCTCTGCAGAGGTTATCAGACGGAGACGGGAATTTTCCTCCCTTTGCTTTGACCTCTATAATGTCGAAGCGAAATTCGCCCTTCTCTACCCCGCCACCCTACGAGTACATACCGCGGAGGGATCCATTGTTACCTACCAAGATCCTCAGGAGGCTAGGAACGCACTGCAACACACGCTCCCCAAGGCTGGAGAACGCTCTCCACGGGAGAACAATCAGCGCCGCGCTTCTCCATAGCGGAAAGGATGAAGAACGAATGGAGACCGTTTGATGCACTCCACATAATTCTACCACGTCCAGGGACACAGTGAGTACCAGACTATGTGTCTGGAAATAACCATTCTGGGACAGACAGAGTTTGACCCGGGACTGGGTATAGTTCCAACGGCACCCAGGGCAGGATCTTATGTCCGCTTTAGTCATTGTGTTCCGACTTGCTTGTCTATGACTGTTGAGGCCTCTGGTTCATGTTGTCACATCCTCAGGGCTTACATGCGGACTAGCTATTTAATTAATCGCCTCCGCATGTCAGGGACTCGTGCCATAATGTCGTGTTTAGAAGAAGCGAGGTCTAAGTTTTATAATGTTCATCTGTTTGCATGGTTAATGGGGTGGTGGGGGGGGGGGGATTAGGGGGGTACTGTTTCTTGGGCATTGGGTTCTTCCATCTCAGATATTGGGGGTCGATAGTTGGTCTCTGGAGTCGAGCTGTCACAGAGGGTACCCACTCTACTTTACTACTATGACTAAAATTGTTACATGGAACGTGAAGGCATTAAATTCCCTGCACAAGAGAATCATGGTCCTGAGACATCTGAAACGCCTTAACACAGACGTTGCCTTACTGCAAGAAACTCACCTGTCAAAGTCTGATTTTCCCCGTATGCGACGACTGTGGGTTGGCCAGGTCCTGGGTTCTCAGTTGGCTTTTTGATCCATAGACATTTACAATGCACAATTGTAACCAGCACGGAAGACAGCGAGGGCAGACTCCTCTATGTCCTTCTTCAATTTCCCACAGAAATTTTAAGTATCTATAACTTCTATGGCCCAAATTAGAGCAATACTGTTTTTTTTTTTAAATATACGTAACATTGTCATGCAAGATACGGCATCACATTGTTTAATTGCAGGGGACATTAATACGGTTATGTCCTCCCGAGAGGATAGACGCAGCACTACGAAACAACGGCCTAAACCTAGATATAGAGATGCGATCTTGAGTAGAATCGCGTCTGACCTATACATGCATGATGCTTGGAGAGCCACCCATCCAGAGGACAGGGAATTCACAAATTTTTCCCAATCCCATAACTCCTGGTTCCATCTTGACTACTTCTTGGTCACTGACTCTATTCTTCAACGGACAATAGCAGTAGAAATAGGAGATCTGGTCATCTCAGACCATTTCCCGGTGATCCTAGAAATCGCAGATTCCATACCGAGGGGAAGTGACTTCCTTTGGAGGTTCCCTTCAGATTTAGTTTCCAATGAAAACTTTGTAGAGATATTGAAACACTGGTGGATGGAATATTGGGAGGAGAACTCCCCCACGAGCGAGCCCTAATTGGTTTGGAGAGCAGGTAAAGCAGTGTTAAGAGGCAGGATATTGGCATATGTTGCAAGCTGGCAGAGGAAAATCACAGTGAAACTACGAGAATTGGCAGATGCGCTCAGGGAATCTTACACCCAAAACCTCTTGAACCCCTCCGCATCCACCAAAACCCGATTGGTAGAAGCTAAAAACACATATGACAATTGGCTTAGGAAGAGAGAGGAAATAGAAGGCAAAAGGAAGGAGGCAAGATATTTTAAGTATGGTAACAAAACGGGAGACATTTAGCTTCCTTAGCAAAAGGCCTAAAACCCCTTACTCAAATAGCAGCACTGAAGGATGTTCAGGGTTCTTTGTGTACCCAACCTAGACAAATAGTAGATATCCTTAGGGAATTTTACGTCGACCTCTATACTTCCACTGCGAATCCTGACATTCAGGGGAGGCGGTGGCTGGACAGCTTGTCCTTACCGACGGTCTCCCAAGAGGTTCAGAGGGTGATTGGGAACTCCAGTAACAGGAAAGTAACAGGACCGGAAGGCTTTACCAATGAGTTTTATAAAGCATTGGCTCCTCGGATCTCTCCAGTTCTTACATCTCTCTACAATCAAATCTTACAAGGTCAGGGAATGCCCAAGATATGAATATGGCCTACATAAAAGTTCTTCCAAAGGCGGGTAAGGACTGTACTTTACCCTCCTCATACCGCCTGATATCCCTGATCAACAACGACCTCAAATGTATACAAAATATTAGCAGACAGGTTAGCTACATTTCTGCCTCGACTTATCTCTCCTCATCAAGTGGGATTTGTTCAAGGTAGGTCAGTGGTGTATAACATTCGTAAGGTTTTGGCCTTACTGGATGAGATCAAGATCAATCCTCATCTTTACCCATCTCCAGCTCTTCTCGCCATTGACGCGGAGAAAGCATTTGACAACGTGAGCTGGAGATGGTTGAACGAGGTGTTGGATGTGATGGGCTTTAAGGGACCTTTCTGGGAATACATTAATACCCTATATAGCTCCCCATTAGCTAGGATCTCCATCCCGGGCTTTCTGTCAGAACACTTTGTGTTACAAAAGGGCACCAGACAAGGTTGCCCACTCTCAACCTTATTATTCAATATTGCTTTGGAGGCGCTCTCTAGAGCTCTATATCACGAGCATTCCATTAGAGGGATTAGCATTGAATCCCAGACCCTCAAACACGCCCTCTTTGCGGACGACCTGATGTTCCTATCACATCCACAATCTGACATTCCGATCCTTTTTAACTTACTGGAGCACTTTGGTCATCTTTCCGGCTTTAGAGTCAACAGGTCTAAATGTGAACTACTAGATTTGTTCCCTTCACTTAGCTCAAACCCCAAAATGCTCCAAAATTTACCGGTTGTAGTGATGACTACCTGCATTAAATACCTCGGCATCAAAATAGGTAAAACACCGGATACTTTATATACTTTAATCTACACCCCCCTATTTTAAAAAAATCACCACGGAACTCAAATCCTGGATAAATTTCTCGTTCTTAGGCCGCTGCTCGTTAATAAAGATGAGGAGCTTTAGCAAACTCTTGTACCCTATGCAGACGTTGCCAATCCTCCTGAAACATAAAGATGTTCAGACTTTACAACAGAGTTACCGCTCATTCATATGGCGATCTAAGAGGAGTAGAATATCCTTGAAGACTCTTACCAGACAGAAAAATAGGGGAGGGGTGGCTTTTCCTGACATCAGAAAGTGCAACCTCGCTAGTTTGAGGCATAGTCTGGATTCAGTACATACTGCATCGCATTATTCGGTATTGCACGTTGAAAAGGAATTGGTCAGACCTTGGTGCTTAAATGCTCTGTTGCATACCAAATATGCGCCGCTGCCTCCAAGCATAAAACACAGAACTTTATTTAGAGATACGATCGCCGCGTGGAAGGCGGTAAGGAAGATGTATGGCCTTCCCTTCTTAGTCTCCAAATACATGTCCCTTTGGGACCACCCAGAATTTAAAGCCCTGTCCATTAATGCCCAATTCATTTAATGGAAGACTAGGGGGATCAATAATGTAGTACACCTATGGAACCGAGAGGAAGGTAGATTTTATACTTTTCAAGATCTCCGGTTGAAATACCAAATACCGGCATCTCATTTCCTGGCATATTAACAACTGATGTCATTCCTGGTTCCCAGAGTTAGGGAGTTATCGCGAGAATTTTCATCTAACCCCTTTGACTCTTTCCTGCTCTCCAAAGAATTGAGGAAGGACTTAGCAACCATATATGGTTCCCTAAGGGAACTGGACTCTAAATTGGGGGACTCTTCGCTCTTTAAAACATGGCTTAAATGTTTTCCTAATCTGGATGTCCCAGACCAACTCTTGGATGGGTGGATCCTCATAACAAAGGTGGTGGGTAGCGAGATCTGGCGGGAGACGCATTTTAAAATCATGCATAGAGCAATATATGGGTTCTACTTACCGAAATCCTCAGGCAAGGTCTCAACAGATAAGCTGACACACTGCCCGAAATGCAAAAAGTCGGACACTGACGTCACTCGTGGGCTATGGGAATGTACTGTAGTCCACACCTTCTGGAGGGCTCTTTTACATGTTAAGCTCCTGTCACGACCATGTTTATGGCCGTGACTCCTTGGGAACCGCATACAGTTGCCCGCGGTTTGGGTTGTTGTGTCAACTGCAGCTGGAGGCATTTTGCTGTTTGCCTCAGGTGTGGTTGCCGCGGACAACAGGTATGTGTGCGGTTGCCTTGGAGTTGTGTGCGTGTATGTATGCACTTTTGTATGTATGGTGTGCACTCTGTTTTATGTTTGGTGTGCACTGACATCTTCCCTTCACTGTGGTTGCCCGTGGCAACGTTTGGTTGTATTGTGTACATGTGGTGACAGTGTCCCGTCCTTCGGGCTGACTCCCAGGACATGGTTGCCACCCATGTCGTTGCCTGCGGCAACAGCCACAGTGTGTTCTTGGTTTGGACACTTCCCCTTTAAGTTGTGTTTTCCCTTTGGTTTTGGAAGGGTTAACTCCCTTTCTGTGTGTGTGATTCACGGGGTGTGTCTGACTGTTGGGTGTGGCTTCTTGGCCCTATAAAGCCTCAGTTGTAGGCAGTAGTCAGAGAGGGTGCTTCAGCCATGCTTGCTGGAGACATCCTCCTGGTTATTTACCAACTGCCAGTGGGGGCCACCCTTATGGATCTGGGTTCCTGTGCGTGGATGTGTGGTTGCTGGGTTCATCTCAGGTTGTGTGGACATCAGCTTGCCAGCACAGGGATCCAGTCAGCAAGGCTGTGGCAGGTAGGTGGAACTAGTACAGTTCACCTGCCATATCCGTAAGACTGTGTTCCCCTTTTCTCTGCAGCTTGGCCAGTGAGACTCCTGTCCCTCCATGTCCAGAAGGAACAGGCCGTCTTACCTTGACTCCTAGTTCAGGGACCGGTCGGAGGGTGAGTTAGGGATCCGAGGTTCCTGAGCATGGGTCCTCCTACCTTAAAGGTCGGCCCATGCAGCTAGGAGTTAGGGTCAGGTTAGGGACGCTTTAGGAGGTGACCTGCTCCCTAATCCTGTCGTCCTGGCCGAGCAGCCTAACATCATGTGGCATCGCACGGCTGAGTATTTTCCCCGTCCTCAGCCGTGACAGTATGACCAGAAAGGCTCCTCACCTGGTAACCTTCGAAAGAGGGTGCAGCATGCAGTGCCATCCTCTTTTGGCCTGCATGCGCGTTCTCCGGAGGGAAAGCGTTCCGGGGGGATCACCGTTTACGGCACGGTTGGTGGCTTATTCCCCGCCACCTTACCTTCCGTGTTGGTGATCCCTCGTCCCTCTCCATGTTCCCATCTATGGTCGTTTGCTGGCAGCATTCCGTTAGTGGTCCGGCTGCGTGCTGGGTAGGAGTGTCTGCTGGCAGCGACTGGAGTGGGGACGTGAGTGGAGAGTCCCCTCGTCCATTCTCAGTGGTTCTCTTCCCGTGTCGGTGTGGCTGGCTGCAGGCCTCGTTGGACTGGCTTAGTGTGTGCTGGGAGAGGATGCAGCTGGCAGCGACTTTGTGGGAACCATCTCCTGAGAGTGGACGTTCCCTTCTCCCATCCCCTTGTGTGAGTCCCTCACTAGTTTTCTTTTTTTGGTGGGGGGGGCTTTGAGGGGTGGGAGTGTCACGACCATGTTTATGGCCGTGACTCCTTGGGAGCCGCATACAGTTGCCCGCGGTTTGGGTTGTTGTGTCAACCGCAGCTGGAGGCATTTTGCTGTTTGCCTCAGGTGCGGTTGCCGCGGACAACAGGTATGTGTGCGGTTGCCTTGGAGTTGTGTGCGTGTATGTATGCACTTTTGTATGTCTGGTGTGCACTCTGTTTTATGTTTGGTGTGCACTGACATCTTCCCTTCACTGTGGTTGCCCGTGGCAACGTTTGGTTGTATTGTGTACATGTGGTGGCAGTGTCCCGGCCTTTGGGCTGACTCCCAGGACATGGTTGCCACCTATGCCGTTGCCTGCGGCAACAGCCACAGTGTGTTCTTGGTTTGGACACTTCCCCTTTAAGTTGTGTTTTCCTTTCTTTGGTTTTGGAAGGGTTAACTCCCTTTCTGTGTGTGTGAGTCACGGGGTGTGTCTGACTGTTGGGTGTGGCTTCTTGGCCCTATAAAGCCTCAGTTGTAGGCAGTAGTCAGAGAGGGTGCTTCAGCCATGCTTGCTGGAGACATCTTCCTGGTTATTTACCAACTGTCAGTGGGGGCCACCCTTCTGGTCATAGAATAATGTCGTTTGGTGTTTAGAAGATGTGTTTGTCTTTATGCTTCTTTATTGCAGCTTATGGATCTGGGTTCCTGTGCGTGGATGTGTGGTTGCTGGGTTCATCTCAGGTTGTGTGGACATCAGCTTGCCAGCACAGGGATCCAGTTAGCAAGGCTGTGGCAGGTAGGTGGAACTAGTACAGTTCACCTGCCATATCCGTAAGACTGTTTGTGTTCCCCTTTTCCCTGCAGCTTGGCCAGTGAGACTCCTGTTCCTCCATGTCTAGAAGGAACAGGCTGTCTTACCTTGACTCCTAGTTCAGGGACCGGTCAGAGGGTGAGTTAGGGATCCGAGGTTCCTGAGCATGGGTCCTCCTACCTTAAAGGTCGGCCCATGCAGCTAGGAGTTAGGGTCAGGTTAGGGACGCTTTAGGAGGTGACCTGCTCCCTAATCCTGTCGTCCTGGCCGAGCAGCCTAACATCGTGTGGCATTGCACGGCTGAGTATTTTCCCCGTCCTCAGCCGTGACAGCTCCAAATGCAAACTGAGGATCGATATGGATCCAGAGGTCCTTATATTTCACATTGGGCGTACAGTATCATCCTCTAAGATTCCGCCAGCTTTCCCTGTGCGACTTTTGGCCCCCAAAAGGTGTCTTTTGAGTCACTGGCTACAACCAGATGTCCCAACGATAACAGAGGTGGTGCATCAAACTACAAATTGTCTAATTCTTGAACGCATAGAGGCAGAACAGAGTAAAACTAATCTTACGGCGGCTTTTAAAAAAAATGGAGACCGTACATGGAAGTTTTAATGTCGAAACAAGAAATAATAATACATCTAACTCCATTTATACATACAGAATGGTACTTGAAATTAGACTCTACGGACTCTTGATACCAACTTCACAAGAGGATCTCGCTACCTCCTACGGTGGTGGGCTGAAAACCTGTCAGACGTCGTAGCCGGCTTCTCATCCTTTGGCTACAGCCGAGGGGTCTAATGATGTTTAGTTTCTGGACTCATAGCTCTTTGAGTTCCTTGTGCGAGGTTTCCCAGGCATATAGCGTACGGGTTTATACCTCTTACATATCTGAGATGGAGAATAGTTGGGAGGGAGGGGGGAGGGTTTTTCTGGATAGGTCATCCTTATCTAATCAGTGGGGACACCCATGGATCAGCTGTTTGAAAAGGCACCTGGAGCTCCTGTGACTGTCGTAGCCTTCTCAGTGCTTACTAAGCACAGCGCCGTACATTGTATAGTGGATGTGCTTGGTATGGGGCAGAGCTGCGCCTATACCACGTGACTGATGAACTTGTCCTCATTGACCTAGTAAAAGCCAAGAGGAGGTCGCAGTGCTACTGTGAACGCCAATGCCTTGTCAAACAACTGATCCGCAGGGGTCCCGAATGTTGGACCCCCACCAGATACTGATGACCTATCCATCTCGGATGTCTCAGAAAACCCCTTTATTTATTTTTATTTTCAAGGCTGTATATTTACAGATATGATATATAATATATATACGCTCATTGACAAAAAAAATAAGGCATCAAGAATAAGTTGTTAGAATAGAATGAAACTTTCTATCCATGAATGTAATGACATATGTAAGTAATTACAATATTAGAGCAACAGGATAAGTTTATTGGGGAAAACTGTACAATGGAAAGGAGGCTCTAGTACCCTGTTGAGCTGCCTCTAGTCTGGATACCAGATACGGTCGGGCATAGAGGCATACAGGTTCTTTATGGTATCCTGCAGCACATCTGCCTACAGATGTTACAGCTGGGCCTGTAGATCCTGCACACACCAGGCTACCAAAGCTAGCTTCCAAGAAAGTCTCATGAATGCTCAGTTTGCAATAAATCTGGTGACCAGGCATCCAAGGATGTGTTGTAACCCAGCTGAGATATTCCTAGAAACACTTGCTGTGTGTGAGCCATTAGTATCCTGCTGAAAAATGCCAGTTGAAAGCCCTGCCATGAGAGGCAACACATTTGGATTCAGGATGTTCTGCACATGAGCTGTTAGTCTCCCTCGTATCACTACTAGTGGTGACCAACTGTTGTATACGATGGCTATTTATTAGAGTTGCAAAAAGGGGTGATTATTGGCTTTTGGGCCAAGGGTGGCAGCATCTATGAAACTGCGCACTCAGTTTGTGAAATGTTGGTGTGCTGCTGTGGTGAAAGTGTATTGTGAGTGGAAGAATGGCACCATTGCGAATAAGCATCCTGGAAACTGTGGAGTACCACATACCATTGATGTGAGAGGTGAAAGTCGGCTACGAAGGTGTGCAAGGATGGACCAACAGTCTACAGTTGAGTAGATGTGTCTAAAACAATAGTTCAGTGAACACTACTGCTCATGGGGCTCTGAAGCAGACAGATGGTCACTGCACCTCTGCTAATGAACTTACATTGGCAGAAAAGGCTTGAATTTTCGTGATATTTTCTGAATTGAACCTCTGATTTGCAAATCACTTTTCTTCTTCATCGAACCATTGGATGTTGGCATGTCAGATGAGAAACATCAGAGAACAAATACTCTGCAATTATTGTTGGAAGAACACAAGCTGATGGTGGCAACATTATGGTCTGGGAAAGGTTTTTGTGGCATTCTCTTGGCCCAATCAACCACGTGGAAGGTGCTGTCAACCGATTTGGATATGAATCCATGCTTGCAGATCATGTACCCCATAAATGCTGATTGCCCTCCCTGGGGCGGATGGGATCTTCCATCAAGACAATGTGACATGTCACACGGCTAGAAATGTCCAACATCATTTAGAAGAGCATGACCAAGACTTCCAAGCACTACCCTGGCCCCCTAATTCCCCAGACTTGTACCCAATTGACCATCTGTGAGACCACCTCGATCATCGTGTTTGCTCTATGAATCCTCCCCCATGAACCCTCCAGCAGTTGTGGGATGCACTGTAGTTGGCTTAGCTCCTGATACCTGTGACAACCTACCAGGACCTTATTGAGTCACTCCCAGCCCGTCTAGGTGCCATCTGTGCTGTACCCAGCGGTTCCTCTGGATATTGGCTGGTGGTTCTAACAATGTGCATATACTGGTGAAACTTGAAAAATTTGAATATCGTGCAAAAGTCCATTTATTTCAGTAATGCAAATGAAAGGAATAGCATTAATGTAGCTTAAAATTAGAATTTTGTGAAAAGGTTCAATGTGTCACACTCTAGTCAGCTAATTAATCCATACCCCCTGAGCAAAGGGTACCTCAAAATTGTGACTTTGGGGTTTCATAAGCTATAAGCCATAATCATCCAAATTATAACAAATAAAGGCTTGAAATATCTCGCTTTGCATGTAATGAGTCTATCTCATATGTTAGTTTCAACTTTTAAGTTGCATTACTGAAATAAATGAACTTTGCACAATATTCTAATTTTTCAAGTTTCACCTGTATATATATTGTTCCATTTGTGTCAGTTTCAGCACTTTGTGGGTTAATGCAGATGATAATATCCAGATGTATTATGTTTTCATGTCAGGCATTTCAATATGCTCATCTTACACTGTTTTGACATTGTAGTCAGGTTTTAGAAACTTTGCATATGTAGCAGTGCGCTTTTCCTGCTTAACTCGCAAGTTAAAATAGACAACAAAATTCATGTTATGACATGTAACTGGGTCAATTATGCATTGGATCTTCTATTTCTCAAGATTTTAGTGTAACATTGTCAAAAGAAGTGTGAACATTAATGATCTTGAAAGAATATTTCCATTAGAGACATTCTTGGCCAGTTTTGCTGGTATGTACTGTGTTTAAAGGGAAGTGTTCAAAGACATCTATAGTCTAACTGTCTTTTGGGTTCAAACTGGCCTCGACCAGCTTTGTCACTTTTACAGCTGACCAAACATAAATCCTCAGCCGTCTGGCTACTGACTACACAGTATTTCTCCCTCTATCGGGATCTGGGTCTACCACCCAGTTCCCCAAAACACAACACGGTGCTTACCCCACACAGGGTTAGAGGGTCCTAGCTCCCACAGACCTTGGCTCAGCCTGCTCCTTCCCCAGACAGAGACCTGATTGAGGAGCTCAGCCCACATTTACCTCAGCTCCTCAGCTGGCTGCTAATTATCTTAATTACCAGCCTAGCTGCTGCAGACAGTGGGAAAAAACTATTTTCCCACCCTTTCTTCTTCTCACCCAGCTTCCTCTGGGTGAGATACACCATTTTAATGTCCCTCATATGGCCCTCTGGCAGCTACACTGCCACAATATATACTCCCAGATCCCTAGTAGACCTTTTTTTTTTTTTTTTTTTTTGCATGTACAAATGTACAACATACCTCAACAGATTCCAGCAACATTCATCTACTTGCCCACTGTCCACTTTGACCCAAAGGACTGTTGTTGAAAGCAATGAACAAGAGTCTTCATGGAACAACATGACAAATTGGTATAGGAAAATAACTATCAAGGAGAAGAAAAGCACTAAGCAGTTCCTCATACAGTACTTCCGTTCTCCTGAATATAACTGTGGCATAGAGGAATAAGTTAACTACATTTTCAGTGGATTGTATGGTTTAAAGAGGTTGCTCAGATTCAGGAGGTACAGATGATCCCTCTGCAATAAAGAAGTGATCATTACTGACCTGTAGGATCCCATACTGCTGCTCCTGTTCTCCTGGATGGAATTTATGATGTCGCGTTGCTAACATGTGACCACTGTAGATGATCACTGACATCTTTGGTGCACCACTGAGGCCAATCATTGGCTGCAGCAGTCACATATTGTCGATGTGACATCACTTCTGCGGCCGGGTAAACAGATCCCTGTTGGGAGAACCTGAGCATCTTACTCATTTAATTCCTAATTTACAAACATTTTAAAGGGTTATCTCAGAAGATATACTGTTAATATCTGACTGGCAGGGAAAACAATTTAGAATAAATTGTCATCTTTGCTCGGCTTTCTCCAGAGACCACATAGTGGACCCATTATAGTCAATGGCTCTACATGCAGCCACTGTACAGATTGGAGGTGAAGTAGCATGGCGCTTTCCTAGCAAAGCTAAAAATTTGTTATAGCAATCGGTGAAGGTCACAGTAGTCAAACCACCACCAATCAGACTTTGATGGCAAATATCCTAGTGACATGCCATTGTTGCCTGTCCTGTAATCAGGTTCATTCCTGAAACACAGCTCAACAGGGTCCCCAGAAGGCAGACATTTTTTATTCTCTGAAACTCTGTGGTGTTTCCGAGAAAGCATACAGTAGCTTACTGTATATGGGTATGTCAGTTTGAAAAAGTGGGACCGATATCAAAAGTGGGGCTCTTTTCTGTCTTAAATTCTCCAATTCCTTACACATGTTATGTAATTACCTGACGAAGAGGGCCCTCAAAAGGCATTGTATCAGTGTCGGAGTGGGGTACTTAGGGCCCACCAGTGTAACTGATTCTGGGGGCCCACCTTAGGGCTCCTGCACACAAACTTATTTTGTTTCCATGTCTGTACCGTTCACGTCACTTCAATGGGGCGCAAAAAAAAAAAAAAAAAGACTCTGTGTGCATTCCATGTCTGTATGTCTGCATGGCCAGTCTGCTAAATGATAGAATATGTCCTATTATTGTCCACATTACAGACAAGGATAGGACTGTTCTATTAGAGGCCGGCTGTTCTGCAAAACATCCGACAATCGTGTTCATGAGCACTTACAGTGATAACAGAAATATTAAAGAAGTATGATGGCAGACATTCACAGCAAAATGCACAAACATACATGTGGCAGAATTTACACATATATGGATATCCTGCACTTAAGTCAGTCAGAAACAAGACACATGCAGCGCACACCAATCCCTCATTGGACAGATGTGGGACACAAGACACTTATACATGGCTCACATGCCACCGATGCATATGTCACATGCTGCACATACACCACTGATACATAGATCATATACAGGTCGTTCTCAAAAAATTTGCATATTGTGATAAAGTTCATTATTTTCTGTAATGTACTGATAAACATTAGACTTTCATATATTTTAGATTCATTACACACAACTGAAGTAGTTCAAGCCTTTTATTGTTTTAATATTGATGATTTTGGCATACAGGTCAAGAAAACCCCAAATTCCTATCTAAAAAAATTAGCATATCATGAAAAGGTTCTCTAAACGAGCTATTAACCTAATCATCTGAATCAACTAATTAACTCTAAACACCTGCAAAAGATTCCTGAGGCTTTTAAAAACTCCCAGCCTGGTTCATTACTCCAAACCGCAATTTTTTTAGAAGGACCTGTATAGCACACACCAATCACACATAAGAAACACACAATGCACACACCAAGACATTTATGTCTAACTCTATTAAGTGTAGCACACTTAAAGGAGTTAAAGGGGTTCTTTCACTTCAGCAATTGGCATTTATCATGTAGAGAAAGTTAATATAAGGTACTTACTAATGTATTGTGATTGTCCATATTGACTCTTTTCCATCATATTATACATAGCACGTGTCCATGGTTATTACCACTCTGCAATCCAGCAGCGGTGGCTGTGGTTACACACTATAGGTAAAGGTGTTGGCCTATGAGCACTTCCAGCCTTTCCCTATAGTGTGTAAGCACGGCCACCACTGCTGGATTACACAATACATTAGTAAGTGCCTGGCATTAACTGCATGATAAATGCCATTTACTGAATTGAGACAAACCCTTTAACCCCTTTAAGCATAAATGTCTGGCATGACATTTACCAAATCTTAACGTCCTCAAATTGCACATAATCTACAGTATATTTAAAAGGGTTGTCCTACCATAATGACCTATTGCCTATCTAATCTACAGGACAGGTGAAAAATATCAGATTGCTGGGGTCTGACTGCTGGAACCCCCAATGATCATGAAAAAATGGGTCCTGAGTGTAACGGACCGTTTCAGCAGACAAGGGGTTAAAATCCGTTTAGGCGATATGCCCCTTTCTGAGAGACAGGCACAGCTACTGCAGAACACCAACCTCCCGAACTAGATACAAAATAGCACTCCAAACTGGAACCTCGCGAATAGCTGCCGGCAGACGAACAGGAAAAGCATACACGCAGCTTACACTCCTGGCAATCAGTCTCCAACAGCATACAGGGAATCCCCCCAATAACGAGACAAGGCTCCGTGTTGAAGGTCAGCAGTGGTCTGACTGTACTTCAAGTACAGCCTCTTTTATTCATAAGAAACATACATAGTACTGCCCACAGGGTTTTGAAATCCAACCAATCAATACCTTACAACACACACAATGCAAGTACAGCAACCAATCGTTCCCACCCCCTAGAGGACCAGAAGGGAGACTGCGACACAGAACAGATACAACACGTCCCCACAATGCATCATGGTTTCCTCCTCTCTGTCCCAGAGACAACCGAAGGCAATCCAATTATCTCTCAGGACAAAGGGAGATCACCAATACACATGTGGAGACAACAGGACAGACATCAGCATATTCCTCCCAAGCTGACAAGTTACACTTATTATAAATTGTTACAACTTTGTGAGGTTACATTGTCCATACATATCCCTTACATCAATTTAAACAGTATAACTTGGGGGACAAACCTATCCAAAATTCACTTGAATAGGTTCAGGGGTTCAAAAGTTAGCATGGGCCATAATCCTGAGGCAAGAGGCTTTTAAACAGCCCCCTCCAAAACACTGTGGCGAGGTTGGTTTCGCCACACATGGTGTCCCCCCCCCCCCCCCCCCCCCACCAGGGAAGACTAACCAGATACCTGACCTCACGCCGGTCGGTACCTGAGTTAGTCTGGCAGTTATTTGTGAGGTTCCAGTTTGGAGTGCTATTTTGTATCCAGTTCGGGAGGTTGGTGTTCTGCAGTAGCTGTGCCTGTCTCTCAGAAAGGGGCATATCGCCTAAACGGATTTTAACCCCTTGTCTGCTGAAACGGTCCGTTACACTGAGACATTCCATTATCACCACTCTATGTACACAGGGGTCTTAAGACCATGTTCCCATGATTATGGGGGTCCCAGCAGTCAGACCCCCCACCAATCAGACACCTATCACCTGTTGTGTCATAGCTGTTGGACCTTTTCACATTCCCTATCCTTAAAGGTTTTTCTTTGGCTGTAAAAAATAAAATAAAATAAAAAATTACAAATCTGGCCCAAAATATGTGTTAAACTAAAATAGAAATGCTCGCCTGTTAAAGGGCCTGTGTCCACTTTTCTAGTTATCCTCTATCCACAGGATCGGGAATAACTAAGTGATCCATGGGGGTCTGAACGCTGGAGACCCACTGACCCCCCTTCTTGATTGAGTGGCAGGTCGAGCATATGCCCTGCCTCTTCATCCATTCTCTATGGCATGGATGTCAAACTCATGGCCCTCCAGATGTTGCAAAACTACAACTCCCATCATTCCCTGATAGCTGTAGTATTCCCAGGCATGATGGGAGTTGTAGTTTTGCAACAGCTGGAGGGCCACGAGTTTCACATCCCTGCTCTATGAGGTCGCTGGAGATGGCGGAGTATAGAGCTGGCTATTTCCAGTGGTCCCAAAGAGAATAAATGGAGCAGCAAGACATATGTGTGTCCTGCCACACCATCAAAAAAGGGAACAGGACCCTTTTCTGGGATCAGTGGGGGTCGCAGAATCCAACCCCACTAATAATATAGTTATGCCCTATGGTGTGGAGAGGATAACTTGAAAACCTGGACAACCCCTTTAAATCCTCCACCACCAGTATCTCTTTACATGGCAGTAGTGATGCCTGTAAATACGGAATATCATCACTACCGTCATGTAAACCATAGGTGTCAATACTGGAGAATGTGATGCATTGTACAGAATTTTTCAGTCATAAGTCTAAGGTCATAACCTTTAACAAAGCCCAAACAAAGATGCTAGAGGAGCAACGTGAGCAAAGGGCACAAACGGAGAGTCATAACCGAAACAGGCATTTAGGGTCACCTGAGGCAGGGTAATAGTGGGGATCCTGGAGCAGGGGTAACTTGAGAAGAGGCAATATTAGTGGTAAATTTATGGTGAGGGCATCTGGAGTTGGGGCATTTATGGGGATGCACCTAAAGCAGAGGCATTAGGGTCGCCTGAGGCAGGGTAATAGTGGTGATCCTGGAGCAGAGGTATTAGGGGGGCAACTGGAGAAGAGGCAATATTAGGGGTGCATTTAGAGTGGGGGCATTGGGGAGCATCTGGAGTTGTGGCACTAATGAGGGGTGCACCTAAAGCAGAGGCATTGGGGGGATCTACGGCAGAGTCCCCCCAATGCCACTCGGAACTCTGCAGAGAGCAGCAGATATACACAGATCTACTATAAACAAATCCCCTATTTCCCCATTACAGTCTTCTACAGCTCACTACTGTCACACACTTGATAAATCAGCCCAACACCGCAGAAGAGTCTTTCTCTCCAGCAACCACAGTTTTGTGACAGCAGGGAGGGCAGGAGGATGGCCAGAGATGTTCTCTCCTCCTTCACTGCCAGCAGCACCGGAAGTTTAGATACTGCAGGGACACCTGCACAATTTACACCAGTAGGAGGCTGCATCACTGTGCGATACTGCCCCCTAGTGGCTACAATAATTATCTCTCCTGAGAAACAAGAGAAATAATTACTCCTCCGTCTTTTCTCCGGGCACAGGAGACTGGGGGTCTACCGAGAATCCCCCGCCTCCCCAGTGGGCCAGTCTGAGCCTGCGTTGTATAGACATTATTTGGAATATAATAATACATTATAATGGAAAATAATAAAGTAAATGGGTTCCGTTCCGCATTTCCAGATTTGTGGACTCAGTCAAGTCAATAGGTCCGCATCCGTGCGGAATGCACACGGAACGGTGTCTGTGTACAGGGCCGATGCAAGGATTTTTGCCAACACAAACGAAGCTCCATTTTGGCGCCCCTCTCGCAGCTCACCTGGCCCTGGTCCCGTCTGCAGCAGCTGGCTTCTCCTCTGTGTGGTCCTAGTATCTTCTCTCTGCTTCATACAATCGTTGGTTTGAGGACCGTATTTTTCCCCCCTAAGACGCACCTAAGTTTTAGAGGAGGATAATAAGAAAAAAATATTTTCCATTACACCTCAGGTCAGACCGGCAATCAGACCCCCAATGCTAATCAGACCTCAGATCAGACCCCCATGTCAGACATCAGCCCTCATCCATCATGCCCCCCATGTCAGCCATCATGCCCCCCATGTCAGCCATCATGCCCCCATGTCAGCCATCATGCCCCCATGTCAGCCATCATGCCCCCATGTCAGCCATCATGCCCCCATGTCACATTTCTCCCCCTCTATGTCAAATCACCCCCTTATGTCACATCATCAATATAACATTTCTTCCCCTCAAGGTCACATTTCACCCCCTCAAGGTCACATTTCTCCCCCTCTAAACCATGTCACATAACTCCCTTCTATTGATGGCCAGTTCGCAGTGTTCACCAGCAAACACTTGCGGGCTGCCATCTTAACTCACAAGTCCAGCGATGCACAGGTAAGCCCTTACCTGTGCCTGTGCCGCGAGCCAGTCTGAAATCAAATGCAGTCACCTGGAGCAGGCAGTTCCAAGAACAGCCCGATGAAGGCCCCCGGCGGCTGTTCTCGGAACTGCCTGCTCCCGGTGACCGCATTTAATTTCAGACCGGCTCGCGGCACAGGTAAAGGCTTACCTATGCATCGCCAGACTTGTGAGTTAAGATGGCAGCCCGCATGTGATCGCTGGCGAACACTGCGAACTGGCCATTACTGCTCCTTTCGTGTCACATCATGATCACATCATTCCCCCCTATTGTGTCACATTTCAGTCTCCCCCCCATGGCACATCACCCCCCCCCCTCCCAGGCCAGCCCTGGCCTCACCCCATGTCACAGACTACAGACATTGTCCCCCCTCCCATCATGTCACAATCACCCCCCCTTTCATTTATGATTGCTGTTTGTGTAATAATTTTTTTAAAACACATTTATGCCATGCACTCTGGCGCTAGTGATCTCATCACCTACCCACCTGTCCTGCTGCTACAGCAATCTGGCTGTGTGTGAATCAGACTCACAGACACAGTCAGCTCCAGTCCCTGCTGCCACCCGCCACTCGCCGGTCACACCCCCCTGGCCTGACCTGGTGACCGTGTTGCGGGCCAGTACCGCTCTGTGAGTGAGGGCCAGGGCCGCACGGTGCACGCAGGCTGGGGCAGGCGGGCAGCGGCGCTGTGGCGCAACTCACAAGTGATAAAGAAGGTAAATTTTTCCACCCTCCCCCAGGGTGTGCCCTAAGGTAGCGCCGGCCCTGCCTGTGTATTGCGGATCCGCGTATGCGGTCCGCAATACGGCAACGGGACACCATGTGCAGGAGGGCTAACACTGACAGAATACACAAATGATGTTAACCATATTCAAACCCAGGACCCTGTGTTACAAGGCAACAGTACTATATAATGGGAAACTCCATATACACTAGTTCCCCATCTTAATGAGATTGCTTGTAGTTGTGGGACATAAACATCTGAAATGGATTGATTTTATTCTAAAACATGTTTTTCTTCTCCAAAAGTACCTTGTTTTACAAGACATCTGCACTGGGATGCACATGCCCACAGACAGTTTTGGTTTTCCACCTAATAATCTGACTTTTGTGAGGAGATCATCATTTTTGTTTTCTCCTCATTCTCTCCCATGCAGATCAGATGTGCAAACAACAATATTTGACCAGGCAACTTAAGGTCTCTTTAGATGGGACGATACAGCAGCCAGTTGTCTGGAAGGAGGTGTTGCTTCTGGTCAATTGCCTGCTCGTCAGTGGAGGATATCGCAGCATTTACATGCAGCGATCTTCTCCTCAGTATGGGGAGGAGCGATCGCTAATTCCATAGCTCCTCCCCATACAGACTCATTGTATGCAAGCAGCAGATTGTGTTTAGACGGTACCAGTGTCAGACTGGTGTGCCTAGGGCCCACCAGTAAAATTAATTCTAAGAGCCCACTGTACAGCTATATAAAAATATTACCTATTCACACAGCGGCAGGCTGCAGCAAGACAGATGATTAATAGTCCCTGAAGAAAAAGGATACTGGCTGAGAACCTCTGTCCTTAGAAGTAAGCTCAGCCACCCGATGCATCATAATAAACTGGGTAGTTTGTTAAAAGGTGTTGGCCCATCTCGGACATTAATGGCATCAATCGCTAGGGCCACTGAAATGAATGTAGAAAGCAGTCGCAGATGCATGGCCACCCTTTGTTCACCGCCATGGGAGTTTCAAAAATAACTGAGTGTTCTGGCAGTCCCATACGGTCAATGGAGAGGTGGCCGCACTTGCGGGATGTGCTCTCCATTCGCCATTGGACTGCTAAAAACAGCTAAACGTGCTCACTCAGAACGTCCATAGTGATTAAAGGAGAGCACATCACACATGCGCAACATTCTTTTTTTCACTTCGAGGGCCCCCCTCTGGTGATTGATGTGGGTTCCAGACGTGTGACTCGCGCCTATCTGACAGTTATGGCATATCCTAGAGATATGCCATCAATGTCTGAGATGGCCCAACCCCTTTAGTATACCCAGTCTTTATATGGTTACATGTTAGCTGAAATGCTGTGTCGGGGGCCCACCTTTGTCAAGGTCTCATTGGGGGAATCACCTTTAGCTCATTAGCAATTATCTGGTGGATTCTCCGCCCGTGTAAAGGTCCCTTTAGTCAAGTGTAGCTAAGCTTTCTTCCAGTGCTCCTCTGCAAAGATATAGGGCATTGCTTAGCATATCTGACAAATCTTCAAGCAGTTCTATCAGGTATTTTTTTTCCCTTGGTTACCCTTGGTTACAATTACCTTAATTTCCATTTTCTAATTACATTTGGGATAGTGAAAATTGCTTGAATTATGTAGGTAGATAAAATGTCTTTATTTTTAAATACTGCTTTAAACAGCTTAGCAAAATCCATGCTCAAAGCTCAGAAAATCTATTATGTTCTGGAATTATCCTTATTTGACTTAACAGAGTTGTCAGGTTATACAAAGAGGCTTGTATTGGGTTAAAATATACTTTTATTAAATATACTAAATCTGCACCATCCTCATGACCCTGCTTCCCACCAGTCACCAGTCTTGTCCACTTGCAAGTGACTATGAAGACGCGAAGTCTATAGTGATATCATGAGGCATGACTATGGCAGACAATCTCTGCTCAAATTCATTTATAAGTAGATAGTCCCAAAGGAGAATGCCAGTGCAGGAACAGAGTAAAAATACTTTATTTTTTTTTTTATATATATATATATTTTAACCCTATGTAAGAATATTTGTAGTCTGAAAAATAATCATGTATAGCATGCCAATCAATGGGGTTGTCTGACTAGGGTACATTTTCCTAAAAAGAGGGATGGGACAAAATAGCTTAAACAAAACCAAGCATTCTTCTCTGATCACCTGACGGTGCTCCGTTCCCTACACTTCCTGGTTCTGTCTTGACACATAGAAAATGCACACTCAATCAATAGATGCAATTGGTCACCTGCCTCGGCCAGGTCTCCTGTGTGTTGAGTCAGAATCAGGAGGTAGAGACCAGCAGGGATTGAAGCGACATTGGAAGGACAACCCCTTTCATTTCTAATCTTATTCTAAACAATAATGACTTTGCATATGGTCCCCGCACAGGTTAACTTTGATTGTTTTTCACTTAGAAAATCAGTTCACCAATAGAACTTGGGCCTAGACAAATAGGCCTGTGTTGTAAATAAGTTTATATCACCAATCAAAAAAAACCAACACAATGCACAAAGTAATCATCGTATCAAATCACATCTTTATTATATAGTCAATCCGAATAAAAAACATACAACACAAAAAAAGATAAAAGCAGATGCACACCTGCGACACTGGGGTCTACTAAGGCGAACAACCCTCTATATTAAACAGTGGACAATAGCAGACAGTATAAGTGAAATGAATCTAACCATATCCTCAGGCAGAAAACAACAGTATGAACATTCTCTAGAAAACAGATGGGTTGGCACTGCCCGAGTTCCACATTCAGGATGACAGATCTTAAAGACCAGGTCCTTTTACCCACTATAGGTGGTGCTCTGCCGTCCAGCTTTTTACAAAACAACAGTATACACAAGAGGCATATGTTCAAATGATAGCACAGGTATACAGACCAAACAAGACGCCTATTCGTTTAAATGTTTCCTCTAGAGATTGTGGATCTGCTTTTATCTATTTTTACATTGTATGTTTTAATTCAGATTGATTACATAAGATTTTATTTTATTTTATTTTATCATCATTACTTTGTGCATTGAGTTGGTATTCTTGCTCGGTGGTATTAGAAAATTGGTAAAACATGTCATTTTTCCAGACTACAACTGTAGTAGTAAAACTAATGAAAATAAAATGTTCATATCTAGTTATCGGTATGTTCAGACATTGCAGATTTGTGCAAATCCACCTCAATTTACAGTACACGTGGATGGGATGATCAAAACTCCATCCACATGCAGTGGAAAATATCCACATGGAAACTTGAAAATGTTGCAGATTTTTAAATATACAACATGCGTATTATTGTGCAGAAAAGCCAAAAGATTTTACTACAGATTTTATCCTATTGAATGCAGAGGGTAAAATCAACATCTCAATGTACACAAAGAGGGGGATATTTATTAAGACTGGCGTTTTAGACGCCGGTCTTAATAATCCCTATACCTAGCAGGGGAATCGCAAGAGTTAGAAAGAGGGGCCGGCCTCTACATAATTTCGTCGTATCCACCGTTGCTTCTATCTGTCTTCCTAGCTGTCCTACATTTAGACAATTTTCTATGCCCAAAACAGGCGTACAAAATGGTAAATGAGACGCGCCTGCCGGACCACAGCCTTCCCCGATCACTTTTTTAGACTTGCGTGAGCAGGGACAAGTTGAAAATTGTGGATCAAAGGACTTTTGCAATTGCAATCTGCTCAACAAATACGCCTAATTTAGATGTATTTCTGTTTGATAAATGACCCCAGGGCCGGCGAACCCGGCATCGGGCAAGTGTCAGGGCCCAATGCTCCTGGGGAGGCCCACTGAGCTGCTATGAGCACTTCCATCAATACAGATGGGAGCTCTCACTGCTGTCATTTCCCTTACGCAGTACCCCTTTGGTGGGGCCCTCTGAGCTGCAGAGACTCAGAACACGCCCCCTCTACACAGGACATGCTGCCTGACCATAACTGTATCCCCTTCCATGCCCACACCACTTTTTTCTAGACCTGGCACGAGCGAGAAAAGATACAGATTGTGGTGCTAAGGACCTTTGCGCCACAATCTGTGTCAGAAATACTCCTAACATAGACGTATTTCTATATAATAAATGACCACCTAATTGTATTATTATTCGGGGGTAGGGCTAATATCTTTATATTATATAGATTCTAGTGTATTATACTGTGCCCTGTATTTCCCAGTAGAAAATTATCCTTGGGAAACACAGCCCTCACCCCTGACCACCAGGATCAGGTAGCGCTCTGTCAGTACATGGCGGCTTCCCCTCTCCGCCACGCTGCGCTGCTGTGTACTGGTGCTTATTCTGACACTAGGGCTGGGTTCACATGCTATTTTTGCCATCCATTTAATGTATACCAAAAATGTATGCGTTACCAGATGCCTCAGACTGATGCCGTACAGTGGCATCCATTCACCCTACAGTTCCATTGTAAAAAAACATATACGTTAACGTATGCATTTTTTACTTGACTCTGCAGGATACAAAAACATGGAGTGCTGCACATTTGTATACATCAAACCGATAGGAAAAACGTGATGTGAACACACATTGGGGGGGGGGCATACAAAAATTTGCTGGGGGGCCCAGTCAGTTCTAGCTACATCACTGCACATCTCCTTCTCTCCTCCAGGCCTGGCTCACTGCTGCAGCGGGCCGCCGGAGAGAAAGAGCCCAGGGAGCTGCGGTTAGTGAATGACAGGACCGCCGGCTCCCCTGCTCTCCAGCAATGATAGGTATGTGAGGGGGCCACTGGGGGGTCATTCATCACACTGTGAGGGCCCCTTGCACAGTATAATGACTCCCAGTGCCCCCCATTTAGTATAATGATCCCCATTGACCCTCCATTTAGTATAATGACCACCAGAGCCCAAAGCATACTTTACCCCACAGTATGCTCCACCCTCCTTTGACTTACTAAGAGCCCTTGAAATCTTCCTTTTTCACTTCTTTTCTGCCATGAGATGTGATAGTACAGGGATGTTCAACCTGCGGCCCTCCAGCTGTTGCAAAACTACATCTCCCAACATGCCCTGATAGCTGTAGGCTGTCAGGGCATGCTGGGACTTGTAGTTTTGCAACAGCTTGAGGGCCACAGGTTGGGCATCCCTGTGATAGTATATAAGCCGCATTTGAAAGATAACTTTTTTAATGCAACTCCTGTCCTCACATCTACTAAGATCGACTTTATGCATAACTGGGGAATTGACCTACTGTAGGGCAGGGAAGGACTCTCCAGCTGTTGTAAAACTATGATTCCCACCATTACCTGCTGTAGGCTGACAGCTGCAGGCAGTCTTGGCATGCTGGGAGTTGTAGTTTTGCAACAGCTGGAGAGCCGCAGGTTGGCCATCCCGGACCTAGGGTTGCGTTTCCTTTTGAGAGAAGGCATGAATGCTGCACCATGATTAGCAAACGAAGTTGGCAGGCTACCCTAATGGAATCTTAAGAAAATCAATAGAACATATATGGTTCCATCTAGACTTCATCAAATTTATCCAGGGGTTTCACATCCTCTGAACCTCTTCACTTCAGAGGATGTCCAACTATATGCGACAATTTCCATACATGATGAACCTGCCCTGTGGTGAAGCATTGCTGAATAACCATAAAAAGCCTTTGGGGACACACATTTTGGATTGGAATGTCTGCAGCATGTCCCCATGTCTGCAGCAATTTTTCTGCTGGTGGATAAACCTCTGGAGTTCCCCTACACCTTATACAAATAACAGTTTATTCTTATGGCTGCTAGAATGCACATTGCGTTTAAATGGCAGACCCCGTATTTTTCCATCTCTATAGTGATAAATAGGGTTAACAAAATTTTGCTCTTCGGTAAAATTCAAGCTACCATATCCGACTATAGGGAGTTTGGACCTTGATTAGGTTAGGAACCCATATTTTCTGCACCTATAATTTTGCGATTTTAAGTAACCTTTTATGATATAGTACTGTTGCTTTGATACCAGAGCCAACCAAATACATCATTTTTTTTTTGTATTACTGCTTCCTTTTTGTGCTGGCACTAGATCCTAATGTGACTTATGCTGCCAAATCTTCAGTAACTTAATGTCTGCAATATGTGTCATCATGCCCTTTTTTGCTTCTGTTAATTTGGATTTCATTCAACAAATACTTTTTGAAATTAAAGATACTAAGCAGAAATTAATAAAGAAATACATTTTCCTCTATTTAAAAAAAAAAGACATTCATGGTTGAATATTTACTTTAAGATTTGACAGAAGTACGGTATTTCCATAGAAGTGACATATTTGCTAGTTGCTTGACAGTCTTTGGGGGCCATTTATCAAACTGGTGTAAAGCAGAACTGGCGTAGTTGCCCATAGCAACCAATCAGATTTTACCTTTCATTTTGGACAGCTCCTTTGGAAAATGAAAGGTGGAATCTGATTGGTTGCTATGGGCAACTAAGCCGGTTCTACTTTACACCAGTTTGATAAATGATCCTCATAGATTCCTTGAACCTCCGCTAATGGCTGATTCACAAGGTAATTTATAGCATTGTGTATTTAGAGCCAAGGAAAGGATCCATCCTATGAGAACAGGAAACCATTTTGGAGCTTTTGGAGGAAGAGATCCAACACTATCCTTAGCACTCAATATACACAATATAGGTCTCTTATACAGAGTGCTATAGTATGGCAAGCAGCCTAATACTAATCTCATTTCAATAAACACCCTAAATGCCCCTTTACACAGACTGACCCAGCAGGCAATTATTGGGAACAAACTGTTTAACCCTAATATGTGCCTACTCATAAGAGGTGAGAGTGGCATTTACACACAGCAGTAATCTCCTCTGTATGAAAATGAGCAATCACTGCTTGTCCCCACAGAGAAACATTGCTTCTGGGTAGAAGATCCCTGTTTAAGTAGCAATGGGTTCTCCTAATTAAATGAATGTTGGCATGTCAACAGGTAATCGCGACACCTTTACACAGGGCATTTTTTGGTAACAAGGATTCTTAGGAACACTGCTTCCCTATAATTGCCCTGATAGTCGGCTTGTATAAAGGGGCTTTAACACTACTAACCAGCTTTGCTTGTCTTGTGTTATATAGGTAAGTAGGGAATATATATTAAGGATCACGTTAGATCCACTAATCAAAAGTTCATAAGTAATCAAGATGAGTCTGCAAGTGTATGGGAACATTGCAAAATATTTCTATTTTCGTTTGGCATTTTATTGTGTATTTATAAGTGGTAAATGGATGGGAGCACATACTGCACAGTCAGTTATTCCACAGGGCATCATAGTACAATAGCCTAGAACTCTATCTATAAACAATCTATGGGGGCAGATGTACAGATATAACATATATTTAGCTTTTCTACCTAATTACTAGTCTACATTATCACACTGAACTGGAACAAAAGGAGAACACAGATCATCATTGAACAGCATATATGTAATGTAGCCATTAGCCAGAGACATCTGCTGCAGATTCATAAAATAAGAGACATTTATGACAGATGGGGAATTCACTTCCTCCTTCAAACCTTCTACTTTCATTTCAATGTTACTTTTGAGATGCAAAGAAGCCTGCATCAGGGCTTTTGGGTCCGAGTCATCCACGTTCATGTCAGTTCACCTGCTATTCTTTTTCAGTTTATTTTTTATTTTTTTGTTAAAACCTTCAAGGCTGTTGCAAAAATGTCTGTGGATATCCCAATCACCTTAATGGTGCTTGCAGAAATCCATGCACACGCTGCAAAAACAAGTCCGTATGAAAAATGCAGATCAAGAAATGGTTCCTTTTTTTTAAATCTGATCTTTATTAATTTCGGCATAATATGATATTCACCAGTTGGGTGTAACATCTGCATCGAGAGCAACTGTAATAATGCACAGGATAGGTGATAAGTATCTGACCAATGGGGGTCTGACGTTTGTACCCCCACTGATCACAAGAACATTGTCCCCAATGTGAATGGTGTGGTAGCGGCTAATGGCTATGTCCAGCAGTCCCATAGAGAATGAAATTTCCTTTGTGATAATACACATTTCTCAGATGTTGCCTATTGATGCAGGTGATACACCCAACTGGTGAATGTGCAACTGTTTCTCCATTCACTCCAAGACCGCATTCTTGTGATCTGCGGAGGTCACAGTAGTTGGGCCCCCACTATCAGCTACTTACCTATCCTGTGGATAGGTGATACTTTTTTATGGTGGGACAACCACTTTAATGTTCTGGTTCCACATACTACAATGGGTGCATATCAGCAGCTCTATTAGTGCCACAATTTTAACCAAAATATGGGTCTAATGACAAAAAGTAATAGCATTATAGGGATCTATGATACCTGCAGTCACATACAGACTTGCAGCAGTAGTATAGGCACAGACACGCTCTTGTATTACACTCCTGTAAAACTGGCCTGAGTTTACTATGTCATGAGACTTGAGAGACTCTAAGCTTGTTCTACCTTTTATTTGTATATAACACAGACAAGTTATTATCGACCATATGTAATAACACAATTCTGTCATAGTACAAGCTGTTTATAGGTGAAACGGAACATTGTACATTTTGTAGTGCAGAAGAGCTATACAATACTTAACACAATGGCAAGTCATGTGTCTATATACAAACAACACTAAAGGATGAAAAAAAAAAAAAAATGGCATCAATATTTAATGTAAACATCCTAATACTGTACATCAATCTCTTTATGTAAATACATTCCCGTAGGATGATTGGCACACAACATAGGAAATCACATGGACTGGGGAATATTTATATAAGTTCCCAGATTTTATTTAGAGACCATAAAATGAGGCATGGATGTAAAAAATGACAAAAATGAAAATGAAAAGGTAAAAAATAAACAATAAAAGATTATAAGATATTGAGATATCAACGATCTCCTTGTATATAGTACCTATTACAGTCAAATCTGGTAAAAACACCTAAAAACAAAATAGATAAAAAACGCACTAACTGGTGTGTACAGCGTTCTATTATGTCCCCGTATGACACAGTATTTAGGGACAATTAGTGCTGTGAGCTGAACCGTAGATGCGGTATTACTATACCTTATTACAGGTGACTATATGTGATATGGTGTATAAGTGTAGAAATGAACCGCTCAGGGTTCAGTTCACAGTATCATTTGCAGCAGGATTTTGCAGGTTGTATATCTATCTTACACCCTATACTGTGGTACAATCATTCATCCATATTCCTGTAAGGTAAATGTCTCCAAGGTGTTAGTAAGCAGAGTGGTAACAGTTCCTATTGTTTCAGGTTTGTAAAATCAGCGCGGACACCGCTGCACAGTATTGACAGTTCCTATTGTTTTAGGTTTGTAAAATCAGCGCAGAAACTACTGTGCAGTATTGATAGTTACTATTGTTTCAGGTTTGTAGGATCAGTGCAGACAACGCTGCACAGTGTCTGGACCTCCCCACAAACCGATTCGCCGGTAAGTTATATCTAATTCTCAATTGTGTACATCGCATACCATAGCTCAGAAGTCTTAGTTACTGGGGGCGGAGCCTGGACTGAGAGCATGGTGGACGTGTGTTAGCTCGCTCCACCACACTAGGCCCGTGCACAGCTTATACCTTCGCTGTACTAGCTACAAGAATGGTCAAAACCGGCAAAGACAACGCTAGAGACTCGAGAGACCTCACAAAACCAGATTTGAAGAGTGCCGACATGGAGAAATATCTTAGTAAAGCGGCCGCCTCGGCGGGGGACCGCGCACGCAAGATGGCGCCTGAACGTCGGAGAGACCAGTCAATTGAATCTGATGCAGGCAGCGTCTCTGACTCTACTGTGGCCAGCGGTAATGGGACACAGGACCGAATCACTAAGCGGTTCCTCAAGCAAGCGCTATCCCACGCTATAACCCCAGTGATGAAAGAGCTGGCGGATATAAAAGGTGACCTGAAACAGATAGGGTACAGGGTCGAGACCTTGGAACACAATTAAGCCGAAATGGTTGCTTTCAGCTCCCACCTGGAGAAGCGATCTGCCCTGCAAGCGGAATCTATTAATACCGCATTTACCCTCTTGGAAGACCAGGAGAATCGCAGTCGGAGGAGGAATGTCCGGATCCGAGGAGTCCCTGAAGCTGTCCTCCCTGACCAGATACTGGATGTGGTCTCCTCTATCTTTTATGATCTCCTGGGGGAAGACAGAGCGGCTATGATAGTAGTTGAAAAAGTCCACAGGGCGCTGAGACCGGTGCCTAAACCGAACGAACCCCCCAGGGACATTGTGTGTGGCCTACTGAATTACCTGGACACTGCGGCCCTGCTTAAGGAGGCCAGATGCCGCACTGACCTGCAGCATGGCGGAGAACGGATCCAACTGTTCCAGGACATTTCTCCAGCTACCCTCAACAAGAGGAGATTACTGCGACCTCTGACAGATCATTTGAAAGCCAATAACATCATGTTCCGGTGGCTTTTTCCATTTGGTCTGGCGTTTTCCAGCAATGGCCGGAGGTGTATAGTTAGGAACCCGACTGACTTACCAGCTGCTTGGCTCATCCTCCAGATCGCGCCCATAGAGATACCATCTTGGCTCCAGATCGATACTTCGGAGGACTCGCTGCCGGACTTGCCGGATTCGGGATCCTGGTCGCAGCCGAAGAAGAAGAAATCCACCAGCCGGGACATTGCCAGCACGTGAGAGGTCTCAACCTATGACAGCATTATGTGTGCCAGTTTGGCGTGTTACATGACCTCAAGTTTGCAGTCGCATGTTTCTGCGACCCGATTTTTCCTTTGAGGCATGTCCTGCTTGTTCGATTGGTGAGGCGAGGGAGTATGGGGTTCCGCTTCATCACAAAAGTTGCCTTATCTGAGAGTGGAATCGCATGGCGGGTAGTAATAGTGCGAGCAGGGGTTTCGCCACACCACCCTGCGTTCCCATCTCTGGTGCAATGTATTTTACACTGTTTATGCATGTTATTTGTCTGACTGCAGTTATGTTACTTGATTTAAGGTTTTACTGTGCTTGAGAGGCACGGGCCTGATGGACCTGTTCCAGGCCCATATGTTGTTCTCATATTTGCTTCGTCTGGTAACCCCCACCCCCAGACGAGGCCATGGTGTAGGAGTGGATTTCAATTTCTGGGCTTACTTCTATTGCCCTTTGTCATTCTATTTTCACTCCATATTACCGTTTAGTTTAGGTAGTAGTTCACTAATGTGGATCTTATGTTTGTTTGTCTCTGTCCTCTCCCCCCCCCCCGTCTTCCCTGGCCTTTCCAACCCCCTCTCTCCTTCCCCCCTCTTCCCTCTTCCACCTTCATCGCAGTATAAGGGTTGTGTGATGCTGTTTTCGGCTCTAGAAACTTAGCACTATGACTCAAGTAATCTGCACTACTTTCAATGTTAGAGGCATGAATACGCCGCAGAAACGCTCCCAAATTTGTAGGTTGCTACGTCAGTCCAAAACGGACATATGTTTTTTGCAGGAAACACATTTTAAAATGGGTCGTATTCCCTGCATGACAATACTTCATTTCAAAATGTGGTTCCACAGCACTTATGAGAAGTCAAGGGGAGTGAGCATTGCTATTGCAAAAACTGTACCCTTTTCACATACTATGACGCAAGCAGACCCGGAGGGGCGGTTCTTGTTTGTTAAAGGAAAGCTAGGGTCAGATATAGTTACGCTTGTGAACTTATATGCCCCCAACAAAGGTCAAGGGCTCTGGCTCAAGAGGACACTATACAAATTGGATAGCTTTGCTGAAGGTGTCAGAATTGTAGGAGGGGACATCAACTTAGCCCTGTCGCCAGTTCTAGACACTTCATCTGGTTTGTCCAGCCACTCTCAACGCTCTCTGGGAGGTGTCTATGGTATGCTGAAGAGAATGGGTCTGGCTGATGTTTGGAGGCTATTACACCCCACGACTAAGGATTTTACATTCTTCTTGGCTGTACATGGCACCTTCCAGAGACTTGATTATATGTTTATCTCTGAGCAGCATCTAGAGCTAGTACGATCTGCTACCATAGGCCCAGTGACTATTTCGGATCATGCACCAGTATTGGTCTCTATATGTTTTACTAATCTATCTGCAAGGGCGAAAACCTGGCGCTTAAACGAAACCCTTCTGGATAGGGAGGTAGATTGTAAGTCCTTACATCAAAAGCTCTCACTGTTTTTTCAGGAGAACCCCCCGGAAGACACTTCCATGATGACAGTCTGGGAGACACACAAAGCTGTAATTCGAGGTGAACTCATTTCCCTAGGATGTAAGCTTAAACGCGATAGGCAAAAGCAATTGCAGTCCTTATTATCCCAGATCACTAGTTTAGAATCCCTTCGCAAGCGGGCACAGGTCCTCCCGGTCCAGAAGGATCTCACACTCTTGAGGGGTCAGTCAGCAAAAGCTTACCAGTACGCTAAGGTGAAAATGTATGCTCACGGGGACAGGGGCTCGAAATATATGTCCCGCCTTATTAAACAACATAAGGATGCTACGTATATTCAAGGGATCAGGAATTCGGTTGGGGATAGGGTGACCAAAACAGCGGAGATAGCGGCGGCCTTTAAAGACTTCTATGCCCAGCTTTATAATCTGGGGGGCAGTGAAATGGTGAAGGGTGGTGAGAGGGTTAAAATGATGGATGAATTCCTGGATTCGCTACATCTCCCATCTATTAAAGCCAGTGATCGTGATTTGCTTCTTCAGCCCATCCTGGAGAAGGAACTCAGAGTAATCATAAATTCCATGCCATCAGGGAAAAGTCCGGGACCAGACGGATTTCCTATAGGCTACTATAAGAAGTTCCTTCCTGTGCGCCTTTCTCATATGACTAAATGGTGTGGCTCACTACTAGCAAGGGGCTCCCTACATACCCAATCCCTTGAAGCTATTATAACCATACTGCCAAAGGAAGGTAAGGACTTGGAGCAATGTGGAAGCTACAGGCCGATATCCTTACTGAATGTCGATGTAAAGGTTTGGGCAAAAGTTCTAGCTTCCAGGTTGAGCCGACTCCTACCTGAATGAATACACCCTGAACAAGCTGGCTTTGTTCCGGGGCGGGAAGGCAATCACAACTCGTGTAGAATCTTGTCAGCCATGGCATATGCCAAAAAATGTTCTCAGCCCCTAGTATTCCTCAGTGTCGATGCTGAAAAAGCATTTGACCGGGTTGACTGGGTATTTATGCAGAAGGCACTCGGTCGTTTTGGCATACCCGCAGCATTTATTAAGGCGATCATGTCATTATATTCCTCGCCGGGTGCCAGTGTGAGGGTGAACGGCACTCTTTCAGCAGCGTTCTCCATAACCAATGGAACCCGTCAGGGGTGTCCGCTGTTGCCCTCACTCTTCATACTGGTTATGGAAACGTTAATCCAAGCAATTCGGGAGCATCCTAATATACACGGGTTGAAACTACCAGACCCATTGCCCCAACAACATGCAGCTGCCTTTGCGGACGATTTGTTGATCTTCATCACTAATCCTTTGGAAGCATTCCCGCATTTGTTAGACGTATTTGACAAGTTTGGTGTGCTCTCTAATTTTAAAGTGAATTGCACTAAATCTGAAGCCATGAATGTTTCGGCCCACCCCTCAGTGGTTACCAAAATACAGGGTCTTACTCCTTTTAAGTGGCAATCATCATACCTTACTTATTTGGGAATTAAAATTCCCCGGGAACTTGTAAATACCTACAAAATTAACTTCCCTCCTATGGTAACTAAAATTCAGAGCCAGCTTACATCCCTGGCGGTCCCATATATTTCTTGGATGGGTCGAAAAAATCTTAAGACTTTTATCATGCCTCAGCTACTATACGTCTTACAAATGCTCCCAATTTTCATCCCCAAGAGTTTCTTTCAGCAAATTAAATCCTCCTTTTTCGAAGTTCCTATGGAATAAGAAAAGAGCAAGATTATCCTATGCTAGATTATCTATGAGGAAGGAGCTTCCAGACCCATATGTGTACTATAAGGCAATACTTATGAAAAGGTGGCTCCAACTCAACTCCAGAAACCAGCAAATTTATGGAGTGGATATGGATCTCATCTCTTTTACTCCTCCCCAATTAGCGGGTCTTTGGGGTTTGAAAAAGAATATCCCTCCCTTCACTAACCCGATACTTCAGGGCATAGTAGTGATGATGCGCTCAGTAACAAATGATAGGGACATCCTGGGTTCGCCTTCGCCTTTAATGCCGGCCTCACTGATTCATTTCTTGTTGAGGCCGCTATCCCTTAATGTGCCTCAGATTTGGAATAAGTTCAAAGACCAGACTTGGGCTAGTTTTAATGCTGGCATGGTTTACAGGGATGGGTTACCTCAGCCGCCAGACGTGGGCATGATCTCGTCCAATTTTTTAGATAGGGCAGAATTACTGTCAGCGTGTAAGATCCTGTTATTCCAATAATCTACAGATAGGTGAATTGACTTGGTTTGAAAAACTTTTGGCCAAGCCTGATTTACCCAAGAAATTAGTCTCAATCCTCTGCAATTCCCTTTTAACGGGGCAAAACAAGGGTACACCTGCATATATAGCCCACTGGTCAAAAGAGTTAGGTAGAACATTCACAGAAAGACAGAAAGAGATATAGTAAGGATGCATTCATGTTCACATGGGTTCTCGCGATGCGTCAGAGTCCAGGAACATTCTTATAAGGTCCTAACACACTGGTACAAAACCCTGCAGCATTTATTTTCAATAGGTCTTGCTACATCAGGTAACTGTTGGCGATGTGGGGAGAACTCAGGCACATTGAGTCATATTTTCTGGTTCTGTCCTAGAATTACCGGGTTCTGGCGTAGAGTAGCTATGGAAATTGAGAGTATCATAGGCAAACAATTGCTGTTGTCTCCTGAATCAGTTTTGCTCTGGCTCCCCAATGAATCTTGGTGCCCGGGCAAGAAAGATCTCGCGACACAGTTAATCCAAGCGGCTAGATGTGGGGAGAACTCAGGCACATTGAGTCATATTTTCTGGTTCTGTCCTAGAATTACCGGGTTCTGGCGTAGAGTAGCTATGGAAATTGAGAGTATCATAGGCAAACAATTGCTGTTGTCTCCTGAATCAGTTTTGCTCTGGCTCCCCAATGAATCTTGGTGCCCGGGCAAGAAAGATCTCGCGACACAGTTAATCCAAGCGGCTAGATTGCTTATCCCTCTTAAATGGATGGACACCAAACCCCCGACACTGGATATGTGGATTGACAAAGTAGACCAAATCTACAGATTAGAGGAACTCGTGAGTTGGGAGCTGCGGAAACACCAGGGGTTTCTGATGTTCTGGGCTCCTTGGAAACAATATAAGACCCAAGCCCCTCCAGATTGATTCTATGCTTTTTACTTTCTTTTGCCGATGCTCTCAGTTTCTGGTTGACGCAGCGTATTCATGTACATTGGAGTCAGTAGTTAAATTGTGTGCCTTTGATGAGCTCTGGTAGTGTAAACAGTCACAACCTTCATCCTTTTAGCACCAGCATTACCTTACCTTCCCCCTTCCTCCCTTCCCCCTCTTTCCTGTGTATTCCCCTTCTCCCCTACTTTCCTCTTATTTTTTGACAGCATGTCTCCGCATGGCTTTCATACTAGGGATGATGTATGTGCCTCAGGGCCGTCTTGAATATTGATTGGACCCTGGGCAAAAATTTACTTGGGCCCCCTGGATCCCGCCTTCCCACACCTTAGCATGCAATCACGCCCTCCACCACAACACACACACAAAAAATCCACACATCTGGTAGAGTCCAGTGAATGACTGTAAATACTTCCAGTTCTGAAGACTCCAGCGGCTCAGGATCAGTGCTCTGGGCTGGAAGTGGGCACCGCTCTGCAGGAAGGAGACCAGGGCTCGGCTCACCCTAGTGTTACAGTGCACCCCAGCACCCCACAGTATGCAGTATAGCACCCTATAGTATACAGCACCACACAGTATGCAGTTTAGCACCCCACACTATACAGTACCCCACAGTACATAGTAGAGCAGTATAGCAGCCCACAGTATACAGCACCTCACGGTATACACCTCACTGTATACAGCACCCCAAACTATACACGATACAGCCCCCCACACTATACAGTACAGCACTCCACACTATACCGCACCCACAGTATACAGTATACAGACCGCCACAGTATACAGTACAGCAGTATAGCCCCCCCCCCACTATACAGGCCCCCCTCCACTATACAGGCCCCACACACTATACAGGCCCCACACAGTATACAGCCCACCACACAGTATACAGCCCCCCCCCCCACAGTATACAGCCTACCACACAATATACAGCCCACCACACAGTTTACAGCCCACCACACAGTATACAGCACCCCACTATACAGTAGTTTACAGTATATTAACATAACAGCCCCTGTCACCTTTTTCTGATGTAATCTTTACACAAAAAAGCTCCACAGTTAACTTCTGCAACACTCAGTAGGACCTGTGATGACCTATAGCCATGTGACCAGTAATTGCTAGGTTACTGGTCACATGGTAATGATGTCATTAAGGTCCTCGATCACAAGTCATTAAGGTCCTAGATCATTAACACAGTACGATCATGATGCCTGTGTAGCCGACAGCCTGACACCAGGGGCAGTAGCTAGCAGGGCTCAAGAGGCAGCTGCCTTGGGCCCCCCAGGAGCAACTGGGCCCAGGGCAGCTGCCCCTTTTGCCCCTTGGTAAAGACGGCCCTGACGTGCCTTATTGATGTGTACTGTACAGTTATTGTCTGTTTTACTGTTTCGATGCACGTGTGAACTGATATGTATACCTCATTTATGTACACCGTCTGTGTCGGCGGTTATTCAAGGATGTTCATACGAATGGAACTTTTACTCTGATGCTGTATTATTTGTTTTTGCTTTCAATAAAAAGAAATTTGAAAGAAGTCTTAGTTACTCATGGATAGATGTGAGGGTAAGAAATCTAGTGCCCACGTGTTGTCCGACACATTCAAATCTTACCTCGTGTTGTTCACTCTATGTTGTAGGGTGTATTGCAGTTTACCGCTGGTGCTGCTCACATCGGGGTATGGAGTGTATTGCAGCTCGCTTGTCTTCTGCTCACCTTGCACTGTAGAGTGTATCGCAGCTTGCTGGTTCCTGTTTACCTTGCACTATGGGGTATATCTCAGTTCGCTTGTTTCCTATGTCATAAGTTACACAGAAAGGTAAATTCAGATGAATAGTTTTGTCACAATGAAAACTCCAATTGTTTAAATGGCGGTTGCTCAAGAGAAGGTATGGAGCGCTCCAGTTTGAGGTCCGTGTAGGTGCTTCAGGCATGAGGGTCCTCTAAACCAAACACATTTCGGATCTTTTAGCGTGCTCCTTCTTCAGTTGTGGATTTCCCTCTAATGCCTATGCCCTTTAAATAAGTGTTCCCTCCAAAATGTTTTCGGGTCGGTCAAAAATATGGAGTGGATTCTCCTATTGTCGTATCTGGATATTATGTCCACACCATATATACATTTTGTGCTGCATTGAGTTTCCTACGTTTTTTGCCTGCGTTATTCATGAGGTTTTTGATATATTGTTTTCATTTGATTGCTGCCCAATACCATATTATAACCTAGTCTATATTAATTTAACCCCTTAAGGACCAGGCTCATTTTCACCTTAAGGACCAGGCCATTTTTTGCAAATCTGACCAGTGTCACTTTATGTGCTCATAACTTTAAAACGCTTTGACTTACCCAGGCCGTTCTGAGACTGTTATTTCGTCACATATTGTACTTCATGACACTGCTAAAATTGGGTCAAAAAAGTTAATTTTTTTGCATAAAAAAAATACAATTTTTACCAAAAATTTTGAAAAATTAGCAAATTTCAACGTTTCAGTTTCTCTACTTCTGTAATACATAGTAATACCCCCAAAAATTGTGATGACTTTACATTCCCCATATGTCTACTTCATGTTTGTAGCATTTTGGGAATGATATTTTATTTTTTGGGGATGTTACAAGGCTTAGAAGTTTAGAAGCAAATTTTGAAATTTTTCAGAAATCTTCAAAATCCCACTTTTTATGGACCAGTTTGATATGGTTCTGGATCTGACTCCAATATAGTCAGTGAAGATTGATGTATTGCTCCGAATGGTATAAAATGATTGGCATACGTACGCCTTGAAAGAGATCACACACAGACTGTCACAGAGAAGTCAGTCAATGCAAGATGCTGCGTTTATTGAGATTACATGATTTTTTATAGCAAAAAAGAGGAACTTTATGACTCGGCTAATTTGATGATCTAATTGTCACATTACTAAGTCCCATGACAAGGTATCACATTATCACTCCATACTTTAGCAATGTCAGCACTATGTCAGCAATTTCAATATCATAAAGTGTTTAGTAAGGGATTATTAAGGGAGCTGGCTGCTACTTCAGGGGCCATTTTGTTTGTTAAGCAAACTGTTAGATATAATACAAGCAAGTATACATTTGATACTAGATATATAGATATATGATTCCACAACAGTCCCCCCTTGTAGACTTGATTGTAGACTTGATTGTAGACTTTCCCTAAACCTAGCGAATCCCCTGGCATACCATTCGTATCCTCTTCACCCACAGTGGCGACAACTTATCCCTTGTGAATAAGTTCCCGATTGAGCGGACTTCTGGTAATACCCTGGGATTCATTTGTCCCTAATTTTCATCATCTCTTGGATCTTCAGGCCTGGGTGGAGGAGCTTCATCCGCGGGAGTTGGAGAAGGCGGGGGTGTCGGGAATGTAGGGGGTGTCGGGAATGCAGGGACGACATCCACATCTATTGCGGTGCTAGCCATTTGTTCATAGAGAAGTAGTATGGCTCCTCAGCAGGCTTCTTTCTGTTGGTGATACGGTTAATGCAGGAAACAACAAATTTGATAAATATGTAGATTACCATCAATATTAGGGCTATCTGTAATATTCCCTGAATTATTCCCATCGTCCATCCACTAATTCCCTTGAACCAGTTACTGGGATTAAGGAATGAGAAAGTGTCAGACCACCATGTTGACTTATCTGCACTGTGAGCCTCTAGCCATTCATCACGTATCTCACTCATCTTTTCCAAACCAGCTTTTACTTGTAGATTACCTTGTGGATCGATATAATGGCAGCATGCAGTACCTACTACCTGACACATACCTCCATCCTTTGCAGTCAAGTAGTCTAATACTAAAGTGTGTTGATTAGTGACTATGATGAGCTGATTCTGGACAACATTAGATGTATTCATCAGTTTCATAATTTCCCAAATCTGATCATCCAAGTAGTCGGTAGCCATTACTAGCTTGTCATATGTTTGTGTAAGCATAGGATAGATTAATAGAGTACTAAAGAACTTGTTGGCACCACTCATTTCCACAAGATGGGGTTTTCCATTTGGTCTAGGAATGTTATCTGCGGCTCTTTTATATAAGGTGTGTTTGGGGATAGCATTGACATTTAATTTTCCATGAGGCAGTGTAAAAGTGGCTGGTGTGAGCCTAGCAATTGTACATAAACCTTTGAAATCCGAAGGGAGCCATTTATATGCCCTGTGTCCACATACTAGGTATATATTTTTTGGGACCGAAACCACTGTGCTATTGAACAAACGAGTGATTAAGTGGGCTAATTTGATACCTTCTGCTAGTTTTTTGCCCCTTTTCTTGACCCTCTGTGGTTTTACTAGTTATCCCTATTGTCAAGTCCCTTACACTGCGCCGGGCGCAGGCCAGATCACCACTTGCTTCAGCATATATACCAATGCACTGTACTGGACTGTCTGGGTTGGAATCATTACAGCCTGATCTGTTATGGGAACTGAAAACCATACCATGGGTTTGTACCTGTAGGCAGTAACAGTGGGTCCAATTTGGGAAGCAGGATACATTGCTCCACATATAGTCATTCCAGGGCATATTGCTATTCTGAGCTGAGGGTCCTGTTCTGTTTATCATTAGCCATGGGGACCCATCCCATGCTACTACTATTAGGGAAGCTTTTATACAACACTTGATGATGTTTGACAAACTTATTGTCCCACCCGTCATCATCCATTTCTGCCGGGGGAGGAATGTATGCACTGGTGAGTGTCATCAGTGCTAGCAGATAAAAGAAAATCATTTTGTTATTTCTGAATCTGGCGGGTTCTTTATCCTTTTGCAGTGAGAGGCGTGGATCCAGGTGGATCTCCCTTCGAGCTTTACAGAAGTTGGAGTGGTCAGTAGTACTTGGTAAGGCCCCTCGAAGCGTGGTTCTAGGGTACTTCTGACGTGTTTCTTGACCACTACCCACTCTCCTGGTTTCAGAGTGTGGCTGCCTTCTAGGGAGTCAGGATCTGGAATGGAAGAAAAGACTTGCACATGGATGTTAGACAACTGTTTGCTCAAAGCTATCACATACTTTGCAACAGATTCATAATGCATTTGCAACTGTTGAGGGAAGTACAGCCCCATCCGGGGTCCCGACCCAAACAATATCTCATGTGGAGTCAGCTTATGGGGAGGTTTGGGAGTGTGTCTGACTGCAAAGAGTGCTATTGGTAAACACTGAACCCAATTGAGCCCTGTCTCCCTAGTCATTTTCAGCATTTTTGACTTTAATACCCCATTCAGTCTCTCGACTTTGCCGCTACTTTGGGGTCTGTAAGGGGTGTGGAATGCCAGGTGTGACCCTACCATCTTCCAGACCTCTTGGGTTAGGTTAGCAGTGAATGCTGGGCCCTGATCACTCTCAATGACCTCAGGTACCCCGTACCTACAGACAGTTTCCTGTATCAATTTTTTAGCAGTAGTTGTTGCTGTCTGATTCCTGACGGGGTAGGCTTCTGGCCACCCAGAGAACATGTCTACCACTACTAACACGTATTGAAACCCTTGGCACATTGGCATCTGGATATGATCAATCTGGATCCTCTGGAAGGGGTATAAGGCTTTTGGGAGACATTTTTTTGGCGTGGGCTCAGTCCTACCTGGATTGCATTGGGCACAGATTAAACATGACTGGACATATTTCACTAGTACAGGAGTGATTCCTGGGGCTACCCATATTTTATCGATGAGCTCTTTCATTATCGTCTTAGATTGATGAGTGGGCCCATGGGCCACAGAGGCTATTACAGGATAGAGTGCTCTAGGCAAGCACACTTTCTTCCCTTGTGTCCAAAGTCCGGATTCTTCTTCCAGGGCTGACTCCTTTAGCCAGGTTTCCTTTTCTGAGCGGGTGGCTTGCTTCTGCATCTGTTTCAGTAGATCCCATGATATTTCTTGTTGCTTGACATCCGGTTGTGCTAACATGATTTTATCTGGCTGTGCTCTTTCCTCTTCCATTGCTGCCTGTTTGGCTGCTTGGTCCGCCAATGCATTTCCTTTGGCTTCTGGTGTGTCAGCACGGGTATGTGCCTTTACTTTGATTACTGCTACTTTGGTGGGCAGGAGTACTGCAGTCATCAAAGCCTCCACTGCTAAAGCATGTTTAATTGGGGTTCCTGCTGCTGTAATGTAATCTCTGGCCTTCCATATTATTCCGAAATCATGAACTACTCCAAAAGCATATCTGGAGTCTGTGTAGATGTTAGCAGTGGAGTCTTTTGCTATGAGGCAGGCCTCAGTAAGAGCTATGAGTTCAGCCTCTTGTGCTGACTGGTCTGGGCGCAATTGCCTTGCACACAGTACTTCATACTCACTAGTAACTGCCATGCCTGTATGGAATTTCCCTTTGTCATCGGCATACCTTGAACCGTCTACAAAGAGTGTCCAGTGTGGGTTTTGCAAAGGAGTATCCTGTATTGATGGTGGAGTTCCTACTTCAGCTTCCATCATTGTAATGCAATCATGTTCTTGTTCTTTGTAAAGAGAGTCGGTTGAGGCCCATAGTTCTTCTTCCTGAAGATCTTCTTCAGCACGTAGATCAATAAAATCTTCAGAATCTCCATCTGCAGTATACTCCCCCCTTGGGAGAGGAAGGAGTGCAGCAGGATTGAGGATGTGGCATCTCTGGATGGTGACATTATCTGGCAGAAGCAGGCTACACTGGAGCCTGAGGTGGCGTTGTGCAGTGAGGTGTTTAGGTTGTGTTTGTTGCAGGATAGCTGAGATGTCATGGGGAGCCATGATGGTGAGTGGGTGTCCCAGGACGATGTCAGCTGTAGCGTTCAGGAGAGAACTAGCAGCATGAACGGCCCTGACACAGGAAGGGGTAGCTCTGGCTACAGGGTCTAGACGTTTTGAGAAGTAGCCTAGAGGTCTACTACGACCTCCATGGCTCTGGGTGAGAACTCCAGTGGCATGACCCTGACGTTCCATGACATAAAGGCGAAAGGGAAGCTGATAGTTAGGGATGCCAAGAGCTGGGGCAGTGACAATGATTTGTTTGAGGGATTGGAATGCTTTTATGGCTTCTGCAGTCATTTGGAAAGGGACAGTAGCAATACGGGGTATGCAATCAAATAGTGGCTGCATCAGAACGGATGCATCAGGGATCCATGGTCTACAGTATGAAATGAGTCCCAGAAAGGTTTGCAGTTGGTGAGGGGTATCTGGCAGTGGGATGTCTGAGACTGCTTTCTTTCTGGCATCCGTAAGATGCTTACTGCCTTGTGAGATGCAGTGACCTAGGAAAACAACTTTTGGAAGACACAACTGTAATTTAGAACGTGAGACTCTGCATCCAGCATCCGCCAGGTAGGCAAGAAGTGAGGCAGATGAGTTCAGGCAGACGGGGTGTGAGTCAGCACAGAGGAGTAAATCATCGACATATTGTAAGAGTTCCACCTCTGGGTGATCTGCTTGCCATGGTTGTAAGATGGATGCCATTGCTTTGCTAAAGCAGGAAGGACTATTATGAGCTCCTTGAGGCAACACCGTCCAGGTGTATTGTTTTCCATCATGTGTAAAAGCAAAGAGAAATTGGGAGTCTTCATGTAATGGGACAGAGAAAAAGGCATTTGCTAGATCAATGACAGTAAAGATAGCAGCCACAGGAGGAATGCTAGCAAGCAAAGTGTGGGGATTTGGTACAATGGGGGTTTCAAAGACCGTAGCCTCATTAACTGCTCTGAGGTCTTGTACCATGCGATATACAGGAGGCTGTCCCTTCACACTCTTCTTTTTAATTGGGTATAAGGGAGTGTTACATGGTGAGGTGGTAATTTTAATAGCTCCATTTGCAAGAAGAGCCTGTATCTGGAGGGTGATAGCATCTCTCTGGGAAATGGAGAGAGGGTATTGTGCTTTATAAGGCAGTAAGTTAGGATTCTTCAAGGTTACAGTGACTGGCGGGACTTTGAGACGCCCAATGTCTTGGGGACCTTTGGTCCAAAGGGTATCAGGGATGAGGTGCAAAATGCTTTGCAGCGAATCCCCTTGTTCATGTGATTCAAGTGACTGGGATTTTAATGCCATTAGGAGGCAGGTTTCTTCAGGACTCAATGCCGTACCTAAAACAACTGTACCATTTTCCTTGAACTGGATGTTGGCCCGTATTTTCTGAAGAAAATCTGAGCCTAATAGGTTATAAGGACATGTCTGGCTTACAACAAATTGTGACATTACTCCAGTGGGCAGATGTAACTGTGGAGATTGGCTTTGGGATTTAGTGGAGGGAGTAATCAAGAGAGGCTTAGTAACAGGGTTGTGCTGGGTGACCCCTTCTAAACCAGAGCAGGGTAAATGCATATCTGTGAGCCAGGAAGGGAGTATGGCGTTCTCACATAACACACTGCGGGCTGCACCAGTGTCTACAAGGAATGAGAGTTCCTTCCCTGCCACATCGAGGGTGATTCGAGGGGCGGGGCCTGCAGGAGGGGCAGAGACTGCCATACACGGGGTGTCCCCTCCCAGCAACACTGGTTTGCCAACGTCCTAGTGGGATGGAGCTGGCCATGGAGGAGGAGTTCCTCTTTGGCTCTGATCTGCTGGCCACAGATGTTTGGAGCGACAGTTTCTCTTAATGTGCCCTGGTTTGCCGCACCCATAACAGACACGGGGGGGCGGGGGTCTTTCCTCTCTTTCTTCTCCCGTCATGACTGCCATGACTGATATGCGGGATTTCTTTGTACTACTCTCCAGCCCTTTTGCAACTTGTTCTAAAATTTCCAATGTTAATGATTTCCATTCTGGGCGACAGGTTACAAGAGCTTTGTTCAGATCTGGCCTAAGGCCATCTACAAATGACCGTGCTAGGAGTCTTAAGTGCACAGGTTCATTTGGACTGAATCCCATATCTTTATAGTTTTGTTTAACTCTTTGTACAAACTTTTCTACTGACTCTGCTTTATCCTGCACCATGTCTTGCAGGGTCGTGGACTGCTCTGCTAGTCTGTCTTTCGCCCACTTATATAATTGCTGAATGAAATCACGGCCAGATTCTGAATCACGAGTGTCATAATTTGCTCCAGGGAGTTCTGGTTGGCGTATGTGATCCATTATAAGTGAAGAAAATTCACCAGTTTTATTTTGCACAATACTTTGCAAGTCTGACCAAGTACACCCGTAGGTTTGATAAACTTGTGCCAATTTTCTATAAAAGGGCATAGGGTGTGTATCTGGGTCAGGCATGAGGTTCACTATGGTGAACAACTGCTGGGGGGTAAAGGACACATACTTAGGTGGCCCGACTGGGCGAGTGTTCAAGTATATTTCCCTTAAGGCTTCAAGATTTCCTTGTCCTATGTTATGGATCTCTCTTTGCAGCTCTGTAATTTGGTTTTGAAAAGACTCATTCATTGCTCTTGCTGCACCCTGCTGGCTACTTAGGGTAATATCAGAAAATTGTCCAAGGTGCGGTGGGGGGCTGCGATATCCCGGGGTTTGTGCTGCAGCACCTGGTGCATAGTCCACTGTCTGCTGTGAGTCTTCCCCTGCATCTTCCTTTTGTTTCTCCCCATCCTCATCTTCCTGATCTACAGCACCACTACCTCCTACCATTATATGAGCTGGAGCTATGGGCTGACTGGGTAGCATGTAGGTGCCGTCAGGATTTACAAGTGGGTATATAGTAGTGACTTGTGGCATGACAGAAAGAGCAGGGTTTGGGGAGATTACAAGTCCAGCCTTGGGCGTTGGCTGAGGACAAGATGGCGTCACTGCTGGGACTGGTGAGACGTGCTGGGGGGCTAAAAGAGCATGATTATGTGGGCGTGGAGCACCACAGGCTAAGCACGTATCACGGGGGGCAGGGTTCTGCTGACCACAATGTGTACAAGTCCAACTTCCCCTTTTTCTTTCAGCTGCGCCACTGTTATAGGGCGGTGGCTGTTCCTGTACTAAGACTGGGCCAGGCCGATAGTAATGGAGTCCTGATTTTTCATCAAACATTGCTTCTCCTTTTGTCTGTTCAAATTCTTTGCTACAGTCCAGCCATACCCTGACTGTATCTATCAACTTATCATCATTCAATTTGCCTCTTTTCTCAGTCAACATGTCTGCCACATAGCAGAACACAATACACCTCCTTTTGCAATACCATAATTCTTTTCTAACTTGCTTAGTCCTTTGACATAACCTTTTCCTCTCCGGTCCGCCACGTACTGTTCAGGTGAACAATAGCCCTTCGGGACACTATTTCGGTTACCCATTTTTTTCAAAACAACACGTTCTGGAGCCTTCAACACGTTCTGGAGCCTTCACTTACTGACTGTCTCTGATAGTTGGATTAGCACAGACACTGACAAACAAACACCTTGAGCTTGAGATTAACACACCACTGGGTTATCAGCAAGCCGTCTCCTTCCCTTCTACTATTTCTTGGGGTTACACACCAGGGTTACCCCTCAATGTAGGCACTTTAGGAGACTTCTATTGTTCTGTCAGTCTATGCCTCTCCTTTCTCCCAGAGACCAGAGAAACCGACCATACACAAAAAAGTAATAAAACACAATACATCAAGCTTATCAATACAATGGGGTTCTTACTTTCATGCCCCTGAGGATGCCTCACTGTCGGTGCACCCCTCCCTAGAACAAATATGGATAGACTAAGCCAAGGGACACAGAATAGGTAAGATGAATATATTTTCTCACCTCTTATTACGGGCTGCGCAGTCCCGGTGTCCGTTGGCTTGTCTCTCTGGATCCAGTCTCTGGGGGTACGCCAGCAGGAGGTCCAATCCTCAGGCCCCACGTCGTTTGGCGCCAACTGATATGGTTCTGGATCTGACTCCAATATAGTCAGTGAAGATTGATGTATTGCTCCGAATGGTATAAAATGATTGGCATACGTACGCCTTGAAAGAGATCACACACAGACTGTCACAGAGAAGTCAGTCAATGCAAGATGCTGCGTTTATTGAGATTACATGATTTTTTATAGCAAAAAAGAGGAACTTTATGACTCGGCTAATTTGATGATCTAATTGTCACATTACTAAGTCCCATGACAAGGTATCACATTATCACTCCATACTTTAGCAATGTCAGCACTATGTCAGCAATTTCAATATCATAAAGTGTTTAGTAAGGGATTATTAAGGGAGCTGGCTGCTACTTCAGGGGCCATTTTGTTTGTTAAGCAAACTGTTAGATATAATACAAGCAAGTATACATTTGATACTAGATATATAGATATATGATTCCACAACAAGTTCAGGTTTGAAGTCATATTGTGAGGCTTAGATAATAGAAACCTCCCAAAAATGCCCCATTCTAGAAACTACACCCCTCAAGGTATTCAAAACTGGGTTTACAAACTTTTGTTAACCCTTTAGGTCTCCCACAAGAGTTAATGGCAGATGGAGAAACAATTTTGAAATTTCTATTTTTTGGAAAATTTTCCAATATAATCAATTTTTTCCAGGAGTAAAACAAGGGTTAACTGCCAAACAACACTCAAAATGGGTTGCCCTGATTCTGTAGTTTGCAGAAACACCCCATATGTGGTCGTAAACTACTATTTGGCTAAACGGCAGGACATAGAAGAAGGGGAACGTCATATGGTTTTTGGAAGGCAGATTTTGCTGAACTGGTTTATTTACATCATGTACCCTTTCAAGCCCCCTGATGCACCCCTAGAGTAGAAACTCCATAAAAGTGACCCCATCTAGGAAACTACGGGATAAGGTGGTTGTTGTTTTGGGACTATTTTTGGGGTAAATTTGATTTTTGGTTGCTCTATATTACTCTTTTTTGAGGCAATGTAACAAAAAAATTAAATTCTAAAATTGTTTCTACATTCGCTATTTAGTTTTGTGGAACACCTAAAGGGTTAACATAGTTTGTAAAGTAACTTTTGAATACCTTGAGGGGTGTAGTTTCTTAGATGGGGTCACTTTTTTGGAGTTTCTAGTCTAGGCTACATCAGGGGGGGCTTCTAATGGGACATGGTGTAAAAAAAAAAAACTGTTCATCAAAATCTGCCTTCCAGAAACCATATGGAGTTCCCTTCGTTCTATGCCCTGCCGTGCGGCTATATAGCCATTTACGACCACATATGGGGTGTTTCTGCAAACTACAGAATCGGGGCAATAAATATTTAGTTTTGTTTGGCTGTTAACCCTTGCTTTATTACCGGCAAAATGGATTCAAATTGAAATTTTGCCCAAAAATGGGTGTTTTGGCAGTTTTTATTTTATATTTTTAACACCGTTCATCTGAGGCGTTTGGTCAAAGGTTATTTTTATAGCGACGACTTTTACGCACGCGACGATGCCCAATATGTATGGCTCTCAGACTTTGGAGACACTAAGCAGGCATCCTAAAACTGCGGCCCTCCAGATGTTGTAAAACTACAATTCCCACCATGCCCTGCTGATGGCTGTAGGTTGTCTGGGCATGCTGGGAGTTATAGTTTTACAACATCTGGAGGGCCGCAGTTTGAGGATGCCTGCACTAAAACTAATATTTTTGGGGGAAAGAAAAATTGTTTCTGTGTCTCCAAAGTCTGAGAGCCATAGTGTTTTATGTTCTCTAGTGAACTGTTGGGGATTATACAAATTTAGTACTCCATGGAAGTGTGATACTCCCTGAAGCAATCGATAATGCAGAGGCCCGGATGATCGGGGCACGTGTCACATTGAGTAGTGGTGTCCTTCCGTATCCCCCTCTTGTGACACACTCTGCACTTTTTTTGGGTTCGTCCCTTCTTTCCAGTATGGGGGACCACACCTGGAAAGTGTTGGCCAGGGACGATCCGGGCGCCTCCAGTTCCTGAGGTACTCCGGCCTGCTCTTTCCCGGTCCGAAAAGATCGGGTCCTTGAGGACTGCCTCATAGAATTGGAGGAATGTCCCTGTGCTGCCAGCGCTTCGGGATAGTACAAAAGAGTTGTACATGGCAACCTGCACCAAGTAGACCGCAACTTTTTTGTACCATGCCCGGGTTTTGCGCATGGCGTTATATGGCGTGAGGACTTGATCAGAGAGATCAACTCCTCCCATATACCGATTGTAGTCGACGATACAATCGGGCTTGAGGACCGTTGCCGTGGTACCTCGCACAGAGACTGGGGTGGTGCGGTTACCGTGGATTGTGGACAGCATAAGGACATCCCTCTTGTCCTTATACCTGACCAGCAACAGGTTTCCACTGGTAAGGGCACGGGTCTCACCCCTGGGGATAGGTACCTGGAGGGGGTAGGCAGGGAGGCCGCGTTGATTTTTCCGCACGGTCCCACAAGCGAACGTGGATCTGGCGGCAAGGGACCTGAACAAGGGAATGCTGGTATAAAAGTTATCCACGTACAAGTGGTAACCCTTATCCAGCAGTGGGTACATAAGGTCCCACACGAGTTTCCCGCTAACACCCAGAGTGGGGGGACATTCTGGGGGTTGAATACGGGAATCTCGCCCCTCGTACACACGAAATTTGTAAGTGTACCCTGAGGTACTCTCACAAATTTTGTATAGCTTCACGCCATACCTCGCCCGCTTTGTGGGAATATATTGGCGGAAACTGAGTCTCCCCTTGAACGCAACGAGAGACTCATCAACCGCGACCTCCCTTCCAGGTACGTAGGCCTGCTGAAATGTGGCCCCAAAGTGATCGATGACCGGCCGTATCTTATACAGCCGGTCATAGGCAGGATCACCTCGGGGTGGACATGCTGCATTATCGGAATAATGCAGACATTTCCGGATGGCCTCAAACCGGGAACGTGTCATGACCATACTGTACAGTGGGGTCTGGTACAGGATGTCCCCACTCCAGTATTGCCTGACACTGGGTTTTTGGACTAGACCCATATGCAGCACGAGGCCCCAAAATGTCCTCATTTCGGCTGCACTGACCGGCGTCCAGCCACCGGGTCTAGCCAAAAATGAGCCTGGGTTTTGAGCGACGAACTGTTGGGCGTACAGATTCGTCTGCTCCACCATCAAAAGGGGAGGGCAAGTGGCAGGGGGGTCTGGGTTAGTGTTAGATGGATAGAAGGAAGTTTGGAATAAAAGTACTTTTTTTTTTTTTTTTTTCCTAACTAACTTTTCCCTTCTTTCCCTGCCTAACGGTGCCTCTCCCTCACTGACCCTAACCTACCTGGGTGGCGATGGGTGCAGGAGGGTGATGGATGCCGATTAGGGGGGACACAGGAGCTGGTGCTGGACGATGCTGCACGGTCAGGGTGCTGGACAGGAAGAGGAGGGGAGAGAGGAGCGCAGGAAGTTTGAATCTCGCGCCTCTCTCCCCTGCACCAATCAGCACCCTGGACAGCGGCGTTCAGCACCAGGGCCAGCACCACCTCCTCAAATCCTCGGACTGCGATTGGTGGTGTATAATTACGCCACCGATCGCAGTCTTTTTCCGGTTCATTGGGTCACAGGACACCCGAATGGACCGGAAACGCAGAAAACCGCAGGTCTGAATTGACCTGCGGTTTTCTGCGATCGCCGATACGGGGGGGGTTAAATGACCCCCCCCCTGCGTTGTTACGGGATGCCGGCTGAATGATTTCAGCCGGCGTCCCGTTCCGATTAACCCCCGCAGCGCCGGAATGCCGATTTTAAGTCAGGACGTACCGGTACGTCCTGTGTCCTTAAGGACTCGGGAAATAGGGCGTACCGGTACGTCCTATGTCCTTAAGGGGTTAATAACAAAGTAACCAAACAAAATAAAAAACAAAATAAAAATATAAAACAAAAATGAAGATAAAAATAAAGATATAATATTTCACTCTCTTCATTCATCTCGCATCTTGTATATTAAATGCCAATTCAATGTAGTCCATCACCCCAAAGCAACATATGCGTATCTTCCTGAATTAATAGTTCATAGTGGGATAAGGTGAGGAGATTTTATATAAATATTCCCCGGTCCATGTGATTTCATATGTTGTGTTCCGATCATCCTACAGGAATTTATTTTTATTTTTATTGGCTAGGTGAGTCAAGTTGATCTGAGCACCTTTGTCGCAACAGTACCTAGGAGAGCCACCTTATCAATATTCATCAATCTCTTTATGTATGCATATCGTAGAGTTTTGTTTAAAAAATTGGCCAGAACATCGTTGGGAACATGCCACAGACCTTCTGAAAGCTTTGGCTGTCTCGCTTGTTTCTGCCTCTGCATTTAATCCCAGACAGTGTCACTGATGTTAAGAACATAATTGAATAAGCATCCCACCATTGTTACTCACAGTAGAAAATAACAGATTTGAAGCAAATGGAATGCTAACCTTGTTCACCTGGTAGTAGCAGAGGCCACGGCTCAAAGCCTTTATTAGAAATGCAGGTTTTATTGTAATTTACAAGAATATTGGCTCGGCATGATGTGCAATTCAATAGATTTGGGCCAGTGCAATGCATTTTGTAGTTATATCACTGGTTAAGCTTCATAAACCTGGCATATAAATGATGCTGTAGTCAGCATTCTATATATTTTTTTTAAGCATTTCAATCTCACATTTTTATGGCATATATATCCACATGATATACTGTAATTTTATGATAAGGGAACTTCTCGCCTCTGTGGACAATTCCTTATTTAGAGAATGGTGTTTCCCAACCTCCTTCATGAGGTGGCAGCTGCATCCTGGTGGCTGAACTCTTGCTTAGCATATTATGTAATGCCCATACAAATGTGGATATACCATAAAATGTCTGAGATGAGAATACAACCAGTGAAATATGGCAGCAGGTAGCACTAGAAAGATCTACACTTATCTGTCACTTGGTTAACTTACACTATACCACCACCATGGTATTAAGATCTTTAACAGCTTTACAGGCAGGCGGTTATATAAAGGAATACTATAATAAAATAAGTTATCCAGTGAATGATTCATGATAATAAACCAGTATATATCTGGGAAGGCGATTCCTGTGAAGAATCACACAAGAAAGCACCAATGTGGATAAATGGAAACGTAAAGGAAAACACTAATGACAAAAATAAACCATTAAAATCACTAAAACAGGAGGGTAGCAAGGAAGCATTGAAAAATTATAAGGAAAAAAATAGAATATGTAAAAGAGAAATAAAAGCAGCCAACATGGAGACAGAGAGATTTATTTGCCAAAAGAGCAAACTAACACAAAAATATTCTACAATTATCTAAATAATAAAAAGGATAAATCTGAAGGTGTCGGCCCTTTACAAAAATATGAGGGGGAGTTGCAGAGAGCGATGAGGAGAAAGCAAAACTATTAAATATTTTTTTCTCCACTGTATTTACTGATGAAAATGAACTGTCAGATGCAAAGTAAATTTCCCATTAAAAATGGCCTGTCAGACCCAGGAAGAAGTGCAGCAGCATCTTAAAAAGATTAAAAGAATAAACAAATCGCCGGGACCAGATGGCATATACCACTGTATCCTAAGAGAATTAAGTAATGTCATAGCCAGACCCTTATTTAAGGACTGTATAATGACAGGGAGTGTTCCACAGGATTGGTGATTAGCAAATTTGGTGCCAATATTCAAAAAGGGGTCCAAAACAGAGCCTGAAAACTATAGGCCAGTAAGTTTAACATCTGTCGTGGGTAAACGGTTTAAAGGTTTTCTAAGAGATGCTATCTTGTAGTACCTCAATGAATATTTTTGTCAGTTTCTATGTGGAGGTAAGTTCTAGACTTGATGAGTCATCTGATACTGTGCCACATAAAAGGATAGTATATAAAATCAGAATGCTTGGACTGGGAGAAAATGTCTGTATGTGGGTAAGTAACTGGCTCAGTGATAGAAAACAGTGGGTGGTTATTAACAGTACACACTCAGATTGGGTCACGGTCACTTGTGGGGTACCACAGGGGTCACTGTCACTAGTGGGGTACCACAGGGGTCAGTATTATTTTAGCATTAGCACCTTTCCGCCTTTATTATTATTATTTTTTTAATACAAAGCCACTAAGTGTTCCTTTAATGGAGTTTCTAGTTTTTCTTCTTTTAAATATTATCTCCTCTGTTACCTTGTTGATTCCCTTTATGTATTTAAAAGTTTCTATCATATCCCCTCTGTCTTGTCTTTCTTCCAAGCTATACATGTTAAGGTCTTTAATCTTTCCTGGTAAGTTTTATCCTGCAATCCATGTACTAGTTTAGTAGCTCTTCTCTGAACTCTCTCCAAAGTTCTATCAAAATCCTTCTGGAGATATGGTCTCCAGTACTGTGCACAATACTCCAAATGAGGTCTCACTAGTGCTCTGTAAAGTGGCATGAGCACCTCCTTTTTTCTACTGGTAATGCCTCTCCCTATACACCCAAGCATTCTGCTAGCATTTCCTGCTGCTCTATGACATTGTTTGCCTACCTTTTAAGTCTTCTGAAATAATGACCCCTAAATCCCTTTCCTCAGATACTGATGTTAGGACTGTATCACTGATTTTATATTCTGCTCTTGGGTTTTTATGCCCCAGTTGCATTATCTTGCACTTATCAACATTACATTTTAGTTGCCAGATTTTTTACCATTCCTCTAGTTTTCCTAAATCCTTTTCCATTTGGTGTATCCCTCCAGGAACATCAACCTTGTTACAAATCTTTGGGTCACCAGCAAAAAGACACACCCTACCATCGAGGCCTTCTACAATTTCGCTGATAAAGATATTAAACAATATGGGTCCCAGAAAAGATCCCTGAGGTACCCCACTGGTAACAAGACCATGGTCTGAATATACTCCATTGACTACAACCCTCTGTTGTCTGTCCATCAGCCACTGCCTAATCCATTCAACAATATGGGAGTCCAAGCACAAAGACTGCAATTTATTGATAAGACTTCTATGTGGGACAGTATCAAAAGCCTTACTAAAGTCTAGATAAGCGATGTACACTGCACCTCCACCATCTATTATTTTAGTCACCTAATCAAAAAAAATCAATAAGATTAGTTTGACATGATCTCCCTGAAGCAAACCCATGCTGTTTTTCATCTTTCAATGCATGAGATTTTTAGATGTTCCACAATCCTCTCCTTAAGTATGGCTTCCATTAATTTCCCCACTATTGATGTCAGGCTTACTGGCCTATAGTTGCCCGATTCCTCCCTACTACCTTTCTTGTGAATGGGCACAACATTTGCTAATTTCCAATCTTTTGGGATGACTCCTGTTACCAGTGATTGGTTAAATAAATCTGTTAATGGTTTTGCTAGAACATCGCTAAGCTCTTTTAATAATTTTGGGTGTATCCCATCAGGCCCCTGTGACTTATTTGTATTAATTTTAGACAGTTGACTTAGAACCTCTTCCGCTGTAAAGACACATGCATCAAAAGATTCATTAGTCTACCTTCCTAACTGAGGTCCTTCTCCTTCATTTTCTTTAGTAAAAACTGAACAGAAGTATTCATTGAGGCAGTCAGCTAGTTCTTTATCTTCTTCCATATACCTTCCTTCTTTTGTTTTTAATTTGGTAATTCCTTGTTTTAGTTTCCTTTTTTCATTTATGTATCTGTATTTCTTGGCAGAAAATCTTGTATTGTTTTATGGCTCATTAATATCAAATCCATCCAAGCTATTGTTGCTGTGAGAATGATTGTGTCAAAACTTAGTCATCTGTTTGTATGAACTTACCAGATAGGTGACTGTTCCAAAATATAAAGACCTTTTTACTACCCAGAATTTATCTCCAAGTTTACCATCCTGACCAGCAACAATGACCTTCACTTTAAGTGTTACTATTAGAAACATAAGGTTGTAATGTAGAATATACACATAGAAGATACAAAAAATAAATAAAACATTCTAGCAATTACTCCCTTTTATACCTTCTCTCCTTGATCCTAATCTGTCTCTTTCATAATCATAAAAATAAATAGATGCAGAATTTTCCTATTTCTGTCCCAGGGATCATCTATTTTCCCCTACTTCTCATAATTTTCGATAACATGTGTGTCTGGCTGTATGGTAACTGGTTGCAGCAACTACCTCCCCAACTGCTATCAGAGATAGTAGACATAAAGCTCTGCCTACCATAATCATCTGCGAGCTGGAAACGGAAAGGACTGTATTTGTATTGTGACATAACAGACAACCACTAGATAGGTGAAGATTAAATAGGTTCTCATGAGAATCAGCCTAGTTTGTTAAATTTTCAGCTTAAGGGTATGTTCACACCGGGTGACTGGCTGTCGCTCCTTAGGATTTGAGGAGTTTGCTGCAGATTCGTAGCAAAAGTAGAAGTTAATTTTGCTCTGCTGAACTGATGACTTGTGAGATGCAGCCTAAAGGCTAAAATAAACAACCCATAAATATATGTAATATTCACTACTTAAAGGGGTTGTGCAGGGGTTTATATTGATGATAGGTCATCAATATCAGATCAGCAGGGGTCTGACTCGCGGCATTCCTGTCTATCAGGTGTTTGAAGAGGAGGTGGCACCCGTACAAGCACTGCTTCCTCTTCAAGATAACACTGCGTTTCGTCTCACCTTACCTGCCTTTAGGCCCACTTTGTGGATTCGGGTATTCTTCTCTTCTATTTTAATCACATAGAATTGAATAAAGTAGAACCCCTATAGGTAGACTGATGATGGCACCCAAGGCAAAGAGTGATCAGTTTGCAACTGGGGGTACACCAGACAGGCTATCTGGTGTATTTATACCCCAATGTACTTGAATACTGAGGCTGAACTCAGTCCCTCAAGGGAGATTGGGAGAGATTGCTATATCAGCCCTGTCTTAGTTGCGAAACTTCATTCATTGCTGGAACAGAGTCCCTATTCATCCATCATTCCTCATTCACAGTTTGGTATCACCCATATAGAAATTGCTGCTGTCTGACTCTAGAGATTGCCCATATTTTACGCCATTGCTGTCCTGTTGCTAGATAGAGCTGGATGTGCATGCTCGACGCGTTTCTCCACGTGTGTGGATCATCAGGAGAAAACATAGAGCATTAGTAGCAATATTAAGTACCAGCCACTGATAGTGTGAGAAGGCACCAGTTAAAGAAAACAAAGATGCCAGCGGCACTGAATATTGCTACTAATATTATTACCACATAGTGACACGTCAGATTGGCAAAATTAGGCTTCGTCAGGAAGGGAGTAAATCGCCTGGTCTGGAAGTGGTTAAAAAGTGCTAAATTTGGCGTGAGACATAGGGTTCATGCAAACTACTGTATTTTGCATCTGTGTCCAATTCTTTTTTGTGTGCAAATTGCACACAGACCCATTTATGTCTATGGACTCTAAATCATCCGTGTACTGTCCACATCTGTACGTCCATTCCACAAATTATAGTTCCGTATCGCGGACAAGAATAGTAATTTCTAGCGATGGGAGAGAGAAAAATACAGATCGGCACACGAAAGGTATTCATATTTTGCAGACTGCAATACAGACACAGGCATGTGCATGTGGCGAGGGCGTCACAAAATGGCAGTTTCTGCAGAATCTGCAACTCATTTTAGAAAATTGGTGTGGAATAATGATACATTCCCTCAATGTGTGTATATTTGAAATCATTATACCCTGGAGAATAAGAGGATTCATTTCTGTGGTAAAGGTTAGACTATTGGGTAAAAAAATAAAAACAACACCACCAACAAATGTTTGAGAAAGCAAATCAATTTTGATGCAACAGAAAAATATCAGCATGTCCTGCAAAAATAAGATCTGTGGTCCTGAAAAGGTTAAACTACTTCTTTATTATAGCTGCAGATACCTCATCAAGTGACTTTCCCCTTCTGTAAAAACTGAAAAGTGGGAAGATGACAGCCATTACAGAGGCAGTCAAGTAGCGCAACTAAAACTAGCAGACATAAAAATAAAATGATGCAGAGTCAGTGGAAATGACAATAGGAACATTACAAATGCTATAGTGTTATAGATGAATGTGGGTAGACATAATAAATCACACAGAGGTGTAGCGCAAAGTTGGTTCAGATATATACACACTGCGCAAATAGTGTTTGCATAGTGGAAAGTGGTGTTGACTTGAAAATAGGAAGATGCAGTGACCCTCGGTGCAGGCAGAACAGATGTTATGTTTCAGAGAGCAATCTTTGTGTAATTTGGTACATGAGCTCTATAGGCAGTAAAACACGTCTGTATATATTATTTTTTTTTACAGCATGTTTCTTTTATTACATATGATATGCATCTAATGCAGAAGAAAAATTTCACTTATAAAAGCCACATAGTGGTTACGTCAAAGAATTTATAGACATATAGACTAAGATGTCTTCTGGTAATGTACTGTCCTTTGTACTGTAGCAGTAACACAAAGGAAATATACAGTACCAGTTAAATGTTTGCACACACCTTTTCATTCCATGTTTGTTTCCATTTTTTTTGCTTCCCACAATGTAGATTCATATTGAAGATGCGGCAGAACTTCCTGCCGGATGTGTCAAAACGTATGCCAACTGATGGCATTTGTAAGACTGATCAGGATCCTGATCCGTCTTAGGGCTCTTTCACACTTGCGTTCTTTTCTTCCGGCATAGAGTTCCGTCGTCGGGGCTCTATGCCGGAAGAATCCTGATCAGGATTATCCTAATGCATTCTGAATGGAGAGAAATCCGTTCAGGATGGATCAGGATGTCTTCAGTTCCGGACCGGAACGTTTTTTGGCCGGAGAAAATACTGCAGCATGCTGTGCTTTTTGCTCCAGCCAAAAATCCTGAACACTTGCCGCAAGGCCGGATCCGGAATTAATGCCCATTGAAAGGCATTAATCCGGATCCGGCCTTAAGCTAAACGTTGTTTCGGCGCATTACCGGATCCGACGTTTAGCTTTTTCTGAATGGTTACCATGGCTGCCGGGACGCTAAAGTCCTGTATGCCATGGTAAAGTGTAGTGGGGAGCGGGGGAGCGGGGGAGCAGTATACTTATTGTCCGTGCGGCTCCCGGGGCGCTTCAGAGTGACGTCAGGGCGCCCCATGCGCATGGATGACGTGATTGCATGGCACGTCATCCATGCGCATGGGGCGCTCTGACGTCATTCTGGAGCACCCCGGGAGCCGCACGGACGGTAAGTATACTGCTCCCCCGCTACTACTATGGCAACCAGGACTTTAATAGCGTCCTGGCTGCCATAGTAACACTGAACGCATTTTGAAGACTGATCCATCTTCAAATGCTTTCAGTTCACTTGCGTTTTTCCGGATCTGGCGTGTAATTCCGGCAAATGGAGTACACAACGGATCCGGACAACGCAAGTGTGAAAGAGCCCTTACAAATGCATTGAAATGCTGGATCCGCCTTTCCGGAGTCATCCGGAAAAACGGATGCAGCATTTTTTTTTTTCACCTTGTGCACAGACCGGAAGGACAGATCCGGCATTCAGGCAAGTGTTCAGTTTTTTTGGCCGAAGATAAAACCATAGCATGCTGCGGTTTTATCTTTGTCCTGATCAGTCAAAAAGACTGAACTGAAGACATCCTGAACGGATTACTCTCCATTCAGAATGCATGGGGAGATACCTGATCAGTTCTTTTCCGGTATTGAGCCCCTAGAACAGAACTCTATGCTGGAAAAGAAAAATGCTAGTGTAAAAGTACCCTAACACATATGGAATGACGTAGTCAACAAAAAAGGCTTAAGCAAGCCAGAATATGTTTTATATTTCAGATTCTTCAAAGTAGCCCTCTTGTGCTTTGATGACAGCTCTGCACACTATTGGCATTCATAAGGTAGTCACGTGGAATAGTTTTCAGTTAACAGGTACAGTATTGCCTTGTCAAGAGTTCATTTGTTCCATACTGTGTTTAGTCCTATTCTACTATTGTAAACCACATTATGGCAAGAACCATTCAAGAAAAGATAAATGACCAGTCCATCATTACTTTAACATATAAAGGACAAATTAAATATTTCCAGGACTTTGAAAGTATCAAGTGCAGTCATGAAAAGAATCAAACGTTATGGCGAAACTGGTTCTCATGAAGACCACTCCAGGAAAGAAAACCCAATAGTTAGGGCCCTTGCACACGATCGTATGCCCTCCGAGATATACGGTCTATGAGCTGGCCATATGTCCCGGAGCGGCATTGATCGTGCACACGGGACCACACAGCATCATAGATTACATTGATGCTGCACACGACGGGCCACCCGCGGGGCTATTGTCCCACACTTATCAATGTAATCTATGATGCTATGTACTCCCATGCGCACCGTATCTCTCGGAGGGCATACAATCATGTGCAAGAGCCCTTAGACTTGTATTAGATCAGCAGATGTTTTGCAGTAAACAATTATAGATAGACGAATTAGCAACTTCTTAGCGGCCAAAAATGTGCTTATTACATGATGCGATGTTCGTTCGTACTTCCGCTCGTCAATCGTTCGCTACAAAGTGCCACGCCTCTGTGATCTGTAAGCGAGTAGACTCCATATTATATGAACGGATCTGTGACCGAGGAACGATAATTTTTTAGCAGGATGAAAGATCACGATTGGTGAGAAATGAGTGATTCATCACTCACCGTTTAATCTCTTATTACATCTCACGAGGCTTGTTCAATTTTGTTTGCATTAATGACATTCGGTACAATATTCGCTGTCTAATATAGGTTTACCTCTGCTGCAGTGGATAAGTTCATTAACGTTATCAGTCTCAGTTACCGCAAATTAACAGCACCTCAAATTAGAGCTGATTGTTACCGCCGTGCTTGGTCCGGGAAACGCGGTCTGTGTCACACTGCCTCCTGGACGACTGTGGCTAACTTCACCCAAGCTATCTGATAGCAGGTCTATTGGTAATGTACTCACTTCATGTGTTTTACTACTGTTTTAGTTCACATTATGGCAAGAATCACTCAACTAATTAAAGACAAATGACAGTCTATCATTACTTTAACACATAAGGGTCAGTGAAACCGAAATGTGTGCCAACTGACTGCATCATAGTATTTTATGATGCAGTCAGTTCCTATCCAATCACAGTAATATTGAACTGTAAACCAACAAAAATCACAGAAAAAAAGATAAGAAACAAAGATAAAAACATCCTGCACGATATGATAAATAAATATGAGGATGTCCATGGCTAAATTTATGAAAAATAAATAAAAAATAACAGAAAAAAAAGCACAATTGCTAATAAATAATAAAACACAATGGATGCAAGCATTATATATAGACTAGGCCCTCATTCTGATATGATCAAATCTGAGACTCTTAGCCAATATATTTTGATCAAAACAAATCTGTGCCCAGCTACCCCAGCCAAGGTGCTCTCAATCAGGCATGTCCTACGCTAAACCTACCCATGCCGTTGGGCATCTATGTTCAGGAGCGCAGACCCCGCACATATGGTGTGCTGCTCCTTGTCACCTCCATGTGCATAAAGCAACCGATGGTAGGAGGAGCAAGCACACCCATATGTACCACATGATCAGTATTGTACTCACACCTTCAAGAATGATGGAAAATGATTACAGGTGATTACCTCATGAAGTTGATTGAAAAAATGCTAAGAGTCTGCAAAGCCATCATCAAAGCAAAAGGGGGCTACTTTGAAGAATCTGAAATATGAAAAATATTCTAGTTTGTTTAACGTTTTTTGTTTACTACTAAATTCCATATGTGCTCCTTCAAATATAGATATCATTATGGGTACACATAGATCAGTGAATGAGGGAGGAAGTGACAAAACCCACAGAGAACAACCACTGGGTTATCCAGGAAATGATACTGATGACTTATCCTCAGGATAGGTCATCATTATCACTGGTGAGGTCGGAGTCCTGGCACCTCCATCGATCAGCTGTTTCAGGGAAGCGTTGCGGGCTCCCAGCAGCATACTAAGCACAACACCATACATCGTATAGTGGCAGTGCTTGTTATAGAAGCTCTAGGAAGACGCCAATTTCTTTAGAGTATTGGGTAAAAGAATTAAGATTTTTATTTTTTTTTTATATTTAATACCAACAATGCCAATCAACCTTTAGAAGGCAAAACAATTTTGATGCTATAGAAAAATATCAACATGTTCTATAAAAAAAAAAAGATCCTTGGTCCTGAAAGTTACACTACTTGAGCTTCAGCTAGGCCATGTGACTGATGTATGGTGATATTACATGGCCTAGGGGGAGCCTGCAGCGCTCAGAGTGCCCGGTCTCTTCTAACAGCTGATTGGAGTCCAGGGAATCAGACCCCCGCCGATCTGATATTAATGACCTAGGACAGTGATGGCTAACCTTGGCACTCCAGCTGTGGTAAAACTACAACTCCCAAGATGCCCCCCTTGCTTGGCTGCTCTCAGAACTCTGTAGAAATAAATGGAGCATGCTGGGAGACGTAGTTTCACCACAGCTGGAGTGCTAAGGTTAGCCATCACTGACCTAGGAGGATACATCATCAATATTACCAGATAACCCATTTAATCCCCAAAAACCTGGTGACAGCCATAACAAGTGGTGCATAGGAAAATCATTTCAACAAGATTTGTAGGTAGACCAATCACAAACTAAAACTGAGAAAGCAAAGAATTGGAGAGAAGAAAAAAAGGGGGAAAGTGGGTGGGGGGAGGGGTGGAAGTGAAAAACCAATGAGGAGTTGGAGCATCACACCCTAGAGGGCATCTCACATAACCCTCCTAGGTCAGCCATATAGCAAAATGGGCATGTTGTAAAATTGGTCCACAGAAACTCGATACTCAGTATGGTAGCCAATATTCTGTAAAAATTGTCAATTTCGACCACCCATTCCGGCATGCTGCGGTTTTATCTCCGTCCAAAATTCCGGAACACTTGCCGGAATGCCAGATCTGGCATTATTTGCCATTGACATGCATTAATGCCGGCCCCAGCCCGAGTGTTCCGGCAAAACTGATCAGTTTTTGCGGTCTGCGCATGCTCAGACCGCAAAAAATGTGGAAAAAAAAATGCCGGATCCGTTTTTCCAGATGACACCGGAGAGACGGATCCGTCATGGTTATAAGGGAAAATAATAGCATTCTGAATACAGAATGCATAGAACAATAGGGCTGGAGGGATAAAAAAAAATAATAATAATAATTTAACTCACCTTAATCCACTTGATCGCGCAGTCGGCATCTCTTCTGTCTTCTTCTTTGCGGTGCACAGGAATAGGACCTTTGATGTCACTGTGCTCATCACATGGTTCGTCACCATGGTGAGGGACCATGTGATTGGATCATGTGATGTGACGTCACCACAGGTCCTTAGCCGGCAGCTCAACATTACAGAAGAAGACACAGATCCGCAACTATGCGATCAAGTGGACTAGGTAAGTTAAATATATATTTTTTTAACCCCTCCATCACTATTTTACTTTGCATTCTGTATTCAGAATGCTATTATTTTCCCCTATAACCATGTTATAAGAAAAAATATTACAGCTCGGGTCCCCAGCCCGATCGTCACCTAGCAACCATGTGTGAAAATCTCACCGCATCCGCACTTGCTTGCGTTTTTCATGCGGACCCATTCACTTCTATGGGGCCTGTGTTGCGTGAAAAACGCAGAATATGGAGCATGCTGCGATTTTCACGCAACGCACAAGTGATGCATGAAAATCACTGCTCATGTGCACAGCCCCATAGAAATGAATGGTTCCGGATTCAGTGCGGGTGCAATGCGTTCAACTCACGCATTGCACCCACGCGGAATAATTGCCCGTGTGAAAGGGGCCTTAGAGGCTCTGCTCTCTCTGCAGCTGCTGCGCTCTCTGCACCTTGACTGACAGGGCCGTCAGATGTGATCACTTTTACAATGCCTGGCCCTGTCAATAAAATTCAGGGGGTGCAGCAGTGGCAAAGAAAGCAGAGCCTCTAGATATAACGACAATGCCGCCATAGCTCCTAAGGCTCATTTACATATATTTAAAATTTTCTCGGAAATACAGGCACATATGAACATGGGACAAACACAGATGCCTTCAGCTGCCAAGCACACATGGAACAGGTCAGCCAGTGTCATAGGTACAAGTCTGCGGACAGATGACCTTTAAGTTTGTTATTCTATGGCCTACAGTATAATGTATTTTTCTACACATTAAATGGAACAACATATGACACTGATGAATCAATCATTGTGTGAATGATGTCTTACTCTGATAATAGAAATACTCTATCATAATTGAAAATGGTCTTTACTAAGTAATAAGGAAACAATTCAGCATAGTGTATACCCCCCTCCAGAAGTAAAACTAATAATAATAGAATATTATTGAGATTTATATAGGACTGCTTGTCTTTCTGGAAGCATACAACTACAGTTTACTGAAGAAGCTGTACGTTATTGTTGAGCAGTAACTTTTTACTACACTTCATCACAGAGGTAATAAAGGGTAGTCATACGAAATGTATTGCAAGCAGGAGCTAAAATGTTTAGTATTTTTGTGCTGTACATGAGTCTGCATTACCATACTGTGATTGTGTTAGAAGATGAGATGCATTTTCATATGACACCCATTTATTTTATTAATCTAAGCTATCGACTACAACAATATAAAACTCTATACTGTAATAAGTACTAAATATTAAAGCTGTAAATCAGGTAGCACTAAAAAAAGAGAGCTCAGCACGTCCGTGCCGCAGATCCTCCTTTCCTTCAGGAAATATCTAATTAGGGACACTATCCATGGTGCTTTTTTACTTTAGGGTAAAGGTTTGTTGTTTGGAGAGTTTATTCAGTACAGTTAAAGTATTATGTATAACTGAGCAGGTAGAGCCATTTGTCAGAGCGCCATAGTCTCTCTTTATCTGTCCTTGGGTGTGACCATAGAAGTGTACTAACAGTGGGAGGGAAAGCATAATGCAAGCTAGCAGGCTTGTAGAATCAAGGACCGACCGAGCAGACAATGACAGAGCTTTCCATTATCTTTTACATGAGCTTTGGAGGGAAAGGAACAAGGTACTGCACATGAGGATCTACGAACACTGTAAAGTTTTTATTTTCCAGTATGTGGATGCCGTTGAATTAAGAATTGTATTTTTGCACTGGGCTATGTGCACTGTAAGTCAGTTCAACATTCACAGCCTATGGAGTTGGTATATCCCTTGAAGTGTAATCTACCCCTATGGATTGGGTAAGATATCATTAGAGATATAATAATCACACAGACAACTGTCCTAGTCACATAAGGTAATCTCTTTGTTATCATTCAAAAACTTACTCTTTAAATTCACTGTCCTTTTATACCTGCAAATGTTGACGGCTCATGTATTTCTTGAATATGAGCATTAGTTGTGTAGGGTATGTCGAAGGTCCTAACACCAACTTGTCAGGAGTAAGACACTATATACCAGCGCCTGCATTGTACGGTCTTTACAGATATATGAGGCACAATGCAGGTCTGAAGGATTTGCTTTATTAAATATTTTTCAATTATTATTATTTTCTGAATATATAACATTTTGTAATTGTCAATGTGACAGTAAACACTCATGAAGTGACATATAAATGCATTTCATTAATGAAAATAATACAAATAAAGATCTTCAATTAAGTGGTGTCCTCCTTTTATTCTCTGGCATATTAGTACTGAATGAAAGGTCAGGAGGAAACCGCTTATTACAATGAATGACATTATCTGTCCATCATCGCATTACACTCCCGCCCACAAAACATTCTGATCACACATCTGCAGACACACAGAGCGTTCAGTTTGTGTGCATTTACAATAAAGTGTGAAACCAGAAACACCCTACATTGCTGTGAAATCTGAGACTGAGAAAACGTTTTCATGGACATCCGATTTTTATAAATGTGTCTAATGTGTAGTCTGCAAAAGAGACGTCTATACAAAATACAGCATGCGCTTTCACAGTGATATAAACATAGAAATCCTAACCCTCTGAAGGTTCATTTTACCATTACTGATTCTGCAAATACTCTTAAAGGGGAAATCAACCTTGAAAGAAAACAGGAAACATTAAAACAAAAACTACCCATACCTAATATTCTACTCAAATTGGGGACCTCATAATCCACTAATTTCACCTTGGTATTAACAGTGGGCAATTGATGGTCTTCACTTGCAGACTGAGCAGTGGACAAAGATTCTTACTGTAAAAAGTATCCCACACCTTAGAAGATGGTGTTAATTGTCCCTAAAAAAAAATTGTTTTTAGTTTTACAATTAAGAAATCCCCTTAAGGTAAATGTCCACATTCAGTCATGTTCAGTGGTAAGGGGAGGCCGGGGGGAGAGATCTCAAAAGTGATCAGCATTATAATTGTGAATTTCACTCCTATTTAGCTTCAGAGCATCCCAACAGGATACCTGACGAGACACGTGGGATACATTTCTGGGGACTCTACCACTAGTTGGAGGAGGGAATGTTCCGATTTTTGGGGGGGAGAAAACCTCTTTTAAACTGAAAGACTTTCACAATATCATAATAAAAAAAGAGGTAAGCCTTGCTACCCCAGCTCAATGACATTTTTTTTTTTTTTTTTAGTAATGGTCTTACAGGCTAGATTACAAACACACATTGAGAGAGATTTACTAATCCAGTCTAATACTTAGACCAGTTAGTCTGAAGATGTACCAAATGTATTGCAGTGGCTCACAATGGATTATATATTTGGTACATCTTTCTAGATGTAAACCTTACACCAACTATTGGTTGACTTAGTTTGCACCAACATTTTGATGAATACTGTCAGATTGCATTCCTAATCTTCCCACCAAGCCACATTCATCTCCTTTTAAAAGCATAATAAATGTGGTGCAAGGCATATACAGTACATGCTTTTTTCTGGCACAAATGTAGCCAGAATTCTGGCGTATTCAGCTTAGTAAATCTCCCCCAATGCTGTGCACAGAGAAAATGATTTCCCTACAAAAGTTATCAAATTCTTTCACATAAATATCAACAAGCATTTTAATGGAAAGTAATATCTCCTTACAATACATCCACATTCCAGTTCTACTATTACACAGTTCTCTGAAGCACTGGATGCTTTCTCTAGATCAATAATCAGAGTTTAACAAATCAAAAGTGGGAAATATAATTATGGCAGAAATAAGGTCACATTTGAATGATAATTGTTAGTCGCTGAGAAATGTTCTCTTCTCCTTTTGTAGATAAATGAATATCATTGAGGCACTGATAGAGAAGATGGGGTATATACTTTAACAGTTTCATCCCACGCACAGTCTGCTACCTGTAAGATAAAAAGAAAAGGCCTTCTTAAAATACAAAGCAGTATGTAAAAGAGACTGCCTCTCCTTTATAGAGAACGGTACCACACTAAAGCCCAGTTCACATTTTCAGCATTTTTTTTTTCCAGCAAAAAGGGGTGCGTTCTATATGGAAGGGAATTACAACTGAAAGCTGTATGGTCCATTATCATAAGTTTTTCTGGCAATGGACCACGGGTCTGACTAGCTCACCGACACCGATTACTGCCTAACTCATCAGTACAGGAATAATCAATGAAAGCAGTCCGTATTTATTTGTGAATGAGACAGCTTGGATGGTCATGTGTTGGGCTGAGCTGTATTATGTATTAAGGCAGGAGTCATAATAAATATTAAACCTGCAACCGGGTTTTTTTTTGTAGAGTAAACAATATTTCACACGCTGTGGAATTTGTTGCAGAAAATCCTGCGGCTGAAAATGTGTTCCATTCACTTGAATAGGGCTTGCAGAAATCCATGTGCTTTCAATCCCATTCAAGTGAATAGAACTAATTTTCTGCAACAAAATCCACAGCGTGTGAAGGAGCCCTAAGAGTGAAGGTCACTAGTGTTGAGCGAAGTTCTGCGTCCAAAGTTCGGGTTATCGAAGAATCCAGTTATGGATTCCCAATTCCGTTATGGTCCGTGGCAGCGGAATCCATAGCGGTATTCTTCGATAACCCGAACCAGAACTTTGGACGCAGAACTTAAAACACAAGTTCGCTCAACAGTAAAGGTCACAGTAAAAAATAGGGGGGGGGGGGGGGGGACAGCAGCAAAAAATGCTAGATTCTGATTTGCTTACTATAGAGCCAAAGGTAGGACTTCATATCAATCATTTTGCAACATGGTGTTTCTATATCATCCAAGTGTTTGGAGGTATTATCAGTGGGGCAAAAATTGTTAAAAGGTGGGGAGGGGGCTTAAAAACTACATAGATAGAAATATATATATACAGGTCCTTCTCAAAAAATTAGCATATTGTGATAAAGTTCATTATTTTCTGTAATGTACTGATAAACATTAGCCTTTCATATATTTTAGATTCATTACACGCCAACTGAAGTAGTTCAAGCCTTTTATTGTTTTAATATTGATGATTTTGGCATACAGCTCATGAAAACCCAAATTTCCTATCTCAAAAAATTAGCATATTTCATCCGACCAATAAAAGAAAAGTGTTTTTAATACCAAAAAAGTCAACCTTCAAATAATTATGTTCAGTTATGCGCTCAATACTTGGTCGGGAATCCTTTTGCAGAAATGACTGCTTCAATGCGGCGTGGCATGGAGGCAATCAGCCTGTGGCACTGCTGAGGTGTTATGGAGGCCCAGGATTCTTCGATAGCGGCCTTAAGCTCATCCAGAGTGTTGGGTCTTGCGTCTCTCAACTTTCTCTTCCCAATATCCCACAGATTCTCTATGGGGTTCAGGTCAGGAGAGTTGGCAGGCCAATTGAGCACAGTAATACCATGGTCAGTAAACCATTTACCAGTGGTTTTGGCACTGTGAGCAGGTGCCAGGTCGTGCTGAAAAATGAAATCTTCATCTCCATAAAGCTTTTCAGCAGATGGAAGCATGAAGTGCTCCAAAATCTCCTGATAGCTAGCTGCATTGACCCTGCCCTTGATAAAACACAGTGGACCAACACCAGCAGCTGACATGGCACCCCAGACCATCACTGACTGTGGGTACTTGACACTGGACTTCAGGCATTTTGGCATTTCCCTCTCCCCAGTCTTCCTCCAGACTCTGGCACCTTGATTTCTGAATGACATGCAAAATTTGCTTTCATCCGAAAAAAGTACTTTGGACCACTGAGCAACAGTCCAGTGCTGCTTCTCTGTAGCCCAGGTCAGGCGCTTCTGCCGCTGTTTCTGGTTCAAAAGTGGCTTGACCCTCGGGAATGCGGCACCTGTAGCCCATTTCCTGCACACGCCTGTACACGGTGGCTCTGTCCACTGCTTCCGCAGGTCCCCCAAGGTCTGGAATCGGTCCTTCTCCATAATCTTCCTCAGGGTCCGGTCACCTCTTCTCGTTGTGCAGCGTTTTCTGCCACACTTTTTCCTTCCCACAGACTTCCCACTGAGGTGCCTTGATACAGCACTCTGGGAACAGCCTATTCGTTCAGAAATTTCTTTCTGTGTCTTACCCTCTTGCTTGAGGGTGTCAATGATGGCCTTCTGGACAGCAGTCAGGTCGGCAGTCTTACCCATGATTGCCGTTTTGAGTAATGAACCAGGCTGGGAGTTTTTAAAAGCCTCAGGAATCTTTTGCAGGTGTTTAGAGTTAATTAGTTGATTCAGATGATTACGTTAATAGCTCGTTTAGAGAACCTTTTCATGATATGCTAATTTTTTGAGATAGGAATTTTGGGTTTTCATGAGCTGTATGCCAAAATCATCAATATTAAAACAATAAAAGGCTTGAACTACTTTAGTTTGTGTGTAATGAATCTAAAATATATGAAAGTCTAATGTTTATCAGTACATTACAGAAAATAATGAACTTTATCACAATATGCTAATTTTTTGAGAAGGACCTGTATATATATAGGCCACTTTGATCCTCCCCACTGGTCTACGTTTTGTTGTCTGCAGTTTGACATGCCTGTATACTTATGTGACTGCTGCAGCCAATCACTGCCTTATACCGCTGTGCTCAATGACTTGGCTGCAGAAATCATGTAGCACGTCACTGATGTAGCCAAGCGAACAGAGGCCGGTGGGGAGGACTGGAGCTAAAGTGCTGGAACAGTGGAGGGGCCAAGAGAGTAAGTATTGCTTCATCACACTCTCCCCTGAGTTCTCACCCCAACCATTGGAGTCCATGGCCAAATCATTGTGTCACATCTCTTGGTAAAATGGCTTAGTTCCATGTACAACCAGACTTCCTGTGGTTCTACTGAATTGTTCATAGATGACATAGGTTTCTATAGGGATATACGTTTGGTCTAATTAAACATTTCTGTGTCTGTTTTCTATGGCTGTATGTTAATTGGTGAATTATTGGTGAGAAAAAAATTATAATAAAAGCCCACAACAATTTATAGTATAACATTTGTCCTGTAATCCCTACTTTTATAGTTGTATTGATAAATTTACAATGTACAGACTAAATAGTACAGCAATAACCAAGCACTATTCCAGGGCATTTATTGAAAAGGCAATCTGCTACAAATGTGCTTTAAGGCATCATACACAATAAAATAAGGATTTGAAACACATGTATTTAAGCAATATAGTGTTTTATTCCAGGCATGTTAGGTATAAAAAAATAAACTGGCTAATGGTTTGACTACTAAAAAAAGCTAAAGCCATTATAAAAACAAATCATGGACAAACGTCAGTGTATAAAATAGATGGCTGTAAGATATCCTGCTTAACTGAAGAACAGCTAAACAAGAAATAGGTGCTGGAATTTAAAAAAATCAATTCAATGATCTAGTAAGATCACCAAACCAATAGCATATGAAATTGAGTCATGGGAGACTAAGTTAAATTGATAATTGACTTCTTCCCAGCCACGTTATTTAGGTTAATGGAAGTACTATACAGCTCACAATACACAGTATTGACATGATGATGCTCATACCGTTTGTCACCAAGAATGAATACAAAAGTTCTATTATGACCTGAATACAAAAGAAATAATTAAGAAGGTCATCTTTAAATGTAAAAAAAAAAACTTAAGCTGCTATGGTATCGATTGGCTTCAATAATGATTTATTACCTACACGCTTCTAGAGATCATGTCATTGTGCCTCTAACACAAAACATGCTATGGTCTGGGACTAAAATCATGCTACAAAAAGGACCGGTGACGTGTAAATAAGGTAGAAGATCTGACTATATACAAAAAAAACTCTGGACCATTTTTGGTTTTGCATTTTAATTTTTTCCTCCCCACGTTCCAATAGCTATAACTTTTAACATTTTCCATTCATATAGCCATACGGGGGCTTATTATTTGCGGGATAAGTTGTATATTTTAAGGGCACCATTTCATTTACCATTTCTGTTATTGGAAAACAGGATAAAAATTATTGTGGGGTTAAATTGAAAAGAAAAAAAAAAAAAACACACACAATTTTGTTAAGGTTTTTGACACCATGGCGTTCACCGTGTGCTAAAAATGACATGATGCCCTTATTCTACGGCTCAATAAGAATACAGCGATACCAAACTTGTATAGATTTTTTTGTTTTACTACTTTTTAAAAAGTAAAAACCTTGGAAAAAAAATGTATTTGCATTGCCATAACTTTTTTTTATATTTCTGTCCACAGAGCTGTATGAGGACTTTTGAGGGCCGAACTGTAGTTTTTATTTACACCATTTTTGTGGTATATGAAGAAAAAGGAAATTCAGCAGCTCTCACCTGCCTCTCCTTCAGCTGTGAGCACGGAAGGCCCGTGTCAGGTAACGGGCAGCAAATGCGAAAAGAGGTTGAAAGAAATCCAGCTCCACTTGAATAAAGGAATGTAGATTTATTTTGCTTGCAGTAAAAACTCATCCAGGAATTACAAAAATAGCAGTCTTGTCAAGACTGCTATTTTTGTAATTCCTGGATGAGTTTTTACCGCAAGCAAAATAAATCTACATTCCTTTATTCAAGTGGAGCTGGATTTCTTTCAACCTCTTTTTGCATTCTTGTGGTATGTACTACTTTTTGATCACTGTTATTCAATTATTATTATTAATTTTTTGGGGGGGTGACTAAAAAATTTCGGCATTCACTACATAGGATTTAAAAAATTTTTTTTTACTACTTCAGACATTTTCAGACACGGCGATACCCGATATGTTAATTTTTTTAATTGTTAATATATTTTTATATGTAAAATTGGAAAAGGGGAGTGATTTTTTTTACTTTTTAATAACTATTAGCCCTTGTCCTATTCACCTTAGTAGAGATCTATTAGGGTGAATATAATTTTTACACTGTCCCTGCAGAGCTGTGCTTCGTGCACAGAACAGCAGGGAACTTCCCATGGCAGGCCTGGAAGGGTTCAGCAGCATCCAGGCTGTCATGGTAACCGATCAGAGTCCAAGACTTCACTGCGGGGGGCTCTGATCGGAAGGCAGATGGAGCCGCTTCCTTCTGTCTTACCTCTCAGGTGCCGCGATCGGCTATGATCACAGCACCCAAACGATGGGGTTCGGCGGGATCACCATTCCCTGTCATTGCGGCCGGGTGCCTGCTGTATCATACAGCCGGAAAGCACCACGTATGGAGCGGGCTCACCATACCGCTCCATACATTCCGTCAACCACTGTGATGTATGGGTACGTCACAGTGGTTGAAGGGGTTAAAGGTCTGATTTAGACAAAAAGTTTCAAATAAGGAATTCTGAGTTAATACAGGGGAAGTTTACATTTCAAGAAACTCATTTATTAGCCAAAGAGGAGAGCACCTATAAACGTGGAGAACTCCATAGGTTCATACATTACAGAGACAGCCTATTGATTTTAATCGAGAATGTGAAATGCTTCATTTGCCCTGTGGTGGCGCTGCAGGGAAACTTAACACTTGATGCCGAGTTACCTTACAGTTCACAGTTGATTGGTGTGAAACCCTATCATCACTTTAATAAAAAAGATTGTCAAAATTGTTTATAGTACATTGTAAGGCTACTTTCACACCTGCGTTCGGTGCGGATCCGTCTTGTATCTGCACAGACGGATCAGCATCGATAATGCAAACGCTGGTATCTGTTCAAAATGGATCCGTTTGCATTCTTCTTCTTTTTTTTTTTTTTTAAGTCTGAGTCAAAACGGATCCGGATCTGCACCATATTGTGTCAGTGAAAACTGATCCGTCCCCCCTGACTTACATTGTAAGTCAGAATGGATCAGTTTGGCTCCGCATCAACAGGCGTTTTGCTGTCTGCCTCCAGAGCGGAATACAGGCGGAACGGAGCCAAACTGATGCATTCTGAACGGATCCTTAACCATTCAGAATGCATTTGATTGATCTCAAACAAAAAAAAAATAATCTGCAAAATATTTCAGTCATATTACTGTACTCATAAAAATATTTTTTCTTTCAGTCGGTACCAGGGAATACTAGCAACTGGATAGATTTTTTCAATTTATGACTTAAAGGGGTTGTGCCAATCCTGCCCAATAGATATCACTTTCACAAAATTTATCAAAACTGCCTTATTCTAAAGTTATTATCCTACCATGGTGCCCTGTGACAAATCAGCCATTGAGCTGTAGTGGAGCCTTGTAACACAGTAATACAGGACGCACAAGCTCACAGCACTTCTTTTCATTCCCTTCAATAACCATTGCTCTATGTGCAGTGTCAGTTATGGATGGATGGATAGATAATAAACAGATAAACAAAATTATGAATTTTGTGTCCAGTTACACATAGCATTTTTAATATATGGAGGTAGAAAATCAACTGGTTGGTGTCACATGTCCTGCTGACAGGACACATTTCACTGACCTACGGTAAGATGGGACAGTAGTCACATAACCAGGAAGTAGGATTCAAGCATGGGGGATAAAAGAAAACTGCTACTGAGGTAAACCTGAAAAAAAAAAAAACTGTCCGATGGGAAATTGGAACTAGAGTACTTGATGAAAAGAAACTTTAGAGTGAAAAGTAGGTTATGGCACAACCCTGTACGGTAGATACAAATTTGATTTTACCAATGCCATATATGAAATTAATGAAAGTAACTGAGCAACTGTACAGGTGAAACTCTAAAAATTTGAATATTGTGCAAAGTTCATTTATTTCAGTAATGCAACTTAAAAGGTGAAACTAACATATGAGATAGACTCATTACATGCAAAGCGAGATATTTCAAGCCTTTATTTGTTATAATTTGGATGATTATGGCTTACAGCTTATGAAACCCCAAAGTCACAATTTTGAGGTACCCTTTGCCCAGGGGGTATAGATTAATTAGCTGACTAGAGTGCGACACTTTGAGCCTAGAATATTGAACCTTTTCACAAAATTCTAAATTTAAGCTGCATTAATGCAATTCCTTTTAATTTGCAGTAGTGAAATAAATGGACTTTTGCGCGATATTCAAATTTTGGAAAAAAGGATGCCTATTACTTGTTTTGATTTTTTTTCTACAACTCCCAACAGCATGTGATTGCCCACAAAACATAGTTAAAGCGGTTGTTCTTGTTCCCGCCATTCAGCTGTTTGGGTGTAGGCCTGTCTCCGGAAGTAAGCACTGAAAGTACAGAGCACCGTGAACTGTGTAGTTCACAGAGCTCCTCACTGCAGTGCTGCTCCCATTGAAGTCAATAAAAGCAGCCCTACGGTGACTAGCACTGTACAATTCCCTGTTGACGGTGCTGTGTACTCTTTGTATTGCTCTAACTGTGAATAAATCACTTTAGAAGCATATGTTTTGTGAATGTCATGAATTTGTAAGGCTACAAACATATTAAAAACGTCTGGGTCTTAAGAGTCAAGTTTGAAAATGTATAATTTAGAGAATGGTTTCCTACTGAATGCTTATGAGGAAGAGAAAATCGGAGTAGCACGTGTAGTGATGCATACCACAGTAAGCGTGTATGCTAGCCACTTGACAAAGAATGCCAACTTTGTGCCTATAAATGAAACATGAACAAAATCAACCATAACATTTAATAAACGTAAAGTCCTTACTTGGGAATAGAACTGCAGGAAGAAGGGAAGCTAAGTATCAGCCCATTATCCAGATTTTCTTTGCAAATATATTGGGTGAGAAGTCAATGTATGTGTATTTTAAAACTGACTTTCCATTGTTAAATTGGACAGACATATGTTAATGTGCTTAGTCCTTTCTACAGCACTGAAATTATTATACACTTGAATGCTGCCATTTCAGCTTGTTACTGTAGTAAGGACAGTTAGAGGAGGTACCCTTAAAAGGGAATGCGTCATCAGAAAATGACCTATTGTTTAATTTACATTTTTAGGTTAAACATATATTGCATTTGCCAGCACTGCTCAGTCCCAGGGCAGCAGGAATTGTCTTGGACTACCAAATGCACAATATCATGTAGTCTGAGAAGCTGTGCAGCCATCTTGAATGGCAAAAGAGAAACCAGGGAACTGGCAGATCTGCAGCTTTAAATATGAAAAGAAGGGCACCAGTTAAGTGTTCTGTTCATTCCCCAGTTAATGAGAATTTTTTATTTTTTATTAAGCTAAAGTTCACTTAAAAGGGGTTATCTACCTTTGGGGAAAGGGGGGGGGGGGGGGGCGCCTTTCATCCAGATCCCAACATTGCCGGAGCTGTGGAAGGAAGCATACTTATCTGTGGTTGGATACGGCTCCTTCGTTTCCCTGCTACTGCTGCCATGCCCTGATCCTCACACGTAAACTTCACATTTGATGGGTGTCACGTGGCTACTGCAGCCAATGACTAGCATGGGCAGCTTTGACATGTCTACCATGGGCCACATAACCCAGTGACATGACGCATGGGGAACACGTCGCTGCTGTGGCCAGACATTGGCTAAAGAAAATGGGAACTGGCATGCAAACTGCAGCGACAACACAGTGGCAGAAGTAGGTAGGTATGCTTTCCTCCATTGGTCTGGTGACCTGGGCTGACTGAAAGGTCTTGTAAGGTGGACAACCACTTTATTGAGTGTGTGCTTACTACTAGGTCAGAATTCCCATATAAGGGTTTATTCATACATTTGTAATATGGCTGGGTGCATTTGGTGAAGGGATTTAATTCCATCCATTGCACTTTAAGTAAGGCTCCTGCATTGAGCCATTTTACAGAATGTTTAAATTGAGGCCATTAGCTACTGTAGTCTGTTGATGTTAATGTTCTACTGCATGTACAAAGATGTTCTTCTACAAACTTGTGTTTAAAACATTTGGCTATGTGAATAACTAGAACATTCTTGTCTAATTAAACTTTCAACCAGTCCTGCCATTCTCATTTCTCATTAATAACACATTTTTATCCAAAGAACCCATGTTCTTGTGTCCTTTTTTTTGTCCAGATCAACCACTGGAATTTAGAAATAATCTGATTGACTGTAGAATAACGTCTGGGCTACACAAAACAACCACTAGAATAATGAAGAAGTGATCTCTGTTTGACTAGCTGTAGAACAGAGTGGTCTACATAGAACAACTACAGAAATAATGAAGAAAAAGGTCTGATTGATTGACTACAGATTAAGACCTGAGCCACACAGAACAACCACTAGAATAATAATTAAGTGACCTAAGTGACTAACTGTAAAATAAGACCTGAGCTACACTGGACAACCACTAGAGCAAGGGCGCACAATCTGCGGTCTACGGTGCCATCCTAGGCGGCCCCCAGTCATCTGAACACATGATGCTCGTCTGTGTGTGGATGCATACACACACCATAGTTCCCAAAAAAGGAGAAAAAGGTTGCGACCCTACTCCAATGTGATACCAGGAGGGTTGCGAGGACGCCAGTGAAGTGGCAAAGGGGTGTGAGAAGATGACTTGTGGCTAGCTCACCTTTGACAAAAAGCTGCACCCTGTCCCTATTTATACGGTACTATATGTTGTTTATTTTATATTGCTATTGAAAAAGGGGATTTACCCGAAACACGTGGAGCTTTGTGACTCTGAATAAAGACTTCTGCCTTATCCTTTGAGCCCTGACAACATTCTTTGGGGACACAGAAGCCATATTAATAACTTAAGCTCCCTCGGCAAGGCAGGAGAAGGTATAGGTGTATTGAGCTTTTCCTATATCTCCCTCCCTGGTGAAGTACGTTTCTCATGTTTATTCTAAGATGCTACACCTTGCCCTAATTTTATACCTTCCTTAGTCTTTAATGCTCTCACATCTTTATTAACCAGTCTTTATTGCCTAACAAATCATCTCCTCACACCCATTTGCCGTTTCAATGGCACCCTCGCGACCCTCCGGTATCACAACCTTTTTCTCCTTTTTTGCACAATTACGCAGTTCACCTCTGTGCACTGTCTACAATTTGGGGTGCTGCTTTGAAACGACCTTCAGCTTTATTACATATCTTCAGTCCATCACCTTCTGGTAGTCCCTTGGCGCTTCTTTCCACATCCCTATTTTCCCTTTACCCCAGTTTTAACTCCATTTTTTTGTGTTTTGACACACCATAGTTCCCAAGTCAGAGAAGAATGGCACAGTTTAGAGGCAGGGATGGGCACTATTAGATATTTATGCGCACCCCATATATCAGGAGAATGGCATCCCTTGACTCCTGTGTGACACTCCAGAAAGTAGTATATGACTTACAGTGGTGGCCATCTATGCAAGTGACTCCCTCAATAGTAGCTTATGGGAGTTTTATTACCATAAACCCATCACTTACAAATGCAAGCATAAAACCCTCCTCTCTCTAATAGTTGTTAGAGAGAGGAGGGTTTCATGCTTGCAGATGTAGTTGGAAGATAAACCCTTTATCCTCCCGTCACTTATGGCACATACTTTTGATATACCATAAAAGCTCAATTACTTATATAGAGATTATTTATAATGTAAACAAATTGAGTAACGTTTTAGCACAGAGCCATAAATAGCATCTACTTTGTAAAAGGTTACATGCAGAAAAAGGTTTTAAACCTTCAACAGCACATATAGAATTTCTAAAAACCTGTTTAGCGTTGAAGCATATTTTGTGATTCATTCATGGTTTCCCTGGGAAGATGTTTCACTAACATTACACAGGCATTTGCCTTCAGCTGAATTTCTCCATGCATACGTTATTGGTTGACTTTATGACATCCACTGAACTCGAGGCAAAACAAGGCACTCCAGCCTCATGGTTGATTGAGAAACCTACCATATGGGCAAAATTGCCTTTTCGCCTCAAAAATCTCATAATGGAGAAGGAAAAAAAAAACATCATCACAGTTTTAGGGGCAAGAGAAGTACATTAAAATATACTTATAGTAGCACAACACAAAATACATATTTTTTTAAAACCTTTATTCAGATCAGGATCAATGTACAAAATCCTGTTACAGAAAGGAAAACAGTGATACAAATTAGTATCAGATACTGTTTCTGTTTAAAATGCATCTTAGGTTAGTTCTATATCTGAAGTTACAAGTGGACTATGCTCTCCACTCGATTCCAATACTGACTATTTTTTTTATGGTCATCCATGTCATGGAGTAGTCCAACAACTGCTTGTATCTCATAAGAGAAATCTGATAAAGTATTGAAGTGGAGGTGCTTCTCATTTTTGTAAGGTGCACAGTCATGTCTCTGGAGTATAATTATTTTACAGTGAGAGCAGTGACTATTGCACTTTTATTAATCACAAGTCATTACCATGCACAGAAGACAAGAGAAGTATTACTGCTATGTACATGCAATAAAATAATTTTCCATTTTTTACTGTACTTTCGGAGTGCCCCCTGATGTTTATTCTTCTGGTCCACCATCTTTGCATTCAGTGTTGGACTAACATGTTCAGTAGCTTTCCCGCTCCTGTCCGCTCTCCTCATTGCTGGAATAGTGATCCAGACACTTTTCATTTATTCATTCACTCACTCATCCCTACTGCTAAATTCATAGATGTAGTTTTCATTGGGACCATCATCAGGTACACGGGACTTATTGATTACCATTTACTATTTCTTCGGAGGAATAGAGGAAAAAGGCATTCTGTCATTTTGTGTATTTTTTACATCATTCACCAGAAGTTTAAATAAGGCTGCTTTCACATTTACACTTATTTCCTTTTTTCAGTTTTGTTATAGGAGCAGAAGAATGAAAATAATGGAATTGCAGGATTCGGCACATAACTGAGGCAAACAGAACCCCCCTAATTATAATGAGATCCTTTAGGAGAATGTTTTTTGGGCGGAGCCAACCCAAAAGAAAGGTTGCAAGAGAGTATAAAGTCTTTCAATCTTGGCATACTGTATTACACACACAGCAATAATAGTTGCCTCTTTTTGGAATGTATTATGGAATTATTGCCCCTTCAACTCTTTAATGACTTTATGTAATAAGAAGAATGTGATCTTTCAGCATATTTCGGTTAGGACAAGAATAAAAGTTTTACCTTATGACCTATTACCTAAGGAGTCAGTGAGGATAACTGTGACTGACTTATTTCTGAAAATGTGCATAGCTAACAGCCTTGAACATATCTCACAAACTGACAGAACTTTACAGCTGTAGATTAAATGGGTTATCCGAGTTAGGCAAAAATTAGTTCCATGCCAGTATAATGTTATACATTTTTTTTTTTTTTTTAAATCACATACTCACCTGCATCTCCCCCCAAGCAGTATGTCATGAGAACGGCAGGCGAGATACAAGTGAGTACATTATGATTGTTTTATTAGAATGTGGAAACTATTTAACTCTGACAAGCACCTTAATATACAGATCAGAGGTGCACAACTGGAAACCTTCATGAGCCTATTTCTGTATTTTGCATGGTGCAAATATGCTAAGCAGTTTAACCCATAAAGTATATGTAGAAAAGACTAAAGGTCTCCATACATAATAAAGTATTGTTGGGCAAACCGGACATGTATGGGGTCCTACCAACATTATCTCGAGGAGAAAAGCATTGGATGCTTTGAATTTCAACACTTGATTCTTTTGTTCTCTTGGGAATGAAGCTGCCATCAGAGCTGTCTGCTAAAAGCTTCTCCACTCCAACATACATACACACAATGCCAAACTAAGCTTATAGATGTATGGGGGGGGGGGGGTCTGGAGGGAATGTTGATTTGGGCAAAAATCAGCTTAAAAAAAGTGTTCAGTAGAGGTCAAAGGGGTGCCAGAGAAAAAGCCCTCAGACTGCCAGTCTCACGGATTTATCACAGAACAGCTTTTGGGAGCTGCTGTATAATGTAAAATACAACAGCTGTAGCAGCCAAACCGTGCAAACTTTAAAAAATAAATAAATATATTTATTAGCCCCAAATACATGTAAATCAGTCATTAAAAAATGACTAATACATATGCGTAGCCTTTAAAACAGTTTACGGATATTTATTTTCTTACTGATGACCTATCCTCTGGATAGGTCATCAATATCTGATTAACCTATTAGCTGTTTTGAGAAGTCAGCAGTGCTCCTGTGCCTTCTCGCAGCTTACCAAGCACAGTGCCGTACATTGTATAGCAGCTTGGTATTGCACTTAAATGGAGCTGAGCTTCCCCTAGCCCATGTGGTTGATGAACGTGTCCTCACTCAGGCTAGGAAAAGCAGAGAGAAGGCTGCGGCGCTCACAGGAGCACTGCTGTCTTCTGAAACTGCAATCCTTGTATGATAATACTTAGGAACCTTGACTATATATTCTGTCTATGATAGCTTTCTCATATCTGTCAAAAATATTGTAAATGTTATGCTACATGCAGAGTAAAATAAAGACATTGCTCAGCTACATTCACTGTTAATCAGCAATGCAGGGAGTAGCTGAATTTACTGAGCATCTGTCATTGTTTTTTGGGTTAAGATCAATGTTCATTTTGAAGATATTCCCTTGAATGCATTCAAAGGGAACTTGTCACCAGTGACCTCACATCTGTTGCATAGGCACATAGCTATGGTTCACTTGATTAAAATACTTTTGCTGATATGGGGCTCTGTTCCGGAGTTATGATACTTTTTCTTAATATGCAAATTAGGTCATTTGTGCAATGAGGGTGTCACTATTGCTCTTGTTGCACCCAAGCTCCACTCCTTTCCAGCCACTCTCTGGCCCTGTCAATCAAAGCAGACAGGAGGGGATACTAACAGATAGGCATGGAGCTTGGGTGCAAAAACAGCAACGGTGAAGCCCTCATTGCACCAAAGACCGTATTTGTATATTAAGATAAAGTATCATAACTCAGGAATGGAGATCAATAAAAGTAAAATGGCACTTTAATCAGGTGAACCCCAGCTATGTTTGTATGCAAACAGCTGGATGGGGGAGGGGGTGTCATGTGATATCACTATGGACGTCATGCCACTTTTGTTCAAATCAAAACAGGTGGACTGGAGAAATGTAGACAAAATCAAACCTGTTTCTGACAGCTGTCCTGAAAACAATAGCTCCCTCAACTTCAGAAATCTTCTGTGAAGCAATAGCGTCAATGCAATACCCCTAACTAGGCTATGTAATACAATATAGCAAAATAAAGGCCAGGCAAGGGCCTGCACTAATACAACTTCTAACGTACTAAAAAAATCCTGATTTATACTTTACTCAGCACGTGAGAAAGTCCTCATCTTAATGTCCAAACCAGAGCTAGGACGAGCTTTATGCTACGACCTAGGATAGTTTTATTTTATGTTGATATCAATACGGATTCTATATTTTATAGACTGTTTAACCTATATATCATACTTGCTGAAGAATGGCCATTCTCTGTTCCCAGTGTGCTACTATATCACATTAGGTATCAGTCTGATATACTCTCATAAACAATTTTACATGTAGTAAGCTTGTCATCAGTAGATACATACATCAATTTATTTCCAATCTTTTTTCTGACAAGCACTGTGTGGAGCTGACACACAGGCAACCTGGGAATCATCAATCTACATCCTCCCTGACTTCACATAATGGATCTGCTCTATTCTAGCACTTCATTCATAGACACTAATAGTAACAGCAATAATCTGAGGTCCCTGCATACAATGGCTGACAGACAAAAGAAAACCCCCACATCTGAAATCATAACCTCCAGTTACTAATCACTGCTGTTTATTATACACAGTTTAATATGAGCAACGTTTCACTAGTGGTACCATTGCCTAACAGCTTCCGGTGAATTGGATAGGTTAGAGCGTATTTGTCCAAACACTAAAACTCGACACATTTCTGTTACCGTTTTCTAATTATCTAGTTCCTAAACCTACAAATCCTTATGTACAGTGTGGACTCCTGCTCCACACTGTCCAGCACCCTAACACATGTTTTTCAGAAGCTTCATCAGGAGGTGCTAGATGAGTATCAGCAGTGGGCTAAGTCATACATGAAAGGTTAGAGAAAGTGTGCCGCAGACTAATAAGCACACCATGTCACTTTACTTGATTCAATCTCCACTCACATCCCAGTGTAGAGCCACCGCATTACATGGTGAGCTTTTTAGTCATTGATTTGGCACACTTCCACTAATTATTCTATTTCCATTTGCTTACAGTGCTTTATAGAGATTCCCAAATTCCAGAAAACCCCTGCAAGGTAGTCCTTTCAGCTACTAGCTCCTCTTCTAATGTATATCGGGTCAATAAAAGTGCATAATGATGTGAGTTTTATAGTCACCAAATGCCATACAGTATTTATAGACTTCCCGGTCTTCAAGTCTGTCAGCATTGTGTTGTCACAGTCTCTCCTGTGACAGGGATCAGAAGATCTAGGAGACTGGCTGCACGTGATGTGATCTGACAGCCTCTCTGGTTTTACTCTTCTGTGTTGTGGCTGGGTATGACCACACCTCTGGTCTCAGGTGTAGCTTAAGTGGTAATTCCTACTCTATTTAGTCTGGCCTCACCCATCATGCTATCTCCTGTTCCTTCAGCTGGAAAGGGAACAGGTCCACTCTTGTCCTGACACTTATTTCCAGGGCACTTTAGGGTCAGATAGGGCCCTAGATTACAGCGTAAGAAAATTCCTACCATCAAGGTCTGTTCATACTTATAGTAGTCAGGGCTTAGGTTAGGGATTCACTAGGTGGTGACCTTTCCCTCTTTCCCAGGCCGAGTACCTTTTCCCTTCCCTCTTGTGGTCGGTGTGGAGTTATCCTCCCACACCGCACTGTGACATGTGTATGTTACACAGAGTCAAGTTGTTTTATGTCCAAGCTGGTCACTTTTCCTGGCTGCTTAGTAATAAGACAAAACAACAAATGATTATTTCAAAAAGGGACAGACAAAAAGTAATATAACATTTCTCCTTTAAGGAGCTTCTCTAGACTTTCTCTTTTTAGGTCCCAAACGTGGACATATCTCCCAAATACAGTAGCGTAAATTCCCACTAGATATACTGCAATAGTGTAACATAATTATGATATAGAACAAGGACTAAACACATTCAGAAAAAGGCTGCTGTGTGTCTGGCCTGAGCTCATGTACAGTTGACAGGTTATTTTAGGATTTCAGCAATAGAGTACGTTAATTTATAAGAAACTACATGTAAGTAAGTCTGAATTTAGTATTGTAAAGTGGTTGCCAAGCTGGTAGCTAAAAAAATAAATAAAAATGGTCTGAACGGCTTAAAAAAAAAAGAAAATACTCACCGCTCTCTGGATCCTACATCCGTCTTTACTGTACTTCCTAGTTCATCTCAACACAGGAAATGGCACTATTCTAGTAGAAGTGAAGAATTGGCCAGACAACCTCATTAACACTAATGTCAAGGTGACTGTGAAATTGTTAGATATTTGTCATGCTACCCTGCAGCAGTCTTCTTCTGTATAATGCAGTCATATCTAGATGCAACTAGTGAGGCTGTATTATGATGGATGCCAACAATTAATTGGGCAAACAAAATATGGTAGCACCCTGTTTTGCATGCAAAAAAAGGAACCAGGGATAAATATAGTATAAAGTATAAATATAGCTGGTTCCTAAAAGCCCTGAACATTGTAGGTTTAGGTTAGGCCCAGGAGATGCAGTTCTGTTAGTGTTAGGTACCCATCTGCAGAAGCCATTTTGACATTGGTAAATGGGTCCAACACACGTTTGATCAAAAATGTGCGCAAAGAGCTTCTATTTATTGTTCATGTACAGGCATGTGAATTAGTAACACGTGAATTATATTAATATTTTGCACAGTCTCTACATTTAACATATTCTAGATGGATATTATTGTATGCTATTACTTTGAACACTTCCATTTCTGTGATGTGTAAGCTATCTTAATTGGTGGCCACAAGAGATAGGATTCTAGTTGAATTTATCCATGAAGGGGAAAGCCTTTCCATTATGTAGTCCAGCAATTTCTTCCTACTTTAACGGTGATAAAAGGAATATTTTCTTTGCTAACGCCAATAAGTTTGAGGTTTCAATAAAAAAAAAATGTATGGAAAGGGAGAACATTTTGTGAAGATATTAAAAGTCACATTTCTCCACGTAGATATGTATACATTAGTTTTCCTTTATGAAAACGACCAAGTTCTTGAAGGAAGAAAATGTTCCAGTTCACTCTTTAGTACAAATTCAAAGTGATAAGAATGAAAGAGGCTTCATCTGCCCGTTATTTTCATATTAATGGAATGATGCATTCACCTATGTATACCTTTTACTCTCTCAAGATGTTTTGTAGAATGAGTGAAGGGTGACAGAGAATGAATGTGGGCAGACAGCTTCCATTGTTCCCACCAAATTTGATTTATATACAGTAGCAGTCATTTTAAAGTCCACATTCACAAAAACACACGCATTTAAACTCTTCCAGCACTTTTCGATTCAGACATTGCCTCTCAATACATAATCGGTACATACTTGTACGCTGACTAAAATGCATGAATTTGCATTACAAAAACAATGTTGGCATAATATTGAGTATGTGTGAATCGTGGAGCGGCAGGCACAAACAAATTGTAGATTAAATTAATCCGTTTTGCTCATTTGCTTTGATTTTATTGTACAATTCTCCATAATTGTGCAAAAGATCATTGAATGTACACCTACAAGAAATGGTTGCGAGATATGAATACTCTGTACATCTGCTTGGTAAGCATATTTTTTTTTTAAAGCTATGGCTCACTGAATTTGATATTAATTCACATCACGATATTAACAGTTTTCTGCACTGAATTGGTGTAATCACCTTTCTATAGTCTACATTTAGTAATTGCAAGCAACTGTATTAACATGAAACATTATAAATAGGTAAAACTTAAGAAAAAAAATAAAAATTTCAAAATGTACAAAATAGCCCTATTTGGTGTCTGTTCTCAATTCAGATGAGCCGACCGTCAGGTGATGGGATGATCGGCATTTAAGCAGCATGTGATGCCGCACTCCCTTACCCTCCGTCGTATGTGGCTCTTCCTATGTGATGCTGCTCTGTCTGTGTCCTCTCTTTTCTGTAGCTCTTCTGTTTTGGCTCCCCGCTATGCTACCATGCACAGATGCACTCCTTCTTAAAGGGGTTGTGCCATAAAAAATATTGTACATTTTTCAATCCACCATCTGAATACTTCAGTAATTGCATGTAATTAAAAAAAAATCTATAGCCAGAGCTATTCAATAAAATGTATCTGAATAGGGCCACCTGCTGTTTGTTCTTTTCCTTATTTCTCTGTCCACCTCACTGAGGTGGTAGCATGCGCTTAGTAAATCCTCAACTGCCACCAGCTGTATCTTCTGTTAGAAGCTGTGACAGTTAGGCCTCATGCACACGACCGTTGTGTGCACCCGTGGCCGTTGTGCCGTTTTCCGTTTTTTTTCACGGACCCATTGACTTTCAATGGGTCCGTGGAAAAATCGGAAAATGCACCGTTTTGCAGCCGAGACCATGATCCGTGTTTCCTGTCCGCCAAAAAAATATGACCTGTCCTATTTTTTGGACGGACAACGGTTCACGGACCCATTCAAGTCAATGGGTCCGTGAAAGAACACGGATGCACACAAGATTGGCATCCGTGTCCGTGATCCGTGGCCGTAGGTTACTTTCATACAGACAGATCCGAAGATCCGTCTGCATAAAAGCTTTTTCAGAGGTGAGTTTTCACTTCGTGAAAACTCAGATCCGACAGTATATTCTAACACAGAGGCGTTCCCATGGTGATGGGGACGCTTCAGGTTAGAATATACTGAAAAACGGTGTACATGACTGCCCCTGGTTAACTCATTGGTGGGCAGTGCGGCCGCCCCCCCTCCCTCCCCTGTAGTTAACTCATTGGTGTCCAGTGGGCCCCCCTCCCTCCCCTGTAGTTAACTCATTGGTGTCCAGTGGGCCCCCCCTCCCTCCGCTGTAGATAACTAATTGGTGTCCAGTGGGCCCCCCCTCCCTCCGCTGTAGATAACTCATTGGTGGCCAGTGGGCCCTCTCCCCTCCCTCCCCCTCCTAATTAAAATCGCCCCCCCCCCCCCTTTCATTGGTGGCAGTGGTGAGTACCGATCGGAGTCCCAGTGTAATCGCTGGGGCTCCGATCGGTAACCATGGCAACCGGGACGCTACTGCAGTCCCGGTTGCCATGGTTACTTAGCAATTTGTAGAAGCTTCATACTTACCTGCGAGCAGCGATGTCTGTGACCGGCCGGGAGCTCCTCCTACTGGCAAGTGACAGGTCTGTGCTATAGGCAATGCGCCGCACAGACCTTTCACTTACCAGTAGGAGGAGCTCCCGGCCGGTCACAGACATCGCAGCTCGCTGGTAAGTATGAAGCTTCTTTAAATTGCTAAGCAACCATGGCAACCGGGACTGCAGTAGCGTCCCGGTTGCCATGGTTACCAATCGGAGCCCCAGCGATTACACTTGGACTCCGATCGGTAGTCTCCACTGCCACCAATGATAGGGGGGTGATTTAAATTAGGAGGGGGAGGGAGGGGAGAGGGCCCACTGGCCACCAACGAGTTATCTACAGCGGAGGGAGGGGGGGCCCACTGGACACCAATGAGTTAACTACAGGGGAGGGAGGGGGGCCCACTGGACACCAATGAGTTAATTACAGGGGAGGGAGGGGGGCCCACTGGACACCAATGAGTTAATTACAGGGGAGAGAGGGGGGCCCACTGGACACCAATGAGTTAACTACAGGGGAGGGGGGAGGGGGGGGCAACCGCACTGGCCACCAATGAGTTAAAAACAGGGGGGGGGGGGTTATTTTTTACATCACTCATGGCAAAACCCCTTTAAAGGGTCAGTGCACAATAATGATGCCTTATCCAGCCAAAGCACTGTAACCATGGGCTTCTTAAGAGCCATTCTCCCTCACCAAAAGCCTGAGCAACAATGTCCATTTGGTTCCTATTATCTGTTAACGTGCTTGCTACTGAGTTTGCTGTTAGCGATCCAGTTTGTGGACCTTATCTCAAATTCCTGCCTGCCGCATTACCTAACTTCCACATGACTACGTGACCCAACTCAGATTTCCTTGAGGTCTACACTGCCTATGAATTTTGCTTGCCCCCTTGGCACCGCATCTTGGTGTCTTCTGTGCAAACGTGCACCAGCATGTTGCTAACAGAGGCTACTTCAGGGGTAGCAACCCAGGGATTCCCTGTGTAAGACTCATTACTTTCTTGCGGGGATGTAGAACACATAATCCCTTAGATTCCACACTCTGGTTCAGCCGTACACCAAATTAGTTAATAACCAAGAGGGTCCACATCAGTTTCTGTATTCCTCATTCCACTGATTCGTCTTTATAATTGAATAGTCTATATAATGTACAGATACACTAGGGGTCATTTATCAAGACTGGCATTTCCCTGCACCAGTCATGATCCCTTTTCGAAAGAGTGAAATGTGCCTAATTTATTAAGATGCGAGAACCTCTAAAATTTGCAAATTATGGCGCAAATATGGTGTGTGCCATGATCTTCAACTTTTTACACCATTATTGTGGTGTAAAGACATTGATAAATGTCCCCGAGGGAGTTCTCCACAGCTAGAACTGCAGCTTGTAGGGGATCTACGCACTGGCTAAGAGAGGTGGTCCCCCAGTGATGGCCATCTATATCATGTCTTCTTATCTAAATATGTCAAAATCGGGTTCTCAAAAGTTTTTCATGAAAAAATGCACTACCCAAAGTGATATTTACTTGCAGTAAAGACATACATTGCACTATGCTATAGAAAGTTATTATATTGTATACATACAGGCAAATCTATAGGAGCGTATCCATATTACGATACAAATCAAGTTTATGTTATGATTTAACTTGCGGAAAAACAGATAGTACTGAACTTAAAGGGAACCTGTCACCGGGATTTTGTGTATAGAGCTGAGGCCATGGGTTGCTAGATGGCCGCTAGCACATCCGCAATATCCAGTCCCCATAGCTCTGTGTGCTTTTATTGTGTAAAAAAACGATTTGATACATATGCAAATGAACCTGAGATGAGTCCTGTACGTGACTCATCTCAGGGACAGGACTCATCTCAGGTTCATTTGCATATGTGTCAAATCGGCTTTTTTTACACAATAAAAGCACACAGAGCTATGGGGACTGGATATTGCGGATGTGCTAGCGGCCATCTAGCAACCCATGTCCTTGGCTCTATACACAAAATCCCTGTGACAGGTTCCCTTTAATGAAAAGTCCAACAATCTACATTATGGGTATATTGTTCACAGTTCCTGGTTGCGTGGGCTGATGGCCAAGCTGTGTAGTAAGTGGGTGAATAACAGTTTGACAATAAAACACACAGGGATTAGATTTCAAGCTGCAAGAAAACCAGTCAGCATTCTTGAAAGACTGAGCAACACTGTAATGTAGGTAAGCTGCTTCAACATTGCTGATTTCAACCTCGATAAAACCCATTTATCTTTCACTGCGGTTTCCGACTACAGGAGCTTATTATTTAGTAAAGCGTATGAACAGTCACAGTGAATGAGCTAAACAATACTTATTACAATTGATGCTGAAGGATCATTTGGAATGAGAACTCTCATTCCAATATCACCAGTTATAATAATAATAGATTACTATTATCTTTATAAAATATTTAATTTATCCTCAGGATAGGCAATCAATATCAGATCGGCGGGGGTGCTGGGTGTCGGACCCCTGCCGATCAGGTGGTTGAAGGGAAGGCTGCACTTCCCTTTATTGTTTACCTGCTAGCAGTCGACAGCGCAGAGGTGAGCAGGTGTAATTACAAGTCATCCCATTCACTTCTATACAACTGCAAAAAAAAAGGGGGGTCAGTCCGCACATCCCAAAGCACAGGTGCACGCCGCCATGGTTAGAAACACGAAGAAAAAAACCACAATGCAACAGCACTCTGCAAACACAAATAAAGTACAATAATGCCATAGTTATAGAAAACATTCTGGTGCTAATGCTACGCTTATTTTGTAAATTTGAGAATCTTGGCAAATACACTTTGTACAAAATTATTTGGGCCCGTCTGCCAAACGTCAAGGCGATCTCTATAAGATCGGAACCTAACACTAAATACTACCTGTTATGTGCCATTACAGCTACCATAACATTCAGTGAGTGCAGGTTCCAATTTGCCTTTTAAAAATTTTGGTGCCATAATGGCCTCTATTAAATCCAAGGAATTCAGGTACCAACATGCATGCTGAGACCACTCCATACCTCTCATGGTATTGGAATCTCGTAGTGATCACAGCACTCTATTTCTGACCGGTTTGGGTGCACATCGTGGTATGTTCCTGGCTCCACCTTTTGGAAAGTATAACTATTCAACAATTTAGACAGCACTCCAAGTTATGATTAAGTGATTTTTATTTGCATTAACCGGACATAGTGGTCCTTTTTGACACAACATTTCGGGCAGAAAGGATGCCCTTACGACTAGCCTGATGAAGGGCATCCTTTCTGCCCGAAACGTTGTGTTAAAAAGGACCATACCTCTCATGGTGCCAGCCGGCTTCTAATGAATGTAATGAGAGCAGACTACAGTTTTATACTTAGTCTAATTAGGGCAGACGGGCTCAATTAAATTAAGTCAAAATGTATTTGCCAAGAATCTCAAATTTACAAAATAAGCGTAGCATTAGCACCAGAATATTTTCTATAACTATGGCATTATTGTACGTTATTTGTGTTTGCAGATTACTGTTGCATTGTATTTTTTTTCTTCCATTCACTTCAATGTGTTTCCTATACACTTGAATACTACAGAGCTGTCTCATTATGTAATTACACCTGGTCACCGCTGCGATGACGACGTCAAGCAGATAAACAATGAAGGGAAGGCTGAGCTCGCATGGAGCATGACCTTCTCGTCAAACAGCTGATTCACCCTGATAGAGCTCTATTAGGGTAAATAGGACTTCACACTCTCCCTGCTGCCCTGTGCATAGTGCACACAGCAGCAGGGAGCTTACCATGGCAGCCAGGGCTTCAGTTGCGTCCTGGCTGCCATGGTAACCAATTGGAGCCCAAGGTTTACACTGCTGGGGCTCCGATCAGAAGCTGCCACTGCACCACCACTGAGGAGGAGGGGAGGGGACCCTGTGGCCACTGCCACCAATGAATATAACAATGGGGGGGGGGGGGGGGTATGCCTGTGGCCACTGCACCACCAATGATTATACTAGTTATAATACTGGGAGGGTTTGGGGGCGCACTGCGCGACCAATGAATATAATTAACACATTAATTTCAGTGCCGGCAGCGGTATCACATACCCGGCACCCGCCCTTTATGACATGGCGCTGCAATCCCCGGCAATTAACCCCTCAGGTGCGGCACCGGAGGGGTTAATTATCGGGGATCACAGCGCCATGTCAGAGGTCGGGCACCCACTGCCTACACTTAAATTAATGTGTTAATTATATTCATTGATGGCGCAGTGGCAACAGTTCCTCCCCTCCTCCTCCCTGCTATCAGTCCATTGGTGGCAGAGGTAGCAGCGGCACAGGGGGGGAAGGGACTGCCTCCTTCTCCCCTTTGCTGCTGAGAACATGGCACGGGCTGAGTGCAGCACTTGCCACATTTTCAAACAGATACGATCTGGGTCTAAAAGTATCTCTTCAGCTGCAGCGCTATGGTCCACTCGCAAATGGCAACAAGACTAAAAAGTCTTGTCACCATCTGCAAATTTTAAGGAGCAATCGCCATCTGGAGCGCTGGGCATGGATACACAAATATGATTCTTTTCATAGCAGAGGCAGGCTTGGGGCACCTGTGAAAAGTTAGGTACTCCCAGACAACCCCATTAATGCTTTTTTCCTATTCTATCAGATCTGAGATGACTGCAGGCATGGCCTGTAGTGAACTTCCTCCTTTAGTCTTTAGAGGAGGAACTTACCACTGAGCATGTGCAGCACAATTTCAGGCACTGTAACTAAGGGCCTTGGAGTAAAATGAAGATACCTAGTACAAGGAATAGGAGAGAACACAGGAGAACTGATTTTCTATCACTACTAGAACACCCTGCTTATTACTGTGCTGAATCAATTGGGCAGGGGTGCACAATGTTTTCTGGTTGGGGGCCACAATATCAGACTGACCCAACGACAAGGGCCAAAAATAAAATGTAAAGGGTTATTAACAACTGAAATACTGTAATTTATGGCGTATTGTACATACAGTATATACTATAAATGTCTAGCTACACCTCCAGGACTCCCATGTAATGGGAGACTACATGAAAAATATGTGTGAGCAGCCACAAGACACACGTCTGTTACCAGATGGTCGAGGGCCGCACAGAATGGTTTTAAGGGCCTTAAAACCATTCTGTGCGGCCCTCGACCATCTGGTAACAGACGTGTGTCTTGTGGCTGCTCACACATATTTTTCATGTAGTCTCCCATTACATGGGAGTCCTGGAGGTGTAGCTAGACATTTATAGTATATACTGTATGTACAATACGCCATAAATTACAGTATTTCAGTTGTTAATAACCCTTTACATTTTACGCAGGTTGTGCACTCCTGAATTAGGGCCTTGGATTGACAGAACATAAAATATATTATTGATTACCATTTCTAAACATTTCTAAATCTGTATGAAAGCTAATATATTATTTACACAATATTATTAACAAATAATATTTTTTAACCTGGAGTAATTTGTACCGACTCCACTCAAAAGTAACTTTGAATCTGACTCCAACTCCACAGCCCTGTGTAGGGGGTACCTCAAGGTCTCTTCTAATGTGATATGGCACCCAAAAACCATTCCAGCAAAATCTGCCCTCTACAAGCCAAATGGTGCTCCTTCCCTTCTGAGCCCTTTAATCTGTCTAAACAGCAGATTAAGATCACATACAAGGTGTTGTCTTATTCAGGAAAAAAAATAGGTAGCAAATTATGGGGTGCTTTTTCTTCTGTTACTCACTCATGAAACATTTGAGGCTAAAGCAACATTTGTGCCTATGTCCTCATGCTGTGCGTAGGTCACAGCATAGCGTGTGCCAGCCGGCAGATGAAGACCAGGGAGTAGTGAGTACAGAGTCAGCACAGGGAGCACTGTATTCATTGCTCTCTGGTCCAACTGTACTTACAAGCATATCCATAACAGAAACACTCAATAGTATTCGCCCTATAAGATGCACTGACATTTTCCCCCTACTTTTGGGGGGAAAAAACTCCATCTTAATGAGCAAAAAATATACTATCAAGTCAAATTTCCCACTAACATGAAGAACGATGCGTCACAAAAATAGTTTCAGAATCACTTGGATAAGTAATAACATTCCAAAGTTATTACTACATACAGTGACACCTCCGATTAGTAAAATTAGGATTGGTCAGGAAGGTAAAAACTGTCACGGTCTGGAAATGGTTAAACAATGAAAATGTTGCTTTGATCACTCTATATGCGTTCTGTATTTATTCTAGACATTCACATTTATTACTTGTGTACAAATGGATAAGCATACAAATACAGAGAAGCCTTAAGGATTAATAAATGTCTACCTGTCCTGGGACAAGAATGCTGAAGTCAAGGCCACAAGTAAACTCTGTATGATGCTCCACAGTTTCAAGCAGTGGTGATGGTTTGGCAAAGTCCCATAACCTGTTGAGAAAGCACACGGGCAATATAAGTTCACTTTTCAAATGCATGTAGATGAAGAAGACCTACTGGGAGTAATAGAGAAATTTTATTTGTATAAAATAAAATAAAAACTTGCAGGAAAATAATGCCTATAGGCACTAGGCCACTGGAAAATGTTTGGTTCAAATTCCGCACCTAAAATTTATGACAATTACCAAAGGGCCAAAGGTAACAAGGGCAAATCCACAGCAATAGTACAATGTTACACATCACATACAAATCTGCAATGGAAAATATCTGTTATGTCTGAACCCACTCTAGAAGAAGATGTACCATGTTAGATGTACAATGCTCTTAATGGCTACCAATCACCTGTCCCGACATGCCCGTTTTAACTATTTGAATTCTCCATGAAATAACAGTTCTGGAACATTTTTTCATAACTCTGTATTGTGCCATTCCTCTATTATTCTTGCTAGAAGTTTCTGAATGAATTGCTAGAAGTCAGCAGTAAAGGTGCAATTGGGCGTTACCCGTTGGGGATGTGCCCCTGCACCATCCAATTAGCACTGTGTCAGACTGGGCAGGGAAACACCCTCAACTGGTAACACATCCAGCTAGACCTGTAATACAGACTGCTGGCAAATCATTCATAAAATTGGAATAATAGTGGATATGTGAATATATGCTCTAGAATTGTTAGTGCATGAGGACATGTCAGGAGAAATGACAGATTCTTTTTAAGATCCTCTGATTCAAAAACACCAGTAGACATCCAAAAACATCAGTCTAAAAATCATAATTGCTACTTCAAGATGACTTTAAGAGGACCTGTCACCACAATACCATACACAGTTTGGGGAAGTCCATTCCTGTTCCAAAATGTGCAATAGAGATGTTCATGAACCCTTTCAAGACTGGGTGATTTTCCGTATCTTTGTTTTCTTTACTCCCAGCCCTCCCAAAGCCATACATTTGTTATTTTTTCATTCACATAAATGTATGAGGGCTTTTTTTGCGTCACAAGATGCACTTTCTAATGGCACCGTTTACGGTTGCATAAAATGTGGTGGGAAAGCAGAAAAAAAATGACAAATGAGGTGGAATGATTTAAAAAAAATCATTCCACCAGTTTTATTTATTTTTTAACTTTTACTATGCTGTAAAACTGACCTGTTACTTTCATTCTCTGGGTCAGTAAGATTACAACAATACAACATATGTATAGTCTTTCTTGCATTTTATTACTGGAAAAAAAAGATATACTAATTTAGGGGGGGGGGGGAATTCTGCTGTTTGGGGTGAATTTATTATATGCACTTATATAGCGCTACTATATTCCACAACGCTTTACAGACATTAGCATCCAACTGTCCCCAATGGGGCTCATAATCTAAGGTATGTATGTCTTTGGAGTGTGGAAGGAAACTGGAGTAGCCGGAGGAAACCCATGCAAACACAGTGAGAACATACAAACTCCATGCAGATGTTGTCCTTGGTCGGATTCAAACCTAGGACCACAGCGCTGCAAGGCACCAATGCTAACCACTAAGCTGCTCATTATAGTTTAAGATTATGTGCGTTTTCGCACGCGATGATGCCCATGATGTTAATATTTTATGTATTTTTATTTAAATTTTAAAGGGGGGAGATTAGATTTTTTTTTTACACTTCTTAATAGTTTCCCTAAGGAACTATAGCAAGCAGTCAGATTGCTTTTCTGATAGACTCCTGATGAAGCAGCCAAGGTCAATTTGCTCATCCCTGATAACAATTACAAGTTCCATCCAAGAAATATCCTCCCATAAGTAAGGGAACTCCCCCTGTGGAATGAGGGGGCGGGGGGATATTGTTGTCCTTGGCCGAGATCAATCTAAAGCCATGTGCTATCGTATCCTAAAGGACCAGAAGTGTTACAGGGTACTTGAAAGTTATCCATTGTCTACTTTACTAGAGAATTAACACATTGATTGCAGTGAGTACTTGATGTTGGGTTTATTGATCAGCATGAATATAACTTTATGCTACCAATATTTTCCCAGACATTTTACAGCTTTCCTAAAGTCCATAAGGGACACGCAATAGTTTCTGGCATAAATAGCATAACATAAAATGTGAGCATATTCATTCATTCTTTTTGTTCTGGGTCTTCCTTCCTATGTAAGGGATACTCAGCGGTATTACTGGTGCACAGAGACCCTTTCTTGCCAGTCTCGATGCGGAAGGGCTTTACAGCTCCATTCCACATGAACCTGCATGTGAAGCAATAAAAACATTATGGACCAGTGGGTGTCACTACCATGACCATCATGGTTTGGTCATTGATTTACTTCAGATTGTACTACCTTACAATTTTTTCATGACCATAAGTTCTACCTCCAGCTCAGAGGGTTGCAATGGACAGCTCATGTGCACCCATCTATGTGAACTTCTACTAGGGCTTGGTGGAAAGACAATGGTCTTCAGCATGGATACAGAATGTTGAATGTAATCTAGTCTTATGTTGCTGAGATGTATTGATGATATCTTCATCTTGTGAAAGGGCACAAAAGATCACTTTACCAACTTTGTTTCTGCTCTCAATAAGAATAACTTGGGGTTAGTTTTTTATCTATGACATCCAGGCTACCAATATCACATTTCTGGATATCAATTTTAGCGTGGACACAGATTACCACCAAAATGTTTCAGTATCCCATCTCAACTAACAATTTGTTATGATGAGATGGTTGACATCTTAGAGCTCTGAAGTCTGGCATTCCAAAAGCACAATACCTAGTCCAGAAGAAATTCCTCTTCTCTGATTACTTTTTGGCAGCACCGGATCTGCACAAAAGATGCCTCAGGAGAGGATATCCTCAACAGATTTAAAAGGCATCAACATGCCTTACAAACACACACAAAAAAAAATTGTTGACACCTAAGATTCCATAGAGGAGGATGATGTCCGTATTGTAAATTTTGCCTCAGCCTATCCTGAGGTGAGGAGAATCTTGGGGGAAGGTTATTGCGATATTCTTAGAGCAGATCCTGATATTGGCGAGATGGCAGGAGGACAACCATCAATTACCTATATCAAAACTTGAGGAACTGACTGGGACACAGGCATTTCATACCAGTGAAATGGGATGAAACTTTGTTATCCCGATGCATCAGGGGCATTTATAGATGTAGACTGCAGTTTTTTGGGGTTAGTAAATCCTTTACCAGCTCTGCTACCCAACAGACCTTTCATATGAGGTATTTCATCAACTGCCAGTCCAGGGGGATAATTTATCTGTATACCTGCTAATGCGGGGTCCAATTTGTGGGTTAAAACCATTCAGGAATTGAGATGATGGGTGAGACACTATGCCAGTTATATTAACCTTGAAAAAGATACACCTGTATCTCGACATGCTTGTGATTCTCAAAGGGGTGGTTTTTCATGCCTCAGATTTCAAGAGATCGAGTTGGCCACCTCACCAATACATGGGAGCGATTTTGATCGGTAAATTCTCCAACAGCAGGCAAGATGGATATTTCATTTTGGCACTCTACAATATATATATATTTTCTTTATTATTCTTTATATTCCCAGCAAATATTGGTTACAGTTAAACTCTACCCACTGCATCTACCATGTTTAGGATTAGTCCAATTTGTCATCCTGGTTTGCATACGTATAATTTATATCCCTATCCTAATCATATCCCTACTTCTACCTATTTACACACCTCTTTTCTATTTGCAGTTAACTCTACATATAAGTAGAGTAACATATAAATAGTATAATTTGCAGGAAGGTAATGTTTTTACTCTCTGATGCCCGCCTTTAGAAGGGTTTTGGCTAATATGAACTGCCTATGGATCCGCATGGCAACCTCCTATGCTTTTCTCTACGCTTTGGTCATCAGCTGCTGTGATGGGTGGGGCTATTCTGGTCACTGCCATGCTACAACTTCTGCATGGCCTGTTCCATCCTGATTCCATCTGTGGGCCTGTTAACAGTAATGCCCAGCACCCCTGAGCCAATCGATGTTATTAGAGAATGTCTTGTGAGACCACTAGCACCTCCTCTTCATCTGGGCTCCACCAGTGGGCAGGATAGTGTTCCGGCACCATAATCCCAAGTTGCCATGCCGATAGTGAGGGGTGTGGATTACCATTTATTGCTCAGCTGAATCAGCTGGGGTCAGTGTCGTGGGTATTCCGGCAGTGTTTCACTGCTGGTGACCAGACCCAGCACATGATATAACCTCCTTTTACTTTACTGATGATGCACATATGTGAGAATGTTTGTGTATAAATGCCTAGAATGAGAATTAGGACTGGTTGCAATGTACTGTGCAATGATAGTTATGTGTACGGAGCAGGATTTGCTCTCCATATAACCCCTATTCCTAAAAAGAGAGGATAGGTAGGTGTGCATAGTTGTGCTGAAATCCTAGATATTGTCCCTAAGGGATGAGTTTGAGTAAACCTTATAACATGTTCTGCTACTCCATTACTATATACTCCACACTGTATTCCCAATTTAAATCCAGAAGCAGTGATTGGTTAGTACATGGGATCGTTAATATTACAAAAGGCACAAACTAATATTTTTTTGGGCTAGTGGCTTCTAATCAGTATTAAACTGGGAGTTTTAATATGTGTGCTAAATTTTGTGAACTTAGGGGATCATTTACTATGCAAAAATACTCCTATATTAGGCATATTTCTGGCAAAGATTGCTTTGAAAAGGTTAGTTGCGCCGCAATCTGCAACTTTTCTCCGCACAAACCAGGTCTAAAAAAGTATGTGTGGCATTGCCGTTGAAGGGCTGCAAAATGGTCTAACTGTAAGCCAGCATGGAAGCTGGCTTACATTTAGACTGGCGGTCTTCATAACTTCAGAGGAACCATCATAAGCGCAAGGGGTTATTAAGACCGACCTCTAAAATGACGGTCTTAATACCCCCCCTTCATTTTTTCAGTTAGAATGTGTATTGGACTGGGTAACTCTGAGATGAATACTTACTTGTTCCTGCATATTCCTCCGCTTGTCTGAAAGATGCAGAGGGTTTCCAAGCAACTCAGAGGTACCACAGTCCAATGATTTACAATCTTTTGATTACAATTAATTATAAGCCAGGAGATTTGTATGAATAGTCTATTGCCTCAAATAAATGCTCTAGAAATGAGCCAACTGACCCTGCAAAAGAAATGATACCATGAATGGGCCAGGTGTGTTGTTGTTAAATTGCATATCTGGTCCTGTTATTTTTCATTTTTGGCGGTTCATCGTTTGTATAAAAGTTAAAATTCAAAAGAGAAAAACTGTACTGTGCACTTTTATGACTTGCTCTCCTTACACCACTTTACCTCCTAGCTTATCTCGTGTTTTCCCAAGAAGCAGCAATTACATGTGTCTCACAGATTCACTTTAGTGAGAACACAAGAATCAAGCCAGGTTGTGCAAACAGACAAGTCATAGGGGAACATTTGCTTGGCGAGTGCATATCGCTAATGATGTAAATGAGCACGGAAGTGCATTGTCATCAGAATTATTTACTTTATTAAACATCTTTTTAACGCAAGCCAAATTCAGGGAACAGAACCAGATTGCTCTATGGAAATCTCTGCCATTCCATTCTCACCGCCAGTTACTATTTACAGTACTGATCCTATTCCGTTCATTCATACAGGTGATTCAATCCCAGCATCTCCTGCATTGTCCACAAATACCTTTTCTTGACGTGATCTAAATACAGTTAAAACCAGAAGTTTACATACACTTTATAAATAGACACATATGCATGTTTTTCTCAATATCTGACATGAAATCGGAATAAACCTTGTTTTTGGTCAATTAGTATTACCATAATTATTATTTGCCAAATGCCACAATAATGAGAGAGAATGTTTTAAGGCATTTTTAATACTTTCTGCAATGTCAAAAGTTTATATACACGAAGATTACTATGCCTTCAAACAATTCTGGACTTCCCATAGGATAATAGATCAGGAAGAGAATTGTGGACTTGCACAAGTCTGTCTCAACCTTGGGTGCAATTTTCAGATACCTGAAGGTGCCTCGTTCATCTGTACAAACAATTATAAGCAAGTACAAACAAGATGGGGATGTCCAGCCATTATACCGCTCAGGAGACGGGTTCTGTGTCCCAGAGATGAACGTGCTTTGGTCCGACATGTGCATATCAACCAAATAACAAAAGCAAAAGACCTTGTGAAGATGATGGCGGAAGCTGGTAAGATTGTGTCAATATCCACAGTCAATCGATTACTGTATCAACATGGGCTGGAAGGCCACTCTGCCAGGAAGAAGCCATTACTCCAAAAGAAACATAAAAAAGCCAGATTAATGTTTGCAAATGCACACAGGAACAAAGAACTACATCTTTAGAGACATGTTCTGTGGTCTGACAAAACTAAAATTGAACTTTTTGGCCATAATTACCATGGTTACGTTTAGAGGAAAAAGGGAGAAGCTTGGAAGCCTAAGAACACCATCCCAACTGTGAAACACGGGAGTGGTAGAATCATGTTGTGGGGTTGTTTTGCTGGAGGAGGGACTGGTGCACTTCACTTGAAGCATCATCTCAAGACATCAGCCAGGAAGTTAAGGCTTGGGCAGAAAGGGGTCTTCCAAATAGACAATGACCCGAAGCATACTGTCAAACTGGTTACAAAGTGGCTTAAAGGGGTTGTCCGATTTATTTATTTTTGTTCTTTGTATGTTTCTAACTAGGCAAATGAAAGGACTTTACAATTCACATACTTTATCTTCAATTGCTGGTTTCTCAGATTTTACTGAGGGTCACGTGACCTGTGATGTCAGCGCCTCTCCCTGCTCGGATGATGATTCGAGCACAAGATCTTAGAGAGCAGATGTGTGTCTGTACACTAGACGTCACTGTGCTGGCCACGCCCCCCTGCACTTATTACTCTCTCTCTGGATTCTTAACCCCTTTGGCTGCACAGACTCAGGGCTGAAGGCTTTACTGAGTAGCTGCAGGCATTGAGGAGACAAATGCTGGGCACAGGAGCTCACAGACTAGAGGAGTTCTGCACAAGGACAGGTAGGGGGAAGATCCTGTGTATCAACAGTGTCATTGTACAGCTGGAACTTGTAGTCCTGCACATACATGTCACTCAGGGCAGCACCTTTATTCACTCCCTTTGCAGAGTAGGGGGAGAGGCAGAAATTGTTGTTATTGCAGGTAAACAAAATGTCAGAAGAGAACCAGGGAAATGCGGAAATATATATTTTTTTTACCTAAAACTTGCTTAGCTCAGTTATATATTTCTGCCCATCAGATTTACATTACTATATATTTTTTTTTTCATAACTCGCACAACCCATTCAATGATAACAAAGTCAATGTTTTGGAGTGGCCATCATAAAGCCCTGATCTCAATCCTATTGAAAATGTATGGGCAAAGCTGAAAAGGCAGGTGCGAGCAAGGTGACCAACAAACATGGCTCAATTACACCAGTTTTGTCAGGAGGAATGGGCCCAAATTCCGACCAACTATTGTGAGAAGCTTGTGAAAGGATTAGTGATGTCCGGATCATGAACGAATCGTTCTTTTGAACCGATTCAGTTCACTGATCCGGAAGAGTCGGTTCCTCTGACTGAGCTGATCCGAATGAAACGGCTCAGTCAGATCAGCAGCAGGCAGTGTAATAGGAGCCGACAGTGGACGCTAGCCCCGCCCCTCCACGCCCTCCAACCAATCAGAGGCAGCCAGCACTGACTCACAGCACAGGGGGAGTCGCAGGGACTCAGAGAATCGTCTGAGTCTATTAGTTAAAAGAATCAAATGAGTCAGAGACTCATTTGATTCTTTGAGTTAAAAGAACCGTGAGTCACCGAGTCCCTGCCAGGCTCCCTGCTCTGCGGCTCCCTGTAAGTCCGTCCGGGGGGAAGGGGGGCATTAATCTAGCATGTAGCAGAGCTGTGTGTGTACAGGGTGCATGCAGCAGTGTAGCATCATGCTACACTGCTACATGCACCCTGTACACACACAGCTCTGCTACATGCTGTAGCAGAGCAGGAAGTCTGGTAGGGACTCGGTGACACGATTCTTTTAACTAAAACTCTCAGACAATTATCTGAGTCCCTGCAATAACTATAGCCACTACATCACAGTCTGCTTCACTGCAGCAGAGTTGTGTTTGCCAGGAGCCAGTCCCTCCTGACCTTGAGAGCCGACTCAGCAAGTGAACCGAAGATTCGATGAGCTGAGCATGCGCATTGATCTTCAGTTCACTAGTTTCTGCCGGCTCAAGAAGTGAACCGAAGATCCGATTCATGAATCTGTTCATTTGAATGAGCTGATTCAAATGAACCGATTCATCTGAAAGATCCGAACTTCCCATCACTAGAAAGGATATATAAAACGTTTGACCCAAATAATACAGTTTAAGGGCAATGGTACCAAGAATTAATAAAATGTATGTCAACTTTTGACTTTGCAGAAAGTAATAAAAAATGCCTTAAAACATTCTCTCTCTCATTATTCTGGCATTTGGCAAATAATAATAATTATGGTAATCCTAATTGACCAAAAACAGGTTATTCTAATTTCATGTCAGATAACAAGCTTTGCCTCTAATGCCAACAGATATAAAGCAGCTATCCTAGAAGTCAATATTCATCTCTTAAAATAAGCCTTGAGACATGACTTGGATATTAAATAAGCCAGCACTTCATCTGCAGACAGCTGTTTCGGGGTGATTGCCCCTCATCAGTACAAGCAGAGTACTGGCTTAACTGGGTAGGAGGCCTGTGTCCGAGCAAGGGGGGAACTAACTCTCCTTAGGGAGAGAGCACCTTAATCAGTGTGAGGAGACTTATAGGCTATACATGCTCCTCTGGAATTCTGGGAGGGAAGAAATGCAAATGAGCTCTTAACAAGCTTTGCCTCTAATACCACCAGATGTAAGGCAGCCATCCTATAAGTCAATATTCAGCTCTTAAAATAAGCCTTGAGACATGACTTGGATATTAGATATTGAGAAAAACATGCATACGTGTCTTTTTATATAGTGTATGTAAACTTCAGGTTTCAACTGTATTACATCGATCTGCTATAAAAAGAACAACTTCCTTCAACCCCAGCCTCTAATACATAAACCATGTAACACCTCCCTATTCTGCCAAGTGTCAGGTCTTTAAAGATAGTGCCACGTCATAGCAACGTGGTGACTACTGTTTCACACAGCAGACTCCTGCAGCTAATGTCTGCAATCAGCAATAATGCAGATTGGGGACATTTAACCCTTAAAATACCATGTTAAAATGTGACCACGGCATCTAAGAGGCCTGAAAACCCAGAAGCGCACACTTCCCAAGCAGGACCACTTCCCCCGGGCAGAGATCGGGGAAGGCGTTTCATGTAAGTAATGAGCCAGAGCTTGTACTAGGCTTCTAGGCTCATTACTTGCATATTACAATTCAGGCCAGCAGATGGCAGCACTGAAATGTAATATAGAAATTTCTGTATAGGACAATGGAGAACATTTTTCTCTTTACAAATTGCAATCTGATGATTGCTTGTTGGGGTCCATTTGGGCCAAAATAAAAAAGTTTTAAAAAATATTAAAAAAATTGTAAAACATTTAAATCACATCCTTTCCTCAAACTCAAAATACAAATAAAAAATGTAACATCATGGGCATCGCTGTGTGCAAAAATGCCTATATTAATAAAGTATTTCAACAAAACATACCACACAGTGAAGGGCATAATGGGAGAAAAATGGTTGATTTGTCATTTTTTGATCCCTTTACCTCCTAAAAAAAAATTAAATAAATAGTTAGCAAAATCACATAGCTTTTTTAGACATAACTATAAAAAGGTTATGGGGGTCAGAATAGAAAGAAAATGAATTTTTTGAAAATAAATGAAAAAAAATTAGTTTTTGTTTTCAGTATTAAAATGCAAGAAAACTATACAAATGTGGTATTGTCATAATCGCACTGATCTGGAGAGTGAAGAGCACAAGTCAGTTTTACTGCATAGTGAATGCTGTAAAAACAAAAACCACTGTGGTGGTAATGCATTTTTTTTTCCAATTCCACACTATTTGCATTTTTTTTTAGTTCCCACTACATCCTATGCAATATTAAATGGTGCCATAAAAAAGTACAATTTGTTCCACAGAAGTCCTCATACAGCTATGTGAACGGAAAAATAAAGTTTTGGCTCCGTGAAGGTAGGGAGCGAAAAAAGAAAACAGTAAATAATTCCATCAAATCTACTACCAGCTTCCCTATGGCAGACAATGTGACCCTAGAGTGTGATTTCCAATCCTCGGAAATTCATCACAAATGGCGTTAGGCCAATGATATAAACCATGATACAAGAGACTGACACAAACTTAATTACCAGAAATAAATAATTAAGAATTATGCAGAGGCTTACCCCAATGACGTAACAAGAGTGTTACTACAGCCAAATCAAGATAAATGTACATGTGTATGGTAGTACGGCACCAAACACACTGTGACAAAGCAAGCTATGAGAACGTGACACTGAACATGCTCTCGCAGCATCACAAATTGATTTATTACAAAGAACGTGTCATTTACTCAGAGTTCTGGTTTGAAAATTGGTACAGAGAAAATAATTGTGAGCAAGAATAGAACGTGTAGAGAAGATGGAAAATACATAGATATAGATATTAATATATAAACATTGGAAACCAAAAGGGAAAAAAACTTTAAATGTAAAAGTTTTGCTATTACCCAATACTTTTATTATTCAAATATGCTAAGGCGGAGTTCACATCAACATTTAGCTTTCCGTTCTTCTGATCCCTCTCTGATCCTGGAAAGAAAAAGTAGTGCATGCAGGACTTTTTTTTTTCCATTTAATTTTTTTTTATCTCAGATGGAAATGGCTCAAGCTGATGCCAACTGATGCCAACTGATGCAACAGGCTGGAGCAGACTGGGAACTTAAAGTGGCCCCAATGTTTTAGGTGGGTCCAAATTGACAGAGGTGGGGCAACACAAATAGATGGGGCCAATGCAAGTTGCCAACAGGACCCATTATTTTTTTTACAGGATCCTGTAAAAAATGGATCCTATGCATAACTGATGCAACATGATCCTGTTTTGTCTCTTCTGACGGTTTAGAAGAAAGGAAAGCTAAACGGTGATGTGAATTCAGCCAAAGATATTACTTCTATTCTAGTGACTTGAAAATGTGGAGCTCAGTTCTTGAGAACATATGCCATGGTTCAGCAGAAAAAGCTTTTTTTCTAGATAACCTATATTTGTAGAAGTGAACATACAGTGGATATAAAAAGTCTACCCACCCCTGTAAAAATGTCAGGTTTCTGTGATGTATAAAATGAGACAAAGATAAATAATTTCAGAACTTTTTCCACCTTTAATGTGACCTAAACCGTACAACTCAATTGAAAAACAAACTAAAATCTTTTAGGTAGAGGGAAGAAAAAAAAAATAAAGAGAAGAAAATGGTTGCATAAGTGTGCACACCCTTAAACTAATACTTTGTCGAAGCACCCTTTGATTTTATTACAGAACTCAGTCTTTTTGGGTATGAGTCTATCAGCATGGCACATTTTGACTTGGCAAGATTTGCCCACTCTTCTTTGCAAAAACACACCAAATATGTCAGATTGCGAGGGTATCTCCTGTGCACAGCCCTCTACAGATCACCCTACAGATTTTCAATCGGATTCAGGTCTGGGCTCTGGCTGGGCCATTCCAAAACTTTAATCTTCTTCTGGTGAAGCCATTCCTTTGTTGATTTGGATGTATGCTTTGGGTCGTTGTCATGCTTAAAAGATGAAGTTCCTCTTCATGCTCAGCTTTCTAGCAGGACCCTGAAGGTTTTGTGCCAATATTGACTGGTATTTGGAACTGTCCATAATTCCCTCTAGCTTAACTAAGGCCCCAGTTCCAGCTGAAGAAAAACAGCCCCAAAGCATGATGCTGCCACCACCATGCTTCACTGTGGGTATGGTGTTCTTTTGGTGATCTGCAAAACATATCTTTTGGAATTATGGCCAAAAAGTTCAACCTTGGTGTCATCAGACCATAACACCTTTTCCCACATGCTCTTGGGAGACTTCAGATGTGTTTTTGCAAAATGTAGCCTGGCTTGGATGTTTTTCTTCGCAAGAAAAGGCTTTCGTCTTGCCACTCTACCCCATAGCCCATATATATGAAGAATACGGGAGATTGTTGCCACATGTACCAGTACTTGCCAGATATTCCTGCAGCTCCTTTAATGTTGCTGTAGGCCTTTTGGTAGCCTCCCAGACCAATTTTCTTCTCTTCTTTTCATCAATTTTGGAGGGACATCCAGTTCTGAGTAATGTCACTTTTGTGCTATACTTTCTCCACTTGATGACTGTCTTCACTGTGTTCCATGGTATATCTAATGCCTTGGAAATTCTTTTTTACCCTTCTCCTGACTGATACCTTTTAACAATGAGATCCCTCTGATGCTTTGGAAGCTCTCTGTGGACCATGGCTTTTGCTGTGGGATGCGACTAAGAAAATTTCAAGAAAGACCAACTAGAGCAGCTAAACTTTATTTGGGGTTAATCAGAGGCACTTTAAATGATGGCAGGTGTATGCTGACTCCTATTTAACATTATTTTGAATGTGATTGCTTAATTCTGAACACAGCTACATCCCCAGTTATAAGCGGGTGTAAACACTTATGCAACCACATTATTATTTTTTTTCCTTATCTCCACCTAAAAGTTTTCAGCTTGTTTTTTAATTGAGTTGTACAGTTTATAGGTAACATTAAAGGTGGAAAAAGTTCCGAAATGATTTATCTTTGTCTCATTTTTTTTACAGCACAAAAACCTGACATTTTAACAGGGGTGTGTAGACTTTTTATATCCACTGTAGATAAAGGTGCACACTGTAAATATTACATCCTGATTTTAAAACTGTCAAATCTCAAGCTAGTTTCACACTAGTGAAAAGGATGAGCCAAAAAATAAAAGTATCACATAACTTTATTAACAAAAAAAAAAATCACAAATATACAAAAATATATAATATTGCTGTAAAATGTTGAAGGAAAATACCCTAACTAGTCTACAGTATGTGTTTTTCTCATTCAGACTTTAGTATGTCATTTAAAATATATAGTGACCACTCTAGTACTTGTTTATATACATCAGATTCTGGTATTATTGCCTCTGATATTTTATTTATATTAACACATAGGCTATATTTTGGTATACAGCTATTCATCTTAGGCCTCATGCACACGACCGTTTTTTCGGGTCTGCATCCGAGCCGCAGTTTTGGCGGCTCGGATGCGGACCTATTCACTTCAATGAGGCCGCAAAACATGCGGACAGCACTCTGTGTGCTGTCCGCATCCGTTGCTCCGTTCCGTGGCCCAGCAAAAAAAATATAGCATGTCCTATTCATGTCCGTTTTGCGGACAAGAATAGGAATTTCTACAATGGGCCGCCCGTTCCGCAAATTGTGGAAGGCACATGGGCAGCTTCCGTTTTTTGCGGATCCGCTGTTTGCGGACTGCAAAAACGTAACGGTCGTGTGCATGAGGCCTTATTTCTTTTTCATTTCATATTTGCTGGCTGTGACATGATGTGCATATTGCACCACTAGTGTGCACTCTGCATTGTTGGGTGATTTTCCTTCGACATTTTACAACATCATATATTTTTACATATTTGTTATTTTATATTAATAAAGTTATACTTTTATTTTTTGTCTCGCTCTTCTTTTTTGTGGTTTGGATACTTTGTAGAGCCAGGGCCACTGTTATAAATCATTTGGCCATTTGTAGGTATTATTAGTTTCACACTAGTGTCAACGATACTTGGAGGGCTGCAACTGGAACTCCGCTCGTCCCGATTATAGTTAATGGGGCCGGTGGACATTCAGGTAGGTGGGCCTTAACCCCTTAAGGACCGGGCCATTTTTTGCAAATCTGACCAGTGTCACTTTAAGTGCTCATAACTTTAAAACGCTTTGACTTACCCAGGCCGTTCTGAGATTGTTTTTTCGTCACATATTGTACTTCATGACACTGCTAAAATTGGGTCAAAAAAGTTATTTTTTTTGCATAAAAAAATACATTTTTTACCAAAAATTTAGAAAAATTAGCAAATTTCAAAGTTTCAGTTTCTCTACTTCTGTAATACATAGTAATACCCCCAAAAATTGTGATGACTTTACATTCCCCATATGTCTACTTCATGTTTGTAGCATTTTGGGAATGATATTTTATTTTTTGGGGATGTTACAAGGCTTAGAAGTTTAGAAGCAAATTTTGAAATTTTTGAGAAATCTTCAAAATCCCACTTTTTATGGACCAGTTCAGGTTTGAAGTCATATTGTGAGGCTTAGATAATAGAAACCTCCCAAAAATGACCCCATTCTAGAAACTACACCCCTCAAGGTATTCAAAACTGTTTTTTCAAACTTTATTAACCCTTTAGGTCTTCCACAAGAGTTAATGGCAGATAGAGAAACAATTTTGAAATTTCTATTTTTTGGAAAATTTTCCAATATAATCAATTTTTTCCAGGAGTAAAACAAGGGTTAACTGCCAAACAACACTCAAAATGGGTTGCCCTGATTCTGTAGTTTGCAGAAACACCCCATATGTGGTCGTAAACTACTGTTTGGCCGAACGGTAGCACATAGAAGGAGGGGAACACCATATGGGTTTTGGAAGGCAGATTTTGCAGGACTGGTTTTGTTTATACCATGTCCCATTTGAAGCCCTCTGTTGCACCCCAAGAATAGAAATTTCAGAAAAGTGACTCCATCTAAGAAAGTACACCCCTCAAGGTATTCAAAACTGGGTTTACAAACTTTGTTAACCCTTTAGGTGTTCCACAAGAGTTAATGGCAGATGGAGAAACAATTTTGAAATTTCTATTTTTTGGAAAATTTTCCAATATAATCAATTTTTTCCAGGAGTAAAACAAGGGTTAACTGCCAAACACCACTCAAAATGGGTTGCCCTGATTCTGTAGTTTGCAAAAACACCCCATATGTGGTCGTAAACTACTGTTTGGCCGAACGGTAGCACATAGAAGGAGGGGAACACCATATGGGTTTTGGAAGGCAGATTTTGCAGGACTGGTTTTGTTTATACCATGTCCCATTTGAAGCCCCCTGTTGCACCCCTAGAATAGAAATTTCAGAAAAGTGACTCCATCTAAGAAAGTACACCCCTCAAGGTATTCAAAACTGGGTTTACAAACTTTGTTAACCCTTTAGGTGTTCCACAAGAGTTAATGGCAGATGGAGAAACAATTTAGAAATTTCTATTTTTGGGAAAATTTTACAATATAATCAATTTTTTCCAGGAGTAAAACAAGGGTTAACTGCCAAACAACACTCAAAATGGGTTGCCCTGATTCTGTAGTTTGCAGAAACACCCCATATGTGGTGGTAAACTACTGTTTGGCCGAACGGTAGCACATAGAAGGAGGGGAACACCATATGGGTTTTGGAAGGCAGATTTTGCAGGACTGGTTTTGTTTATACCATGTCCCATTTGAAGCCCCCTGTTGCACCCCTAGAATAGAAATTTCAGAAAAGTGACTCCATCTAAGAAAGTACACCCCTCAAGGTATTCAAAACTGGGTTTACAAACTTTGTTAACCCTTTAGGTGTTCCACAAGAGTTAATGGCAGATGGAGAAACAATTTAGAAATTTCTATTTTTTGGAAAATTTTCCAATATAATCAATTTTTTCCAGGAGTAAAACAAGGGTTAACTGCCAAACAACACTCAAAATGGGTTGCCCTGATTCTGTAGTTTGCAGAAACACCCCATATGTGGTCGTAAACTACTGTTTGGCCGAACGGTAGCACATAGAAGGAGGGGAACACCATATGGGTTTTGGAAGGCAGATTTTGCAGGACTGGTTTTGTTTATACCATGTCCCATTTGAAGCCCCCTGTTGCACCCCTAGAATAGAAATTTCAGAAAAGTGACTCCATCTAAGAAAGTACACCCCTCAAGGTATTCAAAACTGGGTTTACAAACTTTGTTAACCCTTTAGGTGTTCCACAAGAGTTAATGGCAGATGGAGAAACTATTTTGAAATTTCAATTTTTTGGAAAATTTTCCAATATAATCAATTTTTTCCAGGAGTAAAAGAAGGGTTAACTGCCAAACAACACTCAAAATGGGTTGCCCTGATTCTGTAGTTTGCAGAAACACCCCATATGTGGTGGTAAACTACTATTTGGCTAAACGGCAGGACATAGAAGAAGGGGAACGCCATATGGTTTTTGGAAGGCAGATTTTGCTGGACTGGTTTATTTACACCATGTACCCTTTCAAGCCCCCTGATGCACCCCTAGAGTAGAAACTCCATAAAAGTGACCCCATCTAGGAAACTACGGGATAAGGTGGTTGTTGTTTTGGGACTATTTTAGGGGTAAATATGATTTTTGGTTGCTCTATATTACTCTTTTTTGAGGCAATGTAACAAAAAAATTAAATTCTAAAATTGTTTCTACATTCGCTATTTAGTTTTGTGGAACACCTAAAGGGTTAACATAGTTTGTAAAGTAACTTTTGAATACCTTGAGGGGTGTAGTTTCTTAGATGGGGTCACTTTTTTGGAGTTTCTAGTCTAGGCTACATCAGGGGGGGCTTCTAATGGGACATGGTGTCAAAAAAAAAACTGTCCATCAAAATCTGCCTTCCAGAAACCGTATGGCGTTCCCTTCGTTCTATGCCCTGCCGTGCGGCTATATAGCCATTTACGACCACATATGGGGTGTTTCTGCAAACTACAGAATCAGGGCCATAAATATTGAGTTTTGTTTGGCTGTTAACCCTTGCTTTATTACCGGCAAAATGGATTTAAATTGAAATTTTGCCCAAAAATAGGTGTTTTGGCACAGTTTTTATTTTATATTTTTAACACCGTTCATCCGAGGCGTTTGGTCAAAAGTTATTTTTATAGCGACGACTTTTACGCACGCGACGATGCCCAATATGTATGGCTCTCAGACTTTGGACACACTAAGCAGGCATCCTAAAACTGCGGCCCTCCAGATGTTGTAAAACTACAATTCCCACTATGCCCTGATGATGGCTGTAGGTTGTCTGGGCATGCTGGGAGTTATAGTTTTACAACATCTGGAGGGCCGCAGTTTGAGGATGCCTGCACTAAAACTAATATTTTTTGGGGAAAGAAAAATAGTTTTCGTGTCTCCAAAGTCTGAGAGCCATAGTGTTTTATGTTCTCTAGTGAACTGTTGGGGATTATAAAAATTTAGTACTCCATGGAAGTGTGATACTCCCTGAAGCAATTGATAATGCAGAGGCCCGGATGATCGGGGCACGTGTCACACTGAGTTGTGGTGTCCTTCCGTATCCCCCTCTTGTGACACACTCTGCACTTTTTTTGGGTTCGTCCCTTCTTTCCAGTATGGGGGACCACACCTGGAAAGTGTTGGCCAGGGACGATCCGGGCGCCTCCAGTTCCCGAGGTACTCCGGCCTGCTCTTTCCCGGTCCGAAAAGATCAGGTCCTTGAGGACTGCCTCATAGAATTGGAGGAATGTCCCTGTGCTGCCAGCGCTTCGGGATAGTACAAAAGAGTTGTACATGGCAACCTGCACCAAGTAGACCGCAACTTTTTTGTACCATGCCCGGGTTTTGCGCATGGCGTTATATGGCGTGAGGACTTGATCAGAGAGATCAACTCCTCCCATATACCGATTGTAGTCGACGATACAATCAGGCTTGAGGACCGTTGCCGCGGTACCTCGCACAGGGACTGGGGTGGTGCCGTTACCGTGGATTGTGGACAGCATAAGGACATCCCTCTTGTCCTTATACCTGACCAGCAACAGGTTTCCACTGGTAAGTGCACGGGTCTCACCCCTGGGGATAGGTACCTGGAGGGGGTAGGCAGGGAGGCCGCGCTGATTTTTCCGCACGGTCCCACAAGCGAACGTGGATCTGGCGGCAAGGGACCTGAACAAGGGAATGCTGGTATAAAAGTTATCCACGTACAAGTGGTAACCACTATCCAGCAGTGGGTACATAAGGTCCCACACGAGTTTCCCGCTAACACCCAGAGTGGGGGGACATTCTGGGGGTTGAATACGGGAATCTCGCCCCTCGTACACACGAAATTTGTAAGTGTACCCTGAGGTACTCTCACAAATTTTGTATAGCTTCACGCCATACCTCGCCCGCTTTGTGGGAATATATTGGCGGAAACTGAGTCTCCCCTTGAACGCAATGAGCGACTCATCAACCGCGACCTCCCTTCCAGGTACGTAGGCCTGCTGAAATGTGGCCCCAAAGTGATCGATGACCGGCCGTATCTTATACAGCCGGTCATAGGCAGGATCACCTCGGGGTGGACATGCTGCATTATCGGAATAATGCAGACATTTCCGGATGGCCTCAAACCGGTGACGTGTCATGACCATACTGTACAGTGGGGTCTGGTACAAGACGTCCCCACTCCAGTATTGTCTGACACTGGGTTTTTGGACTAGACCCATATGCAGCACGAGGCCCCAAAATGTCCTCATTTCGGCTGCACTGACCGGCGTCCAGCCACCGGGTCTAGCCAAAACTGAGCCTGGGTTTTGAGCGACGAACTGTTGGGCGTACAGATTCGTCTGCTCCACCATCAAATTCACCATTTGGTGTGGGGTGGGGGGGCTGGTGGGGGGGGGCAAGTGGCAGGGGGGGGTCTGGGTTAGGGTTAGATGGATAGATGGAAGTTTGGATAAGTTTTTTTTTTTTTTTTTTCCTAACTTACTTTTCCCTTCTTTCCCTGCCTAACGGTGCCTCTCCCTCACTGACCCTAACCTACCTGGGTGGCGATGGGTGCAGGAGGGTGATGGATGCCGATTAGGGGGACACAGGAGCTGGTGCTGGACGATGCTGCCGGGTGCTCGTGCAGAACAGGAAGAGGAGGGGAGAGAGGAGCGCAGGAAGTTTGAATCTCGCGCCTCTCTCCCCTGCACCAATCAGCACCCTGGACAGCAGTGTTCAGCACCAGGGCCAGCACCGCCTCCTCAAATCCTCGGACTGCGATTGGTGGTGTATAATTACGCCACCGATCGCAGTCTTTTTCCGGTTCATCGGGTCACAGGACACCCGAATGGACCGGAAACGCAGAAAACCGCAGGTCTGAATTGACATGCGGTTTTCTGCGATCGCCGATACGGGGGGGTCAAATGACCCCCCCCTGCGTTGTTACGGGATGCCGGCTGAATGATTTCAGCCGAAATCCCGTTCCGATTAACCCCCGCGGCGCCGGAGTTACGGTTTTAAGTCAGGACGTACCGGTACGTCCTCGGTCCTTAAGGACTCGGGAAATAGGGCGTACCGGTACGTCCTCGGTCCTTAAGGGGTTAAAGGGACACTTCAGTCAGAAATATTTTTTTTTTTTTTTTTTTTTAATGTAATATTCATAGTAAAAATATTTTTCTAAGAATTTTGGGTTGCTTTTCTTTTTCATTTTGGCAGAACTATGCAATTGGAAATGATATACAAAAGATTATCCTTCTGTAGCAGTCAGCGCAGAGAGATAAAACTCCTATATAGATAAGTAACCCACTGTTTATTTTACTGCAGCTGTGAGGGAAATATGTTCTCGGTTAATAAAATAGTAGGTTAGCAGATTGTCACCCTCTTGATATGACTAAAATTCCAAACAAAGAAGGAAGTTACAGAGCAGGGACAAGAAGTAGAATACATGGAATGACTTCAAAAAGTGATATCCAGAAAATAATTCTCCTGTTTTTTGTGAAGTAAAATGACAGAATATATAATATATACATAGGCTGTTAAAATGTATGAAAAATAAAACATGGTAGCGCCCCTTTAAGATAGCTACAATAGTAGTGGACACCAAATGCATTACCAAATGATTTCATAAAGAAAAATTATAAGCTATAATAAGCTGGAACTGTGCACATAGAGCAGAGCCGGCAACACAGGCAAAATAGATTACCTCATAAATCAAAAAGCAAATGATATGTGCAACAGAGCAACAATTTCAGAACAACATACTTGTAAAATTGCTTGCATGTTGTACGTGCGTGTGTGCAATGCCGCCCTTTAAGAAGAGTGGGATGCCATGCCTCAGCAGACAATAAGTCTTGTGAACAGCATGAGACGTCGTTGTCAAGCTGTAATTGATGCTCAAGGCCACATGACAAGTTATTGAGACATTGCCATTTTTTGTGGGGGTATACCCACCACTGTTGTTGGCTGCTTCAATAAATAGTTTTTGTTGTGTATATATATATATATATATATATATATATACATACATACAGTATATATACACACACACAGTATATACAGGTCCTTCTCAAAAAATTTGCATATTGTGATAAAGTTCATTATTTTCTGTAATGTACTGATAAACATTAGACTTTCATATATTTTAGATTCATTACACACAAACTAAAGTAGTTCAAGCCTTTTATTGTTTTAATATTGATGATTTTGGCATACAGCTCATGAAAACCCAAAATTCCTATCTCAAAAAATTAGCATATCATGAAAAGGTTCTCTAAACGAGCTATTAACGTAATCATCTGAATCAACTAATTAACTCTAAACACCTGCAAAAGATTCCTGAGGCTTTTAAAAACTCCCAGCCTGGTTCATTACTCAAAACCGCAATCATGGGTAAGACTGCCGACCTGACTGCTGTCCAGAAGGCCATCATTGACACCCTCAAGCAAGAGGGTAAGACACAGAAAGAAATTTCTGAACGAATAGGCTGTTCCCAGAGTGCTGTATCAAGGCACCTCAGTGGGAAGTCTGTGGGAAGGAAAAAGTGTGGCAGAAAACGCTGCACAACGAGAAGAGGTGACCGGACCCTGAGGAAGATTATGGAGAAGGACCGATTCCAGACCTTGGGGGACCTGCAGAAGCAGTGGACAGAGCCACCGTGTACAGGCGTGTGCAGGAAATGGGCTACAGGTGCCGCATTCCCCAGGTCAAGCCACTTTTGAACCAGAAACAGCGGCAGAAGCGCCTGACCTGGGCTACAGAGAAGCAGCACTGGACTGTTGCTCAGTGGTCCAAAGTACTTTTTTCGGATGAAAGCAAATTTTGCATGTCATTCAGAAATCAAGGTGCCAGAGTCTGGAGGAAGACTGGGGAGAGGGAAATGCCAAAATGCCTGAAGTCCAGTGTCAAGTACCCACAGTCAGTGATGGTCTGGGGTGCCATGTCAGCTGCTGGTGTTGGTCCACTGTGTTTTATCAAGGGCAGGGTCAATGCAGCTAGCTATCAGGAGATTTTGGAGCACTTCATGCTTCCATCTGCTGAAAAGCTTTATGGAGATGAAGATTTCATTTTTCAGCACGACCTGGCACCTGCTCACAGTGCCAAAACCACTGGTAAATGGTTTACTGACCATGGTATTACTGTGCTCAATTGGCCTGCCAACTCTCCTGACCTGAACCCCATAGAGAATCTGTGGGATATTGGGAAGAGAAAGTTGAGAGACGCAAGACCCAACACTCTGGATGAGCTTAAGGCCGCTATCGAAGCATCCTGGGCCTCCATAACACCTCAGCAGTGCCACAGGCTGATTGCCTCCATGCCACGCCGCATTGAAGCAGTCATTTCTGCAAAAGGATTCCCGACCAAGTATTGAGTGCATAACTGAACATAATTATTTGAAGGTTGACTTTTTTGGTATTAAAAACACTTTTCTTTTATTGGTCAGATGAAATATGCTAATTTTTTGAGATAGGAAATTTGGGTTTTCATGAGCTGTATGCCAAAATCATCAATATTAAAACAATAAAAGGCTTGAACTACTTCAGTTGTGTGTAATGATCTAAAATATATGAAAGTCTAATGTTTATCAGTACATTACCGAAAATAATGAACTTTATCACAATATGCTAATTTTTTGAGAAGGACCTGTATATATATACACACACACACACACACACACACCGGCGGACTTGAAGGCCAATTGCAATATAATGAGAGGCATATGAAACTAACTAAACTTCTTAACTTTTTTCTACAGAAAGAAGTCAAAATTTGATGTTTAGTATTTGAGGATAACGCACACTCCACTTACATGTTTATTCACATCTACAACTAAACACGTCTAAAAGAAAAACTGTCTGTCACCTGAAGCAACAAATCACAGCAGAGCTTCCATTTCTTAGAGTCCGTTCACACATAGCTTTTTGGCTCTGATTTAGGTGTGTTTCCACATCAGAATCAGCACCAAAAAATACATGCGTACGGTACGGTTTTTGCAGCATCCCATTCATTTGCAGTATACCGTATCTTAGAGTGTAATCCGTGCCGAATCTCTCATTAAAATGGATGGGAAACTGCTAAAACTGCGCCATATGCATCTTTGCATTTTTTGCCACAGATCCACGGCAAAAACTTTATATAAGTATACATTATACATATGAAGTATACACTCCCCCCCCCAAAAAAAAAGAGGAAAAAAAACAAGCCTTAAAAACCCCAGTTTTGAAGACAGCGCAGATTCCGTGCTGATTTTTGGAGGCGAATTTTCTAAATCTGTTGTGTGACCATACCCGTATAGAAATTTTTTAGATGATCTGTGAGATCAATGGCTGTCTCTAAATTGACACGTATGATGATATGTTTAAAATAAAACGTAACATTTATTGTATTAAATGATAAAATGCTTCACACAACACTAACAATTAAAATTATCAGCTCAGCTTGTGATCTGTATAATATTTTTGTTTTTAGTATAATTCACAGATATAATTTTTTTTTTTTTTGGGGGGGGCAGTGTCTTGTAAAGCGTCCATTTTAGACAGCATCAGCTTGTAAAGTCTAACCACCATGAATATTAGTAAAGTAATCAGATAGGGGACATTGAGGAGGATAGTGTGCCAGCCACCAGTTAGTAACAGACAGGAGCGATAGTGCACCAACTTCTGTGACGGATCACAAGCAGTGATATAACAGAGTTGGTAATAGCACAGCACGAGCAGGGGCTGCTAAATACAAAGCAGCCAAGCAGTGCATATATATATATATATTATAGTATTAGGTAGCTGGCAGCACCTCTAATTGGTACCCCAAGACGCCCAAAAAATTTATATCAGTGAATTATACTAAAAACAAAAATATTATACAGATCACAAGCTGAGCTGATAATTTTAATTGTTAGTGTTGTGTGAAGCATTTTATCATTTAATACAATAAATGTTACGTTTTATTTTAAACATATCATCACACGTGTCAATTTAGAGACAGCCATTGATCTCACAGATCATCTGAAAAATTTCAAAAATTATGTCTCAACACGTTGTGAAGGGTCATCCATAATAGTAACATACCCGTATAGTGCTCTTGGAAAATGGAAGCTGTGCTGATTGTTTGCTATAGGCAGTAAAGAATTTTTATTTCAGTTTTCATATCTAGTGTCTAGTGGTGGATGTTAATAACCATTTATGGAGTCCACATGATCCTTTGTATACTATATAACCATGTTTAGTATCGAAAAATTATTTCTTGATAAAAAATTTGATGTTATTTGGACAGTTTTCTATGAAAAATAAAAAGATGTGTTTGCCTTTCTGTGTGTGTATTGTGGGGATTAGTTCTGGGAGGCAGGGTGAGTGGACACAGTATAGAGGCACAAAAATTGTTCTTAAAGGGAACCTGTCACCTGGATTTTGGATATAGAGCTGAGGACATGGGCTGCTAGATGGCCGCTAGCACATCCGCAATATCCAGTCCCCACAGTTCTGTGTGCTTTTATTGTGTAAAAAAAACTATTTGATACATATGCAAATTAACCTAAGATGAGTCAGAGCTTGAACATATGACTCTTCTCTGGTCACACAAGTAAGATATGACTCCTTTATGTTAATTTGCATATGTATCAAATCGGTTTTTTTACACAATAAAAGCACACAGAGCTATGGGTATTGGATATTGCAGATGTGCTAGCGGCCATCTAGCAGCCGATGTCCTCAGCTCTATACCCAAAATCAAGGTGACAGGTTCCCTTTAACCAGAGTTTTGTGTTTTATCCACACTTGGCAGGTTTAACAGAACAGAAACAACTTCACCTTAGTTTTAAGTCCTGATGTTCAGTTCACACCGTGCTGCAGGTACCTCAAATAGAGGTCAAGTCCTGGTGTGTGTTCACACCTCACAACAGATCCTCATAAAGAGTTCAAGTCCTGGATCTTATCGGCCTGTCCTCCCAGCCAGGTTGCAAACATGCATCCAGCCTCAAGCACCTTAACACAGACACACTACTACACTCTAGCTGGCTTTTTCAGGAAAGCTAGCCGTCCGCAAAGCCCAGATCAGTGTATATATATGTCCCATTTACCAACCAACCCCTCACTGTTTCACAGAGTGTGTGTGTGTGTGTGTGTGTGTGTGTGTGTGTGTGTGTGTGTGTGTATATATATATATATATATATATATATATATATATACATATATACTGTATATTCCTGCGTATAAGACTACTTTTTAACACATGAAAATCTTCTCAAAAGTCGGGGGTCGTCTTATACGCCGGGTGTCGTCTCATATGCCGGTATACAGCGTGCTGAAACTTACTTCCTAGCAAGACTGGAGAAGCTTTCCTTCTCCAGCTTCATGGACAGGCGCCCTCTAGCTGAGCCACCGTGTGCTGCATCCCGGCCAGCTGCTCCTGAAGCAGCCCCCTCTTCCTGCTCTCAGTGGTTTTCTCATGACGGCAATATCACATTGCGTACTACCGCTCAGATCGTCTTGAAGACAGGGAGGGCTGGGCAGGCAGGGAGAGCAGACCCACCCAATCCAAGCAGGCTTTGTATGCAGTGTGCACAGAAAATACCGGTACATCGCTTGCTGTGATTGGCTGGTTGTTGTATACTGGGTTGGATTGGCGATTCTGAGGGAAGGCGGGGGGAGCAGGAGCATCTGCACTTCAGCCAATTCTAATGTTGGCGGATCTCTAATGAAGTTTGGTGTGCATCTTATCTGTGGTGAAAAAACAGAGTCTATCTGGGGAGCAGATACATGTGGTGGTAAATACAGTACAACACCAGTATCTGTACCTGTACATACAGTACAGCACCAGTATCTGAATCTGTTCATACAGTATAGCACCAGTACATACAGTACAGTATACAAATGGCTAACAGTCAAGACCCCATCATGGCTCTACCAGCAAGAAGAAAGAAATATGAAGCCAGTTTCAAATTTAAAGTTGTAAACTTTGCCATGGAACATAATAACTCCGCTGCTGCAAGACGATATGGAGTAACAGAAAAGATGGTTTGCGACTGGAAAGCAAATTAAAAGCATTAAAGAGTATGCCAAGGGGTAAGTGTGCATTAAGGAGAGGCACCCCACATTGGCCAGAACTCGAAAAACATGTAGCAGACATGGTGAATGAGCATCGGCAAAACGGTTATGTAGTGACACAAAATCTAACCCAGATCACAGCAACAGATTTAAGGCCACTGCATCCTGGTGTACTAGATTCTTGGAAAGGCATAGTATGGTACTGAGGCAAAAGACAAAAATTGCACAACAATTACCTGCAGATCTTGATGCCAAAGTAAATGTTGTTGGAGGGGTAGTCTTATAAGGCGAGTATAGCCCAAACCCTATATTTCAACTGGAAAAGTTGGGGGTCGTCTTATACGCCCAGTCGTCTTATACGCCGGAATATACGATATATATATATACACACACAGTGATGCCCATAATTAATCATACCCCATACCTCATTTTTTTCCACAATAATGCCTCTTGTACATCGTCTTATTATCTTTTGGGAGACACCTATGTCATTTCCCGTCAAAAAAATACTTGCTGGTTGAATAAAAGTAACTTTAAGTTAAAAATTTGCCAGAGGTATAAAAAATTATGGGAAGCACTGTATATATATATATATATATATTTCTATATAGATACCTAAACACACACACACAGTCGAGTCACATCATTATGACCACTTCCTACATTAGACGTCAGCAGCTCGTAGTTAATGAAGGATGTCGTGTGTCATGATTTGGCTTGGTGGGTATATAAGGTGTGTGATAGTCTGTCTGCACACACATCCCTTGTTATTGTCATAGTTAGAAGAGGTAATTTATCAGAGTTGCCGAAAGGGATGATTATTGGCTTTCAGGCCAAGGATGGCAGTATTTCGGAAACTAAGCAGTTTGTGAACTTTTCACATGCTGCTGTGGTGAAAGTGTTTCGTAAGTTGACAAATGGCACCATTGTGAATAAGCGGTGTGAAACACCACGTGTCATTGATGTGAGGAGTGAACGTCAGCTACAAAGGTGCTCATGGGGAAACCGACACACTAAAGCGGAGCAGCTCACTGCCAAAATTAACTAGGGGGCTACCAGCCCTACTGCATATGGGGCTCTGAAGCAGACGCATGGTCACTGCACCTCTGCTAACAAAGTTGCCTTAGCAGAAAAGGCTTCAATTTTCACGTTAGTATCGGAATTTGACCTCCACTAATTGGCAAAGGGTTGCCTTCTCAGAGGAGTCAAGTTTCTGCTTCATCGAATGGATGGATGTTGGCATGTCAGGCGAGAAACATCAGAGAACAAACACCCTGCAAATATTGCTGAAAGACCACAGGCTGGTGGTGGCAGTGGCAGTGTTATGGTCTGCAAAATGTTTTTGTGGCATTCTCTGGGCCCACTCATCCATGTGTAAGGCATTCTCAACCGATTTGGGTACAAATTCATCCTTGCAGATAACGTACATCCAAAAATGCTGATTGTCTTCCCTGGAGCAATTGGTATCTTCCAGCAAGACAATGCAACATGTCCGACATTGGTTGGAAGAGCATGACTAAGACTTCCAAGTATTACCCTGGCCCCCTAATTTCCCAGACTTGAACCCAACTGTGCATCTGTGGGACCACCTCAATCACTGTGTTCCTCCTGAGAAAGCCATTAGTAAAGCATGTTGAGATGCAACAGGGACCACATTACTCTATAATATGTCCCAGGTCTGAATTTATTTATTATGAACTCATTAGTACTATACTGCACTTATTATTTTTGTTAGATGACATCCAGTATACATTATAATCATGTTAATTTATACTATGTAATCATGTAACGTACAGCAGTGGTCCCCTATATATAAATTTTATGTTATTGCATATTTTTTTTAATCATAAGCCAATAAAGCTACTTCTTATATTACATTTTGGCATTTACGATAAACAGAATTTTTGCGTGTTCAAGTGTGGCGGTAGTTTGTTCAGCAAAACTCTGTAGTTCAGTAGGGTACAAACCCTGCATTTTAGTAGGGGAGCCGCCATACCACCTGTCCTAGTCTCTACATCCACTTATAAATCCTGGATCCTAGATTTTATAGCACTGAGAGAAGCAGCCTCAGTGGCAGGTACCTATAATCCAACACTTTCCCACTGGCTGTTTACACACACAGTGTGTGTGTCTATATATATATATATATATATATATATATATGTATATATGTATATATATATATATTTATATAGACACACACACACACAGTATCTCACAAAAGTGAGTACACCCCTCACATTTTTGTAGATATTTTATCGTATCTTTTCATGGGACAACACTAAAGATAAGACACTTTGATACAATGTAAAGTACAAACCGGATTCCCAAAAAGTTGGGACACTATACAAATCGTGAATAAAAACTGAATGCAATGATGTGGAGGTGCCAACTTCTAATATTTTATTCAGAATAGAACATAAATCACGGAACAAAAGTTTAAACTGAGAAAATGTACCATTTTAAGGGAAAAATATGTTGAATCAGAATTTCATGGTGTCAACAAATCCCCAAAAAGTTGGGACAAGGCCATTTTCACCACTGTGTGGCATCTCCTCTTCTTCTTACAACACTCAACAGACGTCTGGGGACCGAGGAGACCAGTTTCTCAAGTTTAGAAATAGGAATGCTCTCCCATTCTTGTCTAATACAGGCCCGCTAACTGTTCAATCATCTTGGGCCTTCTTTGTTGCACCTTCCTCTTTATGATGCGCCAAATGTTCTCTATAGGTGAAAGATCTGGACTGCAGACTGGCCATTTCAGTACCCGGATCCTTCTCCTACGCAGCCATGATGTTGTGATTGATGCAGAATGTGGTCTGGCATTATCTTGTTGAAAAATGCAGGGTCTTCCCTGAAAGAGATGACGTCTGGATGGGAGCATATGTTGTTCTAGAACCTGAATATATTTTTCTGCATTGATGGTGCCTTTCCAGACATGCAAGCTGCCCATGCCACACGCACTCATGCAACCCCATACCATCAGAGATGCAGGCTTCTGAACTGAGCGATGATAACAACTTGGGTTGTCCTTGTCCTCTTTGGTCCGGATGACATGGCGTCCCAGATTTCCAAAAAGAACTTCGAATCATGACTCGTCTGACCACAGAACAGTCTTCCATTTTGCCACACTCCATTTTAAATGATCCCTGGCCCAGTGAAAACGCCTGAGCTTGTGGATCTTGCTTAGAAATGGCTTCTTCTTTGCACTGTAGAGTTTCAGCTGGCAACGGCGGATGGCACGGTGGATGTGTTCACTGACAATGGTTTCTGGAAGTATTCCTGAGCCCATTCTGTGATTTCCTTTACAGTAGCATTCCTGTTTGTGGTGCAGTGTCGTTTAAGGGCCCGGAGATCACGGGCATCCAGTATGGTTTTACGGCCTTGACCCTTACGCACAGAGATTGTTCCAGATTCTCTGACTCTTCGGATGATGTTATGCACAGTTGATGATGATAGATGCAAAGTCTTTGCAATTTTTCACTGGGTAACACCTTTCTGATATTGCTCCACTATCTTTCTGCGCAACATTGTGGGAATTGGTGATCCTCTACCCATCTTGGCTTCTGAGAGACACTGCCACTCTGAGAAGCTCTTTTTATACCCAATCATGTTGCCAATTGACCTAATTAGTGTTAATTGGTCTTCCAGCTCTTCGTTATGCTCAAATTTACTTTTTCCAGCCTCATATTGCTACTTGTCCCAACTTTTTGGGGATTTGTTGACACCGTGAAAATTTGAATCAACGTATTTTTCCTTTAAAATGATACATTTACTCGGATTAAACGTTTGATCTGTCATCTATGTTCTATTACAAATAAAATATTGACATTTGCCATCTCCGCATCATTGCATTCAGTTTTTATTCACAATTTGTTTAGTGTCCCAACTTTTTTGGAATCTGGTTTGTACTCCGTGTACAGCTTGTATAACAGTATAAATGTGGTGTTCCCTCAAAATACCACAACACACAGCCTTTAATCTCTAAACTGCTGGAAACAAAAGTGAGTACACCCCTAAGTGAAAATGGCCAAATTGTGCCCAATTACCCATTTTCCCTCCCCAGTGTCAAGTGACTCGTTAGTGTTACAAGGTCTCAGGTGTGAATTGGGAGCAGGTGTGATAAATTTGGTGTTATCACCCTCACACTCTCTCATACTGGTCACTGGAAGTTCAACATGGCACCTCATGGCAAAGAACTCTCTGAGGATCTAAACAAAAAGAATTGTTGCTCTACATAAAGATGGCCTAGGCTATAAAAAGTTTGCCAACTCCCTGAAACTGAGCTGCAGTACAGTTGCCAAGACCATACAGAGGTTTAATAAGACAGGTTCCACTCAGAACAGGCCTCGCCATGGTCAACCAAAGAAGTTGAGTGCACATGATCAGCTTCATATCCAGAGGTTGCCTTTTCAAAATAGACGTATAAGTGCTGCCAGCATTGCTGCAAAGGTTAAAGGGGGGTAGTGGTCAGCCTGTCAGTGCCCAGAATCTACGCCGCACACTGCAGCAAATTGGTCTGCATGGCTGTCGTCCCAGAAGGAAGCTTCTTCTAAAGATGATGCACAAGAAAGCCTGCAAACAGTTTTCTGAAGACAAGCAGACTGAGGACATGGATTACTGGAACCATATCTTGTGGTCTGATGAGACCAAAATGAACTTATTTTGTTCATATGGTTTCACGCTTGTGTGGTGCCAACCAGGTGAGCAGTACAAAGACAAGTGTGTCTTGCCTACAGTCAAGCATGGTGGTGGGAGTGTCATGGTTTGGTGCTGCCGGCTGTGGGGAGCTACAGTTCATTGAGGGAACCATGAATGCCAACATGTACTGTGACATACTGAAGCAGAGCATGATCCCCTCCCTTCGGAAACTGGGCCACAGGGCAGTATTCCAACATGACAACGACCCCAAAAACACCTCCAAGATGACCACTGCCTTGCTAAAGAGAGAAAGGGCTCATGCACATGACCTTTGTTGTTTTGCGGTCTGTTTTTCACAGATCCGTTGTTCCGTATATGAGTTTTTTTTCCCTCTGATTTAAGTCCTCTTCCGTTCCGTTATTCCACAAAACATATCCATAAGGTTTCCGTATAAGATCCGTTTTTTCCGGATCGGAAACAATAACCTATTAATCACCAAACACATTAGCAATATGGGATGGGCATAGCAGTTCTACAGTATGGATCCACAAAATACGGATGACATAAGGATGTGTTCGTGTGCATTCCGTATTTTTTGCGGACCCATTGACTTGAATGGGGCCTTGGACCATGATTTGCGGACAATAATAGGACATGCACTACTTTTTTGTGGAACGGAAATACGGCAACGGAATGTACCGAGTACTATCTGTTGTTTTTGCAGACCCATTGAAGTGAATGGTTCCACATACGGTCCACAAAAAACCCCTGAAAGGAAGTGGAAAGAAAATACATTTGTGTGCATGAGCGCTAAAGATGCTGGACTGGCCAAGCATGTCTCCAGACCTATACCCTATTGAGCATCTGTTGGGCATCTTCAAACGGAAGGTGGAGGAGGGTAAGGTCTCTAACATCCACCAGCTCAGTAATGTCATGGAGTAATGGAAGGGGATTCCAGTGGTAACCTCTAGTGAATTCAATGCCCAAGAGAGTTAAAGGGAGTCTATCACCTAAAATGACCATTATACACCCCAAACATGATGATATCCATTACATTCCCCATTTTATAATCTTACCTTTCATATTGCTGTCCGTCGCCTATTCGCTCTTAAAAACACTTTTATTCCATATGCTAATCGGGTTCTGAAGGTGCCCAGGGGCGGCGTTTATGCGGCCGGTGCCCAGGCTCCACGGCGATGTTCAAATCAAACCCCTCCCCTTTCACCCCTCTGGCCCGCCCTCGGTTCTTCAGATACCATCCTCCAGTCAATGACCAATCCGGCGCCTGCGCCTGCGCACTCCATTACTCACTAGGGCAGAGGCAGCAGAGCGTTTAATGCGCATGCGCCGGCCCGTACATCCCGATATTTTGGCAGTTTACTTCCGCCGGCTAGATCGGGATGTACGGGCCGGCGCATGCGCATTAAACGCTCTGCTGCCTCTGCCCTAGTGAGTAATGGAGTGCGCAGGCGCAGGCGCCGGATTGGTCATTGACTGGAGGATGGTATCTGAAGAACCGAGGGCGGGCCAGAGGGGTGAAAGGGGAGGGGTTTGATTTGAACAGCGCCGTGGAGCCTGGGCACCGGCCGCATAAACGCCGCCCCTGGGCACCTTCAGAACCCGATTAGCATATGGAATAAAAGTGTTTTTAAGAGCGAATAGGCGACGGACAGCAATATGAAAGGTAAGATTATAAAATGGGGAATGTAATGGATATCATCATGTTTGGGGTGTATAATGGTCATTTTAGGTGATAGACTCCCTTTAAGGCAATGCTGGAAAATAATGGCAGCCACACAAAATATTAGAAATTAATGGCTGTGTTATTTTGAGGGCACACCAAATTTACACTGTTATACAAGCTGTACACTGACTACTTTACATTGTGTCAAAGTGTCATATCTTCAGTGTTGTCCCATGAAAAGATATAATAAAATATTTACACAAATGTGAGGGGTGTACTCACTTGTGTTTAGTACATATACACACATATACCATGTATATAGCACACACACTATATATATATATATATATATATATATATACATACATATACATACACACAATTTCTTAGATCAGTGTCCACCACCACTGGAATTTGTTTGGCCTCTAACAATAAATGTCCTCTCCTCAACCTGTGGCTCAAACTAGACGAGTAAAAATCCCCCATGCATTTGGAGTGTAATTATGCTGAATGTAAAGAACAGGCATTAGACTGGCGCATGTGAGGCTGGCACAGCTACTGATTACTCCACGTTTGGCAAGTTGCAGCCACATTAGTGTGTCTGGTTGGCAAGTCTGTGATAACAGGCCTCTACTGTATGAAGAAATGTGTTACAAAATTCCTAAATTAGCTTTCTCCATCAGACTTATAAACAGTGTGCAATATGTTCTGCATAATCTCCTTTATCACAGGTTTGCAGAGCTTTACACAATCTTCCAACCTGTATTCCCATACTTCATTTAGCATACGTCCATTCTTTTAAAGCAGTCTAGTGGCATGCATACACAGACAATGATAAACTATATTAAGCTATTAAGCTGGTACATGGCCAGTACACAAATCTTACTTCATATGCAAAAAGATGTCTGGACGCAAAGAAAAAAAATTAATAACACTTTCAGCGAGCGGGAATTCACCAGATCTAAGCGCATAAATAATGGGCCAAACCAAACCTACTAAATCCTTGTTTAATGTGCCGCCATGCATTTATCACCATCATCTGCTTAATAAATGCACAGTGGAACACTAAATAAAAAGTCACCAGTTCTTCTGGAAACAGAAAACCAAAGCAGAAATTAGCACAAAAGAAAAACCATTTTAACGCTTAAAATCATAATTTTTTTTTGCAAATAAACATTACCCCTATATCAAAAAACTATATTTGGTAGCCCAAAAAGAGGTACAGTAAGGCCTCTTTCACACGGGCGAGTATTCCGTGCGGATGCAATGCGTGAGTTGAACGCATTGCACCCGCAACTAATCCCAACCCATCACTTATGCGTAAAAATCGCAGCATGCTCTATTTTGTGCGTTTTTCATGTAACGCAGGCCCCATAGAAATGAATGGGGGTTGTGCGTGAAAATCGCAAGCATCCGCAAGCAAGTGCGGATGCAGTGAGATTTTCACGCACGGTGGCTAGGAGACGATCGGGATGGAGACCCGATCATTATTATTTTCCCTTATAACATGGTTATAAGGGAAAATAATAGCATTCTGAATACAGAATGCATAGTAAAATAGCGCTGGAGGGGTTAAAAAAACTAAAACATAATTTAACTCGCCTTAGTCCACTTGATCGCGAAGTCGGCATCTCCTTCTGTCTTCATCTTAGCTGTGTGGAGGAAAAGGACCTGTGGTGACATCACTCCGGTCATCACATGATCACCGGAGTGACGTCACCACAGGTCCTGTTCCTCCACACAGCTAAGATGAAGACAGAAGGAGATGCCAACTTCGCGATCAAGTTCACTAAGGCGAGTTAAATAATTTTTTTAGTTTTTTTTTAACCCCTCCAGCGCTATTTTACTATGCATTCTGTATTCAGAATGCTATTATTTTCCCTTATAACCATGTTATAAGGAAAAATAATACAATCTACAGAACACCGATCCCAAGCCCGAACTTCTGTTAAGAAGTTCGGGTTTGGGTACCAAACATGCGCGATTTTTCTCACGCGAGTGCAAAACACATTACAATGTGTTCCCGCAACGCACCCGCACATTTTCCCGCAACGCCTGTCTGAAAGAGGCCTAACTGGCAGGTAAAGTGATAGCATTAGTAACCAAATGATGCTTGTAGGAGAAGTTCATTTTGGAACTATATATATATTTTTTTTTTTGCTGTGTTATCTCACTCAGGAGGAAACATGATTGTCTACGTAGGATCTGTAGTCACAAAACATTAGGTACATTTTTTTTACAGTATATTTGCAAAGTTGGCCTATCTTGATACATAGGGCTCCATAGGAATGCCCATTTTCTAAGTTTTTCTTTTACAGGGTATTTTGAACATACACAAAAATATCATATATAGATATTTGCTGACTTTGTATCATTAAAATATGCTTTTCAGGCTCCTGATACGGATATCTTATGCTCAGGCAAGGTTATTAATATCATATTGGTGAGGGTCGGACACCCCACATCTCCACCAATCAGCTGCTACCTGCAGCCTCCAGCTCCAGAACTAGTTCTTGAATGGGTCAGGAAGCACAGGTCCGTTCAAATTATAATAGCCGTGCTGGGTTACCGTGGTGAGTGGGAGTTGAGTGCAGTAACACGGTACGGCCACTACACTTTGACTGGATCAGGAAGCACAGCTCCATTCAAAGTCCAGCTCTGGAAGCTGCAGGGGACAGCTGATCAAGGGGGAGTCGGACCCTCACTGATCAAATATTAGGATTAGAAAAATATGGCTGCATTCTTCCAAAAACAACACTACACTTGTCCCCAGGTTGTGTGCTGCACTCCAATGAAGCCAATCTGTAATACCAGAAGCAATCCATGGACAAGGGGTTGTGCTGTTTTTGAAAGAAAGCAGCCATAGTTTTCTAATCCTGGAGAATGTCTTTATCCTGGGGATAGGTCATCAGTATAAGGAGCCTCAAAAACCCCTTTGAAAAATCATTAGAGAAAACCTGACAAGCCAGTTACAATCTACTGCTCATCAGTGATATCTACAGTACAGCAATACTTGTAAGGCCTCTTGCACACGACCGTATGGCTTCTTCAGTATTTTGCGGTCCGCAAAAGATACGGATGACGTCTGTAGAAGAGAAGGCCCCTGACAGAACAGTACTATCCTTGTCCATTATGCGGACAATAATAGGACATGTTCTATCTTTGAATGGAACTGAAAAACAGAAATACGGAAACGGAAGGCATATAGAGTACCTTCCATTTTTTTTGCGGATCCATTGAAAGGAATAGTTCCGTATCCGGTCCGTAAACGGAACGCAAAAACGGAGGGGAAATGGAAAAAAAAACGTTTGTGTGCAAGAGGCCTAAGGAAGAATTAGAGTACATGTAGCAGTTGTGTTGCTTTTTAAAACGCATCAAAAATACTTTGCAAAAAACTGACCAAAAAAGCATCCTTAGTGCAATCCAACGTACAGTTACATCTAGGGTTTTACCGATATTATCGGCCGATATTCAGGATTTTGATCGCTATCAGCATCTATTTTGCCGATATTTCGATAGCGTATGGGGAACACAGATCGCACTGTTGTCAGCGCTCTCCGTGTTCCCCTTAGCAGCACAGGGGAGAAGGAAGCAGTGTCTCCTCCCCCTGTGCTGCTGCCGCCAATGAAAGGACAGGGGACAAGAGAAGGGGAGGGGCTGTGGCCACTGCGCCACCAATGAAGAGAAATCTCTCATTCATTCTAATTTCAAATTAAACATGAGGCGAGAGCTGGCTGCAGAATCACATAGCCGGCTCCCGACCTCTATGAGCAATAGCTGCGATCTGCGGTAGTTAACCCCTCAGGTGCCGCGGATCGCAGACAATAATCTTCATTGGTGGTGCAGTTCCCCCCCCAACCCCAGTATTAGACATTGGTGGCGCAGTGCGCCCCTCCTCCCCCCAAGCACCCCCAGTATTAAGCATTGGTGGCGCAGTGCGCCCCCCACCCCAGTATTAAAAACATTGGTGGCGCAGTGCGCCGCCCCCCCCCCCCCCCCCCCCAGAATCCCCTCTCCCATGCTCCTCCGATCGGGGCCCCAGCAGTGTCATGCTGGGGCTCCGATCGGTTACCATGGCAGCCAGGACGCTATTGAAGCCCTGGATGCCATAGTAAGCTCCATGCTGCTGTGTGCACAAAGCACAGAGCAGCAGGGACAGTGTGAGCTCCTATTCACCCTGATAGAGCTCTATCAGGGTGAATAGGACAAGGGTTCTAGTCCCTAAGGGGGCTAAAAGTTTGTGTAAAAAATAAAATAAAAATAAAGAGTTACAAAAATAAAAATAAAACGCCAAAATATTAAGTATAAATGAAAAAGAAAGATTTACACAAAAAAAACCTACACATTAAGAATAAACATTAATTTTCAGCAGATTTGTGTAGGAATTTTATTTTTACTTTTTCAAAAATGAAAATTCCCAGGATATCGGTATAAATTATCGGCTATTGGCCTGAAAGTTCACAAATTATCGATATCGGCCCTAAAAATCAATATCGGTCGATCCCTAGTTACATCCCAGCTTCAACTATCAGTGGGTCACCAGACATGGTGACAGTGAAGCGATCGCAACTGTCCATGCCAGTTGCCGGACCCATCTCTCCAGCACGGGACCAATTATGTCAGTCCCATGCCGCCAGTAACAGACTGGTCCATCACAGCGCTGACCGGTAGATTTGCCGGCATTCCTGCCTCTTTCAAGCACCGTTCTGCCAGCGTCAGAACATAAGAATGCCACTGCAGAGCCTGTGAAAAGGCCCTGCATAAAAAGAAAGTTTATATGAGAGTAAAAAAATTATTTTATTTATAAAAGTGGCCTTTTAACCCCACTTGTCATCCACCCACTGGGATCAGGATCGCAGAACCAGTGTGCCCAGTTTGCCTGATGCCATCAGCCTGTTTCTCACTCCTAGACTGTCCAGTGCTCATTTCACTCCACTGGTCACCCACACCACTATTTGATGCAATTTCTATTACTTAATATGGCCCACAGATATTTGACGGCTGAGGAGGCTATGCTCTGACTCGGGCACTGCCAGTGATGGTGAAGATTATATTTAATATCTTGGTGCCTAATGAAGACTGTACGGCAACACACAGTGACTTTGTACTAGGGAGCTATATGGTTTGTGTAAATGCAGCCCTGCCATTTTCATGAGACTTACTATTAGACACTTCTATTAAGTTAATAAAATATAATTCCTCATTATCAGTAATAGCAAAGGTATGCTGGCAAAGCTTTAAATACCGTATTTATCGGCGTATAACACGCACTTTTTCCCCCTGAAAATAGGGGGCAAATGATGTATGCGTGTTATACGCCGATATAATCCATGAAGCCATGTTTTTACATACCGAATGTATAACATTAAGACGGCGCAGCGCCTGCCGCAGCTCCCTCCTCATGTGCCGCCTGTCCCAGCTCCCTCTGTCATGCGGCGCCTGCCCCAGCTCAATCTGTCATGCGCCGCTTGCCTGTTCATTCATAAAGTGAGATAAGCAGGCAGGCGGCGCATGAGGAGGGAGCTGGGGCAGGCGGCGCATGAGGAGGGAGCTGGGGCAGGCGGCGCATGAGGAGGGAGCTGGGGCAGGCGGCGCATGAGGAGGGAGCTGGGGCAGGCAGCGCATCAGGAGGGAGCTGGGGCAGGCGGCGCATCAGGAGGGAGCTGAGACAGGCGGCGCATGACCGAGGGAGATGCCGGTCTGCGCCGTCTTAATGTTATACCTCCGGTACTACAGTAAGTACCGTACAATTAGATATAGAGTCAGATTGAATGTTTAACAGTTGCGGGGCCCGGTGTATTAGAGTAGAGTCACTGCACCGGGCCCCGCCATGAGTGTTCCCGCCTCCTCTCTCCACACTTATCCATCTGATGGGGGATCTGTAGATGACACTTATGGGGATCTGTGGATGACATAAGTGTCATCCACAGAGCCCCATAAGTGTCATCCTTTTACATTATTTACCTTATAAGTGGTATTAATATTAATAAAAAAAAGTTCTGAGCTACCCTTTTTTTCCTGAAATTTCCCTCTTAAAATGAAGGTGCGTGTTATACGCCTGTGCGTGTTATACGCCGATAAATACGGTAACTAACAGACAATACATCCTACCTTACAACTTTAAGTAAGAATTTACATAATTTATGTTACAGTTAACTGGCAAAGCAAAATGGTGAACTGGCAAAGGAAAAGATTACAAGTATCTCAAAGGTGAAATTAACATAATCCAGTGGTGCTCGGTATAAAACTCCAATGGAACAAGACAAAGAATCACAGCAAATGCCAAGAATGGGGCTTCTCACCTCATCCGACACACTTGTGAGACTCATGTGGTTAAATATGAAGCACTGTGGGGGGGTGTGGCCAGCAGCCACGATGGCTGGACGTGTTTGAGCTGAGCTCCGTGGCAGGCGCAGCACTATAGGCTAAATCCTGTATCCCAATTAGCCAGCAGCAGAAAAATAAACCTCCTGGAGGGGCCCTACAGCTATCAGGAAGCTGGTGCACACCCGACTCACCCTGCAGAGAACCGGAGGGAATGGCATGAACATTGAGAGCAGTGCAGCTACGCCTGTGAAGAGATGAGAGACACGGGGAGAGAAGTCAAAGCGGGAAAAGAGGCACAGAAACAGAGGCAGACTGGGTGCAGCAGGCGCTGCGAGTCCCTGCCGATTTTCCCACCAGTCGGCCATAATGCCAGCTTCCCCAGCGGCATCAGGAGGGAGGCGGAATCCCTGAGCAGCGCAGCAGTCAAGTGCAGCGGAGAATCCAGCTCCACCACAGAGTGGTCAGTGCCCTGTTGGGACGAGAATCTTAATATAGGAGGGCAAGGCAGCCTCCAGATATCCTGCACGCTTCCCTGGCAGGCACCATAATCATAAGAAAGATAATAATTACGCTATGTAAGTGCTCACAACAGTCCTGCTTCAGATATATCATCCTTTGAATCAATATTATAATGGGGCCACAAAAAGCACAAAGTGCTGCAGATAAACAGAGTTTGCAAGACAACCAGACGAGGCGCCGCAGTCTCCTTTACTGCAGCGACATCAGATACTGCAGTCCCTGCAACAGCACAAGTCCTAGAGGCCATCACGGCCTGCATGGAAATTGGATGAAGTTAAGATTGATCTAGGCCTCCTGTGTCAAGACATGCATAACTTGCGTGATAGAGTCTAACATACTGAAGAACGTATATCACACATAGAAGATGTGACTGCCACTGTTCCCAGATCCATATCCCAGCTTAATACTAAAGCAGAACTCTGGAAACAGAAAGCAGATGGCCTAGAAAATAGGCTCCGGAGAAATAACATAAGAATCATTGGCTTGCCTGAAAGAGCTGAGGGCCGAGCACCAGATGAGTTTATAGAAAAGTGAATAAAAGAACTTTATCGACCCATGCTTGCATGATTTCTCAATTGCAAAGATAGAGACAAGATATTGGCTCTAGCCAGAAGACGGCAAGAAATCAAATACGACAATACCAGAGTCTCCATCTTTCCAGATTTTTCCATAGAGCTGCAAAAACAACACACCACCTTCATGGATATAAAACGGCAGCTGAGAGATGCCAACATACCCTATTCCATGGGATATCCTGTGAAATTAAGAGTGGTAAATGGAGATGGAGAAGTTTTCTTTACCTCTCCCGGAGAAGTTGCTGAGTGGATAGCTTTAAGGTGAAGATCACCAAGAAGAGGGAACCCTTGAAACTCTCTAAAGACTGGTCACCAGATTGCGCCAATTGGACTGGCTAGGCTAAGTTGAAATTATTTAGATATGATCTATTTAGGGTTGTTGCGGATATCGAAATTTCGATACCCAATCGATACTTTTGTCCCGGTATCGATACGATACCGGGATTTCCATTTTTTCGACACTGGCTAGGGATTGACCGATTATCGGTTTTACCAATATTATCGGCCGATATTGACCGCTATCGGTATCGGCATCTATTTTGCCGATATTCCGATAGCGTATGGGGAACACAGATCGCACTGCTGACAGCGCGCTCCGTGTTCCCCTTAGCAGCACAGGGGAGAAGGAAGCAGTGTCTCCTCCCCCTGTGCTGCTGCTGCCGCCGCCAATGAAAGGACAGGGGACAAGAGGAGGGGAGGGGCTGTGGCCACTGCGCCACCAGTGAAGATTAATCTCTCATTTATTCATATACAGGAGGCGGGAGCTGGCTGCAGTATCACATAGCCGTCTCCCGACCTCTATGAGCTGTAGCTGCGATCTGCGGTAGTTAACCCCTCAGGTGCCGCGGATCTCAGCTACTGCTCATAGAGGTCGGGAGCCGGCTATGTGATTCTGCAGCCAGCTCCCGCCTCCTGTATATGAATAAATGAGAGATTAATCTTCACTGGTGGCGCAGTGCGCCCCCCAAGCCCAGTATTAGACATTGGTGGCGCAGTGCGACCCCCCCTCCCCCCCAAGCCCGCCCAGTATTAAGCATTGGTGGTGCAGTGCGCCCCCCCCAACCCCAGTATTAGACATTGGTGGCGCAGTGCGCACCCCCCTCCCCCCCAAGCCCCCCCGGTATTAAGCATTGGTGGCGCAGTGCGCCCCCAATTAAAAACATTGGTGGCGCAGTGCACCCCTCCACAGGATCCCCTCTCCCCTGCTCCTCCGATCGGAGCCCCAGCAGTGTAATGCTGGGGCTCCGATCGGTTACCATTGCAGCCAGGACGCTATTGAAGCCCTGGCTGCCATGGTAAGCTCCATGCTGCTGTGTGCACAAAGCACAGAGCAGCAGGGACAGTGTGAGCTCCTATTCACCCTGATAGATCTCTATCAGGGTGAATAGGACAAGGGTTCTAGTCCCTAAGGGGGCTAAAAGTTAGTATATATATAAAAAAAAAAAAAAAAAAAAAAAAAAGCCAAAATATTAAGTATAAATGAAAAAGAAAGATTTACAAAAAAAAACGACACATTAACAATAAACATACATTTTCTGCAGATTTGTGTAGGATTTTTTATCTTTTTTTCAAAAATGAAAATTCCCAGAATATCGGTATAAATTATCGGCTATCGGCCTGAAAGCTCACAAATTATCGGTATCGGCCCTAAAAAATCAATATCGGTCGATCCCTAATACTGGCCTACGCTTCTGCGCAGTCTAGTATCACAGAACATGAGAGCGCTGCTGTCGGCGCGCTCATGTTCCCTCAGCAGCACAGGGGAGAAGAAAGCAGTCTCTCCCTCCTCCTGTGCTGCTGCTGCCACCAATGGGAGAGGGTAGCGGAGGAGAGGAGGGCGCACTGCGCCACCAATGATAGTACTTTTCATGGGTTCAGACTTTCTTAAGCAGCAGGCTACACAGAGCGGCACCCAGGGATGTCCCAGCACTTACTATTATTCCTGGGTGCCGCTCCATTCGCCCGCTGTGCGCCTGTGCCCCATTACAGCCTCCTTCAGTCCTTCTCAATATGCTAATTACTATCGGAGCAAATGGGAGGAGACAGCAGCTTCTCTAGTGGGCGTTCCTTCTCCCCTGGCTGTAGTGCTGTCCAATCGCAGCGCAGGGAGAAGGAACGCCCACTAGAGAATCTGCTATCTCCTCCCCATTGCTCCGATAGTAATTAGCATATGGAGCAGGACTGCAGGAGACTGAACGGATTACTCTCCATTCAGAATGCATGGGGATAAAACTGATCAGTTCTTTTCCGGTATAGAGCATCCTAGGACGTAACTCTATGCCGGAAAAGAAAAACGCTAGTGTGAAAGTACCCTAAAATATTAAGTTTAAATCCCCCCTTTCCCAGTTTTACATATAAAATATATAAACAATAAATAAATAAACATATTACATAACGCAGCGTCCGAAAAGTCCAAACTATTAAATTATAAAAAATATCTCCTATGCAGTGAGTGCCGTAACAGAAATAAATAAAAACCATGCGATTCGCCATTTTTTTTGTCACCTTGTCACTCCAAAAAATAGGATAGGACTGTTCTATTACGGGCCGAACGTTTCATAAAATGCAAAATGCACGCGTCTTTCTTTGGTGTTCTTCCCCCCCGCGTGGAATTGAGTATCGCAATACTTTTTTATGGTGACGAAAGCGAATCAAAATTTTGGTATCGAAACAACCCTACGCCGATCGGCGTAGCGTTGTCACTAGGGCTGCAACGATTAATCGACTTTATCGATAATATTCGATAACGAACCCAGCTATCGAATATTCGCCGATTCGTTGCTATGCGGGCGGGTGGTTTACTTTAAATCAGCGCATCTTTATTTTACCTTACAATAAAGCTCCAGTAACAGGCAGAGCGGACGGCGGCGTAACGTCACTTACTCACATGATGCGCCTGCTCCGCCTCCTTCATTCATAAAGTGGGCAGAGCAGGTGCGCACCTGCTCACTCACTCACCTGACGTAAGGTAATAAAGATGCGCTGAGTAAAAGTTACTGCCAGAATAGTCTGCTGTGAGCAGCGGGGCCGGGGCTGTTATGGGGAGGGGGATCTGTGTATGGCACTGTTATGGGGAAGGGGATCTGTGCACTGTTATTGGGAAGGGGATCTGTGCACTGTTATTGGGAAGGGGATCTGTGCACTGTTATTGGGAAGGGGATCTGTGCACTGTTATAGGAGGGGGATCTGTGGGTGACACATATAGCATAATATGCTATATACTTATATAGTGTAATCTATAGATCCCCCCATATCAGTGTCATCCACAGATCCCCCTCCCCATAACAGTGCAAAGATCTGCCTACCCATAACAGTGCCATCCAAATATCCCCCCTCCCCATAACAGTGCCATCCATAGATCCCCTTCTCCATAACAGTTCCATCCATAGATCCCCTTCTCCATAACAGTGCCAATGCACAGATCCCCTCCATAACAGTGCCATCCACAGATCCCCTCCATAACAGTGCCATCCACAGATCCCCTCCATACCAGTGCCATCCACAGATCCCCTCCATAACAGTGCCATCCACAGATCCCCTCCATAACAGTGCCATCCACAGATCCCCTCCATAACAGTGCCATCCACAGATCCCCTCCATAACAGTGCCATCCACAGATCCCCCATAACAGTGCCATCCACAATTTGTTTTAATATGGCCTTTGAACATAATTTTTCAAGTAAAATCATATAAACCTATTTATTTTGTAATTTTGGTGTTTTTTTTCCGATTAATCGATTAAATTATCGACAACTAATCGATTATTCAAATAACCGGTAGCTGCAGCCCTAGTTGTCATGATACCCAAATTTTGATTCAGTTTCGATTTGGCAACTACAAATTTTATTTGGCTCCTACATTTTTCAGTTCAGGAGCCAATGGCTACTAGGTATTTTTTTTTTTTTAGTTTGGAGCACTGCCCCCTTTCCTAATTTTACATATAAAATATATAAACAATAAATAAATAAATAAATATCGCCACGTTTGAAAAGTCCAAACTATTAAAATAAAAATAAATCTGTGTGATTCGCCATTTTTTTTTATGCGGAATGCACGTGGCTTTTTTGTTTATTTTTTTTCGCGTAGTATCGAATGGTATTGAGTATCGCAATACATTTTTATGATATCGAAACAGAATCAAAATTTTGGTATCACAACAACTCTAGATCTATTACAGCTTCCTGTTTATACTGTTAAATATTTTAGCTACTTACTAAGGGCCACCTTTACCATACCTATGTACTCAAATAGAGGCATCACAGTAGTTGCTACAGCCTGCATGCTTCTGTCATAACACCACCAATGATGGAGGCATCCCGGTTTCACTGGCACAGAGTCTGGTATGAAAGAAGGTACACCAGACATACCACACCGTTCACGAGTATTACCGTATATACTCGAGTATAAGCCGACCCGAATGTAAGCCGAAGCCCCTAATTTTACCCCCCCAAAAATGGGAAAAATTAATGACTCAAGTATAAGACTAGGGTGGGAAATGCAGCAGCTACTGGTAAATTTCAAAAATAAAAATAGATACCGTACCAATAAAATTACATTAATTGAGGCATCAGTAGGTTAAAGGTTTTTGAATATTTATTTCAAACAAAAACAATATGGTATCAACAATAACTTTAACAGTACAAAAACCAACTTAAGCGAATATATGATTTTTGGGAAAATACCAGTTCATGCGAATTTTTATGCGAAAATTTTAATGCGATTTTTTTTGCGAATTTTCGCAATCAAGACCTAGACTCAAGTATAAGACGAGTGGGCTTTTTGAGCACAAAAATATGTGCCAAAAAACTTGTTTTATACTCGAGTATATACGGTATATGGTTAAGGAGTACAGTTTATATATCCAGTTATTTGAATGTTTATTTGTTTAAGGTTAACCAAACGAATTTGCTATATTCCATTACAGCCACTGCAGTATGTTTAGCTTCTGATACTACATACATGCCCAGGATTCCATGGCGAGGTTGACAATTATTTCATGGAATGTTAGGGGATTAGGCACTCCACAAAAAAGGTCAATGGTGCTCGCCTTTATTAGAAACTCTAACCCACAAATACTTTGTCTACAAGAGACACATCTTATGCCTACTACATCTATGGCCCTAAAGAAGCCTTGGGTACAATGGTCCGCGCACTCCTGCCATTCTTCTTCTTCAAGGGGGGTATCTCTGCTAATTCATAAACAACTAAGATTGGAGGCAAAATATCTGGTCACTGATATGGAAGGCAGAAATATATTTGTTCATGCTCTTATTGACAATGTACAGTATGTTTTACTAGGCATCTATAACCCTCCCCCTGGTTCCATGCAGATCCTACACCTAGCAGCCACCTTTGCTTAACCACAAGCTAAAGTAATCTGCATGGGAGATTTGACTATGATGTTGGATCCTGCACTAGATAGACTTACTGACATGGCAAGCCCATAAAATATAGGGTCCCCTTCGCAGCTTAAAAGATTCTTAACAGAATGTCGGTGCCACGATCTCTGGAGAACTAAATTTCCCAGGTCTAAGGTTTACTCCTGTCACAGTAGCAGTCACAACTAGGATAGACTATATACTAGGTAATGAACTGATATTGTGAAACTTACGGTCCATTACATACAGTATTTACTCAGAATATCAGACTACTCGCCAATACTAGGCACACGTAAGCGTAGTGTTCCCTCAATAATGTACAGAATGAATATACATCCGTTCTGGCTGAGCCTCATGGGATCAACAGACAGAGTCACGTATCAACTACAAAAGTTTCTTAAAACACATGAAAATGAACCCAATACAGCTATTTTGTGGGACACGTTAAAAGCGTTTCTACGTGGGGCACTACACTCTAGTATATCCTATGTTAAAAAGAGACACTAAACTCTCAGAAATGGAGCTGAAGTCACAGTGCACCACACTGGAACAGCAGTATATTCATCATCCAACTGATGCCAATATATCTGCGTGGTTACAAGCGGGTAGACAGTATCTTGCGATGCTCAAAGATAAAGCTGACAGGAAACTGTTTTTTATGAAACAGACTGCTTTCGAATTGGGAAATCAATCGGCTAAGCTACTAGCTCGGTTAATTTGACACAATTCGCCTTCTACGGCGATCTTAGCGGTTAGGAATCACATGGGACAGGAACTTAGCACTCAAGAATCAATCATCAGTACCTTTTCACATTTCTATCAAGATCTATATAAATCCAACATAACAGTATCTGAAACAGAGATAGCTGCCTACGTGGAAAGTATCCCTCTCCCTGAACTCACTAGATCACAAAGTGCCCAAATAGACCAATCTATATGTTTGGAGGAAATACTCCAAGCAATAGCAAACCTTAACAATGGGAAATCCCTGGGACCAGATGGACTCCCCAAGGTGGTATATGCCAAATATGCAGAGGTGTTGGCCCTCCAAATGTTAGCTACTTTTCACTCAGCGCTGGAAACGATACATTTACCGGAGTTATATAGGGAAACCACTATAATATTTTTACTCAAACCTGATCAGGACCCTCTTAACTGTGGATCCTACAGGCCCATAGCACTGTTAAATGTGGTTTACAAAATACTAACAACTCGCCTTAACCGGGTAATTCTATCACTGGTCCATCCAGACCAAACAGGTTTAATACCAGGGAAGTCCACCACAGAGACCATAAGAAGGGTCCAGGTGGTCACTCAGATGGGACACTCCCTGAAAGCAGACCGGGCCCTGGCTTCACTGCAAGCAGCCAAAGCATTTGATTCTATAGAATGGGCATATTTGTTTGGTTGTCTCCGAGGCTTTGGGTTTGGTCCTCAATTCCTTAAATGGGTCAGCATCCTGTACAGCAACCCTGTAAGCAGGCTACTGGTCAATGGAAAATTATCAGAGAGTTTTCCCTTTCATAGAGAAACAAGACAGGACTGTCCTCTGTCACCACTTTTGTTTGCTTTGGCAATTGAAACCTTGGCTATTAGGGTGAGAAACAGTAACACCATAACCGGAGTAACTATGGGAGAGAGGGAGATTCGTATAGGTCTATATGCTGACGATATGATCCTGTATCTGTCTTCACCTGATTCGTTACTCAGCAGTGCGGTGACTTTGATAGATGAATTTGGGGATTATTCAGGCTTGAGAATTAACTGGGGGAAATCTGTGTACATGCCACTGGGCAGTAGTAGACACATTTAAATATCTAGGAGTCAATTACTAAACAGCACTTCCAGGCGCTAGCATTTAATATCTGCCCACTAATTGAACACATATGAACAAATTTTAAAGCTGAATACACTGAAACGCCCAAAAATAGAGGGAGGAATGTCCCTACCGGACTATTTTACAAGCCGATCAGATACAGCTCATTAGCACCTGGTTCACAACAGCGGACATACCGACCTCTGAGTACTTCTTAACTCCTTAAAGGGGTTGTCCGGGATTAAGGACATTGCTCTAATAGTACAAGCGTGGCATACACATTACATACAACCAGGTAGTACCTTTGGCACAGATTTTTAAAGCCCCATTTTCATCTTTGAAATTCATGGCCGGAAGTTACTCTTTTCTTCTCCTCATTGACGTACCGGGTCACTTGCAGACAAGCAAAGCTTCCTCTTCCGCTGCTCAGGGAGCCCGATGACGTCACTGGCAGCGAATTAATCGAGGTGAATATTGATGAGGGGTGGAGTTACAGTGGCTGGCCGACATCCCGCTAAGCCCCGCCCTTTGACAACCAGCAAAGCTTCGCCCCTTGACATACCGCTAAGCCCCGCCCCTCCAGTCCGGTGAGCTTCAGAATGAATGGAGGTGAATCTTGATGAGGGGGCGGAGTTACAGCAGAGCAGAGATACAGCTGTAACCACCTGATGCTGCGCTGCCCCAATACTTTTGTATTGGAATGCATTGGCTGTATGAGTAATACAGTGTGTATTACTCATACAGCTTCATGCCTGTGAGATCCAGGGGGCTGGATCTCACAGGCTCGTCACCGGAAGGCAGCGCAGATGCCTAAGGAAGGCATTGCGCTGCCTTCCATGCCATCAGGTCCCCCCTACAGCTGCATGGGGACCCGATGGCACGCCTGATCACCGCCGCAACCACAGGTAAAAGCCGCAAACTGCAGGTCTGAATTGACCTGCGGTTTGCGGCGATCACTGACACGGGGGTGTCCTTAAGTACCGGTACGTCATGTGTCCGGAAGAGGTTAAAAACCTACCTGAACTGCAATACCCTATGGTTGGTATTAAAGGGGTCACCTAAATTTCAAAGGTCCATGCTGCCACTGCATAAATTGGCACAGACGGTCTGGAAAGAAGCTAAATCATTGGCCAAATTCACAGAGGTGGTCTCAGACATACCTTTATGGGATAATCAGTCCTTACCAAATATGCAGGTGGTGATGGGAGCGGACAAATGGAAATTGGTGGGAGCTAGTATCAGTTCCAGTAATTGACAAATGGAAAAGAAAAATACCCACACTCACTGATGAATCCATAACAGGTTCATTATAATCACATTTACAGGTGTCTCCCTCAATCCATAAAAAAAATTATCCAATTAAACATCAAGCATCAGACATATTTAACACCAACTAAATAGAATGGGCAGAGAGTCATCCACAGCATGCCCGCGGCGCGGGGAATTGGAGGCCGACTTTTGGCATATGATATGGAGCTGCAATCCAATAGCTATATTTTGGAGAGATGTGACTGACTTTCTTTTACATCTACTTCCGGTTCAAGTGCCTTGTCTGCCTGTCAGAGGTACTGAATGAAGACAATTGGGATCATTACATGACAACATTCGTGAGGGAATACCTATGTATGGCACGCAAATGTATTGCTTTAAGATGGTACAACCCTAATACACCGAACTTGACCATGTGGAAAATGCAGATAAATCAGATTTTACCATATATTGTACTAGTATACAAGTATCACAATAAACCGCAAAATCTATATCAGCAGCTCGAGGAAACGTGGCTCAGTCGGTTTAGTAGGAATGCATGTACTGAATACAACTGCAATAAATGATCTGAAAGAATAGGGAATATATAACAATGCACTGGCTGAGTAGAGAAAATGTTTACACAGTTGCTGTATTTTTGTTGTCTATATAACTGTCTGCATAAAGAGATATGGACCACATAGGTCTTCTGTCTTTTATTTTTATACTGTTAAACAGTGTAACAGGGCACTCAAGAAATCGTGACCATGTGGTTGGTACAGTTTGATATCTTTATTACTATTGTGAATAACGTTACTCAAACAAATCAATTGTAAAAATCGATAGATGAATCGATAAAATATTCGATAATATTGAATAAAAATAATCGATTTACACAAGGGCTCAGGATAATATAGTGCAAATATCGACAGTCATAAAACACAATCTCAAATTCAATTGTTCAGTCCAAATTTGGTGTGTACATCTGGGTATTGATAAAGTCCAATTGAATATTGTTATGTCCCACTTCTAATTGCAGCAGCGTCCCGCTGAAAATGAAGTAGATAGCGGCGTCCCGCTATAAAATTACTTGCAAGTAAAATTTACCTTATATCGACCGAAGGTTCTCCAGACTTTAAACTTTGGATCCTCTCCTCAGAAGTGTCTATGACACAATGTATCAAGAGGTTTTCTTAGACGACTCTGTGTTTCTGTTGGACTTAACTGCCAAGTCCACCAGATCTCAATCTATTGGTGGAAAGTCTTGTAGCAGAGATATTTCGTCGAAAGAGGCTTCCAAATGTAGTCTGTAAGTCGGTCGGTTTGGGGTACTTTGTTCCTTCAATATAAAGATGGGGGGTGTAGCACCAGACGCGTTTCAGGGTCCAAGTTATTGCCCCTTCCTCAGTGGTATGCAGCACCCCTATCAATACCCCTCTTATATACTATGTCTTCTGTGGACTCATTGGACACACCCTTGAACATCAGATCCTGTTTTTCAATCAACCCAGGTGACCAAAATTGCTGTTTGAACTTGCTCTCAAAATGACAGTTTTTGAAGTAGTGTTTTCTAATACTAAGACAATAACGCAAGTATGAAAGAGCCCTTAGTATTAGAAAACACTACTTCAAAAACTGTCATTTTGAGAGCAAGTTCAAACAGCAATTTTGGTCACCTGGGTTGATTGAAAAACAGGATCTGATGTTCAAGGGTGTGTCCAATGAGTCCACAGAAGACATAGTATATAAGAGGGGTATTGATAGGGATGCTGCATACCACTGAGGAAGGGGCAATAACTTGGACCCCGAAACGCGTCTGGTGCTACACCCCCCATCTTTATATTGAAGGAACAAAGTACCCCAAACCGACCGACTTACAGACGCTACTGCAGACTTTCCACCAATAGATTGAGATCTGGTGGACTTGGCAGTTAAGTCCAACAGAAACACAGAGTCGTCTAAGAAAACCTCTTGATACATTGTGTCACAGACACTTCTGAGGAGAGGATCCAAAGTTTAAAGTCTGGAGAACCTTCGGTCGATATAAGGTAAATTTTACTTGCAAGTAATTTTATAGCGGGACGCCGCTATCTACTTCATTTTCAGCGGGACGCCGCTATCTACTTCATTTTCAGCGGGACGCTGCTGCAATTGGAAGTGGGACATAACAATATTCAATTGGACTTTATTAATACCCAGATGTACACACCAAATTTGGACTGAACAATTGAATTTGAGATTGTGTTTTATGGCTGTCGATATTTGCACTATATTTTCCTGAGCCCTTGTGTAAATCGATTATTTTTATTCAATATTATCGAATATTTTATCAATTCATCTATCGATTTTTACAATTGATTTGTTTGAGTAACGTTATTCACAATAGTAATAAAGATATCAAACTGTACTAACCACATGGTCACGATTTCTTGATTGTTGTTAATTTACTTCTGTTAATAAAACAGTTTAAAAAAAAATATGAAGCACTGTAATTTACAAATATTGAAAAAGTTTAAGTATCTTTGAGTGGCAAGGACCGACACTTCATTATGGACCATTTAAAATAATGTTTGGGACTGATGAGGTTACATCATTTCTGTATGCTTGCTGATTTATTCTTCTTTCTGCAAAAAGTAAACTGCCACCACGTACCTTGATTGTAAGTGAACTGTTAGATGTGCTCCGGTCTCCAACACTTCTTCATCCCGATCATTGCCTGCTTTACTGAGAAATTGCTGATTTTCTGATGTGCAATGAGCTGTTTGGTGAAACAAGAGTGCTACTATTGCACCAAAAGCTCTGCTCCTTATTACATAAGCCTTTCATTCCTTATCGTGTATAAACCCCCCCCAAGTTTTGAATGACAGGTCCAGACAGGGGAGATGTAATCTCACTTGGCCTTGGCCTTTCGCCGGTACTTTGGGAATCAGTGCACACACACACACAGTAGTGTACTAAAGCTTGCCAGGGCTGAATTCATCTGTACTACACAGCCATGGCTAGCATGCCATATACTGCCTGGCCTTGCCCCTGAAAGCTGGGGGGTAGGCTGGGCGCGATAGGGAGATCAGCTTTCAGTGCAATGGTGAAGGCCTTGTAGCACCAAAAAGCTCATGGCATATTCGAAAAATCAACGATTTCTCAAGAATGCAGACACTGATCAGGGTCGGGGAAATGCGTCAGAACCTGGAGACCAGAGCACATCTGACACATGACTTAAGATTACTAAGGAAGTATGTGCTAACAGATTCCCTTCAAGCACTTATCTCTAGTTACAATGGTATGATAGTTAATGTATATTCAATATTATATTATAACAGTCTTTCTAATTAGACATTCTGACATCTACCAGTGCAGTATATCCAAATAATATTTTACAGATTGTATATAGATATAACCCATATACACAAATTGACCAAAACACCCAAAACTCCGCATGCAGTTATGTCTCAAGGAAATATGTAAATGATTACTGGGGTGGTCTGATTAGACTCTGGATCTTGCCACAAGAGGGTGTAAAAGTGATTCTACTCCCTGCCCTAAAAAAACATTTTCAGTGTCTACTTTTGGATAGAGTATCCCCTTGGTGAGGTCGTTGACCGCGAGACATACCTCTAAGGGTCCATTCACACGTCCGTTTTGGTGTTCCGCATCCGTTCCGATTAAAAACGGAACGTTATGCGGATCCATTCATTTTCAATGGAATCCGCAAATAATCGGACAGCACTCATGGTGCTCTCCGATTCCGTGATTCCGTTCCGTGGGTTCCGTTATTCGGATCCTGGAAAAAAAATATACCCGGTCCTACTATTTGTCCGATTTTGCGTTCCGTCATCCCATTCTAGTCAATGGATCCGTCGAAAATCTGGAAGACATGCTAAAAGCATCCTCATGTCATCCAGATTTTCGGATCCGCAAAAAACAGGAACGTTTATCTGGAAAGGTAAAAATACTGACGTGTGAATGGACCCTAAGGCTGAGTTCACATGGGCGTGGCGGGAAAAGGTGCGGGTGTGTTGTGGGAACATGCACAATTTGTCCACGTGAGTGCAAAACATTGTAATGCGTTTTGCACTTGCGTGAGAAAAATCGGCATGTTTGGTACCCAAACCCGCTGGAGGGGTTAAAAGAAAATAATAATAATTAAACTCACCTTAATCCACTTGCTCGAGCAGCCCGGCTTCTCTTCTGTCTTCTTTTTTGCTGTGTGCAGGAAAAGGACCTGTGGTGACGTCACTCCGGTCATCACATGATCCATCACCATGGTAAAAGATCATGTGACGGACCATGTGATGACCGGAGTGACGTCACCACAGGTCCTTTTCCTGCACACAGCAAAAAAGAAGAGGCGAGTTTAATTTAAAAAAAAATTTTTTTTACCGATCCAGCGCTATTGTACTATGCATTCTGTATTCAGAATACTATTATTTTCCCTTATAACCATGTTATAAGGGAAAATAATAATGATCGGGTCTCCATCCCGATCGTCTCCTAGCAACCGTGCGTGAAAATCGCACCGCATCAGCACTTGCTTGCGGATGCTTGCAATTTTCACGCAGCCCCATTCACTTCCATGGGACCTGCGTTGGTGATAAACGCACAATATAGAGCATGCTGCAATTTTCACCACTCATATGCACAGCCCATAGAAATGAATGTATCCAGAGTCAGTGTGGGTGCAATGCGTTCACCTCCCGCATTGCACCCGCGCGGAATACTCGCCCGTGTGAACTCAGCCTAAGACACTGTTAAAGACATTTTGCCCAGTTAACAGACATTGAGAGGAGGGGCATAATTGGATTGAGAAAAGTAGGATGGTCATTTTGGGGAATTGCCTGCCATCTAGGCTGTTCTGACCTAGGTCTTGGGAGCAGTGGTTACATGAGGGTGTGCACACAAGGCGAACAAGCTCAAGATGGCCCAGCCAGATCACCAGTAGAGAGAATTGTTTGATCTGACGACAAGCACAAGCAGCTCTCGTAGTTTCTTGTCCACCATCCAGACACAGGTGGCACCTTCATTACACACCCCTGTCTCTGCTGGGACCATTTCCAGGCGTTTAGCAGAAGAAAATTTGATTTACCATTACATGGCCTTGCCATTGACAACCAGCCACCATTGCCTTTGTTTGCATTGGGGTTGTGAATGAGAAATCTGGACCGCTACAGACTGGAACCGTATTGTCTTTAATAACGAATCCAGGTTCTGTTTGGGATCTCACAATGGTCAGGTTCTCATATGGAGACCTTGTGATCCTGCCTTTTGTGTGGAGCGACAAACTTCCCCAACTGCTTGTGTGAATCTGGGGTGCCATCCCCTACAACATACATTAATGTTCCTTCCCAACAATCGGCTGTTGTTAAGAGAAGATGAAGTGATCACCTCTACAAAATCATTGTTTCTGAGCTTTAAAGAGCTGTTTAGACAGCACGATCTGCTGCCTGGGAATGATGATTGAGGTGTCTGTACCTCAGATTATTTCACCCGATGAACGAGTATTTTGCTCATTCATCGGGTGACATTCGGCACCTTTACACGGGCCGAATATTTGGAACAAGCATTTCTTGGACTGCTCATTTCAGATAATCCATCCGAACACTGGGCCGTTATAATGTGGCTTTACATATATCATCAATGCATTCAGACACAAAGGGGGTAATTTATTAAGACCGGCGTTTTAGACCCCTGCGCTGCCGTCAGCCTCTACATAACTTTGGCGCATCCACCAGCAGTCCCTGTATACTTGCTAACAATAAAAGCCGGAAAAAAACAAGCTTTGAAGATTTGAAGCCTGTCTTTGGCTCTGTAAATAATGACTTCGCTCTGACCGGTGAGCCAAATCCCCACCTTTGTGGACATCATCCATTTCCTGCACTCTGGACCCATGTATTTTCACTGTAAAACCACAATTTAAAAATAAAAAAACAACAACAAAACAACTGCATTAAAAGCACAAGCGATTTATCGCTACTGGTTTTGTACATGTCATACTTTGCTGATTTTAAGAAACCTTCATGTTTATTGTGCTAGTAACAGGATGGGTGCTGGCACTATACCAGAAAAGGAAATTAAGCAGGGTCCCATAAATAATGTGTCCTCTTCTAACATGTTCTAGAAATAAATAAAAATTAAGCAATTTATTGCAGACAGACATGAGCCTGAGTCAGCTCTGGCAGAGGTTACGCTGTGCCTGGTGCTGCACTTAACCACAATTGGGCTTCTGCTACCTAAAAGGAGCAATTAGTAAAGTGATAGATCATTCAAGGTGACCAGCAGCGAGATCTAGACAAGAGGGTAGAGGAAATGGGGAATCTCACATTGCTTAGCTTCTGACCTGGTAAATCAATACAAAAGGAACAAATTAAAAAGCTTTTTAAGACTTAACTCACCTTATTAAAATAGAAGAGCCTGGTTTGTGTTGATAACATGAGTATTGCACCTACTGTCTAGTAGGGTTTGTTGCACTGGTGTGTTTCTCTACTGTAGTCTGTGTTTTCACAGAAGCAATTCCATTCATAACCCCATCACATTCAATGATAGGGCTGAGCTATTCATTGACAAATAACCAAAACAGAAATGCAGCCCCACTCGGTTACAGCCAGTGCCGCTCTAACTTCACCAGCAAATGACTGCACAAAAAGCAGGAAACGACAGGAGGCAGAGCCGTTTACCTTGCGTGGTTTGGCCAGTGTGGGTGGAGGTGCGGTGGCAAGATGGGGAAGTGTCTGAGAGACATAGGATGGCTGCCAAGGTATGTGCCTAGGCTGCACTCATGTTTTAGTCAAGTCACTCATGTTGTAGAAGAAAAGTGTGCCTGGGAAGTTGTAGGGATAGAATGGGGATGTTGGTGAGGGGGATGTCAACTAACATGCTAGGGCATTGTAGTCAAGTGGTTTGAAGTTAGCATTGCAGACTAGTCCTAGAGGAAGAAAAGGTTGATTGAGCAGGTTCCTGGGGTCCTACACAACGCTCACTGAGTTCTTAATTCTTAGGAAACCCATACCCTCCTATGACTATTTACACTGTAATCACAGAGCCTATGTAAGCCCAACCTTGGTTAGCATACAGAGTGGGTCCAATACACATGTGGAGCCTGCCTTCTATAAATTCACTGGAGGCCGGTTGGCACCAAAAGAGGTAGCATATGGCCTAGGTTCCCATCCAAAAAAGGTCACCTTGACATGGTGGATGGGCACAAATAATTTTGATCAAAATATATTTGCTCATATAGTGAGTATAGCATTAGTTTGTATATTTGTGTTTGCAGAGTGCTGTTGCATTGTGTTTCGTTTAGTATTTTCAGCCATGGTGACGCACACCTGCGCATTAGGGTGTGCTGATTAACAGGACTCGCACCTGTCTACCAATCAAAAGAGCGGGACCCGGAAGTAAAGGAGAGCACTGACTCTGCTAGTTCAGACAGTCCCATAGTGGTGAAAAGAGAAGTGGGCGCTCTTCTGTGGCATTCTCTTTATTCACTGCTATAGGACTCAATGGTGACGCACACCTGGGCCTTAGGGTGTGCTGACTAATAGGACTCGCACCTGTCTACCAATCAATAGAGCGGGACCTGGAAGTAAAGGAGAGCACTGAATCTGCTAGTTCAGACAGTCCCATAGTGGTGAAAGGAGAAGTGGGCGCTCTTCTGTGGCATCCTCTTTATTCACTGCTATAGGACTTCTGAAAAGAGCTAAGTGAGCGTCCCCTTCAATGTTTATCTGCAGGCCGTCAACACTGTGAATTGGACAGAGCAGTTGTAATCACGCTGCGCGGCCACTACAATTTGGACAGCTTGCGGCTTGCACCGCCACTACACTGGAAAGGGAGCAGTGCTTACACGAATGCTGAAATCCCTTCAAACAGCTGATCGGCAGGGGTGCCAGGAGTTGGACCCCTGCCAATCTGATATTGACGCCCTATGATGAGGATAAATCATCAGTAATGGAAAAAATCGGGCAACCTGTTACCAGCTCAGGCAAAATGGATGCACCAAAATCATGTTCAGGAAATAGAGTAGCAAAATCACAAAATAATCGATTAGAAATAAAGGAATGTGTCACTATCTAGTTTTAACTATCAGAAAAAAAAATATTTGGTGACACAGTTCCTTTACGGTTCCCATAGACCTTCAATAGCTTTCCACCAAGCACAATCTGTTCAACATACACATGTAAGTATGGTCAGCCGAGTATGTATGTTTTTCTGTGTGATAGGGGAATGGCCGCTGTCAGGCACCTCTGGTGTCGGCTTATCCCCCAGAGGACAAAAAGGATAGGATGTTACAATTCATCACACCTGATCCTTTTCTCCCCAGACTAAAGAGTTGCAAGCTACCCAGATAGATTAGATTGTTGGACACTCCAGCTGGTTTGGCTGACCGTACACTAATGCATACAGGGGCATTTAAACAAGGTTTAGCAAGGATTTATCAAACACAAGGAAAACTTAAATAACACACTTTGCCCTCTATAAGGCACTTACAAACCGGTGGGTAGATAAAGGGCATTATAGCAATGGAATGTAATATTCAGCATTCAGTGTAGCATAACTTTCAAAATCCCCATAAAATGTGATTAATCAGTCATGAGCTATGACTGTAAAGCAGTCAGTACTTGAGGGGTGTACAGAGCATTGCACACAAGTCGATGCTTAACAAACTAATTGTTTTAATGGAGGTATCCTGTAGTTCTGAAAAAAAATCTGTAAATGACAAATGTTATTTGTGCACTTTAGCAATTAGAAGGAAATGCTGACGTCCCTGAGCCAAATGATTAAGTCACTCAGACTAATTATTTTATTTAAAGCTGAATGTCAACAATTCTCAGATTGAAAGATTGAGACACATGTGGACCAATGAAATCTACTATTCTTATGTCCTGCTCTCAGCTAACAAACCAAGCAATGTATAGACTTTAAAATAAACAATTATACAGAAATGTGCCAAACCGTGCTTTCTGACATTCTTGTCATCTACATGAAGATTGTTGATTTATGGAACAAGTTGTTTGCATCTGAGAAGCGGATCTGTAAGCTTAAAAAAGTTGTCCCACAAAACATCTATACTTTTCAAACCAGAACCTGGATCTGAATACTTTTGTAACTGCATGGAGACTTATAAGTCATACATGCTCCTCTGGAATTCTGGGAGGGAAGGGATGCAAATAAGCTCTGTCTCTAATGCCACCAGATGTAAGGCAGTTATCCTATAAGTCAATGTTTAGCTCTTAAAATAAGCCTTGAGACATGACTTGGATATTAAATAAGCCAGCACCTCATCTGCAGACAGCTGTTTCGGGGTGATTGCCCCTCATCAGTGCAGAGCAGAGAGTACTGGATTAACTGGGTGAGAGGCCTGTGTCTGAGCAAGGGGGGGAACTAATGCTCCTTAGGAAGAGAGCACCTTAATCGGTGTGAGGAGACTTATAGGCCATACATGCTCCTCTGGAATTCTGGGAGGGAAGGGATGCAAATGTCTCTAATGCCACCAGATTTAATGCAGTTATCCTATATGTCTCTGCTCTGCACTGATGAGGGGCAATCACCCTAAAACAGCTGTCTGCGGATGAGGTGCTGGCTTATTTAATATCCAAGTCATGTCTCAAGGCTTATTTTAAGAGCTGAACATTGACTTATAGGATAGCTGCCTTACATCGGGTGGCATTAGAGACAGAGCTTAATAAGAGCTCATTTGCATTCCTTCCCTCCCAGAATTCCAGAGGAGCATGTATAGCCTATAAGTCTCCTCACACTGATTAAGGTGCTCTCTCCCTAAGGAGAGTTAGTTCCCCCCTTGCTCGGACACAGGCCTCCTACCCAGTTAAGCCAGTACTCTGCTTGTACTGATGAGGGGCAATCACCCCGAAACAGCTGTCTGCAGATGAAGTGCTGGCTTATTTAATATCCAAGTCATGTCTCAAGGCTTATTTTAAGAGCTGAACATTGACTTATAGGATAGCTGCCTTACATCGGGTGGCATTAGAGACAGAGCTTAATAAGAGCTCATTTGCATTCCTTCCCTCCCAGAATTCCAGAGCATATATGGCCTATAAGTCTCCTCACACTGATTAAGGTGCTCTCTCCCCAAGGAGAGTTTGTTCCCCCCAGACACAAGCCTCTTACCCAGTTAAGCCAGTACTCTCTGTTCTGCACTGATGAGGGGCAATCACCCCAAAACAGCTGTCTGCAGATGAGGTGCTGGCTTATTTAATATCCAAGTCATGTCTCAAGGCTTATTTTAAGAGCTGAACATTGACTTATAGGATGGCTGCCTTACATCTGGTGGCATTAGAGACAGAGCTTATTAAGAGCTCATTTGCAATTAAAAATTTAGTATAGCCACGGAGTTATTCAATAAAAAGTATAGTATCTGCATAAGGCCACATGCTGCTTTATCTCTCTGTCCATCACACCGAGGTGGCCGCATATGTTCCATTGCATCTTGCCACCAGTCGTATCTACTGTTAGAAGCTCTGACAGTTACAGGGAGAGAACAGCATCAGAAAGGACAGGCCCCGTGAGCTACCAGCTTAAAATAAATCTAGCAGAGCAACGAGTAAGGAATGAGGAGATCTCTGGATCCATGTAAGGAAAAGGCCTAGTTGTAGCTTTGTGAGAAAGAGACTGCCATGTACTATATGATGTCTGATTTTTATGTTTTACAGTAATCTTGGGATAACTCCTTTAATGTTGGCCTATGTAAGTGCAGCATATTATAGCTACAAATTGGTGTTATTAGTAACCATAACAGCACAAAAAATATTGCACTATTTGGCTACTATGGCACCAGACTCATGCATTTGCCTCTATTCATGAGCAAAACACGCACTGTGCCTGACAGGCTGCTGTACATGCACTTCTACAAAGCAGTCTGTCAATAGCCAGAGAGGTGGGGGGAGGTGCTGTGTGAACATGCCCTTGAAATGCAAACAGTGAAGACATTTCCTATATTATACAGTATTAGTTATTAAACATAAAGCCTCATGGACATGACCGTATTTTGGGTCTGTATTCAATCCACATTTTTTGAGGATTGCATGCTGACCCATTCTTTTCTATGGGGCGATAAACAAAGTGGACAGCACATGGATGTCATATCCGTGTGCTGTCCACATCCATGAAGCCAGTCCACAAATTACTAAACATGTCCTATTCTTGGGGCGTGGCTTAGCTTGCATGGCGTGAGGTAGCAAGAGCACAGGGCTCCGCTAGAATCCTGTCAAATCTTCTTCTAAACCCAGCAACTTTCCCTACTTATCTGACCGGATCCTTGAATCTGAGGTGCCCGGACCATAGGGCACCAGAAAAATACGGTGAGACCAGCCCAGTGTTGTGAAGGACGAACTTCTGCTGTAGAGAGAGTGCAGTGGAGAAGCACTTAAGCTGTTCGCTAGCAGGAGAGAAGGGCGGAAGCACATAAGAGAGGAGAACTCATGGCACAACCTCTTGGATAGGGGACTTTGGGCTCCAAGTTCTTCACCTTGGAGAGGACCCACATTACTCTTATAAGAAAGCAGAGTCCCTGCTCTGTTTTATAACTGTGAGATTTATCTCTCTATCTGTATAGAATATTAGAGGTCTCCCTACTACCGCTGCTACATTTTCTCTATTTCTCTACTAACTACCGTATTTATCGCCGTATAAGACGCACTTTTTACCCCCCAAAAGTGGGGGGAAAATAGCAGTGCGTCTTATACGGCGAATGCAGCTTATTTTGCGGTTTGCGAATTTTCGTGCGAATTTTCGCGCAAATTATTTTGCGATTTTCAATGATACACCCGCCGCGATGCCGCGTGGCGGGTGTATCAGCTGTGAGGGAGCCCGTGCAGTGACTATTCTACTACACGGGCCCGCTCACTGTATAATCGTATGTCTAATAGTAAATAGTTATGTACATAATCGCATAATGAGCGGAGTACTTACAACTACAAACGCTCGCCGAGAGGACGGAGGAGGCAGGCTGGGAGGACGGGCGCTGGCAGTGTGTGAGTCATACGTCACGCGCCTGCGCCGCCCACTTTATGAATGAAGCAGGCGGCGTGGGCGCATGACGTATGACTCACCCTGCCAGCGCCTGTCCTCCCGGCCTGCCTCCTCCCTCCTCTCGGCGAGCGCTTGTAGTTGTAAGTACTCCGCTCATTATGCGATTATGCACATAACTATTTACTATTAGACATACGATTATACCGTGAGCGGGGCCCGTGTAGTAGAATACAGTCCCTGCACGGGCCCCGCTGTCATTATAAAGCCAGTTGCCGGCCCCCAGCCCTGTATTGAGGGTCATTCACTACAGGGACACTTATGGAGGGGATCTGTGGATGACACATAGCATAAGATGCTATGTGTCATCCACAGATCCCCCCCATAACTGTCATACACAGAGACCCCAATAAGCCACCCACAGATTCCCCCATAAGTGTCACCCACAGATCCCCCATAAGTGTCACCCACAGATCCCCCATAAGTGTCACCCACAGATCCCCCATAAGTGTCACCCACAGATCCCCCATAACAGTGCGTCACCCACAGATCCCCCATAACAGTGCGTCACCCACAGATCCCCCATAACAGTGCCATCCACAGACCACAATTAGTTCAAAACCCACCAAAAGCACACCTTTTGGTTCAAAATATATTTTTTCTTATTTTCCTCCTCAAAAACCTAGGTGCGTCTTATAGGGCGAAAAATACGGTACGTCAGTTTGACAATCCATCCTCTCTTGTTCACACTCTGAAAATTACCTCATAAGAATCAAATTACTGTACTTTAAGAGCCACGTTTGCTTACATTCCATTAGACAAGCAGCTGCTTGATTTATATGGGCGGCAAAAACGCTGCAATTGTCGCTCCTCCTGCTACAAAACTATATATGGACGCCATGAGTGAGACAGAGTAGGGAGATGGAGAGTCTGGTCCTGTGGTCACATCAGCAGAGACCTCCCAAATCATGAAGGCAATTGCAATGTGTCAAGCAGCTATCATAGCAAAAATAGACCATGTTCAATCTGATCTTAGCTATCTGCAACATGATTTTGACAAAATATGTGAAAGAACCACCGATCTAGAGCGCAGATTAAGTTATTTAGAAGATATGACCCGGGCAGGCAGGAACGATACTAGACAACTGCAACATCAAGTCAAGCTACTACAAGCCAGGTTGGAAGACGCTGAAAACCGAAATAGAAGAAATAATATCCGCATTTTAGGACTGCCAGAAAGAGCTGAAGGGTCCACTCCAGAAATCTTTGCGAAAGAGCTGATCAGAGAAGTTCTGAAACTTATTGTCCTGTCTGTTTTGTTATTGAGAGAGCTCATAGAGTCCCCACTAAGCTGCTACCTGCGGGAGCCCCTGCCAGGTCATTTATTATGAAGGTCCTTAAATATTGAGATAGAGACGCTATCCTGCTGGTAGCCCGACAGAAAGGCAATATCACCTATGAAAATGTGCGGTTATCTTTCTATCCGGACTTCGGAGGTCCATAAGAGGAGGAGGCAGTTCAATGACATGCCATGTTATATCCTTTGTGGCTCCAAATGCAAGATGGTGAGATCGTCCGCTTCTTTGAAACCCCGTGGACAGGCGTCCGGATACGAGACCTCGCTGCTGACCCGACGCGGATATTTGAGTAGATATGTGGAGACTTTTAAAACACCTCCAACGTGGTTATAAAAAGATGCATTCATCTGGGATAATGTTAGGAGCTAGTGATGAAGAAGCAGCCAGCTTCGCGTTATATCTTAGAGGTTTTTTTTTCTACTCTTTCTAAACTCAATAAAAAGATACAATTAAAAAAACATGTCCTGTTCTTGTTTGTCTTGCACCATGCACTTGACTAGTTTCACAGTTTGCGGTCCGCAAAATACATACGGTCGAGTGAATGTAAGTACTAATAGGATGGCAGCCATTTTATTTGTCCTAATGGTTGCTCCCTAGACAAAACAAGCCATTATAACTAATAAACAGGTATTTGGGAATATATTTATAATACAGTAATATTTAAGTATTTTCATTTTCTTAATACACAGAGTACTTCAGGGAATCCTTACTTGCAATTTTAAAAGAAAAAGATTTCTAAATATGATTAAAAATCCTACCTTACAGTGAAATCATAGGAGCATGATCCTAAAATATTTGCATGAAATGGAGAAAACTAAAAGAAGAAAAAAAGAATCATTTTAGCAGGTAGAAACTCAACAACCGCCGTTATTATACCACAATAGGCAAGAAATCTGAATAGGTCATCTTCTCAATAAGTATCAAGTCAAACAAGTATTTTTAAACCCACAATCCTTAAAGGAGTTTTTTGAGTTCTAGATATTGATGACCTATCCTGAGGATATCTTATCGACATTAGCATGGCCGGAGTCCAAAGATCAGCTGTTCTCAGCAGCCACCCAGCGTTGGAAAAATCATAGTGGACAGAGCTAGAAGCAGAGAGCTTCGTCCGCTGTGAAGTGGCCATACCAGGTTACTGCAGCTCAGCTGCCATTCAAGGACAGGTCATCAACATCTCGCAAAACCTATTTAATATTAATATCTTAAAATAAACTAAAAGTGAAATGGAAATTTACAAAATGAGTCAATGTTCCTTTAAAGTTGCATTCTGAAATGCCTAAAGTAAAATGTTAACACAAAGTCATAAATCTGTTATTGTTTTGCCAGCAACCCATAAGTTATGTATTGACAGCTGCAATGCCTTGAGCATCATGTAAAATTAGTAGGATGGAGGTATACCCCCCATGTGTGAATGCGGCCATGTAATGTACAGTGACAAATATGCTTTAGATGTTAATATATTGTAGTAATAACATTTTATTCACCCACTTTGGGTGAAGAATAAACTGTGATTGTCTTTATATAATTTAAAGGTAGCATTATTTTTCTTTTATTGTTTTCATGACTATACTTTTTTTTTTTCTAATCAATTCCAATTTGACTTCCGCAATACAATAAAGCTATGGTTACACAAAAAGACGCAGGGCTGTAATGTACTGCTCAGCAAAACCACAATGTTTGACACATTACCACTATGTGGAAGACCAGCCTAAGACAACTGGAGAGAGGGAGGTACACCTTACCTTAAAGGGGTTTTCCAAGATTTTAAATACTGATGACCTATCCTCTGGGACACCTGGGACCCATGCCAATCAGCTGTATGAGAAGGCCTTCTCTCAGCTTTACCCCGGCCAGTAATGATGTTCATTGGTCACGTGTTCTAGTCATAGCCCAGCCTCATTCAAGTGAAAGGGGCTGAACGTGATACCAAGTACAGTCGCTGTACAATGTACGGCGCTGTGCTTGGTAAGCTGAGGGAAGGCCACCACCCCCAAAGGAGCTTCCTTCTCAAATAGCTGACCAGCGGGGAATAGGTCATCAGTATTAAAATCTTTGAAAACCCTTTTAACTTTCTTAGAATCCTTTTGATGCCCCTCTTTAGAGGGAACCATGTCTCTGCAGTTTGTTGTTCTATACATTGTTTACACTGTCCAAGAGGGAATGTACTGTACATCCGTCTGTAGCTATTGATTAATCTGTATCTCTGAATGCTGTATACCCATTGTTGTAGAAATATTATCTGTTGTAGAAATATTAATATTAGAAATTCGCTCTCATCAGGCTTTGTGTAAGGAAAAGGTAAATCTCTCAACCGCAGTCAGCCAAAGGTGTTTTCATGTTAAGTTCTGCTGAGCAACTGCGCTTCCCCCTGCCCAGTCTGTTTCTTTTATTTACTCACAAAAGGTGTAAAAGGGGCTGGCCCATAACTAGGATACAGGAAGTGATGACATAGGAAGACAAGACACCATCATTTCTAACAAACACATGTATACAATAATCTAACATTACCACTGGAGTTAATTTTATCCAGCTCAATGATCAATGCCAGATAAAATTACTATGATCCTCATGCAGGTTTATTTACAGGACAAGGTCCTTATCTCCAGCGGCTGATCAGGCGCACTAGAGACAACAAACGCACGTTCCTTTCCTGATATTGTTCTCTTAACAAATGCATCCACGCCAAGCCAATAAATCTGCGTCTTGCGTGGGCCCTAGCTGGCGTCCATACATCAGCCAACAAAACACTGCTCTGCTGAACACATCAGTCTCCCCCGGCCCACAGCCCACTGCTTAGCACATGGACCATTCGCCGACGGAGACCTCTGCTCCCAGCAGCTGTGACAGGACATACATGGGAAGATATCCACTTCAATGGTTTACCTTGACACTGAGAGACATGATGACAATACACATCCTAATACAATTTCCACAACCACCTGGATCCTACAAAAGCAGTTTATTGAAATCCTGAATATGTCCCTATTTAAGGGGGAATTACCATTATATATTGTTATGACATATCACTAACATATGTCACAACTAGGAATGAGCGAATCGACTTCGGATAAAACATCCGAATTCGATTCGCACAGTATTAGGATGTATTGGCTCAGATGAGCCGAAGTTATTACTTCTCGAAGTCTTGTGAGACTTTGCATAATAACTTCATAAATAAATTTCTACTGTAAAAAAAACACTTGGAACTGAACCTGAGTTCAGAAAATACTTTATTTACAGTAGAAATTCATTTATGAAGTTATTATGCAAAGTAATAACTTCGGCTCATCCGAGCAAATAAATTCTAATACGGTACGGAGCGCTCGCTCCGTACAGTATTCAAACTAAGTATTATGTGAATCGACTTCAGATGTTTCATCCGAAGTCGATTCGCTTGTCCCTAATCACAACATTATGACTGGTAGTAGTCCAACCTCTGGTTGTGCAAGAAAATATTGTGTAGGAGCAGGGGTACATACAAGCCCTTCAATGGCTAAATAAAACTGTGCAGGTTTATAGTACATCACTGCTGCGTCCATTCACCGTCCTCAGTGTTAAAGCTCATGCACACAAACGTATATTCTTTCCGTGACAGTTCCGTTTTTTTTTTTTGTTTGTTTTTTGCCGACCTTATACCGAACCATTTATTTCAAGTTACTCCGTGTGCATTCCGTTTCCGTATGTCCGTATTTCCGTTCCGCCAAAAAATAGAACATGTCCTATTAATGTCCGCATTACGGACAAGGATAGTACTGTGCCATATAATGACATGTCACAACTGCAGTTTGTAAACAGGCAAGAGGAGGTCTGGACCAGCGCCACAGAGATTGCTGGTGGAGAAAGGCTTTAGTATAACATTATTTTTTTTATTGTAGGCTGTTGGAGGGCTTGTCCGAGATTTTTTATTATCCTGGACAACCCCTTTAACTACTGCTGTGAGGAGAGGCAGACTGGAAGTGGCCCTGAAAAAAAACAACTAAGAGTGGCCCCATATTGTAGGTGGGTCCACACTGACAGAAGACAGGGCCAACACAAGTAGGCATGGCTAGCAATACCATATTGCGGCACTACTAAATATCACCCAAGCAGGTCAAATACCACAGTGCATCATAAAATAATGCCCCAGCAGCACAAAATAGCTCTCAAGAAGTTGCCCCTCTGTGGTGACACTTTCTGTCCTTAGGATGGCAATACAGTTGAATTCAGAAATCATGAGGGCACCTGCAGCCATTATCCAGATACATAAGTACTTGATGCTCCCAAAGTTTATTAACTCTGGGAGTGTCATATCATTTCTTATCTGGCTGGCAGCCATAAGGAGTGCTCAGGTGGCCCCCTGGGTATCGGACCACCAGGAAGTCTCCCTGTAGGGCAGGCATGTCCAAACTGTGGCCCTCCAGCTGTTGCAAAACTACAACTCCCAGCATGCCTGGATAGCTTACAGCTATTAGGGCATGCTGGGAGTTGTAGTTTTGCAACAGCTGGAGGGCCACAGTTTGGACATGCCTGCTGTAGGGTGTACAGCCAGTCTGCCCTTGGCTACGAGTCCTTTATTCTGAGAATCTCTGAGAGTCATAGGAAAACCCCTTTAGGCTCCATTCACACGTCCGTAACGTGTATTGCAGAGCCACGTGTTTTGCGGACTGCACATCGCTGGTACTAATAGAATATGCCTATTCTTGTCTACAGTTGCGGACAAGAATAGGACATGGTCCGTTTTTTTTCGGGAACGGAATTGAGGACCCGGAAGTGCGGATTCGCAATTCTGTATATCGTGCTGCCCCATAGATATGAATGGGTCCGCAATTCCGTTCAGCAAAATGCAAAACAAAACTGCGGACATGTGAATGGGGCCTTACAGTGCATCTGCCTAATAAGCTGTGATTTTTCTCAAGCCTAATAAATTTTGGTCTCTTACACAAGTGATGTAAAGGGCTGAAGTTCTGAATTCAAGCTGACAGCTGCAAAAGCTCTCTCTCTCCTGTCAAGAGAGACCAATCTACCATAAAACACTGTTTTTCTATCACTGACCCTCTTAAATGTGTGTTTTGGGAGTTTCAAATATAAGTCTAGTAGCAAAACATGCAAAAAATAAAAAGCAACTAATACACACCTGTTAAATAACTGCCGTTCCAGTGATGCCTCTCTGGTGGTCCCTACTGGTCTGAGATGAGCTACATTAACTCAACAAAGCCACCACACAGTGGACACTGCTATCTGCTTTCTACTCCAGTTGGCGGCTCCTAAGAACAGCTCATCGTCTGTCTGAAGGATAGGTGATCAATATCTACAGTCCTGACAACCCCCTTATAATATAATCCTATATTAGACTGTCAGAATCTGCAACTTAGCTATTACATACAAATAATTATGTCATGGTTTTATGTAACACTTCTCTTCTAAAAAGTAATTTCAGTAACTGCAAATAAAAAAAAATTGTATCATATATCCCCTATTTCATATGCTGGATTCGGATAGAAGTTGGTAGGTCAAGATGTCTGCAGACTGCTTTGATCTTGGGAAAAGAAACATTAATTAGGTATATCTTACTCCACCATTTACCTAATTATCTAATGAAAGGAATTTCCTTGCTTGATGCACAAAAGACTGAAAGGACTTCTGAGTCACGTAAGTAAATGGCCAGTTATTAGATGAACAACAAATGAGAACTTTTGCCTGAGCCAAAAGCCCTTTCCATCACATGATAATGGTGGAAAATTGGCTACCTTGCATATTAGATTCAAATTGAATCCACATAATCCACTGAAACATCTTAAAATGTGAACATTTACAGAAGTAATAGACCATACCGTAAATGTTCCATTTATGTTTTTCTCACTCATTTTGAGAATTTGCTCCCAAATCTATTTACCTTTGGTATCACAGATAATGCGAGTCTCATCGATTTCTCTACTATACTATAAATATAGATATTGGGCAGCATGGTGGCTCAGTGATTAGCACTGGTGCCTTGCAGCGCTGGGGTCCTAGGTTTGAATCTGACCAAGGACCACATCTCCATGGAGTTTGTATGTTCTCCCTGTGTTTGATTGGGTTTCCTCCAGGTACTCCGGTTTACTCCCACACTCCAAAGACATACTGATGGGGACCTTAGGCTACTTTCACACTTGCGTTAGGAGCGGATCCGTCTGGTGTCTGCACAGACGGATCCGCTCCTATAATGCAAACGCTTGCATCCGTTCAGAACGGATCCGTTTGCATAACTGTTTATTTCAGATCTGATTTTTCACTTCGGAAAACTCAGATCCGACAGTATATTCTAAACACAGAAGCGTTCCCATGGTGATGGGGACGCTTCATGTTAGAATATACTGAGAACTGTGTACACGACTGCCCCCTGCTGCCTGGCAGATGCTGCCAGGCAGCAGGGGGCAGACCCCCCCCCTCCTGTATTTAACTTATTGGTGGCCAGTGCGGCCCCCCCTCCCTCCCCAGTATTAAATATGACCAGTGCGGCCTCCCCCTCCCTCCCTCCCCAGTATTAAATATGACCAGTGCGGCCCCCTCCCTCTATATTTATTGGTGGCCGGGCCAGTGCGGATTCCAAGTATTGTGAGCAGTGCGGCCTCCCCTCTCCCCCCCTAATTAAAATCACCCCCCCCCCCCCCCCCCATCATTGGTGGCAGCGGAGAGTACCGATCGGAGTCCCAGTTTAAATCGCTGGGGCTCCGATCGGTTACCATGGCAACCAAGACGCTATTGCAGTCTTGGCTGCCATGGTTACTTGGCAATAAATATTTATTGCTAAGTAACCATGGCAGCCAAGACTGCAATAGCGTCTTGGTTGCCATGGTAACCGATCGGAGCCCCAGCGATTTAAACTGGGACTCCGATCGGTACTCTCCGCTGCCACCAATGATGGGGGGGGGGTGATTTTAATTAGGGGGGGAAAGGGGAGGCCGCACTGCTCACAATACTTGGAATCCGCACTGGCCCGGCCACCAATAAATATAGAGGGAGGGGGCCGCACTGGTCATATTTAATACTGGGGAGGGAGGGAGGGGAAGGCCGCACTGGTCATATTTAATACTGGGGAGGGAGGGAGGGGGAGGCCGCAGCACTGGTAATATTTAATACTGGGGAGGGAGGGGGGCCCGCACTGGCCACCAATAAGTTAATTACAGGAGGAGGGGGGGGGGGGGGGGTCTGCCCCCTGCTGCCTGGCAGCATCTGCCAGGCAGCAGGGGGCAGTCATGTACACAGTTCTCAGTATATTCTAACATGAAGTGTCCCCATCACCATGGGAACGCCTCTGTGTTAGAATATACTGTCGGATCTGAGGTTTACGATGTAACTCAAATCCGATGGTATATTCTAACATAGAGGCGTTCCCATGGTGATGGGGACGCTTCAAGTTAAAATATACCATCGGATCGGAGAAAACTCCGATCTGATGGGGACTCCTGACTTTGCATTGAAAGTCAATGGGGGACGGATCCGTTTGAAATTGCACCATATTGTGTCAACGTCAAACGGATCCGTCCCCATTGACTTGCATTGTAAGTCTGGACGGATCCGTTTGGCTCCGCACGGCCAGGCAGACACGAAAACGCTGCAAGCAGCGTTCAGGTGTCCGCCTGCTGAGCGGAGCGGAGGCCAAACGGTGCCAAACTGATGCATTCTGAGCGGATCCGCATCCACTCAGAATGCATTGGGGCTGTACGGATCCGTTCGGGGCCGCTTGTGAGAGCCTTCAAACGGAACTCACAAGCGGAGCCCCGAACGCTAGTGTGAAAGTAGCCTTAGATTGTGCGCCCCATTGGGGACAGTGTGACGCTAAGGTCTGTAAAGCGCTGAGGAATATGGTAGCGCTATATAAGTGCATAAAATAAATAAATAATACATTCATTCATTGGACCCAGGGATGCACCAAGCCTTTCTGCTGCCTGAAGCAAAATTGAAATTACCCCCCCCCCCCTCCTAAACTCTCAATCAAACCCTCCCCCCCCCCAACCCTAGAACGCTCGTTCCCGACAATCTGCCTGTGTAAAGGTATCAGCAAATCAGCTGATGAACAAGCGCAGCACTCATTCATTGGATGAAACTGTTTGTGAAGGCACCTACATTATCGTTTCAAAAACAGCTCTATGGGGACAAGCAATCACTATAGGAACCCCTCGTCCTCATACTGTAGAGGAGATTACTCCACTGAGCAAGCAGCCGACTGTCGGGAAGGAACACTTCCTTCCCGACAATCTGCTGCTCGTCTAGGCATCTAAAAACCCCTTAAAAGACATATTTGGATGAATATACAGGAGAACACAGCACTACAAACCTCTTACATCCTTTGAAGTCTCCTCTGATGTACATGTTCTCTTTATTCAACTCCTCCATTTGGACCAGACTGTCTTGATAACTTATTTCAGCCGCCTTTCGTCTCTGCAGAGTTTGGCACCAAGACATCTTAGGTCCCTAAGTTTTCAATCATTCCCCCTTCCTGGTACCCCAACAGTATTATCCTGCTGCTAAACCCAATACTGTGCCTGCTGTGCTCTCTAACACCCCCAAACAGTATATAGCTAAAATAATAGTGCTGCCCCCCAAAGTCCCACCAATAGTAATAATGCTCTCCTAGACTGCTCTCATTAGTAACAGTGCCCCTACAGTACCACAAATAGCGATAATGTTCCCCAAAAGTGCTACATTAGTAGCAAAGCCCTCCATATTGTGCCCAATAATAATGCCCCCACTGTACTTCTAGTAGTAATAATGCTACCATAGTTCCCCCAGTAGAAATGAAGTCCCCCTATAGTGCCCCCAGCAGTAACATGACCCCTCTATAAGGCACCCCTATAGATCCCCCAGTACTGATAAAGGCCCCTATAGTGCCCCATAAGTTATAATGTCCCTTATAATTGTCCTATTATTTATAATGCCCCTTGTAGTAACCCCAGTAGTTTTAAAGCAGCCTTGTAGTGCCTCCAGTATTTATAATGCCCCCTGCAGTGCCACCTCTACTAATTACTCCTGTAGGGCCCCCAGTATTTATAATGTTGACCTGCAGTTACAGTATAACCTCCCCTGTAGTGTCCAGATGTATAATGCCCCCTGCATTATAATTCCACCTGTAGTGCCCGGGATAGCCCCACCCGTAGTGCTTCAGCCTGTAATGCCCCCATATATTTAAACCTCCTGCACTGGGTCTCAGACACCACGATGACATAATCACAAGTGCCTAATAAATTACTTGGACTGCTGATGCACGCAGGGCCGGCACTTCCATAGAGGCGAGGGGGGCAATTGCCCACGGGCCCCCCGAGTCCTTAGGGCCCCCCCCCCCCCCCGTGCCGGCCCGCAACTAACTTTAGGCAGGGCCGGCGCTTCCATAGAGGCAAGGGGGGCTCTCTCCCTCCCCCCTGTGCTGCTGCCACCGCCTCCGCCAATAAGAAGAGAGATGGGAAGAGGAGGGGAGGGGCTGTGGCCACTGCGCCACCAATGAAGAAAACTGACCTGTAATACAAATACAGGAGGCGGGGGCCGGAATCAAATAGCCGACACCCGACCTCTATGACAGGGAGCGGCACCTGAGGGGTTAACTGCTGCTGATCGCAGCCCCCTATCATAGAGGTTGGGTGCCGGCTATTTCATTCCGGCCCCCGCCTCCTGTATTTGTATTAACACGTCAGTTATCTTCATTGGTGGCGCAGTGCACCCCCCCCCATACCCCAACACCCCAGTATAATAAACATTGAGTGTGCCCCCCCCCCAGTATAATAAACATTGAGTGCGCCCCCCCCAGTATAATAAACATTCAGTGCGTCCCCCCCCCCCCCCAGTATAATAAACATTGGTGGCGCAGTGGGAAGTGCCAATGGGGGTTAAAAAAATAAATAAAAAATTAACTCACCTCCACCAATTGATCGCGCAGCTGCCGGTCTCCTGTTCTTTCTTCAGGACCTGTGGTGACGTCACTGAGCTAATCACATGGTCCATTACCATGGTGATGGATCATATGATGTACCATGTGACAGGTCCTTCGACAGGTCCTAAAGAAAGAACAGGAGACCGGCATCTAAGCAATCAATTGGTGGAGGTGAGTTAATTTTTATTTATTTTTTTAACCCTCATTGGCACTGCCCACTGCGCCACCAATGTTTATTATACTGGGGGGGCGCACTCAATGTTTATTATACTGGGGGGGCGCACTCAATGTTTATTATACTGGGGGGGCGCACTCAATGTTTATTATACTGGGGGGGCGCACAATGTTTATTATACTGGGGGGGCGCACAATGTTTATTATACTGGGGGGGCGCACTCAATGTTTATTATACTGGGGGGGCGCACAATGTTTATTATACTGGGGGGGCGCACTCAATGTTTATTATACTGGGGGGGCGCACAATGTTTATTATACTGGGGGGGCGCACTCAATGTTTATTATACTAGGGGGGGCGCACTCAATGTTTATTATACTGGGGGGGCACTCAATGTTTATTATACTGGGGGGCGCACTCAATGTTTATTATACTGGGGGGGCGCACTGCGCTGTTTTTGACCTTCTACTTAGCATTCCGTATTAAAGATCCTATTATTTCCCTTATAACCGAATAGACTTTCATCTTAGCAACCAAGCGCGAAAATCGCACCGCATCCGCACTTGCTTGCAGATACAATGCGATTTTCACGCAGCCCCATTAACTTCTATGGGGCCTGTGTTGCATGAAAACGCACAACATCGAGCATGTTGCGATTTTCACGCAACGCACAAGTGATGCGTGAAAATCATCGCTCATCTGCACAGCCCCATAGAAGTGAATGGGTACAGATTCAGTGCGGGTGCAATGCGTTCACCTCACGCGTTGCACCCGCGCAGAAATCTCACCCATGTGAAAGAGGCCTAAGGGTGAATAGGACAAGGGTTCCAGCCCCTAAGGGGGCTAATAGTAAGATAAAATAAAACACAAACACTACGGCTACTTTCACACTTGCGGTAGTGTGATCCGGCAAGCAGTTCCGTCGTCGGAACTGCCTGCCAGATCCGCCGATCTTGATGTGACTGAAAGCATTTATGAGATGCATCCGGATGCGGATCCATCTCACAAATGCATTGCAAGAATGAATCCATCTTTCCGCTTGTCATGCGGACAGACGGATCCGGCTTGTATCTTTTTACACATTTTTACCGGCATGCGCAGACCGGAAGGACGGATCCTGTATTCTGGTATTTTGAATGCCGGATCTGGCACTAATACGTTCCTATGGGAAAAAATGCCAGATCCGTCCTTCAGGTAAGTCTTCAGTTTTTTTCGCCGGAGATAAAACCGTAGCATGCTGCGGTTTTATCTTTTGCCTGATCTGTCAAAATGACTGAACTGAAGACATCCTGATGCATTTTGGACGGATTTCTCTCCAATCAGAATGCATGGGGATATGACGGATCAGTTCTTTACCGGTATAGAGCCCCTGTGACGGAACTCTATGCCGAAAAAGAAAAACGCTAGTGTGAAAGTACTCTAAAATATTAAGTTTAAATCCCCCCTTTCCCAATTTTACATATAAAAAATATATACAATAAATAAACATATTACATAGCGCTGTGTCCGAAAAGTCCAAACTATTAAATTATTAAAAAATATCTCCTATGCGGTGAGCATTCGCCATTTTTTAGTCACCTTGTCACCCCAAAAAATAGGATAGGACTGTTCAATTATGGGCCGAACGTTTCATAAAATGCGAAATGCACGTGGCTTTTTTGCGTGGTATTGAGTATCGCAATACTTTTTTATGGTGACGAAAGCAAATCAAAATTTTGGTATTGAAACAATCAGTTCAGGAGCCAATGGCTACTAGGTATTTTTTTTTTCAGAGGCCGCCTGAGCCCTGCATCGCATCGCTGCCAAGGAGTTAAGTATGTGTTTTTTTCCTTTTTTTTTTTTTTTTCTGTACAATACTGATAGCTACTGGCAAATGATAGGGGGGGCCCTATGGCTAGTGGCACATGATAGGGGGGCCGCCTATGGCTACTGGCACATGTTCATGGGGGGCTGCCTATGGCTACTGGCACATGATAAGGGGCCCTATGGCTACTGGCACATGATAGGGGGGCCCTATGGCTACTGGCACATGATAGGGGGGCCCTATGGCTACTGGCACATGATAGGGGGGGTGCCTATGGCTACTGGCACATGTTGATGGGGGGTTTAGGCTACTGGCACATGATTAAGGGGCATCTATGAGGGCACATTTCACTGGCACATTATTGGGGGACATCTATGGGGGCACTTCTTAATGGTACATTATTGGGGGCACTATAGGGGCATCTACTGAGGCCACAAAGAACGGTTATTTTATATGGGGGCTCTGTATAGGGGCATTTTATACTGGGACACATTGTGGTGGGTACTATGGGGAAGGGGGGAGAGGACTACTACGGGGGCACTGAGAAGAGCATTTTATTCTTACAAATTATGGGGGAGGGCATCTACTGGTGCACTATATATCGGGCATTTTATACTGGTACATTATGGGGGGCACTAGGGGGGAGAGGAGCACTATGGGGTCATCTACGGGGGGCACTAAGAAGGGGTATTTTATACTGGCACATTATGGGGCACTATGGGGACATTAGCTCAACTGGGGCATTACAAGGGGGTATTTTTTGCACTGTCACATTATAAGGAGAATTATTACTACTGGGGAGGCATTATGGTGGGCGTTATTACTCCCCCTAGTAGCAGCACCAGCCTCTCCCTGCTCTGCTATCCCTCTGCCCCTTCTCCAAATTCTTATTATGAAATCTTTCTCATTAGGATAAAACACATCAGCTCCGCCGAGCCCCCGGCCAAAGTGTGGAAGTAGCGTCCGAGATCCCCAAGGGCCAAGTCAAGTAATTGTAAGTTTTCATGTGGAGTATGTTTATGTTATACACATATAGCATACACTGTGCCCCACAATATACAGTATACCGCTACACTGTGCCCCACAATATACAGTATACCGCTACACTGTGCCCCACAATATACAGTATACCGCTACACTGTGCCCCACAATATACAGTATACCTCTACACTGTGCCCCACAATATACAGTATACCTCTACACTGTGCCCCACAATATACAGTATACCTCTACACTGTGCCCCACAATATACAGTATACCTCTACACTGTGCCCCACAATATACAGTATACCTCTACACTGTGCCCCACAATATACAGTATACCGCTACACTGTGCCCCACAATATACAGTATACCTCTACACTGTGCCCCACAATATACAGTATACCTCTACACTGTGCCCCACAATATACAGTATACCTCTACACTGTGCCCCACAATATACAGTATACCTCTACACTGTGCCCCACAATATACAGTATACCTCTACACTGTGCCCCACAATATACAGTATACCTCTACACTGTGCCCCACAATATACAGTATACCGCTACACTGTGACACACAATATACAGTATACCGCTACACTGTGCCACACAATATACAGTATACCGCTACACTGTGCCCCACAATATACAGTATACCACTACACTGTGCCCCACAATATACAGTATACCGCTACACTGTGCCCCACAATATACAGTATACCTCTACACTGTGCCCCACAATATACAGTATACCTCTACACTGTGCCCCACAATATACAGTATACCTCTACACTGTGCCCCACAATATACAGTATACCTCTACACTGTGCCCCACAATATACAGTATACCTCTACACTGTGCCCCACAATATACAGTATACCTCTACACTGTGCCCCACAATATACAGTATACCGCTACACTGTGCCCCACAATATACAGTATACCTCTACACTGTGCCCCACAATATACAGTATACCTCTACACTGTGCCCCACAATATACAGTATACCTCTACACTGTGCCCCACAATATACAGTATACCTCTACACTGTGCCCCACAATATACAGTATACCTCTACACTGTGCCCTACAATATACAGTATACCTCTACACTGTGCCCCACAATATACAGTATACCGCTACACTGTGACACACAATATACAGTATACCGCTACACTGTGCCACACAATATACAGTATACCGCTACACTGTGCCACACAATATACAGTATACCACTACACTGTGCCCCACAATATACAGTATACCACTACACTGTGCCCCACAATATACAGTATACCTCTACACTGTGCCCCACAATATACAGTATACCGCTACACTGTGACACACAATATACAGTATACAGCTACACTGTGCCACACAATATACAGTATACCGCTACACTGTGCCACACAATATACAGTATACCACTACACTGTGCCCCACAATATACAGTATACCGCTACACTGTGCCCCAAAATATACAGTTTCTTCTGTAAAAGTCATCAAGTGTCATGGGGGGGGGGGCCTTATTGTTTTTCGCCCTAGGGCTCCATTTCACCTAGAACCGGCCCTGGATGCACGGTATTTATCAGGTAGTCTGAAAACCAGTGCAGCCATTTAGAATGAAAGAAAAAGAGCCCGGCAATCGATGGATCTGCAGCTGAAAAGATGCTCAACATACAAATGTTCTATTGGTTTCCCAGTTAACAAGAATGTTTTTTTTTTTTACTGGATGGTTACTTTAAAGCTCTGTTCATATGCGATTCTGAACTACGACCGGCATATGCGCTACTCCTACATCCTTTTACATCATACGTACCCGTTTTGTACTGTGTGAAACAGTGTAGTAAACTATGTTATATTGTGCAGAGGCACACAAATATAAAAAACTATACAACATACTATAATTCTCATATTCTTCTCCTGCTGTATCTGTCACAGGATACCATGCTTCAAATTTAGCTCTTCTATCTGTGCTCACTGACCCTACTACAGGGATCGCAACCTTCAGCACTCCAGCTGTTGTGAAACGGAATTTTTTTTGTTTTTGGGGATTTTCTGTGCTTAGTGTTCTTTTGCGCAAAACAGCATTAATATAATTCATGCCTGTAAGGAAAAATACGGTAACCAAATATAACAGAATAAACTGCATATTCAATTGTCCAGTTGTTCATGTGTCAGATTTACCCTAAAGCACCAAAAGTGTACATACTGTTTATACCACAGATTATAAAGCCAGTAAACTGAACATTTCAAACAATGAATGGGATACAACACTTACTTTGACCCGCCTGACAGCATAGGTATGACCACAGAGCTCAAAGACAGGTTGACGATAAGATCTTAAATCCCAACCTTTTAAACTGCAGTCAACTGCGCCTGTTACGAGCAGATTCTAAAGAAGACAAAATAATAATAATACTATGATTAGTGTGCCTATATGAATAAAAGTACATACACAAAAAACCAACAGTCAAGGGTCCGACAACAGGTTCCTAGAAACCACCTTCACTGAAGAGCAGGAAAGTTATAGAGAATACAAAGTTCCTGATATGAATGTTCTTCAAATGTAATTCCATAAGGGATAACTAATTTGCAATTCTTTATTAGATTACTTCAAGGGTCTCTATAGATAAAGTAGAACTTTGAAGTTATAATGACTAAGCAGTTTGGGTTACCAATAGGTTTTTCTCTTTCACACACTCCTATGACGTCAAACTCAATTCAGTGAATTTATCATGCCTCCAAAATTGTCTTCAAAAAGTTGTAAGATATTGCTTTTCAAGTTTTTAGGCTTATCTGTGAAACAAATTGCGGGATTTTACATTTTTACACCACTCACTCACAGTCATAGTTTTGAAAAGTGGGTGGGAAAGTGGACGTGGTGGGACTAAAGAGCTGATTTAATCCAGATTTATCAACTGTGGCTTTTAAAATGTTGCAAAAATTGTCACAACCTATCTGCAGTAAAGGGTGGCATGGTTAGTGGAGTAAAATTTCCAGTGTCATAAGAAGGGATGAGCGAATGTCTTATTTTGAAATAAATTTTCCATTTGTGTTGTGGTATTTACGGAATTGCATTATCGATTCCGTTACCACGGACCATAACACAATTCCATGACAGTATGCATAACGGCATGCCTTTAGAGGCATTCCATTATCCATTCCGTCATAATAGAAGTCTATGGCCTTAGGGTTGTTGTGGGTATCGAAATTTTGATACCCAATCGATACTTTTGTCCCGGTATCGTATATTTAAATTTTTTCGATACTGGCCTGCGCTTCTGCGCAGTCTAATATCTCTGAACATGAGAGTGCTTCTGTCAGCAGCACAGGGGAGAAGAAAGCAGTCTGTCCTGCCCCTGTGCTGCTGCCACGAATGAACGGAGAGAGGGACGGAGGAGGGGCGGGCGCACTGCGCCACCAATGATAGGACTTTTCCTACACAGAGCGGCGCACTGCACTTACTATTATTCCTGGGCGCCGCTCCTTTCGCCGGCATTACTGTCTCCTCTCCTGCTCCATATGCTAATTACTATCAGAGCAATGGGGAGGAGACATCAGCTTCTCTAGTGGGTGTTCCCTCTCCCTGCGCTGCGATTGGACAGCGCTACAGCCAGGGAGAAGGAATGCCCACTAGAGAAGCTGATGTCTCCTCCCCATTGCTCCAATAGTAACTAGCATATGGAGCATGAGAGGAGACAGTAATGGGGCACAGCGGGCGAACGGAGCAGCGCCCAGGAATAATAGTAAGTGCAGGGACATCTCTGGGCACCGCTCTGTGCAGCCTAATACTTAAAGACTACTTTATATGGGTCCAGACTTTAACACATAATACAGGAGGCAGGTGCCAGCAGCAGAATCGCATTGCCAGCACCCTGCCCCAGACATGGAGCTGCGATAAGCGGCAGTTAACCCCACGGGTGCGGCACCTGAGGGGTTTACTGACGCTGATCTGCCAGTACCCGCCTCCTGTATTAAGGGGTAGTTATCATTGGTGGCGCAGTACAGTGCCCCCCTCCCCCCAGTATTAAAATCATTGGTGGCAGTGGCCACAGGGTCCCCTCCACCTCATTGGTGGTGCAGTGGCAGCTTCTGATCGGAGCCCCAGCTGTGTAATCCTGGGGCTCCTATTGGTTACCATGGCAGCCAGGACGATACTGAAGCCCTGGCTTCCATGGTAACATCCCTGATGCTGTGTGCACAGAGCAGCAGGGAGAGTGTGAAGTCCTATTCACCCTGATAGAGCTCTATCAGGGTGACTAGGATAAGGGATGAAAAAAATCCCAGGTTCTAGCCCCTAAGGAGGGAAATAGTTATTAAATACAAACCGGATTCCAAAAAAGTTGGGACACTATACAAATCGTGAATAAAAACTGAATGCAATGATGTGGAGGTGCCAACTTCTAATATTTTATTCAGAATAGAGCATAAATCACGGAACAAAAGTTTAAACTGAAAAAATGTACCATTTTAAGGGGAAAATATGTTGAATCAGAATTTGATGGTGTCAACAAATCCCCAAAAAGTTGGGACAAGGCCATTTTCACCACTGTGTGGCATCTCCCCTTCTTCTTACAACACTCAACAGACGTCTGGGGACCGAGGAGACCAGTTTCTCAAGTTTAGAAATAGGAATGCTCTCCCATTCTTGTCTAATACAGGCCTCTAACTGTTCAATCGTCTTGGGCCTTCTTTGTTGCACCTTCCTCTTTATGACGTGCCAAATGTTCTCTATAGGTGAAAGATCTGGACTGCAGACTGGCCATTTCAGTAACCGGATCCTTCTCCTACGCAGCCATGATGTTGTGGTTGATGCAGAATGTGGTCTGGCATTATCTTGTTGAAAAATGCAGGGTCTTCCCTGAAAGAGATGACGTCTGGATGGGAGCATATGTTATTCTAGAACCTGAATATATTTTTCTGCATTGATGGTGCCTTTCCAGACATGCAAGCTGCCCATGCCACACGCACTCATGCAACCCCATACCATCAGAGATGCAGGCTTCTGAACTGAGCGTTGATAACAACTTGGGTTGTCCTTGTCCTCTTTGGTCCGGATGACATGGCGTCCCAGATTTCCAAAAAGAACTTTGAATCGTGACTCGTCTGACCACAGAACATTTTGCCACACTCCATTTTAAATGATCCCTGGCCCAGTGAAAACACCTGAGCTTGTGGATCTTGCTTAAAAATGGCTTCTTCTTTGCACTGTAGAGTTTCAGCTGGCAACGGCTGATGGCACGGTGGATTGTGTTCACTGACAATGGTTTCTGGAAGTATTCCTGAGCCCATTCTGTGATTTCCTTTACAGTAGCATTCCTGTTTGTGGTGCAGTGTCGTTTAAGGGCCCGGAGATCACGGGCATCCAGTATGGTTTTACGGCCTTGACCCTTACGCACAGAGATTGTTCCAGATTCTCTGAATCTTCGGATGATGTGATGCACAGTTGATGATGATAGATGAAAAGTCTTTGCAATTTTTCGCTGGGTAACACCTTTCTGATATTGCTCCACTATCTTTCTGCGCAACATTGTGGGAATTGGTGATCCTCTACCCATCTTGGCTTCTGAGAGACACTGCCACTTTGAGAAGCTCTTTTTATACCCAATCATGTTGCCAATTGACCTAATTAGTGTTAATTGGTCTTCCAGCTCTTAGTTATGCTCAAATTTACTTTTTCCAGCCTCTTATTGCTACTTGTCCCAACTTTTTTGGGATTTGTTGACACCGTGAAAATTTAAATCAACGTATTTTTCCTTTAAAATAATACATTTACTCGGATTAAACGTTTGATCTGTCATCTACGTTCTATTACAAATAAAATATTGACATTTGCCATCTCCGCATCATTGCATTCAGTTTTTATTCACAATTTGTTTAGTGTCCCAACTTTTTTGGAATCCAATTTGTAAAAAATAAAATAAAATAAATATTAAGTATGAATCACCCCCTTTCCCAATTTCACATATAAAATGTAAAAAAATTAATAAACATATCACATATCGCCGCATCAGAAAAGCCAAAACTATTAAAATATTAAAAAAAATCAATTCGGTGAACGCCGGAACAGAAAAAATAAAAACTGTGCAATTCGCCATTTTTTAAAATGCGGAATGCAGGTGGCTTTTTTGGTTTATTTTTTCACGTTGTATCGAATGGTATCGAGTATCGCAATACTTTTTTATGGTATCGAAACCAAATCAAAAATTTGGTATCGCAACAACTCTATATGGCCTGCATAACGGATCTGTCCGGTTTCCGTTATGCAGGAGATTTTTGGGTTTCTTTTTTTCAGACCTGTTACAGACCAAACTACAATAAGCCACAATACAATCACACATCAGACACAAGTGACTGCACAAGGACAAGAAAATACTTAGAGAGTTAAGGCCATATTCTGTCTTTCCTCAGGGTGGCTGCAGTTGCAGTATAAAGTAATTTATTATGACCTGAATCATTGCCAAATGTAATTCAAGGTTAATGTCAAATCACAGGAGACATATTCTAAGGAACCACAAAAGCTAATTATTATAAAACAAGACAAACTTTGTTTTCTAAGTTAAACTGAGATCCTGTATGACGGTTCCCAGAAATAAAGTCAGAAGATTCAGACCACTGTACACTGGCAATCCGGGGCAATTATTAGCTTTAGACAGTCGCAACTAAGCCTGGTACAAATAATGATCTTATTCTCAGTGGGATACGTAATCTGAAGGGGGAGAGCCTTTGCAGAGATGCATATAAAATAACTTACTCTGAGTAATAGAGAATCGTCTTGGATTTGTACTAGAAGAATTGAAGACATGATTTAATTTTAAATTATTAAATGTTTATAGAATTTTTCTTTCTATATTTTGCATACACTTTTGCATTGCTTTTACTTAACCTGCTACAACCTGTAGGTGTATTTTCTCTGCCCTATTGTGACCTGATTGTCAGAGGCTGGTATAAAACGCCCTCAGTTTGGAGCACAACTTTGCAATGAAACATCCAAAGTCGATTTGCATAATACTTCGTTTGAATACTGTACGGAGCAAGCGCTCTGTACAGTATTAGAATGTATTGGCTCCTATGAGCCGAAGTTATTACTTTGCGAAGTCTCACGAGACCTCGCATAATAGCTTCATAAATAAATTTCTATTGTAAAAAAACCATTTCCCGAACTATGGTTCAGTTCCAAGTATTATGCGAATCAACTTCGGATGAAACCTGGCATGATTCGCTCATCCCTAGTCACTACTGTAGGACCTGAAACGCGTAGACGTTATGCTTATACTGGATTTTAATCTGCATTGAACAAGGCTGCGAACAACTTTTTTGTAGGCTGGACTCACTCCTCTCTTCACTCTGAGTTTTAATGTTACACTCTGCACTCAGGAATCGTACCACACGAGGATGATTAAAAACACAGACCAATGATGATAGTATACATCTAGTTCACCCATTTTTCTACATTGCTGTGCATTTCTATTCCTCAAGCAAAGGAATTGCAGCAAACTTTGCAGTGTTTAGAGAGGTATTTCAGTTTTTGCAAGTTATCCCCTATCCAAAGGATAGGTGATCACTATTAGATTGGCAGGGGGGACTAATGCGTGGACCATACCAATCATGAAAATGGGGGCCCATAAATAAATGGAACAGGAGGTTGCACTCCATTTATCTCTATAGGACTGCGAGAGATAGCCAATAGCTCTTGGCTATTTATGGCAGGTCCCACAGAGATGAATGGAAGAGCAGTGCGGATGGTCAACTGCCGCTCTGTTAATTCTGGGGACTGCAGGATACCGAGCCTCCATTCTCTTGGCTGGGGGGGTCCAGCTGATAGGAAGCCCATAAAACTAAAAGTTCTGTGCAATGGTAATAACTTGAAATAAATGAAGTATCCCTTTAATAGTAAAGGGAGCCTGTCACCCCAAGCTCATAAATTAAACAGTTCCTGGTGCCCTGCAGTTGACATACACAGTATCCCAACATACATTTAAGTCCATTTTTTTTTATATCCTGAGACCCTAAAAAGAGCTTTTGTTACTTAGATTTAGGACTAATACGGTAATAACTTCATGGTGACAAACTGGCAAATTGCATTAAAGCAACCTGCACTGCTGATCAGTAATCAATGCACAATCCAAAGGACTACCAAATGCACAGTATGCATTAGGCAGCATGGGAAGCTGTGTGGCCATCTTGGATGGCAGAAGAGGAGCCCAGGAGTTAGTGGATCTGCAGTTAAAAAGATGAAAAGGATGGCATCATGTAAGTGTTCAGTTAGTTTCCCATTTCTGACTTATTTTTTTCTAAACCACAGACATAGAAGTACCAGGATAGCAGACATAGCAGCTGCTATGGTTCCCAGTAAATAATGGGGGCAACATTAGCCAGACATGACCCAGACATGAGGTGCAGTTAACGTTAATATATATACATTGAAATTTAACCCCATTCTAAGTTTTACTGTGGAACCTGATGATTACTTCTGATGTTCGCATTATCCCTTCTGTGTGCCATTACTTTTTGCATTTTCTGTGCTGTGACATTGCTACATTATTCTTGTATTGTGACAACATACATGCATTATCCTTGTACTGTGACATCAGTGTGTGCATTAACGTGACTCCACTATGCCCATTATTCCATCACTATGTGCATAATCTCTACACTATGACATCAGTGTGCGTCTTAGCCCCATGCATTAGAGAGACCCGTTCCAAGTTTTGCTTCGGGGCCCCATGGCTGCTTGCTACGCCCTGAACACAGAGTTATTGTAATTAATAAAGCTCTGAACAATCACTTACATCATGCTTCAAATACAATAATCCCTTATAATACTCTCACTGGGTAGCTCTTGGTAGGGAAGTGCAATTTTAATTTGATGCTGTGTTACAAATGACTGAAGAGTAAGTCATGCATACTAACATTCTTCAGAATTGTTGGCAACGTACCAGAATACTCAAATGATTTTTTATCTGTTCACCTAACAACCTTTCCATATCAATTAGAGCAATGCTTTAGGGTGAGTTCACATCAGCGTTGTGTTTTCCAGATTTCTGTTCCATCAGAGCAACCGAAAAATGGGGAAAAGCTCATCTTTGAATTTGAGCATAAATTGTGCTCTGTTTGTGTCCGTTCTGTCAGGCTTCAGTTATCTTTGACGGCAGAAAAAGTGCAACAGACAGGGCTTTTTCTCCTGTCAAAAATGACCGATAACAGCTGGAACTGACACAAACTGAGCATAACTGATGCTCAAAATACACATAAAAACAGGTTAAAAGGGAGTTGTTTTTTTTTTTTTTTTTCATTTTTCTATAACAGACTAGAAATATGGAAAATACAACGCTGATGTGAACTTACAGGGGTTGTCCAGAATTAGAAAAAACCTGGCTGCTTTCCTCCAAAAACAGCACCGCTCCTGTCCACAGGCTGTGTGAGGTATTGCAGTTCGGTTTCTTTGGCCCTCACTCCAATGTTTCATACGGTCTGCTCAGCTGTGGGCCCTCACTCCAATGTTTCATACGGTCTGCTCAGCTGTAGGCCCTCACCTCCAATGTTTCATACGTTCTTCTCAGCTGTAGGCCCTCACTACAATGTTTCATAGGGTCTGCTCAGCTGTGGGCCCTCACTCCAATGTTTCATACTGTATGCTCAGCTGTAGGCTCTCACCTCCAATGTTTCATACGGTCTGTTCAGCTGTAGGCCCTCACCTCCAATGTTTTATACGGTATGCTCAGCTGTAGGCCCTCCATTATGTGATATACAGGCTGTTTCTCTTCTTCCTTGTAATTTTTGGCAGCACTTACACTGTATATACAATTGAATCTACAGGAAAGAATGTTTCCTAACAATTTTTCCTCTAAAAAGAAATTTTTTTTGTGGGGGCGGGGTTTTGGGCATTTTTTGGGCAGTCTGTAAAAGTGGTGTACAACTCGGACAACATGGTTCCCAGCAGCGACATTGGTGTCCAAGATGCATCCAGACATGGTCCCCCTGCTGTTCCTGATCGATTTTAAAGGTGTTTCCATCACTTTCAGACCTTTTCCTATGAGCCAGGCACCCTACCCTCATCCGAGCAGGGGGTGCCTGGTCGCCTCCCATTGACTTCCATTATACTCGGGTGCTCGGCCAATCATCACTACTGATGATCTATCTAGATCAGGCATGTCCAAAGTGCGGCCCTCCAGCTGTTGCAAAACTACAACTCCCAGCATGCCTGGATAGCTTACAGCTATTAGGGCATGCTGGGAGTTGTAGTTTTGCAACAGCTGGAGGGCCGCACTTTGGACATGCCTGATCTAGATGATAGATCATCAGTTTAAACAGATTGCAGAACCCCTTTAAATTAACAGAAATTAATGATATAACATGTAGAAAGCTGAGCACATTTGCAAACAATATATCAAAAGTGCATGACGTGCAGAGTAAACTAATACAACACTGGGTATCAGCATTGGGTAGATTTCTGAATAAATGTGATATTTACATTGTGGAGTTTTACTATCAACACTCAAAAGGCGTAAGATTAAATTGACAATAATGGTTGATATTGCAATTAGATGATTTCAACAAATGAAAAGATATCAAAACAAATGTATTTTTCACATTTCATTTATATTCATAACACAACAATATGTTATGAGTATACAGACAAAATAGAACTAACAGAAAGTGATATACGTTACATTGTTATCATGTGACAAAGGCCTTTTTGATCGTTTGATGTTGCACTTTTAGTGATGTAAGGTGAAAAAAAGTGTTTTTTTTAGCACAGTTTTTATTTTATTTTTTTGACAGTGTTCACCTGAGGGGTTAGCTCAGGGATGGGCAAACTCGGCCCTCCAGCTGTTTTAAAACTACAAATCTCATCATTCCCAGTCTGCCTACAGCTATCAGTCTACAGCAGGGCATGATGGGATTTGTAGTTTTAAAACAGCTGGAGGGCCGAGTTTGCCCATCCCTGGGTTAGGTCATGTGATATTTTTATAAAGCCGGTCGTTACGGACGTGGCAATAGCTAATATGTATACTTTCTTTTATTTACGTTTGACATAATAATATCATGTTTTAAACAAAAAAATCATGTTTAAGTGTCTCCATATTCTGAGAGTCAGTTTATTTTTTGGGCGATTGTCTTAGGTAGGTTCTCATTTTTTGTGGGATGAGATGACTGTTTAATTGGCACTATTTTGGGGGGCATACAACTTTTTGCTGGCTTGCTATTACACTTTTTGTGATGTAAGGTGACAAAAAAATTGCTTTTTTTGTGGCACTGTTTCTATAATTTTTTTTTTTTACGGCGTTCACCTGAGGGGTTGGGTCATGTGATATTTTTATAGAGATGGTTGTTACGGACGCGGCGATACCTAATATGTCTACTTTTTTATTTCACTTTAACACAATAATAGCATTTTTGAAACAAAAAATTATGTTTTAATGTCTCCATGTTCTGAGAGCTATAGGTTTTTTTATTTTATTTTTGCAATTTTCTTATGTAGGGGCTCATTTTTTGCGGAATGAGATGACTGCTTTATTGGTAACATTTTGTGGGACATACGCCTTTTTGATCACTTCATGTTGCACTTTTTGTGATGTAAGGTGACAAAAATGGCTTTTTTTGACACTGTTTTTATTTTTTATGGTGTTTATCGGACAAGGTGGATCATGTGATATATTTATAGAGCCGGCTGTCAGATGCTGCAATACCAAATATGTCTGTTTTATTTATTTTTTTCCTATTTTTTACTTAATTGGAGATTTTTTTTTTTTTTATGTAACACAATTTTTTGTATCTTTTATTTTACACTTTGTGTCCCCCATAAGGTCATACAAGACCTCTGGGGGATATTTGATATTTTGTTCACTATTGATTTCTCCTGTAACTGGGGCTGACATAGTAGCCCCAGTTACAGGGGAAATACACACCCCAGAGAGGCTGTACAGAACTATACAATGCTGTACAGCCTCAGTGCGCATAGCGCTTCCTGATCTGTATACACAGCGCTCGCTGAGCGATGTGTATACAGCGATCTGAAGGCAGGGATACCCGGGAACAGTCCCTGCCTTCCCTCTGGGTTGCCCTGCTGTCACAGACAGCGGCCCCCCCGCTCTGCAGCTGCACGATTAGCGTTCGTTCAGAGTTAAACCTCCACCCATAGGATGTTTATATTCTATGGGCGGATGTGAGGTGGTTAACATTGGGGGTCTGACTGTGGCTCTGAGCTGAGGTCTGATTAACTTTGGGGGTCTGAGCTGAGGTCTGCTGAAAAATATTTTTTTCTAATTTTCCTCCTCTAAAACCTATGTGAGTATTATGAGCAGAAGAGTCTTACAGGGTAAAAATACAGTACTTATTTCTGTAATGTTATTTTGAAGGACAATGTCTACATAGTTAATGCGCTAGATATGATGGGTTGTGTTGGTTGTTGCTTTAAAAAATAAAATAATACCTCCCACTAAAAAATATCCCATTCGTATTACAAAACAGCTGAACAACCTTAACAGTGCAGTTGAAACGTCAGATTTGAGCAGCTATAATTTGCAAATACCGAGGCCAAATTAAACCTCACAAGTGTGAAGAAATAAATAGAATCATGACAGTGATAAAGCATGAAAAGGCTTTATAATTTCATTAGCAGACAGAATCTTTTTAAGATAATTTAATGCATCATCTGCACATTCATATCATACACAAATTGTTAATTTCACATTTCAATGTAGCAATGTCTTTTTTAATTAATGCTCAATTATCATTTTTTAATGTTACATGTTATTGCTGAGTGGAAAGTTCCATGCCGAAACATGAAAGATAGAGACAGATGCCTATCCTATAATTTAATATCCCAAAAATGAATCATATGGACCTGCAGCATTCGATCCATACAGAAATATAGCCACAGGGTGCTCTCTGACCTTCTTTACAGCATATTGGTCTGGTGTCATGTAAGGATGATCAGAATACAATGGAAAACGCGGTGTTTAATCTAAGCTTGTACTGACAATCGGAGTAAAACTGACCATGGAGAGAAATCCTTTTATTAGCTAATACTATTGAAAGTGGCAGTCATCTGTGACAAAGACTGTAAAATACGAGGTTCTTATTATGAAATATGGGATTCCCCCCTGGTCTGTGAAAAAAGATTTGTCAAAGGCAAGCCAATAAAATGGTTTAGTACAATACACAAAATAATAGGAAAAAAACTGATTTCAATCTAATGTTTAAAGTACAAATAAATTAGCATTTTACATATGATACTGGATAAAGATTCATCAAAACAATTCAATCCAATCTATTTTCCAGTTTTGGTATATATTTTCATATAGCTTGCTTGGAATGCATAAAAGGGGAAAGAAAATCACTTGCACCTGCACTAGATCCAATACAATCTGTGCACAATTATTAGGCAAGTTGTATTTTTGAGCATTAATTTTATTATTGAACAATTACAGTCAATCCAAAAAGTTAATAAATCTCTAACCTGAATATTAATGAAAGTAAAAGTGAGGTTTTGGCTTTCTTAGTAGAATATCTGTGCAGAATTATTATGTACCGTAACTAAATGAAAAAAAAGAAAATTGTACATCTCATTGTTTATTTTCATCTGTTAAAGTGAGAATAAAAATTAAAAAAAAAAAAAAATTTACAAATAAACATTTCTCACATAAAAAAAAAAAAAGTTGTAAATCTGTGACCAACATAGCCTCCCTTCTTTTTAATAACAGTGATAAGCCTTCAATCTATGAAGTTTGTCAGCTTCTTAATCTGTTTAACCACTTCAGCCCCGCTAGCTGAAACCCCCTTCATGACCAGAGCACTTTTTACACTTCGGCACTACACTCCTTTCACCGTTTATCGCTCGGTCATGCAACTTACCATACAAATGAATTTTACCTCCTTTTCTTCTCACTAATGGAGCTTTCATTTGGTGGTATTTCATTGCTGCTGACATTTTTGATGAAATGTAACGATTTTTTGCAAAAAAATGACATTTTTCACTTTCAGCTGTAAAATTTTGCAAAAAAAACGACATCCATATATTAATTTTTCGCTAAATTTATAGTTCTACATGTCTTTAATAAAAAAAACAATGTTTGGGCAAAAAAAAATGGTTTGGGTAAAAGTTATAGCGTTTACAAACTATGGTACAAAAATGTGAATTTCCGCTTTTTGAAGCAGCTCTGACTTTCTGAGCACCTGTCATGATTCCTGAGGTTCTACAATGCCCAAACAGTAGAAAACCCCCACAAATGACCCCATTTCGGAAAGTAGACACCCTAAGGTATTCGCTGATGGGCATAGTGAGTTCATAGAACTTTTTATTTTTTGTCACAAGTTAGCGGAAAATGATGATGATTTTTTTATTTTTATTTTTTTCTTACAAAGTCTCATATTCCACTAACTTGCGACAAAAAATAAAAAATTCTAGGAACTCGCCATGCCCCTCACGGAATACCTTGGGGTGTCTTCTTTACAAAATGGGGTCACTTGTGGCGTAGTTATACTGCCCTGGCAATTTAGGGGCCCAAATGTGTAAGAAGTACCTTGCAATCAAAATGTGTAAAAAAATGACCGGTGAAATCCGAAAGGTGCACTTTGGAATATGTGCCCCTTTGCCCACCTTGGCTGCAAAAAAGTGTCAAGACACCCCAAGGTATTCCGTGAGGGGCATGGCGAGTTCCTAGAATTTTTTATTTTTTGTCGCAAGTTAGTGGAATATGAGACTTTGTAAGGAAAAAAGAAAAAAAATGAAAAATCATCATTTTCCGCTAACTTGTGACAAAAAATAAAAAATTCTAGGAACTCGCCATGCCCCTCACGGAATACCTTGGGGTGTCTTCTTTCCAAAATGGGGTCACTTGTGGCGTAGTTATACTGCCCTGGCAATTTAGGGGCCCAAATGTGTAAGAAGTACCTTGCAATCAAAATGTGTAAAAAATGGCCTGCGAAATCCGAAAGGTGCACTTTGGAATATGTGCCCCTTTGCCCACCTTGGCTGCAAAAAAGTGTCACACATGTGGTATCGCCGTACTCAGGAGAAGTTGGGGAATGTGTTTTGGGGTGTCATTTTACATATACCCATGCTGGGTGAGAGAAATATCTTGGCAAAAGATAACTTTTCCCATTTTTTTTATACAAAGTTGGCATTTGACCAAGATATTTTTCTCACCCAGCATGGGTATATGTAAAATGACACCCCAAAACACATTCCCCAACTTCTCCTGAGTACGGCGATACCAGATGTGTGACACTTTTTTGCAGCCTAGATGCGCAAAGGGGCCCAAATTCCTTTTAGAAGGGCATTTTTAGACATTTGGATCCCAGACTTCTTCTCACACTTTCGGGCCCCTAAAAAGCCAGGGCAGTATAAATACCCCACATGTGACCCCACTTTGGAAAGAAGACACCCCAAGGTATTCAATGAGGGGCATGGCGAGTTCCTAGAATTTTTTTTTTTTTTTTGCATAAGTTAGCGGATATTGATTTTTTTTGTTTTTTTCTCACAAAGTCTCACTTTCCGCTAACTTAGGACAAAAATTTCAATCTTTCATGGACTCAATATGCCCCTCACGGAATACCTTGGAGTGTCTTCTTTCCGAAATGGGGTCACATGTGGGGTATTTATACTGCCCTGGCTTTTTAGGGGCCCTAAAGCGTGAGAAGAAGTCTGGAATATAAATGTCTAAAAATGTTTACGCATTTGGATTCCGTGAGGGGTATGGCGAGTTCATGTGAGATTTTATTTTTTTGACACAAGTTAGTGGAATATGAGACTTTGTAAGAAAAAACAAAAACAAAAACAAACAAAAAATTTCCGCTAACTTGTGCCAAAAAAAATGTCTGAATGGAGCCTTACAGGGGGGTGATCAATGACAGGGGGGTGATCAATGACAGGGGGGTGATCAATGACAGGGGGGTGATCAATGACAGGGGGGTGATCACCCATATAGACTCCCTGATCACCCCCCTGTCATTGATCACCCCCCTGGTAAGGCTCCATTCAGACGTCCGTATAATTTTTACGGATCCATGGATCGGATCCGCAAAACACATGCGGACGTCTGAATGGAGCCTTACAGGGGGGTTATCAATGACAGGGGGTGATCAGGGTGATCACCCCCCTGTCACTGATCACCCCCCCTGTAAGGCTCCATTCAGACGTCCGCATGATTTTTACGGATCCATGGATACATGGATCGGATCCGCAAAACACATGCGGACGTCTGAATGGAGCCTTACAGGGGGGTTATCAATGACAGGGGGTGATCAGGGTGATCACCCCCCTGTCACTGATCACCCCCCCTGTAAGGCTCCATTCAGACGTCCGCATGATTTTTACGGATCCATGGATACATGGATCGGATCCACAAAACACATGCGGACGTCTGAATGGAGCCTTACAGGGGGGTGATCAATGACAGGGGGGTGATCAGGGAGTGTATATGGGTGATCACTCGCCTGTCATTGATCGCCACCTGTAAGGCTCCATTCAGACGTCCGCATGTGTTTTGCGGATCCGATCCATGTATCCATGGATCCGTGAAAATCATGCGGACGTCTGAATGGAGCCTTACAGGGGGGTGATCAATGACAGGGGGGTGATCAATGACAGGGGGTGATCAGGGAGTGTATATGGGTGATCACCCGCCTGTCATTGATCACCCCCCTGTAAGGCTCCATTCAGACGTCCGTATGCGTTTTGCGGATCCGATCCATGTATCCGTGGATCCGTAAAAATCATACGGACGTCTGAACGGAGCCTGACAGGGGGGTGATCAATGACAGGGCGGTGATCAATGACAGGGGGGTGATCAGGGAGTTTATATGGGGTGATCATGGGTGATCAGGGGTTTATAAGGGGTTAATAAGTGACGGGGGGGGGGGGGGGTGTAGTGTAGTGTGGTGTTTGGTGCGACTGTACTGAGCTACCTGAGTCCTCTGGTGGTCGATCCTAACAAAAGGGACCACCAGAGGACCAGGTAGGAGGTATATTAGACGCTGTTATGAAAACAGCGTCTAATATACCTGTTAGGGGTTAAAAAATTCGGATCTCCAGCCTGCCAGCGAGCGATCGCCGCTGGCAGGCTGGAGATCCACTCGCTTACCTTCCGTTCCTGTGAGCGCGCGCGCCTTCACAGGAAATCCCGGCCCTCGCGAGATGACGCGTATATGCGTCGTCGTGCGCAGGGCTGCCGCCTCCGGACCGCACATCTGCGTTAGGCGGTCCGGAGGCGGTTAAAGGGAACCTATCATCAACTTTATGTGGACCTCTCTGAAGGCAGCATAAAATAGTAACAGAAATGCTGATTTTTGCAGTGTGTCACTCATGAGCTCAAAGTAAGAGGTTGCTGAGATCCAGCATCATAATCCATTGCAGCACAGGCCTTGAAAAGAGTCAAATCTACCTGAGAAGAGTCATGGTTATTCATAATCTCCTGTACTCTTGCCCATCTGCTGATAATTGTCAGTTCTCTCCTAGAGAGAAAGGGAGAAAACTAGGTAGAAGACTGTCAATCATCAGCAGGTGGGGAGGGAGAGCAGGAATTCATGAATAATTTATCCATGACTCTTCTCAGGTGGCCGGGACTCTTTTCCAGACCTAGGGGAACAGATAGGGAAATCTGTCACAAATAGCGTGATCGCAGAACAGTGTGCTGTCTTCCTGGCGCTAGAGTTCGACACATTGCGGATCGGGTTGACAGATTACTGGGAGGGGCTGGAGAAGATCCAGCGGTCATGGTCCATATCGGAACCAATCACAAAGTTAGAGGTAGGTGGACAGTCCTTAAAAATGATTTCAGGGATTTAGGTCAAAAGCTTAGGGCACGGACCTCAAAGGTAGTATTTTCCAAAATACTACCTGTGCCACACAAGAAAGGCAGCGGGAGATTAGGGAGACTAACAAGTGGCTCAAGAACTGGTGTAGGAAGGAGGGGTTTGGGTTCCTGGAGAACTGGGCCGACTTCTCTATCGGCTACAGGCTCTATCGTAGGGACAGGCTGCACCTCAATGGGGAAGGGGCAGCTGTGTTGGGGAAGAAGATGGCTAGAAGGTTGGAAGAGTGTTTAAACTAGGGACTGGGGGGGAGGGTAATTATGTTATAGGAGGGGAAGATAGTGCAGATAGAGACTGGGGGCAAGGTAGTGGGACTGGGGGAGGAATGGAAGGAGGGACTAGAACAGTTCAGAAGGAAAGGTGTAGGGTAAAAAATATACATAAACCTCTCAAATGTATGTATACTAATGCCAGAAGCCTCACTAATAAAACTGGTGAACTGGAATTAGTGATGTGTGAGGAGGACTATGACATAGTGGGAATAACCAAGACATGGCTAGATGATAGCTATAACTGGGCAGTTAATGTACAGGGTTACAGTCCGTTTAGAAAGGATCGTCAAACCCGGAGAGGGGGAGGGGTCTGCCTTTATGTAAAATCCTGTCTAAAGCCCACACTCTGTGAAGATATAAGTGAGGGACATGAAAATGTGGAGTCACTGTGGGTAGAGATACATGGAGCTAAAAACAATAATAAAATACTAATAAGAGTTTACAATAAACCACCTAATATACCAGAGTCCACAGAAAATCTACTACTAAATGAGATAGACAAGGCGGCAAATCATAATGAGGTGGTTATTATGGGGGACTTCAACTACCCAGATATAGACTGGGAAACTGAAACTTGTATATCTCATAAAGGAAACAGGTTCTTGGCAATAACCAAAGACAATTACCTCTCCCAACTGGTTCAGGACCCGACTAGAGGGACGGCCAATACTGGACTTAGTATTAACCAATAGACCTGACAGAACAACAGACGTGCAGGTTGGGGGACACCTGGGAAATAGTGACCATAAAATAATAACCTTCCAATTATCATTCAAAAGAGCGTTTCTACAGGGAGGAACAAAAATACCAAACTTCAAAAAAGCTAAATTTAGCCAACTAAGAGAGGCCATAGGGCTAACTAACTGGGACAAAGTTCTCAAAAATAAAAATACAGCCATAAAATGAGTAGCATCCTAAAATCTTATTGTGAGAGGTACATACCGTATGGGAAAAAAAGGTTAAGAAATAAAAAGAAACCAATGTGGAGAAACAGAACTGTAAAGAAAGCAATAAATGACAAAAAGAAAGTATATAAATCACTAAAACAGGAGGGTAGCGAGAAAGCACTGAAAAACTATAAGGAAAAAAATAGAACATGTAAAAAACAAATAAAAGCGGCCAAACTAGAGACCTAGAGATTAATTGCCAAAGAGAGTAAAACTAACCCTAAAATGTTCTTCAATTATATACATGTTAAAAAGTATAAATCTGAAGGTGTCGGGCCTTTAAATAGTCGCAGAGAGCAACGAGGAGAAAGCAAAGCTTTTAAATATTTTTCTCTCCAATGTATTCACTGAGGAAAATAAACTGTCAGATGAAATGCTGAATGTTGAAATAAATCACCCATTAAAAGTGTCCTGTCTGACCCAGGAAGAAGTACGACTTAAAAAGATTAAAATAGACAAATCGCCAGGACCGGATGGCATACACCCCCGTATCCTAAGGAAATTAAGTAATGTCATAGCCAGACCCTTATTTCTGATATTTGCAGATTCTATACTGACAGGGAATGTCCCACAGGATTGGCGCATGGCAAATGTGGTGCCCATATTCAAAAAGGGTCCAAAAACAGAGCCTGGAAACTATAGGCCGGTAAGTTTAACATCTGTTGTGGATAAACTGTTTAAAGGTTTTCTGAGAGATGCTATGTTAGAGCATCTTAATGGAAATAAGCAAATAACGCCATATCAGCATGGCTTCGTGAGGGAACGGTCATGTCAAACTAATTTAATCAGTTTCTATGAGGAGGTAAGTTCTAGCCTTGACAGCGGCGAATCAATGGATGTCGTGTATCTGGACTTCTCCAAAGCATTTGACAATGTACCACATAAAAGGTTAGTATATAAAATGAGAATGCTCGGACAGGGAGAAAATGTCTGCATGTGGGTAAGTAACTGGCTCAATGATAGAAAACAGAGGGTGGTTATTAACGGTACATACTCAGATTGGGTCACACTCACTAGTGGAGTACCTCAGGGGTCAGTATTGGGCCCTATTCTCTTCAATATATTTATTAATGATCTTGTAGTAGGTTTGCATAGTAAAATATAAATTTTTGCAGATGACACTAAACTGTGTAAAGTAATTAACACTGAAGAGGACAGTATACTGCTACAGAGGGATCTGGATAGATTGGAGGCTTGAGCAGATAAGTGGCAGATGAGGTTTAACACTGACAAATGTAAAGTTATGCACATGGCAAGGAATAATGCAAGTCACCCTTACATACTAAATGGTAAAACACTTGGTAACACTGACATGGAAAAGGATCTAGGAATTTTAATAAACAGCAAACTAAGCTGCAAAAACCAGTGTCAGGCAGCTGCTGCCAAGGCCAATAAGATAATGGGTTGCATCAAAAGGGGCATAGATGCCTGTGATGAGAACATAGTCCTACCACTTTACAAATCACTAGTCAGACCACACATGGAGTACTGTGTACAGTTCTGGGCTCCAGTGAACAAGGCAGACAGCAGAGCTGGAGAGGGTCCAGAGGAGGGCAACTAAAGTAATAACTGGAATGGGGCAACTACAGTACCCTGAAAGATTATCAAAATTAGGGTTATTCACTTTAGAAAAAAGACGACTGAGGGGAGATCTAATTACTATGTATAAATATAACAGGGGTCAGTACAGAGATCTATCCCATCATCTGTTTATCCCCAGGACTGTAACTGTGACGAGGGGACATCATCTGCGTCTGGAGGAAAGAAGGGTTGTACACAAACATAGAAGAGGATTCTTTACGGTAAGAGCAGTGAGACTATGGAACTCTCTGCCTGAGGAGGTGGTGATGGTGAGTACAATAAAGGAATTCAAGAGGGGCCTGGATGTATTTCTGGTCTGTAATAATATTACAGGATATAGCTACTAGAGAGGGATCGTTGATCCAGGAAGTTATTCTGATTGCCTGATTGGAGTCGGAAAGGAATTTTTTATTCCCTAAAGTGAGGAAAATTGGCTTCTACCTCACAGGTTTTTTTTTTTTGCCTTCCTCTGGATCAACTTGCAGGATGACAGGCCGAACTGGATGGACAAATGTCTTTTTTCGGCCTTATACTATGTTACTATGTTAGTCTGCAATGATTGTGATGTTGGTTCTCGGCAACCACTTACTACCATTAGTACGGGCAGCATAAAGTTGATGACAGGTTCCCTTCAAGATCAAATTTTTGTGCAGGAGGAACCACAGCCTCCAAGACACGTGTTCAGACAGGTGAACTGTTTTCCTTCACCGTAAAACCGTAAAGAAAGGCCCACAAGTTCTCAATAGGGTTTAAGTCAGGTAAGAAAGGGGGTAATGTCATTATTTTTTCATCTTTAAGGCCTGTGCAGTAAAGTACTTTGATGCATGAGATAGCACTAGGGCATTGTCCTGCAAAAAAAAATCATTTTTTTCTTGAAAGATGCAGACTTTTTCCTGTACCAATGGTTGAATAAAACTGTCTTCTAAAAACTGGCAGCAGGTTCGGGAGTTGATTTTGAATCCATCATAAACAGAAAAAGGTCCAACTAGCTCATCTTTAATAACACCAGCCTATAGCAGTACCCCACCTGCATCTTGCTGGTGTCTTGAGTGAAAGTTGAGCTCTGTCCCCATTACTGATCCAGCCACATGGCCCATCCATTTGGTCCATCAAGAGTCACTCTCCTCTAATCTGCCCATAAAACCTTATGTGTCTTGTTCAGTGGTGGTCAGGTTTCAGGCTTTGTAACCTTGGCCATGTCTCTGAGCACTGAATACCTTGTACTTCTGGGGACTCCAGGGAGGTTGCAGTTCTAGAATATGACAACAGTACAGGATCTCCTGATTCAAGTTTGTTTCTTCTCAAATCTTTGGCTGTTAATTTGCGGGGGTTTTCCTCAACACATTTTTTGCAACCCTGTTGACTATTTGCAACAAAACGTTTGATGGTTCTGTGATCACCCCCGAATATCTTAGCAATTTCAAGAATGCTGCATCCCTCTGATAGACTTTTAACAATTTTTGACTTTTCAGAGTCAGTTAAATCTCTTTTGGACCATTTTGCCAGAGAAAAACAAGATGCCTAATAATGATGCACACCTTGATATAGGGTCTTGATCTCCTTGGGACACATCCTCCCTCATTATACAAATTCAACACCTGATATGCTTTAACACGCATTCAAGTTTATACAGCTTGGAGTTGGAAAATATGCATAAAAATGATGCAACTTTTCTCTGCTCACGCCAGGTCTAAAAAAGTGGGCGTGACGTGGGCGGGGAAGGGGACAGACCGGCAGGCCAATCTCTTACCATTTTCTTTGCCTAGTTTAGGCATAGAAAATGGTCTAAATGTAAGACAGCTAGGAAGCTAACTTCTATTTAGAAGCGGCAGTGGATCTGCCGACGTTATCTAGAGGCCAGCGCCAGCACCAGCTATAGGGGATATTAAGACAGGCATAAAAAAAGCCGGTCTTAATAAATGACCCCCAAAAAGTCCATAGATAAGCCGTATTATGTACATCGTTCTGTGTAACTTAAAGGGCTGGTCTCCAAAACGCGAAACCCCCATTTTGTGCCTCTCTCTATACACTCTAGACTCACAAAGGGTATTACTCGATGTTACACTCTGTCTAATTTTTTTTGTATAGGTTGCGGGAGCGGCCATAGCGCCATGTGACGGATGAATGTGACGCATAGGTCAAAGCCAAAGCCCTCATCTGAGTGCCGCAACCACTTCCAATAGCTGATTGACTGGGTGTGGGGATTCGATCACCACCGATGAGATGCTGTCTCCACTACCCCTATGCCTTCCCTTTCTTACACCTAAAAAGAATTGCATTTTTTCACATTTTTGGCAACTTACACAAAAAAGGGAAAAACACAGCTAAGGCCGAGTTCACATCAGCGTTCAGCCTTTCCGTTCTCCTGCTCCGTTATAGGAGCAGGAGAACGGAAAGGACGGATTGGGCACATAACTGAGCCGAGCGGAGCCTACGGACCCCATAGACTATAATGGGGTTCATTAGGTTTACGCTCAGAACATGATTTTGGAGCGGAGACGAAAGTAGTGCATGCAGGACTTTTGTCTCCGCTCCAAAATCATCTTCTGAGCGTAAACCTAACGGACCCCATTATAGTCTATGGGGTCTGTAGGCTCCGCTCGGCTCAGTTAGGTGCCCAATCCGTCCTTTCCGTTCTCTTGCTCCTATAACGAAGCAGGAGAACGGAAAGGCTGAACGCTGATGTGAACTCAGCTCTGTGTTTTTCACTTTTTTGTGTAAGTTGACAAAAAATTTGAAAAAATGCAATTCTTTTTAGGTGTAAGAAAGGGTAGGCATAAGGGTAGTGGAGACAGCATCTCATCGGTGGTGATCGAATCCCCACACCCAGTCAACCAGCTATTGGAAGTGGTTGCGGCACTCAGGTGAGGGCTCAGGTGAGGGCTTTGGCTTTGACCTTTGCGTCACATTCATCTGGTGTGAACGAAGGCTAAAGGACAAAAAAAAAAAAAAAAAAAATTTCCAACATCTCATCCAAAAAGGTAACATTTTACTATAGAATTTCCATCGTCTGAAAGAATGGACGTGAAAGTGTTAAGCAAATACTACTCCATTATGGAATGGAGAAAAGAAAGTGGGACACTCACTGTGAACAAAAAAATATATATATGGACAATGTCAAATTTATAAAAAAAAATATTATTTCAATGAAGCAAACGACTAGCAAGTTAATTAAAGGGATTATCCAAACTATAAAACATTTTCCCCAAAGCCCGGCCTCTCATATAGATTATAGTTACCCTCCTCCATATGATGGGGCCCGGGCATTGGGGCCATGTTTTATAGTTTGGATAAATACTTTAAAGGTTCACAATATTGATGGCTTATCCAGTCGCATGAAGGGGACAAAGCTGCACTACCTGCACAAATGCTACTTAGTAGACAGTGTGCAGTTCAAACAGATAATACAGCATTGCACTTAAAACACGTTTTGGACCACCACCAATCGGATATTGATGGCCAACTCTCAGTGTAAGCAGTCAGTAATATGAACCCTGAAAACCTCTTTAATCATTCGTTTTGTCCCTTACATTGAGCATAACAGAGGAATTATTGATACAATTCCCACATGGCTGAAGACCTAAAAATGAAATAAAGCACCCAGACCTGCATTATCCTTTTGATTAAATATCACAGTCTTATTAGAAAGTGCTTCTAAACTATCAGAGCAAATATTGCTTTACTATCCAACATTCTAGGCAAAACCTCATTCAGATCAAATTTTAATGATAAAATTTCCCTCCAGACGGTAATGTAAAGGTCAGAGCAAAAATCACTTACTTTATCAATAAGGCTGTGTTCCTTTTAACTACTAAAAGAAGCATTTTGGGAAATGTTTCATTTAATTTGCGGTGCCAGCACTGTGCAGTCATCTGTGGTTGGTGCAGTGAAATTTATGTGCCATTTATTCTCTCATATAAATTGACTGGAATGGAAAACCTAATAACATGGCTGCGAGTTTTAAAATCCACACTTGATAACTTTGGCTCCTTTGAACTGCAACTCACCGGTAAGACTGAAATCCACCACAAAAAGGTTTTATCATTTGTTTAAACTTAGAGTGGACGTAAACATTCTCCCATGATCATGAGCTCATCAGAAGGATCCTACTGCTGAGAAGCCCATATATACATAAAACATATACAGTGGATATAAAAAGTCTACACACCCCTGTTAAAATGTGATGTAAAACAATTAGACAAAGATAAATAATTTTAGAACTTTTTCCACCTTTAATGTGACCTATAAACTGTACCACTCAATTGAAAAACAAACTGAAATCTTTTAGGTGGAGGGAAGAAAAAAAAAAAAAACTGAAATATAACTGGGGATGTAGCTGTGTTCAGAATTAAGGAATCACATTCAAAATCATGTTAAATAGGAGTCAGCATACACCTGCCATCATTTAAAGTGCCTCTGATTAACCCCAAATAAAGTTCAGCTGCTCTAGTTGGTCTTTCCTGAAATGTTCTTAGTCGCATCCCACAGCAAAAGCCATGGTCACAGAGAGCTTCCAAAGCAGCAGAGGGATCTCATTGTTAAAAGGTATCAGTCAGGAGAAGGGTACAAAATAATGTCCAAGGCATTAGATATACCATGGAACACAGTGAAGACAGTCATCAAGTGGAGAAAGTATGGCACAACAGTGACATTACCAAGAACTGGACGTCTCTCCAAAATTGATGAAAAGACGAGAAGAAAACTGGTCTGGGAGTCTACCAAGAGGCCTACAGCAACATTAAAAGAAGCTGCAGGAATATCTGGCAAGTACTGGCTGTGTGGTACATGTGACAACAATCTCCCGTATTCTTCATATGTCTGGGCTATGGGGTAGAGTGGCAAGATGAAAGCCTTTTCTTATAAAGAAAGCCAGGCTACATTTTGCGAAAACAAATCTGAAGTCTCCAAAAAGCATGTGGGAAAAAGTGTTATGGTCTGATGACACCAAGGTTGAACTTTTTGGCCATAATTCCAAAAGATATGTTTGGCGCAAAAATAACACCATACCCACAGCGAAGCATGGTGGTGGCAGCATCATGCTTTGGGGCTGTTTTTCTTCTGCTGGAACTAGGGCCGTAGTTAAGTTAGAGGGAATTATGGACAGTTCCAAATTCCAGTCAATATTGGCACAAAACCTTCAGGCTCCTGCTAGAAAGCTGAACATGAAGAGGAACTTCATCTTTCAGCATGACCCAAAGCATACATCCAAATCAACAAAGGAATGGCTTAACCAGAAGAAGATTAAAGTTTTGGAATGGCCCAGCCAGAGCCCAGACTTGAATCCCTCGCAATCTGATAGATTTGGAGTGTTTTTGCAAAGAAGAATGGGCAAATCTTGCCAAGTCAAAATGTGCCATGCTTATAGACTCATACCCAAAAAGACTGAGTGCTGTAATAAAATCAAAAGGTGCTTCAGCAAAGTATTAGTTTAAGGGTGTGCACACTTATGCAACCTATATTTTTATATTTTTTCTTCCCTCTACCTAAAAGATTTCAGTTTGTTTTTCAATTGAGTTGTACAGTTTATAGGTCACATTAAAGGTGGAAAAAGTTCTGAAATTATTTATCTTTGTCTAATTGTTTTACATCACAGAAACCTGATATTTTAACAGGGGTGTGTAGACTTTTTATATCCACTGTATACTATGTTACTATGAGAAGCGCATATGATCATCTACCGTGGACATGCATACACGCTTGTTCCTGTGGGAATATGCTACCTAAACTGGCTGTCCTCTTGGGCTTTTGCCTCATCTATTAATTTAAATGGTTGCCATGAAATGCTACATTTATTCTGTTGAGACCAACTGCAGCTTCTGCTATAGTAACCTCTGATTGCCAGGTAGGACAACCCCTATCCATTTAATCTCTTCCCGCGTGTGAACGTAACTGTACATCCAGATTACATATTAGTTTCTGCAATCGGGCATACAGTGTCAGCCCTGAAGTCTCCATTCTTCCCAGCAGAGGAGACTCGGGAGCAGGTGGCAAGGGACCAATCAGAATGGTCCCTTGTCAGCAACCACTCTGACTAATCAGGACGTAAATGCTGTTTTTAGGCTCTGATCTCCACAGATCGAATCTGTGGAGATCAGAGCCTGCAATAAGGTATGTCTCTGAGCCCCCCTGTGTCCACATTGTACTATCTGTGTCCTCCCATCTGTGCCCTTTGCTGCCCAGGCACGTTAAGAACTTGGTGGCAGTGGTTCACGAATAAAATAAACTACACAATTGGTACTGCCACGTAACGGCCTGATCTGTAAAAGGATCACGTGACCTATCCCGCATGGTGAACGCAGTAAAAAAAATAATAATAATAATTTAAAAATTAATGACAGAATTGCAATTTTTGTCATCTTAATTGAATGAAAAGCAATCAAACAATTATATACAGGTCCTTCTCAAAAAATTTGCATATTGTGATCAAGTTCATTATTTTCTGTAATGTACTGATAAACATTAGACTTTCATATATTTTAGATTCATTACACACAACTGAAGTAGTTCAAGCCTTTTATTGTTTTAATATTGATGATTTGGGCATACAGCTCATGAAAGCCCAAAATTCCTATCTAAAAAAATTAGCATATCATGAAAAGGTTCTCTAAACGAGCTATTAACCTAATCATCTGAATCAACTAATTAACTCTAAACACCTGCAAAAGATTCCTGAGGCTTTTAAAAACTCCCAGCCTGGTTCATTACTCAAAACCGCAATCATGGGTAAGACTGCCGACCTGACTGCTGTACAGAAGGCCATCATTGACACCCTCAAGCAAGAGGGTAAGACACAGAAAGAAATTTCTGAACGAATAGGCTGTTCCCAGAGTGCTGTATCAAGGCACCTCAGTGAGAAGTCTGTGGGAAGGAAAAAGTGTGGCAGAAAACGCTGCACAACGAGAAGAGGTGACCGGACCCTGAGGAAGATTGTGGAGAAGGACCGATTCCAGACCTTGGGGGACCTGCGGAAGCAGTGGACTGAGTCTGGAGCAGAAACATCCAGAGCCACCGTGTACAGGCGTGTGCAGGAAATGGGCTACAGGTGCCGCATTCCCCAGGTCAAGCCACTTTTGAACCAGAAGAAGCACCTGACCTGGGCTACAGAGAAGCAGCACTGGACTGTTGCTCAGTGGTCCAAGGTACTTTTTTCAGATGAAAGCAAATTTTGCATGTCATTCGGAAATCAAGGTGCCAGAGTCTGGAGGAAGACTGGGGAGAGGGAAATGCCAAAATGCCTGAAGTCCAGTGTCAAGTACCCACAGTCAGTGATGGTCTGGGGTGCCATGTCAGCTGCTGGTGTTGGTCCACTGTGTTTTATCAAGGGCAGGGTCAATGCAGCTAGCTATCAGGAGATTTTGGAGCACTTCATGCTTCCATCTGCTGAAAAGCTTTATGGAGATGAAGATTTCATTTTTCAGCACGACTTGGCACCTGCTCACAGTGCCAAAACCATTGGTACATGGTTTACTGACCATGGTATTACTGTGCTTAATTGGCCTGCCAACTCTCCTGACCTGAACCCCATAGAGAATCTGTGGGATATTGGGAAGAGAAAGTTGAGAGACGCAAGACCCAACACTCTGGATGAGCTTAAGGCCGCTATCGAAGCATCCTGGGCCTCCATAACACCTCAGCAGTGCCACAGGCTGATTGCCTCCATGCCACGCCGCATTGAAGCAGTCATTTCTGCAAAAGGATTCCCGACCAAGTATTGAGTGCATAACTGAACATAATTATTTGAAGGTTGACTTTTTTTGTATTAAAAACACTTTTCTTTTATTGGTCGGAAGAAATATGCTAATTCCTTTAGATAGGAATTTTGGGTTTTCATGAGCTGTATGCCAAAATCATCAATATTAAAACAATAAAAGGCTTGAACTACTTCAGTTGTGTGTAATGATCTAAAATATATGAAAGTCTAATGTTTATCAGTACATTACAGAAAATAATGAACTTTATCACAATATGCAAATTTTTTTTAGAAGGACCTGTATATCCCACAGTGGTACCAATAAAAACTAAAGCCTGTCCCTCAGACAACTATGTTGGCAGAAAATAAAAAATGTTATGGATGTTAGTATATGGCAATGCAAAATATTATTCTTTTTTATAAAAAAAAAGTGATTTTATGCTGAAAAAGTAGTAAAACATGAAAAAACAACAGTATTTTTACCCTATAATTGAGGGGGAAATGTCAGTGCATCTAATGAGGCGAATACTAAAGAGCACTTCCATTACAGAATCGATCATTAGTACAGGAGGACTAGTAAATGCAGCGCTCCCTTGCAGGCTCTGTTTTCACCGCTTCCTGGTAGTCTCCTGCAAGGCTCCTGTGCTGTGACCTGCAGACAGTGTGAGGACGTCAGTGCACTCTGTGACCTCACCCTGTGTAACGTCAGGTCACATCATAGTGAGGCAGGAGGAGCGCTGGATCTCAGGAGCAGTAGCAGCAGCGTCCAGAGTATGAAAGACAAGTTGATTATAATTTTTTTGTGTCTGCTCTGAGCGCTAATTAACATGGGAGTGTGATCTTAGTTCTTAATGGGGGCCATTCACATTGGGGTTCTGATCTGAGGTCTGATTGGGGGTCATTCACATTGAGCGTCTGATCTGAGGTTTGAATTGGGGGTCATTCACATTAGGGGGCTGATCTGAGGTCTGAACGGGAGCCTTTAACATTGGCGGTCCGATCTGAGGTCTGATGAACATTAGGGGTCTGAGCTGAGGTCTGAATGGGCTTATTAACATTGGGGGTTTAAGTAGAGCTCTAATTTGAGGTCTGATTAACATTGGGGGTAATTGGTGGTCTCATTCTGAGGTCTAATGACAAATATTTTTTTTACTTTCCTCCTCTAAAACTTAGGTGAGTCTTATAGGCTTAGGTATCTTATAGGGCGAAAAATACAGTATATAAATTTGGTATTGCCATAATCATATCAACCCACAGAACAAAGTTATCATATCATATATATACCACATGGAGAACCTCAATAAAAATAAAAATAAAAAACACTGACAGAATAGAAATTTTTGTCCACCTCACCTCCTCAAAAAAATGGTACAAAAAGTGACCAAAAAGTCACATGTACCTCAAAATGGTACCAATAAAAACAACAGCCCGTTCCACAGAAAATAAAAGCCCTCACATAGTTACATTGGTAAAATAATAAAAATGCTATGAATGTTAGCATATGGCAATGCAAAATAAAACTTATTTTGAACAAAAAAGTGATTCCCTGAAAAAGTAGTAAAACAAAAAAATAAAAAATAAATGTGGTATTGCCATAACTTTATCAACCCATAGAATGAAATTAGCATATCATATGTACAGCATGAGGAACCCAATAAAAAGTTAAAAAAAAACACCACCCCTCCTAATAAATGGCATAAGAAGCTATCAAAAAGAAATTTGCACCCCAAAGACTACAGATTTTCCCACAAACAAGTTTTCACACAGCAAAGTCAACAAAAAAATAAAAATGTTATGGCCCTTGAAAACAATTGAAAAAAATTCCATGAAAGGCTACTTTAACACTCGCGTTTGGTGCGGATCCGTCTTGTATCTGCACAGACAGATCTGCACTGAAAATGCAAACGCTTGTATCCGTTAATAACGGATCCGTTTGCATTATTCATTTAACCACCTGCCGCCACGCTAACGCCGAAAGGCGTCATTGCGGCGGCTCTCCCAGGTCACACTATCGCGTGAGCCGAGATTTCCTGTGAAGGCGCGCGCGTTCACAGGAACGGAAGGTAAGCGAGTGGATCTCCAGCCTGCCAGCGGCGATCGTTCGCTGGCAGGCTGGAGATGCGATTTTTTTAACCCCTAACAGGTATATTAGACGCTGTTTTGATAACAGCGTCTAATATACCTGCTACCTGGTCCTCTGGTGGTCCCTTTTGTTTGGATCGACCACCAGAGGACACAGGTAGCTGTGTAAAGTAGCACCAACCACCACTACACTACACTACACCCCCCCCCCTGTCACTTATTAACCCCTTATGAACCCCTGATCACCCCATATAGACTCCCTGATCACCCCCCTGTCATTGATCACCCCCCTGTAAGGCTCCATTCAGATGTCCGTATGTGTTTTACGGATCCACGCATCCATGGATCGGATCCGCAAAACACATACGGACGACTGAATGGAGCCTTACAGGGGGGTGATCAATGACAGGGGGGTGATCACCCCATATACACTCCCTGATCACCCCCTGTCATTGATCACCCCCCTGTAAGGCTCCATTCAGACGTCCGTATGTGTTTTGCGGATCCGATCCATGTATCCGTGGATCCGTAAATAACATATGGACGTCTAAATGGAGCCTTTCAGGGGGGTGATCAATGACAGAGGGGTGATCACCCCATATACACTCCCTGATCACCCCCCTGTCATTGATCACCCTCCTGTAAGGCTCCATTCAGACATTTTTTTTGCCCAAGTTAGCGGAAATAGTTATTTTTTTTCTTACAAAGTCTCATATTCCACTAACTTGTGTCAAAAAATAAAATCTTACATGAACTCACCATACCCCTCACGGAATCCAAATGCGTAACATTTTTTAGACATTTATATTCCAGACTTCTTCTCACGCTTTAGGGCCCCTAAAATGCCAGGGCAGTATAAATACCCCACATGTGACCCCATTTCGGAAAGAAGACACCCCAAGGTATTCCGTGAGGGAAATATTGAGTCCATGAAAGATTGACATTTTTGTCCCAAGTTAGCGGAAAGGGAGACTTTGTGAGAAAAAACAAAATAAAATCAATTTCCGCTAACTTGTGCCAAAAAAATAAATAAAATTTCTATGAACTCGCCATGCCCCTCATTGAATACCTTGGGGTGTCTTCTTTCCAAAATGGGGTCACATGTGGGGTATTTATACTGCCCTGGCATTTTAGGGGCCCGAAAGCGTGAGAAGAAGTCTGGGATCCAAATGTCAAAAAATGCCCTCCTAAAAGGAATTTGGGCCCCTTTGCGCATCTAGGCTGCAAAAAAGTGTCACACATGTGGTATCGCCGTACTCAGGAGAAGTTGGGCAATGTGTTTTGGGGTGTCATTTTACATATACCCATGCTGGGTGAGATAAATATCTTGGTCAAATGCCAACTTTGTATAAAAAAAATTGGAAAAGTTGTCTTTTGCTGAGATATTTCTCTCACCCAGCATGGGTATATGTAAAATGACACCCCAAAACACATTCCCCAACTTCTCCTGAGTACGGCGATACCAGATGTGTGACACTTTTTTGCAGCCTAGGTGGGCAAAGGGGCACACATTCCAAAGAGCACCTTTAGGATTTCACAGGTCATTTTTTACAGATTTTGATTTCAAACTACTTACCACACATTTGGGCCCCTAGAATGCCAGGGCAATATAACTACCCCACAAGTGACCCCATTTTGGAAAGAAGACACCCCAAGGTATTCCGTGAGGGATATGGTGAGTTCCTATAATTTTTTATTTTTTGTCCCAAGTTAGCGGAAAATGATGATTTTTTTTTTTTTCTTACTAAGTCTCATATTCCACTAACTTGTGACAAAAATAAAAAATTCCATAAACTCACCATACCCCTCATGAAATACCTTAGGGTGTCTTCTTTCCAAAATGGGGTCACTTGTGGGGTAGTTCTACTGCCCTGGCATTCTAGGGGCCCAAATGTGTGGTAAGTAGTTTGAAATCAAAATCTGTAAAAAATGGCCGGTGAAATCCTAAAGGTGCTCTTTGGAATGTGGGCCCATTTGCCCACCTAGGCTGCAAAAAAGTGTCACACATGTGGTATCGCCGTACTCAGGAGAAGTTGGGGAATGTGTTTTGGGGTGTCATAGTACATATACCAATGCTGGGTGAGAGAAATATCTAGTCAAAAGACAACTTTTCCCATTTTTTTTATACAAAGTTGGCATTTGACCGAGATATTTCTCTCACCCAGCATGGGTATATGTAAAATGACACCCCAAAACACATTGCCCAACTTCTCCTAAGTACGGTGATACCAGATGTGTGACACTTTTTTTGCAGCCTAGGTGGGCAAAGGGGCCCACATTCCAAAGAGCACCTTTAGGATTTCACAGGTAATTTTTTACAGATTTTGATTTCAAACTACTTCTCACGCATCTGGGCCCCTAAAATGCCAGGGCAGTATAACTACCCCACAAGTGACCCCATTTTGGAAAGAAGACCCCCCAAGGTATTTTGTGATGGGCATAGTGAGTTCATGGAAGTTTTTATTTTTTGTCACAAGTTAGTGGAATATGAGACTTTGTAAGGGAGAAAAAAAAAACATAATTTTCCGCTAACTTGTGACAAAAAATAAAAAGTTCTATGAACTCACTATGCCCATCAGTGAATACCTTAGGGTGTCTACTTTCCGAAATGGGGTCATTTGTGGGGTGTTTGTACTGTCTGGGCATTGTAGAACCTCAGGAAACATGACAGGTGCTCAGAAAGTCAGAGCTGCTTCAAAAAGCAGAAATTCACATTTTTGTACCATAGTTTGTAAACGCTATAACTTTTACCCAAACCATTTTTTTTTTATCAAAGACATGTAGAACAATAAATTTAGCGAAAAATTAATATATGGATGTCGTGTTTTTTTGCAAAATTTTACAATTGAAAGTGAAAAATTTCATTTTTTTGCAAAAAAATCGTTAAATTTCGATTAATAACAAAAAAGTAAAAATGTCAGCAGCAATGAAATACCACCAAATGAAAGCTCTATTAGTGAGAAGAAAAGGAGGTAAAATTCATTTGGGTGGTAAGTTGCATGACCGAGCAATAAACCGCTAAAGTTGTGGAGTGCCGATTTGTAAAAAAGGGCCTGGTCACTAGGGGGGTATAAACCTGTGGTCCTTAAGTGGTTAAAAAAAGTCTAAGTCAAAACGGATCAGTCTTGACTTACATTGAAAGTCAATAGAGGACGGATCCGTTTTCAATTGCACCATATTGTGTCAGTGAAAAACGGATCCGTCCCCATTAACTTACATTGTAAGTAAAGACGGATCCGTTTGGCTCTGCATAGTCAGATGGTCACCAAAACGCTGCAAGCTGCGTTTTAGTGACAGTCTAAAAAACGCAATGGAAACCAAACGCAGCCAAATTGATGCATTCTGAACGGATCCTTATCCATTCAGAATGCATTGGGGCTGAACTGATCCGTTTTGGGGTGCTTGTGAGAGCCCTGAAATGGATCTTACAAGTGGACCCAGAAACGCCAGTGTGAAAGTAGCCTTAGAAAATCCAGATGCCGCTCCTTTCCTTCTGAACGCTGCTGTGCCACAAACAGCATTTTATGACCACATATGGGTTGTTACCGTATACAGGAAAAGTTGCATAACAAATAGTGGGGTACATATTCTCCTGCTACCCCTGGTAAAAATGAAAAATTTGGGGCTAAAGCAACATTTTATTGGAAATATAATGTAATTTATCACAGCCAATAGTTTCTAAATTGTGTGTAACGCTTGTTGGGACAAAGCATTCACTGCACCCCTCAAATTCTTTAAGGGTAGTAGTTTCCAAAATGGAATCACTTTTTTGGGGTTTCATTCTAGGGGCACCTCAGGGTCTCATCAAATGTGACATGGCACCCGAAAACCATTCACACAAAATCTGCCCTGCTTTACTTCTGAGCCCTGCCATGTGTCCACATATTGGGAATTTCTGTAAACTGCAGAATCAAGGTAATCAATATTGTGGTTTGTTTTGCTGTTAACCCTTGCTGTGTTACAGTAAAAAAGGATTAAAATGGAAAATGTGCACAAAATATGTTTGTTTGTTTTTTTCACCTCCATTTTGATTTACTTTCTGTGGAACACCTAAAGTATTAATAAAGTTCCAAAATTAAGTTTTGAATAATTAGAGGGGTGGTTTCTACTACAAAAGCCCCTTAAAGTAACTTCAGGACTGAATTGGCCCTTAAAAAGAAAAAAGACGAATTTGAAAATTCTAAGCCTTCTAACATCCCAAAAAAATAAATAATGACATTTACAAAATTATGCCAAAGTAAGTAGACATTTGGTGAATGTTAGTTTTCCATGCTAAATAGTTATTATGTCTTAAAAGCAGAGAAATAAAAAATTTGAAAATTGCAAATATTTCCAAATTTTCTGTAAATTTAGGATTTTTTTTATACACAAAAGGTAAAATATATCAACTAAAATTCACCTCTAACAAGAAGTACGAAGTGTCACAAGATAATCTCAAAATTGCTTGGATAAGTAAAAGCATTCCAAAGTTATTACCACATATGACCATTTTCACCGCTCTATCAACAAACTATGCAATGAATCAATAGTGCAGGTGAATATAAGAAAGTTTATTAGATATAGATATCTTTATATATCTTAGGCTGAGTTCACATCAGTCTTTAGGTTTCTATTCTTCTGATCCGTCAGAGGAACAGAAAAAAAAAAAGATAGATACTTTATTTCGAGCATCAATATCTACACTGAACAAAAATATAAACGCAACACTTGGTTTTGCTCCCATTTTGTATGAAATGATCTGAAACATTTTCTACATACACAAAAGACCCAAGATTTTTTATTTATTTTTTTATGTGGTTATTGTGTAAAACTTAAATAAAGAAAAAAAAAAGTATACATATTAGGTATTGCCACATCCGTAACAACCCGCTGTATAAAAATATCACATGACCTAAAAAAAATGTGCAAAAAAAAAGCAATTTTCTGTCACCTTACATCACAAAAAGCGGAATACCAAACAATCAAAAAGTCATATGCACCCTAAAATAGTACCAATCAAACCGTCATGTCATACCGAAAAGAATGAGCCCCTACATAAGACAGTCGCCCGCCCCCCCCCCCCCCCCCCCCCCCCCAAAACTAAAAACTATGGATTTCAGATTATGGAGACACAAAAAAAGATTTTTTTTCAAAAATGCTTTATTATGTAAAACTGAAACAAACAACAAGTCATATTTGGTATTGTCACATCTGTAACAACCTGCTCTATAAAAAATACCACATGATCTAACCTGTCAGATGAACATGAACAGCTATTTTTTGTTACCTTGCCTCACAAAAAGTGTAATATGGAGCAACCAAAAATCTTATGTACCCTAAAATAGTACCAACAAAACTGCCACCTTATCCTGTAGTTTACAAAATGGGGTAACTTTTTGGGAGTTTCTACTTTAGGGGTGCATCACGGGGTCTTCAAATGTGACATGGAAGCTTAAAATTATCCCTGTGAAAACTCACCTCCAAAAATCATATGGCGCTCCTTTTCTTCTGTGCCCTGCAGTGTGCCCGTACAGCAGTTTACGACCACATATGGTGTGATTCTGTAAAGTACAGAATCAGGGCCAAAAATATAGCGTTTTATTTGGCTGTTAACCCTTGCTTTGTAACTGGGAAAAATGGATTAAAATTTCTAAAATGGATTAAAATTTCACATTTTTGGCAGATTTTCCATTTAAATCCATTTTTTCCAAGTTACAAAGCAAGGGTTAACAGCCAAATAAAACTCAATATTTATGGCCCTGATTCTTTACTTTACATAAACACCCCATATGTGGTCGTAAACTGCTGTACGGGCACACGGCAGGGCACAGAAGGAAAGGAATGCCATACGGTTTTTGGAAGGCAAATTTTGGTGGACTGGTTTTTGACACCATGTCCCATTTGAAGCCCCGCTGATGCACCTTTTTTTGTAGGGGTTAGGTCGTGATATTTTTATAGAGCAGGTTATTATGTATGCGGCGATACCTAATATGTGCAGTGCATTTAATTTTTTTTATTTTTAATCAGTGATAAATGTGTTTTGCTTTTTTTTTTCACTTTTTTTCTTAATTTTTTTTGACCCAGACCCACTTGGTTCTTGAAGATCCAGTGGGTCTGATGTCTGTATGATACAGTTCAGTACACTATATAGTGTCTGTGAAGGCGCCAGGTTGCCATGGTAACCATCACTCGCTGCCACAACAGAGTAGCGGGTGATGGGGAGGGCCCCCTCCCTCTAGGATCTCATCAAGAATGGGGGGCTGAAACGGCACAGCTGCCCCTAATGGGAGAGGGAGTGAGCTCCCTCCCTGTTAACCTTTTCCATACAGCGGTCCCTACGGGCCGCGGCATGGAAGGGGTTAAACGGCTGACATCACAGCACAGATGTCAGCCGTTTCAAGCAGAGTGTCAGCAATATGCTGACACTCTGCTAAAACTGCTCGGCCATCCTGGAAATGAGAGGGGGCAGGCGGGATGTTCGCACAACCACCCGCCCCCCAGCACTGTGTTAAAATTGGAAATGTAGGTAATTTTGAAGTTTCTGATCCCCGCGGTCACGGACCGTGGGGATCAGAAACTTCTGACAGCGCTGCAAACCGCAGGTCTGAATTGACCTGCGGTTTGCAGCGATCGCCGATACGGATACCCCCCCTCGGCATTGACCCAGGGTGCCTGCTGATTGATTTCAGCAAGCACCTAGTTCCGATCACCCCCGCCGATCGGAAATACACATGACATACCGGTACGTCATGTGTCCCCAAGAGGTTAAGGGGTTAAACAGTGAATATAATTAAACAAAATACTACTTAATCAAAATTTCCTTTGGAACTATTGTTCAGAGCAGATACATTTGGTATTTTCACTCACAGGAATATGGTTGGCATTAAAAATGTTTTCAGCTTCTGGTATGCTTGACTGTATCTTACCTGATCATATTTGCACCAATCACAACTTAAAATTTCTGCTTGGTGAGCAGGGATGACTAGTTTAGATACAGGAGTTTTCATGTCCCATATTCTCAAAGTCTGGTCTCCTAAAATCAAAAAGGGATAATTAGGTGAGAAATGTAACACATTTAAATGGGGTCATTTATGAAAGTGGTGTAAAGTAGAACTGGCTTAGTTACCCATAGCAACCAATCAGATTCCACCTTTCAGTTTTGACAGCTCCTGCAGAAAATGAAAGGTTGAATCTGATTTCTTGCTATGCGTAACTAAGCCAGTTCTACTTTACACCACTTTGATAAATGACCCCAAAAATGCTTCAAGATTTAGACCTTGTGCATTAAGAGCTTGAGATGCTCTTTGTAGCTGCCCTCCGCTTTGGCTAAAGTCCTGAATGAGGGACAACATTTATAAAAGGTAATGTTTGACATGTTGTAGAGACCCCCACTAATCCATAAAATGAGGGGAGAGAAGCACATGCATAGCATGTTCTCTCCCCTTGATGCTAGAGACAGGCTCCATAGAAGTCTATGGGACCATCTTTAGTCTATCCTCTAGCAGTGAGAAGAAAGAGCCGATATGCACGTGCTTTTCTACCCTCATTCTTGAGATTGTGGGGGTCTCAGTACTCAGACTCCCACCGATCTAAACTTTTGATATGTCTCTATTACATATCAAAGTGTTGTGAAAAGGTAGTGACCCTCTAAGGGTATGTTCAGATACAGGATTTTGTCTGCAACAAAATCCTCAGTGTATCCCACGGCAGAAACTGTTGCACTGTGCTGCAATTTCTGACGTGGATTTTCATGCAAACTCGCTATAGGTTTAGCTCCACTGAATTGAGCTAAACCGCAAGCAGGCTCCTGCTGTGACTTTGCGAGGGCTCTGCGCAGTAACCACGCCAAGAATGGGCCTGTACATTCTTGGTGAGGTCTTCACAATCACGCAGCCAAACCTTGGCCACTTGAACTGCGGTGCAGACTCTCACTGAAAACAATGGAAGGCAGTTTCAGCACAGATCAGGCCCTGTTACACCCAAAATCCTCTGTATGCACATACTAATAAGGGTGTCTGACAATTCTTTTTTTCTAATTGAAACCTTTCAAGGTACTGACTGTTACAAAACCTAATGGTTTCTAAATGCAGCAACATTTGCATTTCTGGCTTTAAAGAGACAAGTAAGTCTTGATGCTAAAATCAAAAAGTAAATTGGTTATCTAGAGCTTTGTGCCAGGATCCATCAAATTTATATAGAACGCTTGTAGGCTGATATTCTGACAAGTGGCTATTCTGTACAGCCAGAAAGATTTGAAGATCACAAAGAGCAATTAGGATATGAATAACACTGGCCAATAGTATGTCATTAAATAACATCCATATTATTCATACATAATAGGCTCTGGTATCAAGGTTTCTGATGCCCATGAACCGCTTGGTTTTCTCCAGTATTCTGCCAGGTACATTTTATACGTATACACAGAGCAGCTCTAAAAAAGAAATGCTTGAGGTATAAAAATCACACTTTTAAATCCATTAGTTACAAGATTGAAGAACACTGCAATATCTAATGGTTGGAGATGCTGATTAGATAAAAATGACTTCTGTATTAGGTTATGCTATTTGTTTTCTTCAAAAAGTCTCTGAACAACATTCTTTTGTTTAGCAGGAAAACTGATTTCTGAATCCAATTTATTTCGAAAGCCTTCTTTATTTGATGAAAGATGTATTCATCACACCAGAAGATTGTCACAGAGATTCACCTGCCGCTATTTTATATGAGAAGTAGACAAATGTGTCATTAATGAACATTTCCAGTAGAAATTAGGGATCGACCGATTATCGGTTTTACCGATATTATCGGCCGATATTCAGGATTTGGACCGTTATCGGTATCGGCATCTATTTTGCTGATATTCCGATAGCGTATGGGGAACACAGATCGCGCTGCTGACAGCGCTCTCCGTGTTCCCTTAGCAGCACAGGGGAGAAGGAAGCAGTGTCTCCTCCCCCCTGTGATGCTGCTGCCAATGAAAAGACAGATGAGAAGAGAAGGGGAGGGGCTGTGGCCACTGCGCCACCAATGATGTTAACTTACTCATTCATTCAAATTAAACATGAGGCGGGAACTGGCTGCAGAATCCCATAGTCGGCTCCCGACCTCTATGAGCGGTAGCTGCGATCTGCGGTAGTTAACCCCTCAGGTGCCGCGGATCGCAGCTACCGCTCATAGAGATCGGGAGCCAGCTATGTGATTCTGCAGCCAGCTCCCGCCTCCTGTATATGAATTAATGAGAGATTTATGTTCATTGGTGGCGCAGTGTGCCCCCCCCCCCCCCCCGTTTTAATCATTGGTGACAGTGGCCACAGGGTCCCCTCTCCCCTCCTTCTCCGATCGGAGCCCCAGCAGTGTAATCCTGGGGCTCAGACCCTGGCTGCCATAGTAAGCTCCATGCTGCTGTGTGCACAAAGCACAGAGCAGTAGGGACAGTGTGAGCTCCTATTCACCCTAATAGAGATCTAGAGATCTATCAGGGTGAATAGGACAAGGGTTCTAGTCCCTAAGGGGGCTAAAAGTTAGTAAAAAAAAAAACAAAAAAAAAAAAACACCAAAATATTAAGTATAAATGAAAAAGAAAGATTTAAAAAAAAAATACACATTAACAATAAAAATATTCATTTTCAGCAGATTTGTGTAGGATTATTTTTTTTTTTTTTCAAAAATGAAATTTCACAGAATATCGGTATAAATTATCAGCTATCGGCCTGAAAGTTCACAAATTATCGGTATCGGCCCTAAAAAAATCTATATCGGTCGATCCCTAGTAGAAATATACATATATAAATGAATGATCCTTTGATGGGAACAAACAGATTATACAGTACATATTAATGTATGTAATTTGCATCCATAGAGAAATAATCCTTTGCTCCCAGGGAACTATTGTGAAAGACTTAGGCCCCTTTCACACGGGCGAGAATTCCGCACGGGTGCAATGCGTGAAGTGAACGCATTGCACCCGCACTCAATCTGGACCCATTCTTTTTAATGGGGCTGTGCACATGAGTGGTGATTTTCACGCATCACTTGTGCGTTGCATGAAAATCGCAGCATGTTCGATATTCTGCAGACCCCATAGAAATAAAGCAAGTGCGGATGTGGTGCGATTTTCACACATGGTTGCTAGGAGATGATAGGAATGAAAGCAACCCCGGACCCCATTAAAGTGTATTCCCTGTATTATTTTCCCTTATAACATGGTTATAAGGGAAAATAATAGCATTCTCAAGACAGAATGCTTACTAAAAGATTGAGGTGTTAATAAATAAATAAAAATTAACTTACCTGTTCCAATTGATCACGTTTCTTCTTTTTTCAGGACCTGAAAAAGGACATTTGGTGACGTAATCGTCTATCTTCATTCAGCAGGACCTGCGCTGACGTCAGCATTATGTCACCAAAGGTCCTTTTACAGATCCTGAAAGAAGAAGGGGATGCCGGCTGCGCGATTAATTGGAACAGGCAAGTTCTTTTTTTTTTTTTTTTTTACTATGCACTCTGTATTCAGAATGCTTTTAATCTCCCTTATAACCATGCTATAAGGGAAAATAATAAAATATACAGAACACCGATCCCAAGCCTGAACTTCAGTGAAGAAGTCCGGGTTCGGGTCTGGGTACCACAGTCAGTTTTTATCCCGCGCGTGCAAAACGCATTGCACCCATGCAATAAAAACGGAACATCAGAACGCAATCGCAGTCAAAACTGACTGCAATTGCGTACATACTGGCACAATTTTCCCTGATCGCAGATGCAACGCATCCGGACCTAATCCAGACACGCTCGTCTGCAAGGGGCCTTAGTGAGCTGACCAGTTCGAAACTTCTTTGGTGTAGATTGGATCCAATAAGCGAATATTGATGAACTTATGCATTTAAAAAAGCCCCTACTTTAGGCTTCACTTCTGACCCCATAGTCCTCAGTGTCCTAGTTCACTCCAGTGTGGAAGAATGTATACTAAATTGAACTGATCAGTGAGTGATAGCATTCCCTGTGTAAGGGGCATATTAAACAGAGTGATTATTGCTTGAATTCTCATATAATCATTTAAAATTAAAAAAATTGATAACTAATAACTGTATACAGGGGGGATTTATCAGTGATTGATAACATTCTCTGTGTAATTGTGTATACAGAGATAGCTGTCAGTCACTTATAGTTGTACATGGGGAGGCGTTATCACTGATTGATAGCCTTCTCTGTGTAAGTGTGTATACATAGATAGCTGTTAGTTACTGATAGTTGTACACAGGGGAGATGTTATCAGTGATTGATAGCATTCTCTGTGTAAGTGTATATACATAGATAGCTGTCAGTCACTGATATCTGTACACGGGGGAGGTGTTATCAGTGACTGATTGCATTCTATGTGTAGTTGTGTATACATAGCTGTTAGGCCTCTTTCACACTACAGTATGTTGAATTCAGTGTTTTGCGTTCCGTTTTTCACGGATCCGTTGTTCCGTTTTTTGCTTCCGTTGTGGTTCCGTTTCCGTTCCGTTGTTCCGTTCCGTTTTTCCGTATGGCATATACAGTATACAGTAATTACATAGAAAAAATTGGGCTGGGCATAACATTTTCAATTGATGGTTCCGCAAAAAACGGAACGGATACGGAAGACATACGGATGCATTTCCGTATGTGTTCCGTTTTTTTTGCGGACCCATTGACTTGAATGGAGCCACGGACTGTGATTTGCGGCCAAATATAGGACATGTTCTATCTTTTCAACGGAACGGAAAAACGGAAATACGGAAACGGAATGCATACGGAACACATTCCGTTTTTTTGCGGAACCATTGAAATGAATGGTTCCGTATACGGACCGTATACGGAACGCAAAAAACGGACCGCAAAACGGAAAAAAAAAACGGTAGTGTGAAAGAGGCCTTAGTCACTGATAGTTGTACACAGGGGAGATGTTATCAGTGATTGATAGCATTCTCTGTGTAAGTTTGTATACATAGCAGTCAGTCACTGATAGTGGCAATAGAAAGAACGGGAGGAAAATATAAAAAGAAAGCCATACACAAACTCATACTGTACTAAAAGCTATTTGTGACAAACAGGACAAAGTCATCATTATAAGAATAGTAGCAGCAGTGGACCCAGGGTTGGGCTGGAACTCACAGATCACTACGATGCAGTGAGTTCAAGTCACCCAAGCCATGGTCAGTATGGAAAATGGGGCCTTAGCTTCCATACCTCACAAGTTCATATGAAACTAACATAAATCTTGGTTTCTACAGGGGTTTCCTTTTACACTAAGCCCTTGTGACTGAAGTTAGTTTGGCAGACATCCAAAATGTAGACCACATAAACGAAGACTGAACAGTCAAAAGATGCTTTAAATATATCACAGTGGATCAGATAGATGAAAAATCTGGAGCGTTATTAGACACTTCTGAATAACTTTAGGAACCCTATTAATTGGCTTACTTTGCAATAGAATTTGGTGCCAAAATTTTGGTGGAAAATGGTTTACCTTAAACAGTATACCTTTTCCCAACGAGCCATGCCCCAATCCGGTTAAGACAGGCCCTTCTTCAGCAGGCAAGGTACACTGGATTATTATTTTTGGCTTACTTGCTTCTATAATGTCTAAAATTAGAAGAACCATATTTTGGCACAGATTATGCCAGGTATAGTCACAACGGTAGATGTGGGCCAAAATGTTGTGCCTGTAATGAAAAACTACCTGTGCTCCTAGCAAAAGCTAGTCTTTGTTGTTCTGTACCTTTTTAAAGCCAAAAAGAAGATTGAAGCCTACAGGGAAAAGTATAATTAAACATTTCAGGAGTACGCTCCTGCATCAAAATACGTGAGAAATGGGCCTTAAAGTAACAACAGGTGGAGTGACACCTGAGGTTCTCTACAGCAGCAATAGAGTTCATAGTAACAATAATCAAATGTTCCACTTTATGCATACATACTAAAGCAGACAAAGGCCAGTCCAGTTTTAAACAAGCGTAATTAGTAGAGGGAAACATGCTCCAGTGAGGGTTGCACTTCCAGGACTGATGCCGGACCGCAGATTTACAGAAACGTACTCACAGCATTATGTGAGGACAGTACAACAAAAAATGATAAATTATGATGCTGCGCTTTCTGGGATAAGGACAAGTGTTCAGTCCAGGAAATACAGGTGTCTCATGAAGTATGCTTCCCAGACTGAATATGCTTGTGTGAAAGTGGCCAAAACGTGGAAGTGTAAACTCCTTTTACTAATGTCTTTTTTTCTCAAGAGGTCTAGTGTGTGTAATAGATCACAGATGTAAATTTCAGATCAGACAACAATTTCCTTATGTCTATAGACGCTAGACAGTGGGCTAAGAGCACCCAAGCACACCTTTAGTAGGACCAGCCATCTATCCCTTATGTATGGAGCATGTGCTGACTCTTCCCTGACATCAGAAGTCTTGGGAAAGTAGTATCACGCATGGTGGATTTCAATCACACACAGCACTGTGCATTATGGTAAATACAGTACAAAAAAAAAAAAAAAGAGAGACCAATAAAGATATGGATCCACAGGAAGCACCTTGGTTTATCCAAAACAACAGGATAGTATGATGTTGCACAGCAGGGAATTAATTTACACACCCACACAGATCCCATACAAGCATTGCATGAAGATTTTAATTATAATTTATCTTTTTTCAGCCAAGGTCTAATAATGAATTAAGACCATAAATCTTATTATAGCATATTGCTTCTAGCAGCACTCCTATTCAAGACTTTATTCAGTACCTCACAAAACTAGTGGCTGGAGCACCGGTGTGATCAGGGCACAGTGCTCAACCAACGCTGCGTCCTATTAATTCTCATAATCGATAGTAGTCCCAGAGGATGAACCCCAACCGATCAAAAAGAGAAAGCATATTGTAGTGAATATCATCACTTCATAAGATGGGAATAAACTTTTATATACTGTACTAGGCAACAGAAACTCACAGAAACATTCCACTCGAAATACTGTAATAACGTGAATGCAAAAATAAATAAAATTGCAATATGTACTGGAAAGACTCCCTGTGCATATCTCCAACATATCCATAGGCCCCCCATTTACAGAATGAAGGCCAAATGGGTGTCTATTTTGACTCTACGAAGCAGGTATAAATTAATATACAATTTTTCTGCCGTATGCAATAACTATTCTATACAGAGGCATCCCGCAAAAACAGGCGTGGTACACTTTTTTCTACTATATACGACATCCATTGATTCGCCGCGGTCAAGTCTAGAACCTACCTCCTCATAGAAACTTATTAAATTAGTTGACATGACCGATCCCTCATGAAGCCACATTGATATGGTGTTATATGCTTATTTTCATTAAGGTGCTCCAAGATAGCATCTCTTAGAAAACATACAAATAGTTTACCCACGACACATATAAAACTTACCGGCCTATAGTTTCTATTGTAATCTGTAACTATGACGACACATAAGTCTTTATCAGAGCTGTAAACCCAAAACAGTCTTATCATATTATGGAATTGCTCATGCAGCTTCCATCTATAATTACTGTAGATTCCCCCAATTTTCCCAATCAAACATGAGAAAACAAGTATTATGTCATGAAGCTGATATATTTTTGACTTGAGATTGCACAATGTTAAAGGTGGCAAAGAAAATCACTAATTACCATATTTGCCCCCCAAAAAGCAAGTATTTTGAATGTCCTATAATGAGCAGATGAAAGACTAATGGTAGACTCTTGTAAATGATTCGGAGTATTGTATAATGTCAACAGCCACGCTCATGCATATTTATCTATCCTTAAAACTTGATTGTTCTATTATTTCCACTGTGAAAATAATGTCTTGCTAATCATAACTTGTTTTCGCCCTGTTATTTTTGCATACGTTCACTGCAGCTGTTCAAGCACGCTCCTGCACAAAACGGTTTTGAATTACTCAAAGTGCTCCACGCGGGTGGGTGAAAAAAAAGAAAACAGAGCGCCGGAGAGAAAAGAGCGACAATCAGTAACTGAGACTCGGGGCTTGTTTTAGAAGGTTTGCAGCAATCTTTACAATATGCAAGAATTGCCACATTCAGCATTCACTAAATACCTGCAGTTACCGGAAGCTTGGATCCCAATGTTTTACATTCAAAGGAAGCACAAAAGTGCGGTGGTCAGAGGACAAGAGGTGAAGCCTATTCAGGAAAGCAGATTCGCTCTACAGTGTGCTAGGCCTTTCAATAGATGAGGTGAAAAAGAAATATGCATCTGTATTATAGTTGTAAAATAGGAACCGGGTGTTCTTCCAGCTAAGAAATAAGTAACAACGGGAAACCCAAAAAAGCATAAAAGGACATCCATATATTATTTGCAAATTGCTGTTCCACCAACATCCAGAGCAAAAGCTATACTTGGACCTTCCAGAGACCTCATGTATTACATATCTATTGATCTATAATATTTTGAAATATTATTTTTTTACAGTAAGATCATTAATCAAAGTCCTTTTACCTTGACCTCTGACCAGTAGTGGGGTTACTAGTGATCACAGGGAATCATTGGAGCAATTACAAATCTGCAGCCAGCCACACGTTTCTACAAATGTAGTGTTACAAATAAATAGCCATCCATGCAATAGATGGATTAGGCTAGGTCTAGTGGGGGCCACTGTCTCAGTATGCAAAGAGGAATCTATCAAAGAGAACCATCTCGCTAGCGCCACCTTTTGGAAGTGGTTCTCTATGCGTCAAAGTCCATCTTTTTAAAAAGCCTTGGAACGTGACAGGGGAAAATAGTCAAGCCAAATATCCATCCACAGACAGCTGTTTTGGGGTGCTCACTCCTCATTAGTATAGCTCAGGATTTTGGCTATCTAACCGACATGCCTTGGACGCAGCTATGGGAGAGACTGGCTCTCTTTAACCACCTCCCGTCCGCCCATAGACTAAAAACGTCCGGGAGGTGGTTGTCTATTTCTGAATGGACGTTCCTGAACGTCCATTTAGAAACTGCAGCTGCACGCTAATAGTGCAGCTGCTGATTGGATTTCCCGCTGTCAGTGACAGCAGGGCAACACTTAGAGAAGGCAGGGACAGTGCCCAGGTGTCCCTGCCTTCTAGATCGCTGTATACATATGCGCTTCCTGTTCCGGCCCGGCGGTCATGTGATCGCCGGGACCGGAGAGTGCAGGAGCTGTGTGAGGTCTTTCAGAGACCTCGATCAGCCCTGCACTGAGGCTGTACAGCCTCTCTGGGGGGGGGGGGTGTATTTCTCCTGTAACTGGGGCTACTATGTAAGCCCCAGTTACAGGAGAAATCAACAGTGAAAAAAAAAAAGTGACGTAAATGTCCCCCAGAGGTCCTGTATGACCTTATGGAGGACGAAAAGTGTAAATAAAAAAAGAAATTGTAAAAAAAAAGAAAAAGTAAGGAATAAAAAAAATTGAAAAAATAAATAAAATAGACATATTTGGTATTGCCGCGTCCGTGACGGTCGGGTCTATAAATATATCACATGATCGACTCAGTCCGATAAACACCATAAAAAAAAGCTATTTTTGTCACCTTACATCACAAAAAGTGCAACACCAAGTGATCAAAAAGGTGTATGTCCCACAAAATGATACCAATAAAACAGTCACCTCATCCTGCAAAAAATGAGCCTCTACATAAGAAAATCGCTCAAAAAATAAAAATAACTATAGCTCTCAGAACATGGTCACATTAAAACATAGTTTTTTTGTTTCAAAAATGCTATTATTGTGTAAAACTTAAATAAATAAGAAAAAGTATACATATTAGGTATCGCCACATCCATAACGATCTGCTCTATAAAAAGGTCACTTTACCGAACCCCTCAGATGAACGTTGTAAAAATAAATAAATAAAAACTGTGCTAAAACAACCAATTTTTGGGGTCACCTTGCCCCATAAAGTGTTATAACAAATGATCAAAAAATCATATGTACCCAAAAATAGTACCAATAAAACTGGCACCTTGTCCCCTAGTTTCCAAAATGGAGTCACTTCTTGGGCGTTTCTACTGTATGGGGGCATCAGGGGGGCTTCAAATGGGACATGGCATCTAAAAACCACGTGGAATTCCTTTTCTTCTGCACCCTGCCGTGTGCCCATACAGCAGTTTATGACCACATGTGGGGTGTTTCTGTAAACCGCAGAATATGGGTAATAAATATTGAGTTTTGTTTGACTGTTAACCATCGATGTGTTAAAGAAAAAATTGGATTAAAATGGGAAATCTGCCAAAAAAGTGAAATTTAAAAATTTGATCTCCATTTTCCTTTAATTCTCGTGGAACGCCTAAAGGGTTAACAAAGTTTGTAAAATAGGTTTTAAGTAACTTGAGGGGTATATTTTCTACAATGGGGTCATTTATGGGGGTATCCACTATGTAGGCCCCACAAAGTGACTTCAGACCTGAAGTGGGTTTTGGCAATTTTCTTAAAAATTTGAAGAATTGCTTCTAAATTTCTAAGCCTTCTAACGTCCTAAAAAAATAAAATGTCATTTTCAAAATGATGCCAACATAAAGTAGACATATGGGGAATGTTAAGTAATAAATATTTTATGAGGTATCACTTTCTGTTTTAAAAGCAGAGTAATTGAAATTTAGAAAATTGCAAATTTTTCTAAATTTTTGGTAAATTTGTGATTTTTCATAAATAAAGGTGAAATATATTGACTCAAATTTATGACTATCATGAAGTACAATGTGTCACGATAAAACAATCTCTGAATGACTTGGATAAGTAAAGGCGTTCCAAAGTTATTACCACATAAAGTGATATATGTCAGATTAGCAAAATTAGGCCTGGTCAGGAAGGGGTCAAATGGCCCAGATGTGAAGTGGTTAAGGAAACTAGTTGTGTAAAAAGGGAAGCTAGCAAGATGGTTCTCTTTGCCTTAGAGTTACCTCTTTGTGTGGCATCCTGTCCACACATAAGATGCTGTGTTATCTGGAGAGTCAGAGTGTTGGTCACAGCTGAGGATCAGAAGAGAGGTTATAACTCACAAATACAGTCTCTGGTAAGAAAATTACCTTCACTTCAGGTTACAATCAAGTGATTTTCTAGCAGATCAGAGAATACAATTTTTGGTGAGAATGCTACTTTAAAGAGTTAATAGATTAACAATAAATAATGGACACATTGTGTTGTATGGTACTGATATAGCCAGGTTTGTCTACGCAAATTTAACACAACTCATCATGGGATAACTTAGTGCTATCAGTTATTTTGCTCTGCTATAGCTGTATATGTTGATGGTATTTAGTACATGGACACCTGTTACATGCTGTGTGGATTTCTAATATCTATCTAGGAAATATATACCAGACAATGCTGAAGGAAACAGGAGGTTGTTTCTGCTGTACTGCCTTCATCATGTCCACTAGGGTTATACAAGAATTCGACTGTACATCTTTTGTTACAGATTGAGTCAGAATACAAGAAGATATTAGGCATGATTACTATTATGCATGTATAAACTAATAAAATAATAGTCTGATGTACTTTGGATGAAAACGCCGACTCTGCATAATGGTTCCCACAGCGTGTCCTTGCCTACAGGTTGCTACTGTGCCACTAAATTCCTATGGATAACAGAATGAACCCACAACTGCATATTTTACATTATTACACCTTAAAAGACAACACAATTAGCAACCAATGATTATAGTTGACATTCTGGATTAATTTGTCAGCAGTTTTAAACAGATCATTTTGGTGAGGAACACAAGTGACACAAGCATCCAGATTGGAAGCTTTCACTTCACTGCCTTCAATTCTTCCTCACATTATTTAACTCACGCAAGACTCCTGCCAGAGGCACAACACTAAGCGCACTGGAGATAGTACACCATTTGCAGATATTGTACTTTAGATTAAAGTACCCTCAAGCCTACTATTTGTCTGAGTGCTTAGACTACAAAAATGGTAAGTGATGATGAGCAAAAGTGTAAAGGAGTCAAGGGACAAGTTATGAGATAACTTTGTAGAGTGTCGCATTAATTAAAGAAGCAAATGGAGGAACAGCTCTTTAAAACGCTATAACGCTTCATCAAAATGAATTATCCAGGTATAATCATTTCCAAAACCTTTACAAATGTTAAAGGGTCACTGAGTTTTCAGCAAACTTTTTATATGTCAGAGACATATCAAAAGCTTTGATGGAGGGGGTTCTGAGTGCTGAGACTCCTACCGATCACTAGAACAAGGAGGGGAATTGCAACTGACTCCATAGAAAGTCTATAGGCCTGTCTCGAATCCGTCCCCTGCAGTGGGAAGAGAGTGTTACTCTCTCCCAGGGATTGGTGGGGGTCTTAGCACTTAGACCCCCACAGATCAAAACTTTTGATTCCTCTATGACATATATCAAGAGTTTGCGCACACACACAAAAAAAAAAATATATGATACAATTATAACACTCTTGCATGAAGAACATTTCTAGACACTCTACGAGGATCCAATTACTTAGTCATCTTGTTACTTTCCTGTCCTCCATGTGAAAACTGAAAGGTTATTCCCATCTCAACATTTGTGACATATCCACAAGATATGTCATAAATAGTCTTGAGCGAACTTGTGTTTTAAGTTCGGCGTCTAAAGTTCGGATTCGGGTTATCGAAGAATCTCGTTATGAATTCCGCTTCCACGGACCATAAGTTATGGTCAGTGGTAGCCGAATCCATAACGCGATTCTTCGATAACCCAAACCCGAACTTTAGACGCCGAACTTAAAACACAAGTTCGCTCAACACTAGTCATAAATGTCTAATAGTTGCAGCAATCACCTCCGGGACTCTCAACTATTTTGAAAAGGGTCCTCATCCTGCAGTTAATTCCAATGATGGGTTGACAGAGCACGCAGAGAACAGTTGGTGTGTTTGGCTATTTCCAAACTCCTATAGAATCTTTCCATTCTTAGTAGTATGAGACGGGGCAGCATCGGACAAAAAGGTAGAACCACCACCATGCGTACACAGCAGCGTATTTTTTTTTTTTTTTACCACCGATTTCAAATTCTCTCCAGAAGTGACCATTTGCTTAGTTGAAGCAGTCTTGATTGTAAATTTCACTATACGTCACTGGAAAAGCAGAAAAACCTCACTCAAAAAATAACTCCAAAAAACACAAATTTGACGACCTGCTTTCAGTGACTGATCATCCACTGATTTTTCTGTTGTGGATTTTGCCGTGTAAACATAGCCTTAGGGTCCATTTACACGTGTTTTCCGGATCCGCAAATTGCGGATCCACAAAACACAGACACCTGCAATGTGTGATCCGCAATTTGCGGACCTCACATCACAGACACTATAATAGAAAATGCCTTTTCTGGTCCGCAATTGCGGACAAGAATAGGACATGTTCTATTTTTTTCAGGAACGAAATTGCGGATCCCGAAAAAACTAATCCCGAAAAAAAGGATGCTGATGCCGAAAATTCGGATGCGGATCCAGGAAATGTGGATTTGCATCCGTTCCAGCCCCATTGAAAGTGAATGGGTCCGCAAATTGCGGAACGAATGCGGACGTGTACTAAAAACCCCTGTGGACATAAGTGGAGCTGTTTCTAAGAAAGAAAAAAAAAAGAACCTTTTTATTCTCGACTTATTCTCGACTTATTCTCGACAACCCCTTCAACGCAATCTCTATTCCGAGCACTAAAAACGCCTGTGGAAATAAGTGGAGCTGCTTCTAAGTAGAAAAAAAAAAAAAAAAACCTTCAACACAATCTATATTCCGAGACCATAATCATTAACTAATGCAAAATGCGACAAACAATTTAAACATGAGTTGTAGTCAACTAATAAAACTACAATGAAACATATCGGAAAAGTACACTAAAACTAAGAGAATGACTCAAAATAGACAGATAAAATGACTATGTTATTGGCAAACAAGTCAATTAGTTTGTATTATGCAAGCTGTTCATGTACGGAGATTGAGGAAATGAACACGGAAGATGTATTCCCAAATTGTGTGTTCTTGACTTTCTAGCACTTTGATTTCCAGGTAAAGCTTCATTCTGCTGGAACAGCACAGTGACTCACAAAATCCTTTTCAGGCATCAGGTCCCTGTTATTTATGTCATTTCTTTAATCACATTTTCCAGATGACCAGAGTTTCTTTGTTAGGGAGACATTGATCAGGTTCTCTACTGCTGAAACACATCCTCTCTGGCTCCTGGCTTATCTTATCAGCTCGGAAATTACCTCTGACATCAGTCTATGAATGGCTTCAAATAAATAAATAAAAATCTGCAACTAGCAGTTATAATTTCAAGACTAAAACTGGTATTAAACAAATGTCTGAGGAATCAATTTAGCAGGAGGTGAAAAATGTAAATGCTAAACCTAAAATATTATGGCAGAATAAAACAATCAGTCCTCACATATTAAAGCACATCTGTTACTTGTCTTATCATAAGACAACTATAGCAAGGTGGAAACATTCAACTAGTGCAACTAGAAGCCGATTCTGAAACCCCCAAAATGACAATCTAAAATTACGATTAAAGGGGCTGTCCCATAATAAATATTCAGCAGTTTCAGTCACCGATATCCGGACCCCTGCTGTATGGGCCGGCATCGGTGAAAACACCGATGCCGGCTCATTAACCCTTGATGTTCCGTGGTCAGCGCTGACCGCGGCACGTGCAATGTCCGTGCGGGGATCGGAGCAGCAATCGGGCACCGCACTGCTGTGACGGGGACCCAATGGCAGGGTAGGAAGCCCAATGCCATCCCATGGCATCGTGGCTGCCTTCCATGTAACCCTGTGAGATCCAGCACCCTGGATCTTACAGGAAGCAGGCTGTAAGTCTATTACTCTGGTAATACACTTACAGCCTATGCCTCACAATACAGAAGTATTGTGATGTCTTGTAAAGGGGATCAGACCCCCAAAAATTCAAGTCCCAGAGTGGTAAAAAAAATAGTTTAAAAAAAAAAGTTAATAAAAAAAAAAATTATACGTTTCAAGTAAAAAAAATAAAAATTGGGAAAAAAAGAGAAGTAGACATGCTAGGTATCGCCGCGTCCGTATCATCCAGCTCTATAAAAATATCACATGACTTAACCCCTCAGGTGAACACAGTCAAAAACAATAAAATAAAAACTGTGCTAAAAAATAATTTTTTTTTGTCACCTTACATCACTAAAAGTGCAACTCCAAGCGATCAAAAAGGTGTATGCCCCCCAAAATAGTACCAATCTAACAGTAAAAAAAAAAAAGAGCCCTAAGACCATCGCCCCAAAAAAATTAAAATAAAATATGGCTCTTAGACTATGGAGACACTAAAACATGATTTCTTTAGTTTCAAAAATGCTGTTATTGTGTAAAACTTAAAGGGATTCTGTCACCAAGTTTTGGGCTATAGAGCTGCGGACATGCACGGCTAGATCGCCGCTAGCATGTCCGCAATATATGTCCTATAGGGCTGTCTGGTTTTAATTTCTTTAAAAAAGAATTTTATAGATATGTAAATGAGTCTTGTATGTGTCCAAGGGGCTGTACTAACCTTCCTGGAGCCCAGCCGTGCCCAGACACGTCAGCCTGTGAGGGAGCCCAGCACCGCCTATGTCCTCCGAATCTCCTCCTTTCATCAACTATAGATTGCCGCAAGCTCGCACATGCGCAGTGCCGGTATAGTGTTCCTTCCCTGTGCTGGCATCAGTCTCAGGGAAAGAACTGCGCATGCGCGAGCCCGCGCATCGCGAGATTACGGCAATCTATAGTTGAAAGGAGGAGATTCGGAGGACATAGGCGGTGTTGGGCTCCTTCACAGGCGGGCGTGGCTGGGCACGGCTCGGCTCCAGGAAGGTTAGTACAGCCCCTTGGACACATACAAGACTCATTTACATATCTATAAAATCGTTTTTTTAAAGAAGTTAAAACCACACAGCCCTATAGGACAGATATATTGCGGACATGCTAGCGGCGATATAGCCGTGCATGTCCGCAGCTCTATAGTCCAAAACTTGGTGACAGAATCCCTTTAAATAAATTTAGTATACATATTCGGTATCACCGCATCCGTAAGAACCTGCTATATAAAAATATCACATGAAATAACCCCTCAGATAAACACCATAAAAAAATAAAAACAGTGTAAAAAAAAGGTATTTTTTGTCACCTTACATAACAAAGAGTGCAATATCAAGCGATCAAAAAGACATACGCACCCCAAAATCATACCAATCAAACTGCCATTTCATCCCCGAACAAAATGAGACCCTACCTAAGAGTATCGCCCAAAAAATAAAAAAAAACTATGGCTCTCAGACTATGGAGACACTAAAACATGATTTTTTTTTTGTTTAAAAAATGCTGTTATTGTGTACAACTTAAATAAATTTAAAAAAAGTATATATATTAGGTATCGCTGCATCTTTAAGAAACTTCTGTATACAAATATCACATGACCTAACCCCTCAGATGAACACTTTTTTTTAATAAAAAAGTGCCAAAAAAGCCATTTTTTGTCACCTTACATCACAAAAATTGTAACACCAAGCGATCAAAAAGACGTATGCCCCCCAAAATAGTACCAATCAAACCGTCTCCTCATCCCGCAAGAAATTAGACCTACCTAAGACAATCTAAGACAATCTGTCAAAAAATAAAAAAGCTATTACTCTCAAACTATGGAGACACTAAAATATGATATTTTTTGCTTCAAAACGGCTATTATTGTGCTAAAAAAAAAAAAAAAGACATATTAGGCATTGCCGCGTCCGAAACAACCTGCTGTATAAACATATCACATGACCTAACCCCTCAGATGAATACCGTAAAAAAAGAAAGTGTCAAAAAAGGTATTTTTTGTCACCTTACATCACAAAAAGTGTAATACCAAGCGATAAAAAAGTTATATACACCCTAAAATAGTACCAATCAATCCGTCATCTCATACCGAACAAAATTAGCCCCTACATGTCTTATGTAGGGGCAATTTTTTTTTTTACGGTGTTCATCCAAAGTTTTTAAAAAACTATGGCTTTCAGAATATGGAGACACTAAAATGCATATATTTGTCTAATGCATTATTATGTAAAACTGAAACATATTTGGTATTGTCGTGCCCGTAACAATACCAAAATAAAAACTGTGCCAAAACAGCTATTTTTTGTTACCTTGCCTCACAAAAAGTGTAATATAGAGCAACCTAAAATCATATGTACCCTAAAATAGTACCAACAAAACTGCCACCTTATCCCGTTGTTTCCAAAATGGGGTCTTTTTTTGGAGTTTCTACTCTAGGAGTGCATCAGGGGGTCTTCAAATGTGACATGGCAATGGCAGCTTAAAATGATCCCAGTGAAATCTGCCCTCCAAAAACCATATGGCGCTCCTTTCCTTCTGCGCCCTGCCGTGTGCCCGTACAGCAGTTTATGACCACATATGGGGTGTTTCTGTAAACTACAAAATCAGGGGAATAAATATTGAGTTTTGTTTGGCTGTTAACTCTTGCTTTCTTAGCAGAAAAAAAAAATAGATAAAAATGCTAAATCTGCCCAAGAAAGTGACATTCTGAAATTTCATCTCCATTTTCCAATAATTCTTGTGGAATATCTAAAGGGTTTACAAAGTTTGTAAATTCAGTTTTGTATACCTTGAGGGGTGTAGTTTCTAAAATGGGGTCATTTTTGGGTGGTTTCTATTATGTAAGCCTCATAAACTGACTTCAGACCTGAACTGGTCCTTAAAAAGTAAGTTTTGGAAATTTTCTGAAAAATTTCAAGATTTGCTTCTAAACTCCTAAGCCTTCTAACGTCCCCAAAAAATTAAATGGCATTCACAAAATGATCCAAACATAAAGTAGACATCTGGGAAATGTAAAGTAATAACTATTTTTAGCTATTACTATCTATTATAAAAGTAGTGAAATTGAAATTTGCACATTTTTTAACATTTTTGGCAAATTAGTTTTTTTTTATAAATAAAAATGACATTTTTTGACTCAATTTTACCACGGTCATGAAGTACAATATATGACAAAAAACAACCTCAGAATGGCCTAGATAAGTAAAAGCGTTTTAAAGTTATTACCACATAAAGTGACATGTCAGATTTGCAAAAAAATGGCCTGGGCAGGAAGGTGAAAACTGGCCCGTGGTAGAAAGGGTTTAATAATAATAACAATAATATTAACCGGTAGGATACCAGCACCATATATTTACGGCGCTGGGAACTGGGTCAGAAATCCCAGCACTGTACAACTACGGCGTGTTGATCGGGCGGGTGCAGGAGCTGCGCCCGCCTGATCAGCTGCAGGCGTCCTGCAGTAACTGATAGCCGGACCCCTGCTGTATGAGCCGGCATCAGTGAAAGCACAGATGTCGGCGCATTAACCTTCGCAGTGCCGCGGCATGTGCAGTAACCTGACGGGTCCGCATGTCCATCGGGTCCCCGCACTGCTGTGACGGGCACCCGATGGCAGGGAAGGCAGCCCAATGCCTTCCCTGAGCATCGGGGCTGCCATCTGTGTCAGCTTGTGAGATCTAGCCCCCTGGATCTCACAGACAGGAAGGCTGTAAGTGTGTTACACTCAGTAATACACTTACAGCCGATGCATTACAATACAGAAGTATTGTAATGCATTGTAAAGGGTATCAGTCCCCCAGAGAAGGACAAAAAAATAAGTTAAAAAAGATGTAAAAAATAAAGTTTTACAAAAGTAATTAAAGTTTCAAGCATAAAAAAAGCGTCCTTTTCCCCAAAAAAAGTTAAATAAAATTGTAAAAAAAAATATGGAAAAAGATAAAAGTAGACCTATCGACCGGTTCTATAAAAACATCACATGATCCACCCTGCCAGGTGAATGCCATAAAAAAAAGTACCAAAACTGCTATTTTCTGGTCACCTTGTCTCACAGAATGTGTAACACCAGGCGATCAAAAAGGCGTATTTAGCCCAAAATGTTACCAATCAAACCCTCATCTCATCCCGCAAAAAATGAGATCCTACTTAAGACAAATCGGACAAAAAAAAAAAAAAAAATGGCTCAAAAAATGGCAACACAAAAATAAGATTTTATTCTGTTCAAAAAGGCTTTCACTGTGTAAAACAGCTCACTCCCCTTTCATATATGGCTAAAGTCAGTTTTAGCCAAGTCAGATTTATGATCGGCCCTTAAAGACTGTAATAAATGTGGTTTGAAGGTAGCAGTTTATCCGTCAGTAAGAAGCTTTACAAAAGTCGCATGTTCTATTAAAAAGTCTCATAAGATAAGCATGGTCCTCACTGGAGTGAAATTGCGCATTTTTTTGCGACTTTTTAAATAGTCGCAATAGTAAATCTGTCTAGAGATTTACATACGAAAACAGGCCCATTTTCAGAAAACTGGTGACCATAGTGCAGAGCAGAAAGAAAGTCGAATATTTTTGCGCAGTTTTAGCAATTATTTTGACTTGAGCTAATGATAAATCTGGCCCATTGGGTATCGCCGCAACCCTAACATCCTGCTCTATAAAATATCACGAGATGGTCCCTCAGGTGAATGCTGTAAAAAAATGTTTTTTCACCTTGCCTCACAAAAAGTGTAATACCAAGCGATCAAGAAGTCTTATGTACCCCAAAATGATACCAATCAAACCGTTATCTCATCCCGTAAAAAATTTGACCTAACCTAAGACAATTGGCCAAAAAATACAAAAAATATGGCGCTAAGCAAATAACACAAAAACAAGATTTTATTCTGATGAAAAAAGCTTTCACTGTGTAAGACTTAACAAAAATAAAAATGATAGACATATTAGGTATCACCGCGTCTGTAACAATGATGTAAAAAAAAATACCAAAACAGAAATTTTTTTGTCACCTTGCCTTACAAAATGTGTAACACCAGGTGATCAAAGTCTTATGTGGCCCAAATTAGTACCAATCAAACAGTCATCTCATCCCGCAAAAAATGAGCCCCCCACATAAGACAATCATTTAAAAAATAAAAACCAATGGCACCCGTAAACCAATCCATCAAAATCTGCTCTGCAAAAGCCATATGCCTCTCCTTCCCTTCTGAGTCCTTATATGTGCCCCCATAGCACTTTACCACAACATATGTGGTGTTGCTGTATTCAGGAGAAAATGGGTAACAAATTAGGGGGTGCTTTTTTTTGGGTTACCCCTTGTGAAAATGAAAAATTGGGGGCTAAAGCATCATTTTTTGGGAAGAAATGAAACTTTTCATTTTCACAGTCAAGTGTTTGCAAATTCCGTAAAACGCTTAGAGGATCAAAGTAGTCAGTAACCCCCTTAATATATTCGTTTAAGTGGTGTAGTTTCCAAAATGGGGTCACTTTTTGAGGGTTTCCACTGTAGGGGTACGTCAGGATCTCTTCAAATACAAAATGGTGCCTAAAAAACATTCTAGCAAAGTCTCCTTTCCTTCTGACCACTGCCACGTGCCCATAGAGCAGTTTACAGCCACATATAGAATTTCTGTAAACTGCAGAATCAGAGTAATATATATTGAGGTTTATTTTGCTGTTAACCCTTGCTGTGTTGTAAGAAAAAATTGACTAACATAAAAAAATCTACCCAAAAACTTAAATTTAGAAATTTCACCTCCATTTTCCTTTAATTCTTGTGGAGCACCTCAAGGGTTAACAAAGTTTGTAGCATCAGTTTTGAATAATTTGAGTGGTGTAGGTTCTAAAATGGGGTCATTTATGGGTGGTTTCCATTACGTAAGCCCCTTAAAATCACTTTATAACTGAATTGGTGTAAAAAAAAAAATGGTTTTGGAAATTTTGTTGAAAATTAGAAAAATTGCTTCTAAACTTCTAAGCCTCCTAACGTCCTGCATCGTGCAGTTGCAGAGCGGGTTTCCCTTTGTCAGTCATAGCAGGGCAACCCAGAGAGAAGGCAGGGACAGTTCCCAGGTGTCCCTGCCTTCTAGATGAGCTTCCTGTCCCGCACTGAGGCTGTACATCGTTGTATTCTGCCGTATAGCCTCTCTGGGGGGTGTATATCCCCTGTAACTGGGGCTACTATGTCAGCCCCAGTTACAGGAGAAATCAATAGTGAAAAAAAGTTAAATGTCCCCCGGAGGTCTTGTATGACCTTATGAGGGAAGCAAAGTGTAAAATAAAAAAAATAAAAATAAAGTGTTAAAATAAAAAATAAAAAAAGGTTTCACATTTCACATGTAAAAAAATAAGGAATAAAAAAAAATAAAAAATAGAAAAAAATAAATAAATCACATGATCCACCCATGGAGAAAATCGCTCAAAAAAATTTACCGGTAGAAAATGGACACATAAAAAATAATTTTTATTTCAAAAATGCTATTATTGTGTTAAAGTGAAATTAAAAAAAGTATACATATTAGGTATCGCCGCGTCTGTAACAACCAGCTCTATAAAAATATCACATGACCTAACCTCTCAAGTGAACACTGTAAAAAAATAAAAACTGTGCCAAAAAAGCCATCTTTTGTCGCCTAACATCACATAAAGTGCAACACCCAGCGATCAGAAAGGTGTATGCCCCCCCAAAATAGTACCCATCAACCTGTCACCTCATCCTGCAAAAAATGAGATCCTAACTAAAACAAATCGGTCAAAAAATAAAAAAGCTATGGTTCTCAGGTTATGAAGACACTAAAACATCATTTTTTGGTTTAAAAAATGCTATTATTGTGTAAAACTAAAAAAATAAATAAGAAAAAGTATACATATATTAGGTATCGCCACGTCCGTAACGATCTGCTCTATAAAAATGTCACATGACCTAACCCCTGAGGTGAACGCTGTAAAACTAAATAAAAACTGTGCTATAACAACCAATTTTTTGGTCACCTTGCCTCATAAAGTGTTATAATGAATGACCAAAAAATAAAATGTCCCCAAAAATAGAACCAATAAAACTGCCACCTTATTACCTATTTTCCAAAATAGGGTCACTTTTTGGGAGTTTATACTGTAAGGGTGCATCAGGGGGACTTCAAATGGGACATGGCATCTAAAAACCAGTTCAGGAAAATCTGCCTTCCAAAAACCATATGGCGCTCCTTTTCTTCTGCGCCCTGCCATGTGCCCTTACAAAAGTGAAATTTTCCAATTCGATCTCCATTTTCCTTTAATTCTTGTGGAACACCTAAAGGGTTAACAAAGTTTGGTGAATCAGTTTTAAGTAACTTGAGGGGTGTAGTTTCTACAATGGGGTCATTTATGGGGGTATTCACTATGTAAGCCCCACAAAGTGACTTCAGACCTGGACTGGTCCTTAAACGTGGGTTTTGGCAATTTTCTTAAATATTTTAAGAACTACTTCTAAAATTCTAAGCCTTCTAACATCCTAAAATAATAAAATTACATTTACAAAATGATGCCATAGACATATGGGGAATGTTAAGTAATAAATATTTTATGAGGCATCACTTTCTGCTTTAACGGAAGAAAAAAAATTGTATATTGCGAATTCTTCATAATTTTTGGTAAATTTGGGAATTTTTCATAAATAAAAGTGAAATATATTGACTCAAATTTATGACTATCATGAAGTTAAATGTGTTACGAGAAAACAATCTCTGAATGGCTTGGATAAGTAAAAGCGTTCCAAAGCTATTACCACATAAAGTGACATTCAGATTTGCAAAATTAGGCTTGGTCAGGAAGGGGGCAAATGGCCCAGATGTGAAGTGGTTAACAAAACATCCCTACACAAAGCGTGCACAAAGCCTCATTTATAAAAAGCAAACTATATTTCTGCTCCCAAAATCACTGAAGCATTATTGTTGCCTAAAACAAAAGTAACAATTATCTATTAATTACAATATGCTGAGGCCGTGTCAAAGTGGTTTGTACCTTAGAAAGCCATAAAGATCAGTAACCTAGAAACAGACAACTTAAATTAGGGATTACATCAAATTAGTCCCCGAGCACTACAAAGAGATCTTGTCTGGGTGGCAGCACGCCTGCTCCCTGCGTGTTCATGCGATACATTGTTAGTTCTACATAAAGTACCACATTATCATCCAGTCGTGTTTATTATTAGCCACGGAGATAAAAGCGCAGCTCATAGTGGGGACCTTTTCACCAGTTTCTGTGTCTCCGGTGAGAAGTGCACTCTTATGCGTAATTAAATTACGAGGCATTGACATAATACATTCAATGTTCTACTTCGTTAAACACAGGGAAATAAAGTGGCATAACTATCAGTCTACCCTGTCCATTGGTTTATTACATAAACATCACAGTGCCGGGTAACAGCAGGGAATTAAGGCTATTGAGAAAGCGCAGGGCTGCCATAAATACAGGTACCAGACAGATGCAAGATAAAAGGGGAGGACTTAGGCTACATTCACATGACAGTATAAGGGTACTTTTCACACTAGCGCTATTCTTTTCCGGTATTGAAATCCGGTAAAGGGTCTCAATACAGGAAAAAAAAAATGCATCAGTTTTGTCTTAATACATTCTGAATGGAAAGAAATCCGTTCAGTTTGCATCAGGATGTCTTCCATTCCGTCCCTCGTACGGTATTTGACCAGACAAAATACTGCAGCATGCTGCAGGTTTTTTTCCAGCCAAAATCCCGGAACAGTACCGCACTTGCCGGCATTAATTTCCAAGTGTTCCGGAAATTGCGGCACCGCCGGATCGGGTTTTCCGGTCTGCGCACGCGCAGTTATTTCTAGCTTTGAATTTTTTTTTTTATAATGCCGGAAAGACGGATCCAGTATTTCAAAAAATATGACTAACGGATCCGTAACCGGAAAAAAAGATATCTGTTTGCATACGGATTTACGGGTCCGGCAGGCAGTTCCTTTGCCGGAATTTCCTGCCGGATTCCAACAACGCTGGTGTGAAAGTACCCTAAAACCAACTGATTTCAATGGGGCTATTCACATGGCCTTTTTTTTTTTTTTTTTTTTAACAGCCAGTGAAAAACGGATGTAAAAAAATAAGACATATCCTATTTTTGGCCATTTCATGACCAGATGGACTCGACTGAAATCAATGGGAAAGTTTTTTAAGACTGTTAGACAGGAGTGCACCCATCTAACAGCCATAAAAAAAGGGTACACTAGTGGAAAAAGGCCTTTTAGGGGTTAAAATAAAAAATGACTCATGACCTCATTCACTTGCACGTGCAAAGGCAGTCTCTCCTCTCTTGATGCTGAAGGACCTGTGCTCCCAGCGTGATGATGTCACCATTTGCTCATAGCAGGATAACTGGGCGAGCATGGTGATGTCACCATGCTGGGAGCACAGATCCTTCACCATCAAGTAGTGATGGCCTATCATCAGGATAAGTTATCAATATCAGATTAGGGGAAATATACAGTGGATGGAGCAAGAAGCAGTCGGCTCCATACACTGTGTGGTGGGCGTGCCAGGATACTGCAGCTTATATCCCATTCCCTAGAACAGGGGTCGGCAACCTCCGGCACTCCAGCTGTTGTGAAACTACAACTCCCAGCATGCATACTTGCTCTGCTGTTCTCAGAATTCCCATAGTAATAGATAAAGCATGCTGGGAATTGTAGTTTCACAACAGCTGGAGTGCCGGAGGTTGCTGACCCCTGCCCTAGAAAGTGGCTGAGCTGCAGTAACCAGGCACTGCCACTATGCAGTGCACTGAGCCACCTGCCCCTGCTAGCAACTGATTGGTGCCATAGTGATGAGATATGCTAGGGATAGGCCATCAATACCTGGAGCCTGGAAAACCCCTTTAGCAAATAGTTTGGATTATAAGACTATAGAATCTATAGAAAATTATCTAAAACACATTTGTAAAGGCAAAAAGCTCAAAATAAAATGTTAAAAAAGCTGCCGCAAAGCGCCAGGTTAGGAGACTCTTTGGATTATTAGATGTCAGAAATGCACATGTACATGCAATGAAAATACAGATGGAGCGTGTTATTACAGTGTAAAATCAAAGTCATTGCTGGTGTTGCAGTAGTGTTCTCATCTGCCGTCCTACTGGGCCTTGTGGATGAAAATAATCATGACACAATTCTAATGGCTACCACTTAATAAATAGCATGTCCTCACAACTGTACTGACCCACAGTAGAAATTTGAGGCTGACCCTTGGATACCAGCTCCGGATCTGCAGTTTGATATGCCACAGATAAATTAGTCCCATTCAAAGCAGATTCCTATTTAAAACAAGGAGATTTGGATTTCACATTGATTTCAGTGCAAAACACGCACAGGAAACCTGAAAATTTTATTGCTTTATCATGTCCAAAGGTCAGGTCCACATACGGCAGATTTCACAGCAGAATCACAGTGAATTCGCTTATGTGTAACAAGCAGATTTTTGGGCGGATCTGCAGGGGATTTCACCACAAATTTCATGGATATTTGGCTTGGCTATTTTCCCTTGTCAGGTCCCAAGGGTTGTTAAAAAAAAAAAAAAAAAAATCAAACTTTGACACATAGCGAGCCAGTTCCAGTAGGTGGCGCTAGCGAAATGGTTCTTTCCTTGAGCGATACTTTTTTGCATATTCTTTTCCCATGGAGCATCATCCAGAATCATACTCCGTACTGATGAGGGGCAAGCACCCCGAAACAGCCGTCAACAGATGGATAATTTGGCTTGACTATTTTCCCTTGTCAGGTCCCAAAGCTTGTTAAAGAGTGAGATTTTGAGGGAGCCACTTCCACAAGGTGGCGCTAGCGAGATGATTCTCTTTCTCTTTCCTATCTTTGGGAGATACCTCTTTGCATATTATTGTCCCATGTGGAATTGCCAATCAGTCTCCATACCATGGATCACTTCCAATAAGTCTCCATAGACAGCTGAAATACTCTACACCATGTGGATGAAATTGCTTCACACTGCTGTTACTATATTGGAATATAGATTTTCCATGTACAAAAAAAAGCAGGTAGCATTTTTGCCCCAGGACTATACCTCTCTTTTAGTCCACGTGTAATAATTAGGGATGAGTAAATCGGCTTCGGATGAAACATCCAAAGTCGATTTGCATAAAACTTTGTTCTAATACTGTATGGAGCTCCTAATACAGTTCCAAGGTACCACTTGGAACTGAACTGGAGTTCGGAAAAAGTTTTTTTACAGAATAAATTAATTTATGAAGTTATTACTCACGAGACTTTGCGAAACACTAACTTCGGCTCATCAGAGCCAATACATTCTAATACTGTATGGAGCAGTAGCTCCGTACAGTATTAGAACGAAGTTCTATGCAAATGGACTTCGGATGTTTCATCCGAAGTCAATTCGCTTATCCCTAGTAATCATGCTACTTTTCCGATAAGAAAGGTTAAAACTACATATATTACATTTTAATTAATGCTTGTCATAAAAATACTAAAATTATCTTGCTGACTAGAGCAAGTTACCGTATGTATTACACTTTCACCAGTCTGCAAATTAATACAAGATTTTGCTGTACTAAATCAATATTGTTTTCATTGAAAATTATAATACTGCCACCTGGTGGACAAATGAGGTCATGCACTAAGATTACATAGGACAATAGTTTATTATGCAAATAAATAATAATCCGTTGAATGCAGAAATAACATAACACTACATAGCAATGTGCTTCACTCCAGCACAATGCTAGAGAAATGAGTATCTGTGTATTGCATCACATTTATATTCTACACCCTATTACTGCTGGGCTCAGATAGCCGTGTATAAGGTAGTGTACTTGTTAAAGTAATACAATACCACATCTTCACAATGCATAAACACCAAGATGCCTAAATATGGTTTAAAAAGTAACACTGTCTGACCTGCCAGTTTCGTGTAGCCTAGGATGAAGGAAGAAAGACTGTGGAGGATGTGCTGCATACACTGTAAGTCATGCCGCACATCCTCCACTGTTTTTATTGACTGTGTGCCTGGCGCGGCCCCCGGAACATTGTGGATCCCATAGAAGCCGCTATGGCAGCTATAGCGGTAGGTACATCTTCATAATGTGTACTGTACATTGCGACATTTGACCATTCTGGTCAAAGACGGCCCTGAAATTCAGCTCCCAAAAATCTACAATTCAAAACAGTTGATTGGACCTCAGCATACCTGATGCAGATGCAAAACAGCCTGGTATATGGGGAGACCAGATTGTGCTGTACACTATATTCTCATGACCCAAAAAGGTGCACAATGACTTCCCAACGGAAGGATCCCACTGCAAGCAAAAAAAACAAGAACTCAGAGTCAGGAATTAGAAAAAGGCAGATGTATATGATATGAACATCTACAAAGAATATCAAAATGAATGCGCACAAATGTTAAAAGGCCCCATAAAAGGATCTTTTGTAAGGTGGCAGTTCAGACATGTATATGTTCCTACTAAACGCTAGGAAGAACATATAATGCCTTTATACGACTCTAATGAGCTGTGGGCAAAGGTGGAAATGACATGAGTGCGCAGAGAACTTTATTTCATGCCTCCGATTGCTACATTAGACATATTACTCTTCATTTTTAAAAGTAACACTATATATATATAGTGACCGCAGCTTGCGGTTGAAACATGTCAGTTATGGAACATTACAGGAGTACTGGATTTTAATATGTTGAAATAAAATTGGATTTTATTTATATGCTGGATTGAAAAACCTCTGTTCTACTTTAATCATTATTAAACTATCGGCACTGGGGACTGAATGTGCAAGCGCTAGTTCCTCTGTCCATCTTCTGTATAAGTGAATAAAGACCAGCGGCCATATTCCCAGTGCAGCTGCTGGTACGCAAGTAAGGGGACCTGAGTGAAAACATGAATTATGTATATTAAAGGGGTTATCCAACCCCTATAATGACCCCCCCAATGCCCAGGCCCCTCATATACATTATACCTACCTGCTCCGCGCACCCATGTCGCTCCAGATCTCTGCACAGCCACTGCTTCATGTTTCTGTCACTCAGATCAAAACATCTTGCTACAGGGGGCGGACAATAGCAGGCCCCGACAAAGACGAGCCTCCCTATCATTTCAGGTGACTGATTTGCAGCGCGTGCCGGGGAGCAGGTAAGTATAATGTATATGAGGGGCCAAGGTACTGGGAGAGGGGTCATTATAGGGGTTGGATAACACTTTTAACCCTTTCCTGCATTTTCACGTAAATGTACGTGGGGGAAAGTGGTGCTTTACGACATTCCCACGTGCATGTATGTGATGGTATCGGGCGGGTGCAGGAGCTACTGTTACTGATAGCCGGGCCCCTGCTGCATCCGCCGGCATCACTGTATGCGGTGATGCCGGTGGATTAACCCTTTCACATGCCGCGGTCAGCGCTGATGGGGGGGGGGGGGGGGGGGCAGTGCTGGCAGGGGGACGATGGTTGCCATGGCAGCCCCGGTGCCTTCCAAAGGCATTGGAGCCTGCCAGCTACGGAAGACCAGGAGATCCAGCCTGAGGGATCCTCTGTGAATGGCTTGCTCCGCTCCCCTACCTGTCTGTTGTCTATGCAGTAAGGAATAAAGCCTGAACATTATTTTCGCAATCTGGCGAGTGCCGCATCTTCATTTTCTCATCATTCGTCTCCTAGGCAACTGTCAGTGTCTAAGGCTCCATTCACACATCCGCAAATGGGTCCGCATCGGTTCCACAATTTTGCGGAACGGGTGCGGACCCATTCATTCTCTATGGGGACAGAAAAGATGCGGACAGCATCTCCGTGCTGCGGCCCCGAACTTCCGGTCTGCGGCTCTGTAAAAAAATAGAACATGTCCGATTCTTGTCCGCAATTGCGGACAAGAATAGGCAGTTCTATGGGGGTTGCCAGCTGGGTGTATTGGGGATCCGCAATACACTACAGACGTGTGAATGGACCCTTACTGTGTAGGACGCTGACAGTTCAATTCAGTACAATACAGAATGTATTGTACTGAATTGAAACAGGGATCAAACCCTGAAAGGTGAAGTTCCACAGTGGTACAAATATAAAAAAGTAAAAAAAAAAGTTACAAAAAAAAGTGTCCTTTTCACAAAATAAAGTAAAAACTATAAATAGGGAAAATAAGAAAAGTAGACATATTAGGCATCGCCCAGTCTGTATTGACCGATTCTATAAAAATATCACATGACCTTGGGGGAACACCGTCAAAAAAAAAAAAACTTTTATCACCTTACATCCTTAAAAGTGCAACTCCAAGCGATCAGGTGAATGCTCTAAATAATTTTAAAAAATTATGCCAAAACAGCAATTTTTTCACCTTGCCTCACAAAAAGTGTAACACCAAGTAATTAAAAAGGCTCATTTAGCCCAGAATAGTACCAATCTAACAGTCATCTCATCCCACAAAAAATGAGCCCCTACCTAATACAATCGCCCAAAAACTAAAAACTATGGCTCTCAGACTATGGAGACACTAAAACATGATTTGTTTCAAAAATTATTTTGTTGTGTTAAATGTATTGCCACGTCCGTAACAACCTGCTTTACATAACAAAAAGTATAATAGCAAGCGATCAAAAAGTCATATGCACCCCAAAATAGTGCCAATCAAACCGTCATTTCATTCCGCAAAAAATAAGACCCTACCTAGGAGAAATCCTTTTTGTTTCAAAAATTCTTTTATTGTGTTAAATGTAAAAAAAAGTATACATATTAGGTATTGTCACATCCGTAAGAACCTGCTGTATTAAAATATCATATAAACTAACCCCTCGGGTGAACACCACAAAAAAAGTGTACATAAAGCCATTTTTTGTTACAAAAAGTGTAATACCAAGCTATCAAAAAGTCATATGCACCCTAAAATAGTACCATTTACAGAATATGGAGACACTAAAAAATTTTTTTTTCAAAAATGCTTTATTATGTAAAACTGAAACAAACAAACAAAAAAAGTTGTCATATTTGGCATTGTTGCGTCCGTAACAACCTGCTCTATAAAAAATACCACATGATCTAACCTGTTAGATGAACATTGTAAATAACAAAAAATAAAAACGGTGCCAACAGCTATTTTTTGTTACCTTGCCTCACAAAAAGTGTAATATAGAGCAACCAAAAATCATATGTACCCTAAAATAGTACCAACAAAACTGCCACCTTATCCCGTAATTTCCAAAATGGGGTCATTTTTTGGCAGTTTCTACTCTAGGGGTGCATCGGGGGGTCTTCAAATATGACATGGCAACTTAAAATTATCCCAGTGAAATCTGCCCTTCAAAAACCATATGGCGTTCCTTTCCTTCTGCGCCCTACCGTGTGCCCATACAGCAGTTTGCGACCACATATGGGGTGTTTCTGTAAACTACAGAATCAGGGTAATAAATATTGAGTTTTGTTTGGCTGTTAATCCTTGCTTTATTAGCGGGAAAAAATTGATTAAAATGGAAAATCTGCCAAAAAAGTGAAATTCTGAAATTTCATCTACATTTTCCTTCAAGTATTGTGAAACACCTAAAGGGTTAGCAAAGTTTGTAAAATGTTTTCGAATACCTTGAGGGGTGTAGTTTCCATAATGGGGTCACTTTTTTGGAGTTTCAACTCTAGGGGTGCATCAGGGCGGAGCTTCAAATGGGACATCGCAACTTAAAATTATTCCAGTGAAATCTGCCTTCCAAAAACCATATGGCGTTCCTTTCCTTCTGCGCCCTGCCATGTGCCCGTACAGCAGTTTACGACCCCATATGGGGTGTTTCTGTAAATTACAGAATTAGGGCAATAAATAGAGTTTTGTTTGGCTGTTAACCCTTGCTTTATTACTGGAAAAAATGAATTAAAATGGAACATCTGCCAGAAATTTGAAATTTTAAAATTTCATTCCGGTTTCCTTGAATTCTCGTGGGGCACCTAAAGGGTTAACAACGTTTGTAAAATCAGTTTTGCATAGCTGGAGGGGTGTAGTTTCTAAAATGGGGTGATTTATGGGTGGCTTCTAATATGTAAGCCACAGAAAGTGACCTCATAACTGAACTGGTCCTGTAAAAATTTTTGGAAATGTTCTTAAAAATTTTAAGATTTGCTTCTAAATTTCTAAGCCTTCTAACGTCCCCCAAAAAATGAAATGTCATTTTCAAAATGATCCAAACATGAAGTAGACATATGGGGAATTTAAAGTAATAACTATTTTTGGAGGTATTACCATCCATTAGAAAAATGAAAATTTTGGGTAAGGTAGTATTTTTTATAAATAAAAATTAAATATTTTGACTCAAATTTAACACTGTCATGAAGTACGATATATGACGAGAAAACAATCTCAGAATTGCCTGGATAAGTAAAAGAGTTCCAAAGTTATTGCCACATAAATTGACACGTCAGATTTGCAAAATTAGTCTGTGTCCTGAAGGGGTTAAACAATCGGATATCAATGCCCATAGTTTACTAATGGGTAGCTGTTACCAGCGCATGTGCAGCTAGTAATATAAACGGCCCAATCCCTTTAAATGGCAATAAAAGCTATAGCCCTTGCATCCTTTTACATAATGTACAGCCTAAGCAGTAAAATGCATAAAGCCCTGACACTCTAGTCACTAATGACTTACCAATTTTGCAGTATGATCCCAGGATCCAGATATCAGAAGCTGCTCTCCTCTTGTCTGACTCCAATCCACGCTGTAAACCTGTGTGTATAACATATTGGAATTATATGCAGGAAGCCTGCTAGGAAAATACACAAGGTAAGCCACAAAAAATAACTCTTTATTACTCCGGCATAAAAAAACTAGACATCTTTAAAAAGTATACAGTATAAAGATAAATTCTCAGTCCAAAGTAATCTCTCACATACTCACCACTTATTGGACCAATATGTTATGTTTATAGCCATTATGCGGACGTGTGAATGGACCCTTATAGGAGGCTATAACTGGGAACTAATGTGAGAGGCTCAGCAGTGAGGGTGCACAATATAAAACGCACATACATGTTTAGGATGCGGTATTAGTATTGTACTGCTACTCTATGTGAAATGACTCTGCAGCCTTCTTTGAAGTTTCTTGTCTGAATGCTGGAGTACCACTTTAACATATGCGTACTACACCTGTACTGCAACTGGAAGCTGAGCCATGCCCCTGCCCGGGCTAGACACAGGAAATTTCTCTAAAACTAGATGTGCCATAATCCGCCTCAGTCTACTACAACATCTAGGTGCACTCACATTAGTTAATGTGGACCACTGTTTGCAAACCTAAGCAATAACATACGCAAATAACTATTGTCAAACATGGAAAATATAAGGTTTTATTTTTAATCAAACTGAGGTAATACCTAGGAGGCACGAGACCTCCTTAACCGGTGCCCTAAAACCAGTAATGACAGTACTTAGAAATAAAAGTTCCTTTAAACATTTATTTTATTGATCAAAAAAATGCCTTTAAACATTTATTTTATTGATCATAAAAGAAATAAACCAAGATGAACCCAACTGTCAAACTAAACTAACGCACCCTTTAAGACCTCTCTGGCAAATTGTCTTATGCACACTGGCCCATTCATCACTACCACATATAAGAAAAGAGTTAAAAAAGAAACCTCCCGCTGATCTCAAGAAACCTTCCTCTGTGTGTTGCTCTTCCTAATTGCCTTGGCTATTAAAATTCATGTCTTCTCATTGCAGAGAAGGATTACCATAAAAGAACTTTCATAAAAGACAACATTTTCTCCCAGCAGTAGGACGGCTGTGTCATTATCTGCAGTCTGTGCCGCACCACAACACGTATCTATTAAAACTGGAGAAGGACATTCCAGCTTATTCCACAAGGGTAAGAAAGGAAAGTTGCTCATGGAGTCACCTGGGACTACTTTTTTTTATAGTCCCACTTGTGTGCTACGGAACTGGAGCCAGCAACCCGACTAAAGCATAATGCTTCTGCCTTTACCTGTTCTTGACTATAACCAACAATGGCTTAGTAACCAGACATATTCTCAATGCTGAATTACCGGAACTCCAGAATTTAATATCCATGTGTGAAACATGCGCTATAAAAGTCTGGGAAGGTCTATGTAAGGTCGGCTTCAAAATCCAAACCTGGTTTACATTTCCACTGCATGACGAGGCTGATCATTTATTTCTGTTGCTTACATTGTGCCAACATATTCCACAGTGCTTTACAGATAATGGGGTAGATTTACTAAAACTGGAGAAAGGGAAAACTGGCCAAGTTGGCCATAGCAACCAGTCAGATTCCACCTTTCATTTCCCAAAGGAGCTCTGAAAAATGTAGGGAGGAATCTGATTGGATGCTGGGGGCAACAAGCCAGTTCTATTTTACACCAGTTTTGATCAAGACAAATTACAGACATTTGTAATGCACTTTTCTTATAAAAACTTAAAGCGCAGGGATAGTTATGTGGCCGAGGCGAATCCTGGAGCAGCCATATAGGTGCTCAACACCAACACACTTTAGGGTCAATTTCGTAGGAAGCCAAATGACCTATTTGCATATTTTTGGGAGTGTGGGAGGAAACCAGAGAACCTAGAGGAAACCCAGGGAGAACATACAGACTCCATGCAGATCTGATTCGAACTCAGGACCCCACTTCTTCCCTCACTGTCCCCAGCGGGGCTAACCATCTAGATTTCCTATTTGTCATTTGTTGAGTGGAAGGAAACCACAGTACCTGGAGGAAACCCACACAAACCCAGGACACCAGTGCTAACCACTGAGCCACTGTGCTGTCCAAGCTTCCTGATAAATAGAAGGCCATGTCCACATTGCATTTAAACCCTCCCAGACACCATGAAATACATGTACATCACAGATAAAGAGTGTATTGAGTGGGCTCATGGGTTGAGATTACTTCACATGGGCTGGGCACCAGCTACGTTATACACAGGGGCATAGCTATAGGGGGTGCAGAGGTAGCAGTCGCTACCGGGCCCAGGAGCCAGAGGGGGCCCAAAGACCCTTGTGCCACATAAGACACTGGCATTATAAAAAGTGCATACTGGTCAATTTACACCTCTGGCTGGAGGGAAGGGGTTAGATTAAGAATTTGGCATGAGGGGTGCTCATTCATTGTTTGCCTCAGGCAGCAGGAAGGGTATGTGCTCACCTGCCCCTTGCCAACAAGCACTGAGGGATGGGGGCCCAAGCTGAACTCTTGCACCAGGGCCCATGAGCTTTTAGCTATGCCCCTGGTTATACAGAAGACACCTGGCATCTGAGCGGTCAGAGGGAAAGGGCTTCAACTGGAGCCCCTTCCGCCCCCTCCCCAAGACAAAATGGCAAGTGGTTGTGAAGGTCCCTAGGCTTGCCATGCTAGGACTATTACACCCTGCTGGTGCAAGGAGAGCCCATAGTATGACTTAAGAGGCATGGACATATACAACGCTGGTCTTGATAACATTTCAGATTCAGATTTCGGAATTGCTGGAGATCTACTTTGTACTTAATCACAACTTATATTTATCCAAACTAAATGAAATGGGCACTGAAGAGTAAATCTATTAAACTGGCTTTGTAGAGCTGCTCATTAATCTATACAGGCCACTGACTCTCTATCTGGCTCATTACACTGGTCAGCTGCACTCTCCTCTGCTGCACACATACCACCTACAGTATATCTAGCTCTGCTTCCACTTTTAATTCATGGAGCATGAACCAGCCTGTGGTGCTTAAAAAGAGTGGGATATTATTGAGCATTTCTTTTTATCGCATATCTGTGATCAGGATAGGTGATCAGTATCTGATCATTGGGGCTTTTTCGCAGCTCACCAAGCGCAGCACCGTACACTGTACAGCAGCTGTACTTGGTATTGCTGTATTCACTTCAATAGGCCTGAGCTGCACTTAGGCAATGTTACCTATGAACATGACGTTACATGGCTTAGGCCAGGCATTCTCAACCTGCGGCCCCTCCAGCTGTTGCAAAACTACAACTCCCAACATGCCCAAACAGCTTACAGCTATCAGCCTACAGCAGGGCATGGTGGGAGTTGTAGTTTTGCAACAGCTGGAGGGATGCAGGTTGAGCCACTGCCTTCTCAAACAGTTGATCAGCTGGGGTCATGGGTGTTGGACCGCTACCGATCAAATACTGGTGACCTATCAATCATGGAAAACCCCTTTAAGTACACATATATAAAATGGAATTAGAGCCAAGATAAACCTGAAACCATGAAAATGATTCTATGATCCTCACCAACAACAGTCACATGTGCCTTTTCAATATGTCTTTGTGGGTACAATAAGTGGGTAGAATAAATTAAGCTCTGATGAAGAATTCTGGTTTAGGGCTTTGCAATTTTTTGCGCTTATATTTGCAAAAATTTTGCAGTTTTCTAACACTCACTCAAGGTTTGGAAAGTGCGTGGGAAATTTGGTGTGGTTGGCCTGTCAAGCTGATTTAGGCTACTTTCACACTAGTGTTTGTGCTGGATCCGGCAAGGTTCAGCAAAAACACTTCCGTTACTGATAATACAAATATCTGCATCCATTATGAACGGATCCGGTTGTATTATCTTTAACATGGCAATGACGGATCCGTCATAAACTCCACTGAAAGTCAATGTGTCGGAGAAAACTGATCCGCCCCCGTTGACTTGCATTGTGGGTCATGACGGATCAGTTTTGCTCCGTATCCCAGGACGGAAAGCAAACCGCAGAATGCTACAGTTTGCTCTCCGGTATGAGAACGGAACGGAAGGCATTTTGGAGCATTCCCTTTTGTTCAGTTACATTTCGTCCCCACTGACAATGAATAGGGACAAAACGGAAGCGTTTTTTTCCGGTATTGAGACACTATGATGGATCTCAATACCGGAAAATAGAAACGCTACTGTGAAAGTAGCCTTAAGCTAGATTTAACAATTGAGACATTTTAAAAAGTTGATAACATTTTTCTCCAGTAAAGGGGGGCGTAAAAAATATATTAACATCTCAAGACAGACGGGTTAGACCTAAAGGGTTTATCTCATACTGATCATCTTTTTCATGGAGCCACCATGCTCCCCAGAGCTCTGGTGACCATAGACGAATCCTGGCAGCTTTCCAAACACAGCTCCAATACATTGTACAGCCAGTGTGCTTAAAGGGGTTATCCGACATTAACAAATGCTCCCCCATATGCCTGGCACCTCACACCTGGCTCCCCACGTCGCACCTGGTCCCCGCACTGCCACCACTGCTTCTCACCGTGCGCAGACAAAAACACCCGGGAGGGGGGGGGGGAATAGCCATTGGCAGGTGGTGACAGGGACAAGCTCCCCTCTGCCGCCCCCCCCCCCCCCCCCCCCCGTTGTTTTCATTTGCACGCAGGGACCAGGAGCGACGCAAGGAGTCAGGTAAGCAGAATCAGTGTGAGGTGCCCGGCATATGGAGGAGTATTGGTTAGTGTCAGATAACCCCTTTAATGTCACAGCTGAGCTGCAACTAGGCCATATGTCCGATGTGCGGTGATGTCACATGGCCTAAGAAAAGGCTGCAGCACTCATGGAGCACCGGCTTCTTCTAATAGCTGATTGGCCGGGGTCCCGGGTTTCAGACTCCTGCCCATCTGATATTGATGATCTATTCTGAGGATAGGTCATCAATATTATTTCCAAGATAACGCCTTTAAAGATGCACCACCATGCATCACTTAATAAATCTGGCAGAAAAGACAGCAACATGATAAGTCTCCCACACAGTAGCTAAATGCTCTATGTACACATTTATGTCCACTTTTCATAACATTCATTCTATCAGTTAGAACCAATCGCTTAAGGGTTCAAGCACATAAACGTATTTTCGTTCCCTGTCCGTTCAGTTTTTCTGCAGACAGTATGTGGAACCATTCATTTCAATTGGTCCACAAAAAAACGGAAATTACTCAGTGTCCATTCCGTTTCCGTATTTCTGTTCGGCAAAAAAATAGAACATGTCCTATTATTGTCTGCATTATGGACAAGGATAGGACTGTTCTATTAGGGGCCAGATGTTCCGTTCCGCAAAATACAGAATGCACACGGACTTCATCTGTATTTTTTGCGGATCTGTTTTTTGCGGACTGCAAAATACATACGGTCATGTGCATGAGCCCTAAGGCTCTGTTCACATCTCCACTACGGATTTACATAGTACTGCCCCTTCGCTGAACCAATAATGACGAAAGAGGCCATAATAGACACCAATGGGTGGAACAGGATTTATATTGCATTTCCGTCATTGTGTCTGTCGTTTCACGCTAGCGCGACATGTGTCGCACAACATACAGGATACAACTACACTGCAACGTGTCACGCAACATATTTTATAATGCTAGTCTATGGTGTCATACTGCGATATGCTGCAACAGGACAGTCGCACAAAAATTCATCTTGGATAGGTTTTCCGCAACTGTCGTGTCGCAGACGCAGTGCGACACCATAGACTTGCATTATAGAATATGTTGCGAGACATTACTGAGACAAATGTCGTCGTATAGCCCTAGCCTCCGTGAGCAAAATAGTAGACAAGACTGCACTACTTCTTGCACTGCATTTTTAACGCAATCTGCAACAAAGCCTCCAACGTAGATGTAGACACAGCTTCACAATTACAATTAGACCCAGCCTCACATCACCTTTACATGACTTTACATACACTTTCATGTAAGTCTCACTTTCCTGTTCAATCCATTCCATCGTTTACACATCTGACCAGTTTTCTTTGTTTGCACTATCCTAATTTTCTGAACGCTTTCCTATATCTGAATCCAGTTCTACTTCTACCTAATTGAGGGACCACCACTATATTTGCCAATCACCCCATTTTGATTTACACGATTGTTGCCTTGCAAACGTAACGTATTTCCCTTGATACTGAGTCAGCAGCTTCTAGTCCTGCAGACAGATTTGCAGACAATTTTGCAAGCTCCTTTGCACTGCAGTAGTCAGAAAATAGAACTGGTAGCATTTAACGTGTTTATGAGGAAGCTGCAGTAAAATATAGTCCATAGTATAAGTCATCATAATATATTCAGAAAGCTTAATCGCTGTAATTACAGGGGCTTCTGTGTGTAGAGCTGCATCTGGATACTGCATATACACATAAAAGTAAATGCTAGCACATCTTAAAATAGCAGAGCCAAGGGGAACACATGGAAGTACCTGTCACTGCGAGGATGAGAAATTACTATATTAATAAAAATGATTTAAGAGAAATTGAATGCTTCAGGTTCAAACCCAGTTCCTTAAAACATTGCCTTTTTACAGCTATGCATCTGTAGTTTCCAAATTTCCCACTTTACTGATATTTGAAATATTTTAGCCAAGGATATGAAAAGGTGACTTCCTTAAAGCAATGCTCTAGCCAAAAGTGGGATAAAAATAGCGTACAAAAAAAAGTGTATAAAAATAAGAGCTTATACTCACCGCTCCAAAGTAGTGTACAAAAATAAGAGATTATACTCACCTCACAACTCCAAAATATATATATATAAATATATATATAAAGAAGGACGTATATATGTGTGAACGTATGTATGTTCCGCGATCGCTCAAAAATGCAACCATCGATTTCAACGAAACTTAGTATACACATCCCTTGCTACATGGAAAGAAATCTTGTGGGGGGCTACACACATATTGCTCTGTAACTCAAAAACTCAGTGATCAATTTCTACTAAACTTGGTACACATATCACTTACTATCTGGGAAAGAATACTGTGGCGGTAACATGCCGATACACAATGAGTTTCTGTCTGTTCTTTATGCCCGACTAAACGACTGGACCAATATTCGCCAAATTTAGCACACAGGTTCATCAGGTGTCCAGGAAGGTTTCAGAGATATTCCCCAAAAATTACCTGCATTAGCCAGTACAAGCCTGCAAATCTTTCTCTTCATATCCCACTGCCATACACACGGTCACTTACATGTCCCTTATCAGCTAATAGAAGCTCGCAGGTCCTTAGTCTCCACATACACACAGTTGCTGTAGGTCAGCTTTAGGCTATGGCTACATGACAATAAGTCACACAGCTACACTGCTACAGATGTTGCGCGACAATTTTTATGATAGTCTATGGTGATGCACTGCGATATGTGACATGCTGCGACAGTTGCAGAAAAATCCATCTTGGATGGATATTTGGGGACTGTCATGTCGCAGTATGTCACATGTCGCAGTGCGACACATAGCCTATCATCACAAAAATTATTGAGACAAAAAGTCAGGTGTAGCCCTAGCATTAAAGGGGCAGGGCGTTGTGGAGGTCACTGTTAAAGGGGCGGACAATGTGGAGGTCACGTAAGGGGGCGGTGGCCACTATTAAAGGTGGCAACTTCTGTGGAAGTCACTGTTAAGGCAGCAGGGTACTGTGAGGTAACTGTTAAGGGAGCGGAGTGCTGTGGAGGTCACTGTTAAGGGGACAGGCCCCTGAGACAGGTCACTGTCAAGGGAGTGGGGTGCTGTGAAACTCACTGTTAAAGGGGCAGGCTGCTGTGAAGGTCCCATTTTAAAGTGGCGGGGCACTGTGGGGGGTCAGTGTTAAAGGGCCAGAGTGCTGTAGAGGTCACTGTTATAGGGGATACTATCAATATCTTTTAACGACACACAAACATTAAATGAAATAAACGCGTGCAAAGCCAGGTCCTTCTGCTAGTAGTGTATAAAAATAAGAGCTTATACTCACCTCCCCAAAATAGTGTACAAAAATAAGAGCTTATACTCAACTCACCGCCCCATGATAGTGTACAAAAATAAGAGCTTATACTCACCTCACCGCCCCATAAAAGTGTACAAAAATAAGAACTTATACTTACCTGACTGCTCCAGCTTTGCCTGGGTTCCTGATGGTGCTCCACTTTCTATTCTTGTCCTGACATGACAGAAAAGGCTGTGTATGCCATTTTAGCCAATCACTGGCTGCCGTGGTGACCCTTTTCCCCAGCTTAGCACCATTCCGAGCTGTGAGGGACATCAGGCACCGTTGGAACAGCAGGTGAAGTGAGAAAGCTCTGTTATTTTTGCACATCATTGGAAACCTCTTTTATTTGTCAGGAATACACCTCTAGGGTTCTGTTCAAGTCAGGTTTGGTGCGCATGTTTGAAAATACCATCAAATGTACTCTTCAGATGTATGCGGTATCCAGTTATATTAAAAAAACATAAGCTATATATATGATATGATACATGAAACATTTCAGCCAAGGATAAAAAGGTGACATCCTTAAAGGGATACTCCAGCAAAAAAATAAAAGTTTCCAGTGGGGCTGTTTATTACATTAGAAATGGGTATTTGTATTCCCCTGGAAACATCTTATTTGGCTGGAATACCTCTGCTCACATAAAGTTTGGTCCACAAGTTTGAAAATGCCGCCAAATGTATGCAGTATCCAGTTTTATAAAAAAAAACATATGCTACACTTGTTAATATAGATCAAATAAGGATATAACAATTTATACTCTAATTACACCGAAGCCGTCCCATTATTTTCAATGCAACGGATTACTACTATAGAAGTATATAGGAACGAGTCGACCTATTGAAATAAATGGGACGGCTTGGGTGTAATTACACCTGCTCACCACTGCAGATGCGACGGCAAGCAGGTAAACAATGAAGAGGAGGCAGCACTGGCCTTCTCTTCAACCAGCTGATTGGCGGGGGTGTCAGACCCCCGCTGATCTGATATCAATGACCTATTCTGAGGATAGGTCATCAATATGAACAGCCCGAAAAACCCCTTTAACTATTAGGGCTAATCTATACGTGCTCTCTTAGGAAGAGAGACGAAAGACGACACGTGAGCACTGTGTTCACTGTTTCCTCATACAGCTGATCGGTGGGAGAGCCGGGTGCCGAACACCCGCCGATAGGTCATCAATATGAACAGCCCGGACAACCCCTTTAATTTGTCAGCTACAATACCATGCCAAGCAAAAACTGTTGAATACAGCAACTTTCTAAATCACTTGAAATAAAAAATTCAGCTGTCATGTGAGTTCCCTTTCTGCTGGTAGTGGCCACATGTAAGCACTGCAATCGTAGAGTATGGAAAATGGAATATAAAACCTGCAGGTCTAGGGCTGTGATTAGCTGAAAGAGGAGAAAACGAGTCTTTGTTCCGATGTGGAACATGGAAGTCATAGATAGATGACTGTGTGTTCTATGAACCTTCAGGTTCCCCTCTTACCTCTTGGACGTGCTCTTTGAATACATGCACAGGTCCTTGTGGTTTGGATACGTCCCATATCTGCAGTGATCCATCTCCACTAGATGTTACCAGGATATTCTCATTAATTTCACTCCATGTCACATCAAACAGTGCATCGGTCCACTCAAAGCTAGGTCATGTAATAGAAAATATTATGAATGAAGAAAATAACTTACAGAAAGCATTAAAGCGAAAAATCTATTGGATGCATAGGATGTATTCAAGGATGCATATGGAAGCAGTCAATGATGAAAAAATTAGTTAAATGGTCACACAACTTAGCATAAATTAGGGATTCTCAACCTGCGGCCCACTAGCTGTTGCAAAACGACAACTCCCAGCATGCCCTAATAGCGGTAGTCTGTCCAGGCATGCTGGCAGTTGTAGGGCCGCAAGTTAGGCATCTCAGGCATAACTCAATCGTACAGGTGAATATAAGAAACTTTGTAATACACATTAGCATACAAATCATTATTTCTCAAATTATGAGCTCTTATACTCCCTTCCCTCCTAAAGCAGTTCATATTCAAGTTAATGACAGTTACGGAAACAGTGTAGCTTGCCGTGTTACACTGTTTGTATAGCTTCCATTCACTGCTACTGGAGCCACAGAAAACAGCAAAGAGCAGCCCACCTGGCCATTTCCTTAATCCAACCGACCTCCAGCCAGCGCACATATTATGACTGAATCTGTGACTGATATACACCAAAAATTTGTGTATAGCTAATAATAAATTATCCCCTACGAGTATCAATTGTGAAGCATCTTTTCTTAAAATTCTGTATTGAAAATAGGTGATAAATGTGGTTTGTGGGCAAACCGCTTGCGCTTTGTCCTCGCTGGGAACTAATCCTGATCTCTGAGCTGCTTACCTTTTAAAACAAAGAAGACCCGCATCATTTTGGTCTAGCAGGAAAAGAGTGCCACAACCTAGGGAAACAGACCACAAAGGGAGTATGTGTAAATTTTACGTCAAAGTAATGAATAAAAACTATTACAGTAAATGTTTGCAAAACATTAAGTGGGCATTTATTATTCATAGTACGTCTCTTTTTTGGAGGCAAACTGTTAAATGTTTTGGCGCACGTCTTTGTATGCATTCACACAACCGTATTTTCGATCCACATTCGATCACATTTTTTTCTGATGGCACACGGACCCATTCATTTTGATGGTGCCACACAAGATGTGGACAGCACTCGGGGTATTGTCGTATGCCCATTCCGCTGCCCCGCAAAAAATTATGAAACTTAGTCTTAACGGTAATTGGATTTTCCTTTAGCCTCCACAACGGCACTACCTGGAGGGTACCCACCTCTTCAGGGATAGGAAAACAACCGAGATCAGCGCATAAAAACCCCCTTTACCTTCACCAGTTGTTTTCCTGTCTCTCAGATGGCAGGATGTGGATCAGGATGGGTGCGCAGGCTTTTGGTAAGTTCTCCAGGTCTCCGGAGGGCTCCTGCAGGTTGAAGGATCCCGAAACGATTTTAGGCTCCTCCACCTTCCCCTCTGGCATAGGTCCGGCGTGTGCTGGCTGCCCAAGCTATTCTTCCCGCGTGTGTTGGCTGGGATCATTGGTGCGGTGGTTTAGGGGCGTGCCCAGGTCCAGGGAATGCTCCGATATCTACTTCCAGTTGCGGCACGCTGAGGAACGCAGCGCAGGCATGTGACGTCATCACGCCTTTTCTGGAAGTGCTGGGCCGGCAGCAGCATTGAAAAAGGAGGCGGACCGTGTTCTGCCTGGCGACTTTGTCAGCATGGGATTAATAGCAACGCTAGCCTCCTCTGGACCGCCAGCATGTCTGCTCCAGGTGATCTGTACCCTGCAAGAAAGTCCACCGACTCCTCCAGCCCGGTAAGCCTCCTCCCTGAGGACATGTATTTATATATGATTCACAGTATTTATTGAGCACAGGGTGTGGATGTTTCTTATATTCTGGTGACGGCTCTCCTGAAAGATTTATATATAGACATCCTCAGATTCTATACTAAACCCCCCCTTGTTTTTTAGGGGAGGGAGAGCTTGAAATCATCTGGGGAACAGTCACAAAAAAGATCGGTACACAGGATTGGTTTGTGCTGTATTTAAGAAGGGTGCACCATAGGGTAATAACGTTTGAGATACACAACTGGAATTACAGATGCAAGGCTCACCTTGATGGGTTGTGCTGTCTGTAGGCACAACACTAGTAGACGCTCATCAAAATTTATGCTGAAAACTCGGTTACTGGTTGGTCTGCAGCCACAGGTGGAGGGTCTTCCTTACGGAGAAGCCTGGGATCCCCAAGAAGATGCAGAGTTCCAGAGGAGAAAGTTTCCCACAGATCAAAGGACCAGCCAGAATTCAAAGCAGATCTCAGAGAAGGTGCGCTGCCTCAGCCACCTCGGAGACCTGGCGAAAAGGTGCAAAAAGACATAATCCGCTGCTACAAAAAAATCTTTGTCCAAAATGCATAAATAGTCTCGGAAGAATCCCCATCTATTGTGGATAGTTTAAGATCCTTAATTAAAGAAGAAATTGGTGCAGCCATTTATGCGAGATTGGCGGTAGTCTCTCCTAAAAATTCCACCCCCAGAGCGGTTCCCTCTGTAATTGATGAACATTTTTCTGATCTGGATGAGGAAGAAGCCTCTTCTGATACGGATTCTAGTATCTCTGAGCGCTCCTCGGGTCACCCTTTGTGTTCCTTGGAGGAAACCAAGTCCTTACTTAACGTAAAACCATTAGGGCGACAATAAATTTAGAAGAGACTAAAGAGCCATTATCCATCCAGGATCAGATGCTTTTAGAACTGGCGGAGAAAAAGAAACTGGTCTTCCCAGTGCACTCCAACATAAGAAATGTAATCCAGAATGAATGGAAAGATACTGAGAAAAGACAGTCGGCATCTAGGATGTGTAAAAGGAAATATCCTTTTGCGGAGGATGATTCCAGCTCCTGGGACAAGGCCCCAAGGGTAGATGTGCCAATCGCAAGGATCTCCAAATAATCTTTATTGCCGTTTGAAGACTTAGGGATCCTCAAAGATCCTATGGATAAGAAATGTAAATCCCTGCTTAAAAAATTCTGGGAGTCTCAGACACTTATACAGAAAGAACCCTGTCTTTATGACTGACAACTAGAAGAACATATTCAGTCAGGCACTCCCAGAGAAGATATTCTCGCCTCCATCCCGGTCCTAAAGCAGGCTTCAAATTACCTGGCAGATACCTCGGCAGATGTGGGGATATTATCAGCAAAAACCGCAGCCTTATCAAATGTCTCTTGAAGGGCAGTATGGTTAAGGTCCTGGAATGGAGATTCAGTATCAAAGAATAAGCTCTGTGCCATTCAATGTGAAGGCGATAATTTATTCGAAAAAGCCTTAGATCATATCCTAGAGAAGTCTTCCGATAGGAAAAAAGGCTTTCCTGCGGAGTCGAGGTTTTTCCATCAGAGGAGTAATTTTCGCTCCCAAAGAAGTCCTGGATTTGATCAAAAAAGGAAGAACTCGGGGACTTCATGGCAGTCGTTAAAATGGAAAAGTAAAAGATTCCTCTTTTCAGAAAAATCGTCCCGTCCAAATACCACCCAATGACGCCAGAAGTCGGGTCGGGGGAAGATTAAAACAATTCTGTCAGTCCTGGGAATAAATTCATGCCTCTCCCTGGGTTTTGTCTATAATAAAATCAGGATACAGGCTGGGCTGGAACTATCAGAACCCCGCCCCCCACCCCCGGACAGATACCTGGAAAATTCAAAACTAAAGGGAGAAAAATAATCATCTGCAGGTGGATGCATTGGCATACAGTTGGATAAAGGGTCTCCTGTACGCCTTCCCACCCTTTTCCCCGATTCCCAAGGTCCTGACAAAGACTATAGAAGAAAAGGCTCATGTGATACTAATCCCCCCCCCCCCCCCCCATCCCTACTAGCCCAGGAGAGCATGGTTTCCTATCCTCAAGAATCTGGCAGGAGAAGATTACTGGACCCTTCCTCTTTTTCCGGATCTACTGCACCTGGAATTCTGACGGCCTGGAATTTGCAGGTGCCATCTTAAGACGGAAAGGACTCTCGGACAAGGTAATAAATACTTTAATGCAGAGTAGAAAAAGACTTCCAAAATATATCTAAGATCCTGGAAGGCTTTTCTTACCTTTACTAATATCGCCTGGGATCCATCCATGTCTCCAGATTTGGGACTGGTCCTAGATTTTTTTCTAGTCAGGACTGGATCAAGGTCTAAGGCCCCTTTCACACGAGCGCCTCTGGATTAGGTCCGGATGCGTCCCGGTGCATTGCGGCAAATCCGCGCGAGTAGATACGCAATTGCAGTTAGTTTTGACTGCGATTGCGTTCCGATGTTCAGTTTTCATCACACTGGTGCAATGTGTTTTGCACGCGCGTGACAAAAAAACAACCGTTGTACCCAGACCCAAACTTCTTCACAGAAGTTCAGGTTTGGGTTAGTTGTAGTGTAGATTGTATTATTTTGCCTTATAACATGGTTATAAGGGGAAATAATAGCATTCTGAATACAGATTGCTAAGTAAAATAGGGCTGGAGGGGTTAAAAAATAAATAAAAATAATTTACCTCACCTTAATCCACTTGTTTGCGCAGCAAGGCATCTCTTATGTCTTGATCTGTGAGCAATAGGACCTTTGGAGATGCCGGGCTGCGTGAACAAGTGGATTAAGGAGAGTTAAATTATTTATTATTTTATTTTTTAACCCCTCCATCCCTATTTTACTTAGTATTCTGTATTCAGAATGCTATTATTTTCCCTTATAACCATGTTATAAGGGAAAATAAAAATGATCGGGTCCCCATCCCGATCGTCACCTAACAACCGTGCGTGAAAATCGCACCGCATCCACACTTGCTTGTGATTTTCACGCAACCCCATTCATTTCTATGGGGCCTGCGTTACGTGACAAACGCACAAAGAGGAGCATGCTGCGATTTTCAGGCAACGCACAAGTGATGCGTGAAAATCACTGCGCATGTGCACAGCCCCATAGAAATGAATGGGTCCGGATTCAGTGCAGGTGCAATGCGTTCACCTCACGCATTGCACCCACGCGGAAAACTCGCCCGTGTGAAAGGGGCCTTAGATTAAGTACTCTGAAGGTGGCAGCGTTAAGTGCATTTATGGGGGTAAAGCTGGCTGATGTGGATCTGATTAGAAGATTTTTTTAAGGGTGCTAATAGAGTACACCCAAACGTCAGATCCTCTGTCCCTCTTTGGGATTTAAATATATGGTAGTCTTGTCTGTCCTCATGGTTTCTCTCTTTGAGCCCATTCAGGATTTATCTATGAGGCTTTTGATTTTTAAAACAGTTTTTTTTCTAGCTATTACAACAGCTAAAAGGGTTGGTGAGACTCAAGCTTTTTCAATTCAACCACCCTACCTTAAGGTGCTGGAAGATAGGATTATCTTAAAACATTCTCTTGAGTTTCTTCCTAAAGTGGTGTCCAGATTTCATTTCCATCAAGAAATTTCTCTCCCTTCATGTCCTCAGGATGTCTCAGAAAAAGAGAAGAGGTTCAGTAACTTAGACGTCAGAAGATGTGTTCTTTAATATCAAGTAGTAACTAAAGCCTTCAGGAAGACAAACCAGTTGCTGGTCCAGTACCTGGGCGTAAACCAGGGTACAGCGGCTAGCCAGGCTTCCATAACACGCTGGATTAAGTCCTGCATATCTCTGTTTTACAATGAAAAAGAGATGGCACCCCCGTCAGGAGTCAAGGCCCATTCTACACGAGCCTTGGCTGCCTCATGAGCAGAGGGGGTCTCTGCCTCCCTTGAAGATATTTACAGAGCAGCTACTTGGTCAAACCCTTCTACTTTTTATAGACCCTATAAACTTGATGTATTGTCAAGGACATATTTTTTTGGAAGAAAGGTTTTTGTCTGCAGTCGTCGCGCCCGCCCCCCCTCCCCGGGTGATTTCTTTGTTATTCCTCATCAATTTTCATTTTTTTTGTGTTTTGCGGGCAGCGGAATGGGCATACGACAATACCCCGAATGCTGTCCACATCTTTTGTGGCACCATCAAAATGAATGGGTCCGTGTGCCATCAGAAAAAAAAGCGGATCGAATGTGGATCGAAAATACGGTTGTGTGAATGCATTCTTAGCCATAGAACATAGCCATTTGTAACATACTGTGGGACCTTCAGAAGGGGAAAAAGCATGTTAAACACGGTGTCCGTGTTTTCGGGATCCGCGGTCTGCAAAACGGACACAGTCGTGTGAATGCCACTTAACAAGAGTTAGGTTGGATTTACACAGCCAGGAGTGGATTGAATACAAATGGGAAATGTAAAGGAAAAACTTCTCCCTTCTGGATCCATTTCTGGCTTTAGCTCAAAAGATGCATCAAAAACTGCACCTCAAGCTACATCAAAAACGTCATGTTTATTTCCAACCCAAGGCCTAATTCAGAAAGCCATGATTTAGGCTTATTTTGGAGTTCTTAAGCCTCATTCACATGTCAGTGTTTCCATCTGTGATTGTGAGCCACAAACAGTAGGGCACAATTCTTGGCCCTACTACAAGTTTAAAGGGGTTTCCAGTCTCCTGATATTGATGACCTATTCTCAAGATAGGTCAGTTATATACAATAAGTGAGGTTCACACCGCACTGCCACCGATCAGCTGTTCCCTCCCTCTGCCAAAACAAGAAGAGGGAAGCACAATGATAATGCAAAGGAGTGCAATACAAACAAAGTGTATTATAGAAAAGAGGGAATATATAAAAAGTCACACATCCAAAAATATAACCAGCTTTATTATAGCCACCAACAGACAAGAAGTTAAAATACTGTATAAAATATAAACCTATGAGGGACCAGAATGTATCCCTCTATATTAAAGGAGTTGTCTCACTTCAGCAAGTGGCATTTATCATGTAGAGAAAGTTAATACAGGGCACTTACTAAAGTAATGTTGTTAACCATATTGCTTCCGTTACTGGCTGGATTCATTTTACCATCACATTATACACTGCTCGTTTCCATGGTTACAGACCACCCTGCAATCCATCAGTGGTGGCTGTGCTTGCACACTAAAGGAAAAAGCACTAGCCTATGTGCGCTCCCATGGTGTTGGCCACCAGAGAGGCTGATGCTTTTTCCTATAGTGTGCAAGCACGACTACCACTGATGGATTGCAGGGTGGTCTGTATCCATGGAAATGAGCAGTGTATAATGTGATGGAAAAATGAATCCAGCCAGCAAAGGAAGCAATATGGACAAATGGTATTACTTACCGGTAATTTTATTTTACGGAGCCCATGACAGCACCACCAGAGAGAGGAGGATCCGCCCCCCGAGACAGGAAACCTGCAGAATAAAAAGGGCGGACACTCTCCTCCCCTTCAGTGAGTTTTTCAAGTACCGGAGGAAGGCCGCCAATATATATTAGACATGTAATGAACATTTTTTTATTTTTATTTTTTTTATATATATATCACCCGTGCAAAAAAAGGACACATAGGGAGGGAAAGCCGTGGTGCTGTCATGGGCTCCGTAAAATAAAATTACCGGTAAGTAATACCATTTTTTCCTATCGCACATGACAGCACCACCAGAGACTTACCAGAGGAGCTCTAAGGGTGGGATGTAGAAAGAAGGACCCCCTCACCAAAGGAAGTATCCCCCGAAAGGTTCAAGTCCAACCTATAGTGTTTAAAGAAGGTAGAGGGTGAAGACCAAGTGGCAGCCTTGCAAATTCTCTCAATTGGAACCGCAGACCTCTCTGCCCAAGATGCCGCCACTGCTCTGGTTGAGTGAGCCCTTAAGCCAACAGGAGGGGACAGACCAGAGGAAAGATAGGATAAGGAAATAGCAGCAACAATCCATCGGGCGATGGAATTTTTAGAGGCTGCCGAACCCTTATTCACTCCCTGATATTGCAGAAACAGTGAAGAAGACTTCCGCCAGGTAGATGTGGCCGCTAGATATGCTAAGAGAGCTCTTCTGACATCAAGACAATGGAGAGACTCTTCCTCCCTAGTAGAAGGATTCTGGAAAAGGGTAGGAAGAACGATCTCCTGAGAGCGGTGAAATCTAGAGACGACTTTCGGGAGAAAAGCCGGGTCAGGGCGAATGATAACTGTCATCTAGAATCAGAGTATACGGAGGATTTATGGAGATGGCCTGAATTTCACTAATCCTGCGGGCGGAAGTTAAGGCTATTAACAGGGCCAATTTTAAGGTCAGAAATTTGATAGAGGAGGACTCAATAGGCTCAAAGGGGGGTACTGCCAAGGCTTTTAGTACTACCTCTAAACTCCACGGAGGAGGCTTAGGTACTGACACAAGGGAGGCTCTGTCCACAGCCCTAAAAAACCTGGAAACCCACGGATTCCCAGCTAGGTTTAGATTGAACAAGGCAGACAGGGCAGAGACCTGAACTCTTAGAGTGCTGGCTGCTAGGCCCAGCTCTAACCCCTTCTGGAGGAACTCCAGGATAGTCTGTACCGGGGCTACCGCCGGGAGGTTCCCTAACTGGATCTGAGCGAAGCCAAGAAACTTATGCCAAATCCTGCTATAAATTCCAACCGTGACCTCTTTTTTACTTTTTAACAGGGTAGAGACTAGGGCGTAGGAAAACCCTTCCTTGCTCAGCAACCACCTCTCAAATTCCAGGCCGTTAAGTGTAGGTTCTCTACGGTCGGATGTAACACCGGCCCCTGGCTTAGAAGCCCCTTGACTGAAGGGAGAACCCAAGGATCGGACACTGACATGGTTCTGAGTCCCGTGAACCAGGCTCTCCTGGGCCAAAAGGGGGCTATCAGGATAACTCTGGCCTTTTCTTCCCGAATCTTCCTCAGAACCCGGGGAATGAGGGGAAAGGGGGGGAAAGCGTAAGCTAGCTGAAAATTCCACTTCTGGGACAGAGCATCCATCCCACAAGGGGACCCCGACCGGTCTAGAGAAAAGAACTTGGGAACTTTTTTGTTCGAATGGGTAGCAAACAAGTCGATTTCCGGAAGACCCCAAAGATGTACAATCTTCTGGAAGACTACCGGGTCCAAAGACCACTCCCCCTGAGACAGGGTATGACGGCTCAGGAAATCGGCTTGTTTGTTCTCCACTCCCCTTATGTGAACGGCTGAGATCGAGGGACATGTTCTCTCTGCTAACTGCAGAATAGAGAAGGCTTCTTCCATGAGGGTTTTGCATCTTGTTCCTCCCTGCCTGTTTAAATAGGACACTACTGTCCTGTTGTCTGACAAAACTCTCAAATTCCTTCCTTTTATCTCTGGAAGTGAACTCTTCATAGCTAAGCCCACTGCCATCAGTTCCTTTAGATTTGAGGAATGCATTTTCTGAAGGGAATTCCAACGGCCCTGATAGTAAGAACCTTGAATGTGAGCTCCCCACCCCCAAGGGCTTGCATCCGTAGTTAGACAGACCAAATTCTCGATCTTCCAGGGGGACCCCTGTGTTAGATTTCTTCCTACTAGCCACCAGGCTAGTTCCTGGATAGTCTGGGAGGAGACTTCTAGACTGGCATCCAGTGACCTGTTCTTCCCCCAACTGGCCAGAATCTCCCATTGTAAGGTCCTGGAATGAAGCTGTGCCCACCTCACTGCAGGGATACAAGACGTGAGGGAGCCCAGGACTGACATGGCTTTCCTTATGGTAGTCACTGGCCTGCGGGATAGACTCGCAACCTTGTTCTGAACTGTCTGTATTTTTTCCACGGGTAAAAAACATCTCTGGAGAGAGGAGTCCAAAATTAGGCCCAGGAACACCTGCTTTCTTAGCGGATGGGGTCTTGACTTTTCCTCGTTTATCACCCAGCCCAGTTTGCCTAGGATGGAACGGACCTCTAGAACTGCAAGATTGCAAGCTTCTTCTGACTGGGCAACGATTAAAAAGTCGTCTAAGTAAGGGATGAAAAGGATGTCTCTTTCCCTTATGTGGGCCGCCATCTCTGCTACCAATTTTGTAAAGACTCTCGGAGCCATGGAAAGCCCGAAGGGGAGCGCCTGGTACTGAAAATGTTCCAGATGACCATCCAGAAACACTGCTACTCTTAGGAACTTTTGATGTTCTACAGCAATGGGAACGTGGTAATACGCGTCCTTTAAGTCGAGAACCGCCATAAAACACTGAGGGTATAAGAGATTGATTGCTGATTTTATCGTCTCCATCCTGAATTTCTTCGGCTGAAGAAAAAGATTTAGTCTCTTTAGATTTATAATGGTTCTCCAGGAACCGTCTGGTTTCTTGACCAGAAAAAGCGGGGAATAGAATCCTTTCCCCCTTTCCTCTTCTGATACCGGGATTAAAACGGACTTTCCTACTAGTTTCACCACCTCCTTTTCCATGATGGATCTGCCCTGCACGGAACCTGGAACTATGGTGGGTAGGAATCTGGCAGGAGGAGACTGAAGGAATTCTAGGTTTAGGCCTCTGGAAATGGTATCGAGAACCCAAGGGCTCGAGGAAATTCTCCTCCACTCCAAAGTGAAAGCCTTCAGTCTGCCCCCTACCGGAATGCTGGCGTCATTGCTGATCAGGCTTCTTTTTGTCTGAGGAGGACTGACTAAAGAAAAAGTTTCTGCTCCTTCTCTGACCCCTAAACCGGTCTTCCCTAGGTCTTCTATCCTGTTCCTGGTTACCTTTAAAGGGACGAAAGGAACGGCTAAACCTGTTTTTACTGGGGAAGGAGCTCTGAAAACCGGGAAACTTTCTCTTCCTATCAGCCGCCTTATCCAGGAGGTCGTCCAAACTAGGACCAAAAAGATACTCCCCCTCACATGGAACTCCGCAAAGTTTTGTCTTGGAGGCTGTATCGCCACTCCAATTCTTTATCCATAGAGCTCTCCGAGCGGAGTTGGATAAGGCTGCTGACTTAGCGGCTAGTCTGACAGAGTCAGCAGAAGCGTCCGCTAAAAAATCGGCTGCTTTTTTAATAGTAGGGAGGGAGGCCAGTATCTCCTCACGGGGAGTTCTGTTTTTTAGCTGAACTTCTAATTCGGAAAGCCAAACTATTAAAGAACGGGCCTTACAGGTGGAGGCTATACTGGGCCTAAATGATGAGGTAGATGCCTCCCAAGCCCCTTTAAGAAAGGCGTCTGCTTTTTTATCCAGAGGGTCTTTTAATATACCCATATCCTCAAAGGGCAAGGCCGTCTTCCTAGAGACCTTGGAGATGGCTACGTCAATGCGAGGAGCCCTATCCCAGGAGGCAGAGTCCTCTTCTTTGAAGGGGTATTTGCGTTTGAGGTTTTTGGAGATAAATACCCTTTTATTTGGTTTCTTCCACTCGCCTCTAATCAATGCGGCTACATTTTTGTGTACCGGAAAAGTACCATGTTGTCTGGCCTCTAGACCCTCAAACATAATGTCCTGAAAGGAACGGGGCTCTCGGGTCTCTTCTATGCCCATCGTAGAACGAACCGCTTTTAACAGTTTTTCCGTATCTTCTACAGGAAAACATGGTCTCCGCCCCTGACCTTCTTCCTCATCTGGAGAGGACTGTTTTTGATTTATGTGTTTGTCCATATATTTTACTTGTAAACTTATTAAACGTTAAGTCTTATTAAACGCTACCTCCTCTTCTATACATATTCATAACTGTGGTAGCTAGCGAGCGTTATTCACTTACCCTCGCTGGTTGGGCATTTTTTATATATTCTGACTCTGAGGGACATGGCTGGCTTCCTTACAGCGGGATTAGACAAAAATCAATGGCTGTCTGAGGCTAAAGAGGTCTTTTCGGAACACACATTCATACAAAAGAAATATACCCCCACATTTATAGGGGCATTTAATGAACTAACTAAATTATATAAGGAGCAGATCTCATCCTGGTGGGAAATCCAGGGCCTTGAGTACTACATTAAGCAAGGCATAGTGCCAAGGGGTCTTCGAATCACCCTTACACCGGCTAAGCGCTGTAGGAGCCCAGCACTCATGAAGAAATGGGAAAGGGAGGCAACCAATAGCTCCTTGAGGCTCATGCAGCTCTTACTTGATGAGGAGAAGACTACATTGGAATTAATAGATAAAAAACTCCAGGATCAGATTGATATAACTAAAAAATTCTCAGGTGAGCAGGAATTTACTGAAAAAGAGACACATTTACAGAATACCGTTGAGCGATATCAGTTCCACCTAAAGGAACGGAAACATCGCCAGTTTGCAAGGGACCTTCAGGACTTTAAGGACAACAGGGCATATTTATTCTTGGACAACTCTGACCCTAGGAAAGACAGGGGTTCCGACTTATCTTCAACAGAGACGGAAGCCTCAGATAGTGATAGGGAGAAACAGGGGAACTTTCGGGGCAGAGGGAGGGGTGGACGTCGGTCCCGAGGTAGAGGTGGACGCTATACGCGTAACCAAGCCAACCAACAAGGTTTTTTAGAACAGGGATCCCACTACCCCCTCCGGAACCGGATCACACAGGGGCCGACAGTATAATAACACCGGCCACAAATAACCAGGTGATTAATTTATCATCGAGACCCCTATCCCCTGCCGAAATTTCACTACTCGGCCGTGGACTATCATTTGTCCCCACCTCCAATTTTGAAACATTCAATTGGATTAAAGATCTCCACCTGTTTGCACGTAGACTTAGATGGCACAAACATTTTAAAATCCAACAAAAAAAGGAAAGTCGCGAGCTTGGCATCCCGGTCGAGATCTTGGAGGATGTAAAAACTCTTTACAACCTTGACTCTGAACCACTATCAAATAAAGGATTTGGTCCCTTTACAGAATTAAAAAACAAAAGTTCCAGAATGCCACCACAGGGGGAAGTCTCCTGTATAGACGTGTTCCTCAAACATACGATCGCTGATTTAACTATGCTTGAACCATCTCCTTTTAAACATAATTGTAGTCAGGAGGAGAGGAGGGCAATTGGCGATCTGGAAAAAGAGTTGTCCATCACCATCAAGCCATCGGACAAGGGCGGCAATGTGGTAGTGATGGACACCTCTGCATATCGTTCCATGTGTCTCACAATCTTGAAAGATGGGAGTAATTATGAATCTATTCCTATGGATCCCACCACGCAATACAGATCAGAGCTCTATGAGATTCTGTTGAAAGCAAAACTTGACCATCTTATTAGCCAGAATGAGTTTGATTTTTTATATCCTCTATTTCCAGTGATGGCTACATTTTACTGCCTACCCAAGATACACAAGGGGGGGTCAACCTTGAAAGGGCGCCCCATTGTGTCTGGGGTAGGTAGTTTATCACAAAATTGTGGAATCTATATAGATCAACTGCTAAGACCATTTGTCGAAAGTCTCCCTTCCTACATCAGGGACACCAGTGACCTTCTGACTAAACTTGAGGGTATTTCAATTGAGGACAATTGGTTCCTCGCATCAATTGATGTAGAGGCCCTATACTCCTCAATACCCCATGAAGCAGGCATCTCAGCCATCAGTCATTTTTTGAGAGCAAGGGGCCAACAGTTCTTGAGGCATAACGATCTCATCATTGAACTCCTTCAGTTCGTACTAACACGTAATTGCTTTCTTTTTAATGGCACGTACTTCCACCAGCTCAGGGGTACTGCGATGGGCAGTTCTTGTGCGCCATCGTATGCAAATCTGCTCCTGGGTTGGTGGGAGGAAACCATGGTGTTCAGTGACCCCCCCATGATCGGCCTCAATAACGTGGTAATGTGGTCACGCTTCATAGATGACATTTTTGTCATCTGGAGCGGACCTGAACGGTCATTTAAGGAATTTGTGGCTGGCCTTAATAATAACCAGATAAATCTGCGATTTACGTCAGTTATTGAAAAGGACCATCTGCCATTTTTGGACATCTCAATCCATAAAGGTGTGTCGGGGCAAATAGAGACCTGCGTTTATCGTAAGCCGACATCCACCAACTCTTTGTTAAAGTGGGAGAGCAACCATCCAGGTCCCCTTAAAAGGGGCATCCCCACTGGGCAATATCTGCGTCTTAGACGTAATTGTTCAAACGATACAGAATTTATCAAACAGGCAGGCGACCTACGCAGTAGGTTCCGTGAACGGGGCTACCCAGATAAGGTTCTGCGTATTGCCTTCCAGAAAGCACTGGCTCGAGAACGTATTGACTTGCTCCATGGCACCAATCACCCAGAGAGAAAAACCGCAAACACCATGAGAGTGATTGGTACATTTGACACGGCAGCTAGTCAAGTCCGAAGCATTATAGCGAAACATTGGGAGACCCTCCTAATGGACCCGGATTTGGGGGACGCACTCATGCCCTACCCATCCATTACTTACAGGAGGGGTAGAAACTTGAGAGACCGCTTGGTGCATAGCCACTTCGTAGGGGCTCCAAGCCAGAAGACTTGGCTGGGTGGTCCTGTGAAGGGCTGCTATAGGTGTGGCAGCTGCAGCTTTTGCAACGCTATACAAACTGGTAAGCTTTTTTCTGATCGTGACAATAGGTACAATCATCACATAAATGGCTTCATTAATTGCCGTACGTCTGGATTGGTGTACCAAATCACATGTGAGTGTGGTACCCAATACGTCGGCAAAACAAAGAGAGAGTTTCGCCGCCGTATTGGGGAACACCTGAACGATATCCGTAATAAAAGGGACACATCAGTGGCAAGACATGTAAACGAGCGCCACCAAGGTCAGAAAAGTGTCCTTAAATTTAAGGGCATTGAAGTAATCACCAGACCCCCTAGGGGAGGGGACTGGGATAAACGCATCCTGCAGAGGGAGACCTGGTGGATATATAAATTAAATACCCCCAGCCCCAATGGACTCAATGAACAGCTGAGTTTTGGATGCTTTATCTAATTGATATATATATATACTTTTTTCCCCCCCTCTATGCTCACTATACAACACAGCATCTGGCCAATATGTCTTTGTTATACCGTCTTTGCACATAATCCTTCATGCTGTGGATGAATTAATCTAATGCTTCTTCTCTGCCTATATACTTTTGATGCACTTATGTACTGCTGTCAGATCGGCGGTTCTGCCAGCTTTCATCTATTCTTATATATACTTTGTGTATAACAGACCTCTAACCTCAACCTATCTTAAGATCTGCTACTGCTTGTAGGTATTACCCAGCCTTTTAAGTCCTCTCTTCTGCCCGTTGGGCTGTGCACACTCCTGCTGGAGTAACCGCCCCTTTTCTGTGACGTGCCCTGTAGCCGTTCCCAACACGGCATCATCAGCACGTCAGGGCTAGCCGCGCCCCCATACACGCCCCCCCCTGGTCAGGCCGATCATGTGATGGTGATGTCACATGTATCCACGCCCCAGGGGGGCGGGGCTAGCGCGCATTAGGACGCACATTTAAAGTGTGGACGGCGATACAAGCCGACTGCCGCCACACGTGCACAGGGAAGCGCCATACGTTGCCCCCTCTTCTTGCTTTGACCAGGACCAAGGGACCCCCATTATCTGGGAATAGGGCCTGTTTCACATTAGCGACACGCTGCTCAGTAGCCCTTAATAGGTCCCCTCTTTAGTTCTAGGTCATTGCCGCAACATCTTATCCATTAGCATGGGGATTGTCTGTATGTGACATCAGCTGATGAGGATACACTCCCTCCCATGCTGTCCCCTGATCCCCTGATGAGTCTGGGACTCTAATTAATTGACGAAACGCGTAGGGATCTTGCGCATGACCGTAAATTTATCTACTGTGTACCCCTAGTTAGGGTCATTTTGGGAATCCATCACTGTAGGATCAGCCCCCGGTCGTGCGACCCTTAGCCGGGTCATAGGGCTCTATAGGCCTGGCAGGGGTGTGTAGGGACAGTGATCCTCGCTTGGACGCTGCTCTACCAGGTAACACTGACTCTTGGGATTGTGCCACCATACCCAGATGAGCGTCACCCACTGGTAAGACTGTTCCCGTTTATATTTCTATATTTCTGTGGAATTTATACCTGCGGTGGGATACAGTGTTACCCTGTTCACATGGTTCTAACCATAGTCTTGTGGTTGCCTATTGTGACTATTTATGTGTTTGTTGTTTGTGACACGTTTTTGGTGTGCACACTTTTTTGATTTATGTGTTTGTCCATATATTTTACTTGTAAACTTATTAAACGTTAAGTCTTATTAAACGCTACCTCCTCTTCTATACATCTTCTATGCCCATCGTAGAACGAACCGCTTTTAACAGTTTTTCCGTATCTTCTACAGGAAAACATGGTCTCCGCCCCTGACCTTCTTCCTCATCTGGAGAGGACTGTTCTGAGATGTCTGAAAATTCAATCATTGAAGAAGGCAACTCTTCCTCTCCCTCTGAAACACTGGGATTACGCCGGGTCTCTTTACGGACCGGCCTCTGATCCTTCTTGGCAGTTAACGAGGAGTTAACCTCTGACCGAACTAACGCCTGCAGACATTTATAAAAGGAAGGGGATTCCTCCGCAACCGTTCTGTCTATACATGCTTGGCATAACTTTTTATCCCACTCAGAGGGCAAACCCACTTTGCACAGAGCACATTCTCTGTTTTTCTTTTTGGTCACCACTTTTTTAGGCTTAACCTGAAAACAAACAGTAACGCCAATTAGTACAAAGGGAATCTAGGTCATAAGAGACCCCACTCACCCCTTCAGAGGTACCGGAGCAGGAGGGACCGCAAGCTCTTCAGATGGCTTGTCTTCCTCCATGATGCAGGCCAAGTCGCAAAAGGACGCCGGCCCCTGGAAAATCGCGCTCCTCTCATAGGGCGCATACTGATGACGTCACCGCCCGACGCCAGCGCCGGTCACGTGACGGCAGGAGCGCTATCCGGCACTCACTGCCGAAGCCCCTCCTCTTCCTCCCCCAGGCAGCCCGCGTCAGTCTTCACGGCACCTCCACAGAGGAGCCGGCTTCCAGCTCCAGCACACTGACTACTCCCTCCGGAGCTCAGCTGTGCCTCTGAACGGACCCCCGCGCATAACGATGCCGCCAATCTTACAGGGACCGCAGGTCAGTAATGGAGCACCACCAGGGAGAGGGATCCGAAGCATCCATGCTGCAGGCTTCCCACCGAGACAGGAAACCACACTGAAGGGGAGGAGAGTGTCCGCCCTTTTTATTCTGCAGGTTTCCTGTCTCGGGGGGCGGATCCTCCTCTCTCTGGTGGTGCTGTCATGGGTGATAGGAAAAATCACAATACATTAGTAAGTGCCTTGTATTAACTTTCTCTACATGATAAATGCCACTTACTGAAGTGAGACAACCCCTTTAATGTATTATTATCCATATTGCTTCATTTGCTGGCTGGATTCATTTTTTATCACATTATACACTGCTCGTTTCCATGGTTACTACCACCCTGCAATTCCAGCAGCAGTAGCCATGCTTGCACACTATAGAAAAAAAGCCTCTCTGGTGGTGGGGACCATTAGAGCTCACACAGGCTGGTGCTTTTTTCTATAGTGTGCAAGCACGGCCACCGCTGCTGGAATTGCAGGGTGGTAGTAACCATGGAAACGAGCAGTGTATAATGTGATGGAAAAATGAATCCATCCAGAAAAGGAAGCAATATGGATAATAACAATACATTAGTAAGTGCACTGTATTAACTTTCTCTTAATGATAAATGCTATTTGCTGAAGTGACACAACCCCTTTAATGCACTCCTAATTCCCAATAAGAACAAAAGTAATGCCCAGGCAATCCATAGATCAAAAATCTATATCCTAATTAAAGAAAACCTGCCACTATGAAAATTGAATGTAATCTACAGGCAGTATGTTATATAGCAGGAGGTGCTGAGCAGATTGATGTATAGTTTTGTGGGAAATATTCAGTATAATTTGTATTTCATTCATGTAAATTACTGCTCCTTCTGGGCTTTGAAGTCATGGAGGAGGTCCTATCAGTGACTGACAGCTTTCCCTCTACAACTGTGTATACAGAGATAGCTGTCAGTCACTGATAGGACCGCCTCCTGGACTTCAAAGCCCAGAATGAGCAGGTATTTAAATGAATAGGAAACAAATTGCATTCCAAATGTGCTCCACTAGGGGGTACTTTCACACTAGCGTTATTCTTTTCCAGCATTGAGTTCGGTCCTAGGGGCTCAATACCGGAAAATAACTGATCAGTTTTATCCCCATGCATTCTGAATGGAGAGTAATCCGTTCAGGATGCCTCAGATTGTCTTCAGTTCAGTCTTTTTGACTGTTCAGGACGGAGATAATACCGCAGCATGTTTTTTTTTCCATTGAAATGCATTAATGCCCGAGTGTTCCAGCTATACGGATCAGTTTTTGCGGTCTGCGCATGCTCAGACCGCAAAAAAAGTAAAAAATAATAAATGCCAAATCCGTTTTCCCTGATGACACCAGAAAGACGGATCCGGCATTTCAATGTATTTGTCAGACGGATCAGGATCCTGATCCGTCTGACAAATGCCATCAGTTTACACACGTTTTGACGGAACTGCCTGACGGAATCCTCTGCCGCAAGTGTGAAAGTACCCTAACCAAAAGTGACAAGTTACTACCCAAGTGGAATGAAACGCACACTGTAATCCAAGTGCGTTTCAAACACCGGAAGCAACAAGTCACTACCGGTCAAAATAAAAAGTTAATATGTGAATATATAATGAAAATTCCAAATGATAAATGCCAATAGTATATAGTTAGCAACGTGCATAATAAAAAGTTAGAAAACACTAAAAAAATTATCAATATTAATATATACCAAGAACACGTATTATATATATATATAATCCATCATAAAATAAATATTGATCATAATATAATTCGTTCAGAGCTGAACCCATATCTAATTATGCGCTAGTGCAATTAAAGTGAATAGAACTCATATAGTAATTGTACCTAATTAACCCACAACTAAAGAGCGAGTGCAATTAGAAAAGTGGATAAAATGAATAAAAATCATACGGCGATTATGTGCTAGAGCAGAGAAAAGTTGCAAATAATAACCCACTGGCACTGGAACTAGCTCATGAATGGAACAGGAAGCACAGCTCCATTCAAAGTGTAGTGGCCGTAGCAGGTTACTACAGCTCAGTTCCCATTCTCTTCAGTGGGTAATGAGCTGCAGTAACCCAGCACAGCCACTACACTTTGAACAGCGCTGTGCTTCCTGTTCCATTCATGAGCTAGCTCCAGCGCTGGAGGCTGCAGTGATCGGTAGGGGTGCAGGACGTCAGAGCCACACCATTCAGCCATTAATGACCTAGCCTGAGGATACCTCATTACGATCAAGAGCCTGGAAAACCCTTTAACGACCCAAAGCATTAGGGCTCGTGTGAAGCCCGTGCCCGTATTGCAGACCGCATTTGCGGATCTGCAATACACGGGTCCCGTTCCGTGGCCATTCCGCATCACGGATGCGGACCCATTCATTTAAATGGGTCCACAAATCCGGAGATGCGGAACGGAACCACGGAACGGAAGACTACAGAGTGCTTTCTGAAGTTCCGTTCCATGCTTCCGCACCGCAAAAAGATAGAGCTTGCACCGCACCGCAAAAAGATAGAGTGAATGGGGCCGCGATCCCTATGCGGCTACCACACGGCGGGTGCCGGTGCTTAGCGGAAGGGCACGGGCTTCAGACGGTCGTGTTAACAAGCCCTTACATACACCTTTGATGCTGCAAGTTCAGGTCATGAGCCTATGTTATGGCCAGGAATTGCGGCATAACATGGATGCTAAAATATGACTACATTACAGCCATCTGAATGATGTCTAAAGATAACCACAGACAGAAGGATTTGTCAAAGATCGGATAATCATTGTGTAATGTTTCAGTCACCAATCAGTAAGGGCTCATGCACACAACCATTCTTGTTTTGCTGACCGTATTTTTCGCCCTATAAGACACACCTAGGTTTTAGAGGGGGACAAGAAGAAAAAAATATTTTTCATTATACCTCAGGTCAGATCAGCAATCAGACCCCCAATATTAATCAGACCTCCGATCACAGCCCCAATCAGACCCCCAATGTTAATAAGGCCCCAATAAGACCTCAGATCAGACCTACAATCAGACCTCAGATGACACCCAAAAGTGAATGACCCCCAATTAGACCTCAGATATGAGCCCCAATATAAGTAAGACCCCATTCAGACCTCAGATCAGACCCCCAGTCTCATATCAGCCCCCACTGCCTCTTCATCTGCCCCATATTGCTTCAAATGAAAAAATAAAAACAATCACTTACCTCTCCTGCTCCTGGACACCATCGTGATCCTCTTCATCCGGCTGTCGGCTGTGCTCTGTGAACTGGCGTGCACAGTGTGACTTCACAGAGCGCCTCAAGCTGCGCGCAGCCCTGCACAGCCGACAGAGGAGGACCAGGAAGCGGTGAGTATAGATCCTTCACCTCTTCCCGCTCCTCCAGTATTAATGAGCGCTTCGGGGGGGGATGCGTCTTATGTGGGCGAAAAACACGGTAAGTCCTCTTTCGTTCTGTTATTCTACAAAACATATCCGTATGGTTTCCATATGCAATCCGTTTTTTGCGGATCGGAAACAGTAACTTAATCAACAAATACATGAGCAATATGGGCTGGGCATAGCATTTGTACAGTATGGATCCGCAAAATACGGATGGCATACAAATGCGTCTTATGGGGGCGAAAAATACGGTTAGTCCTCTTCCGTTCCGTTATTCCACAAAACATCAACTGGATCAGCAACGGAAACAGTAACTTAATCACCAAACACATGAGCAATATGGGCTGGGCATAGCATTTGTACAGTATGGATCCACAAAATACGGATGAAATATGGATGACATACACATGTGTTCCGTGTGCATTCCGTATTTTTTATGGACCTATTGACTTGAATGGGGCATCAGACCGTGATTTGCGGACAATAATGGGACATGCACTACTTTTTTGCAGAACGGAAATACGGAAACGGAATGCACATGGAGGACCTTCCGTTGTTTTTGCAGACCCCTTGAAGTGAATGGTTCCGCATACGGTCCGCAAAAAAACCAGAACAGAAGCGGAAAGAAAATACATTTGTGTGCATGAGCCCTTAAGTCCTCTTCTGTTCCGTTATTCCACAAAACATATCCGTATGGTTTCCGTATTTGATCAGTTTTTTGCGGATCGTATACTGAAACAATAACTTAATATTCACCAAACACATGAGCAATATGGGCTGGGCAAAGCATTTCTACAGTATGGATCCGCAAAATAGGGATGAAATATGGATGACATACAGATGTATTCCGTCTGCATTCTGTATTTTTTGCGGACCCATTGACTTGAATGGGGCCTCGGACCGTGATTTGCAGACAATAATAGGACATGCATTACTTTTTTGTGGTATGGAAATACAGGAACGGAATGCACACGGAGTAACCGTATTTTCTACAGCCCCATTTAAAGTGAATGGTTCCGCATACAGGCCGCACAAAAAAACGGAACGGAAGCGGAAAGAAAATACGTTCGTGTGCATGAGGACTAAAGGCTCATGCACACGACCGTTGTTTTACGGTCCGTTTTCACGGCTCCTTTTTTTCCGTAACTGAGGTTTTTCTTCTCTGATTTAAGTCCTCTTCCGTTCCGTTATGCCACAAAACATACTATGGTTTCCGTATGCGATCCGTTTTTTGCGGATTGGAAACAGTAACTTATTAATCACCAAACACATAAGCAATATGGGCTTGGCATAGCATTTCTACAGTATGGATCCGCAAAATACAGATGAAATACGGATGACATACAGATGTGTTCCGTATTTTTTGCTGACCCACTGACTCTGACCGTGATTTGCGGACAATAATAAGACAAGCACTACTTTTTTGCAGACCGGAGATATACGGAAACGGAATGCAAAATATGATTAAAAAAAACTATGGCTCAGAATATGGAGACACTAAAACATTTTTTTTGTTTTAAAGAAAAGCTGTTATGGTGTAAAACTTACATTAAAAAAAACAAAAAGTATACATATTAGGTATCGCCGCGTCCGTATCGATTGGCTCTATAAAAATATCACATGACCTAACCCCCCAGATGAACACAGTAAAAAATAAAAACTGTGCTAAATAAAATGAGACCCTACCTAAGATAATCACCCAAAAACTGAAAAAACTATGGCTCTTAGGATATGGAGACACTAAAAAATGTTTTTTTTTTGTTTCAAAAATGATATTATTGTGTAAAACTTAAATAAATTTTAAAAAAATGTATACATATTAGATATCGCTGCGTCCGTATCGACCAGCTCTATCAAAATATCACATGACCTAAACCCTCAGGTAAACACAGCAAAAAAAATAAAAACTGTGCTAAATAAACCATTTTTTGTCACCTTACATCACAAAAAGTGTAATAGCAAGCGATCAAAAAGTCACATGCACCCCAAAATAGTGCCAATCAAACCATCATCTCATCCCGCAAAAATCATACCCTACCCAAGATAATCGCCCAAAAACTGAAAAAAATATGGCTCTCAGACTAGGGAAACACTAAAACATGATTTTTTTTTGTTTTTAAAAATGAAATCATTGTGCAAAACTTACATAAATAAAATAAAAAAGTATACATATTAGGTATCGCCGCGTCCGAAACAACCTGGTCTATAAAAATGCCACATGATCTAACCTGTCAGATGAATGTTGTAAATAACAAAAAATTAAAACGGTACCAAAACAGCTATTTCTTGTTACCTTGCCTCACAAAAAGTGTAATATAGAGCAACCAAATATCATATGTACCCTAAAATAGTACCAACAAAACCGCCACCCTATCCCGTAGTTTCTAAAATGGGGTCACTTTTTTGGAGTTTCTACTCTAGGGGTGCATCAGGGGGGGCTTCAAATGGGACATGGTGTCAAAAAACCAGTCCAGCAAAATCTGCCTACCAAAAACCGTATGGCATTACTTTCCTTCTGCGCCTTGCCGTGTGCCCGTACAGCGGTTTACGACCACATATGGGGCGTTTCTGTAAACAACAGAATCAGAGCCATAAATATTGAGTTTTGTTTGGCTGTTAACCCTTGCTTTGTAACTGGAAAAAATTATTAAAATGGAAAATCTGCCAAAAAAGTGAAATTTTGAAATTGTATCTCTATTAATTCTTGTGGAACACCTAAAGTGTCATGAAGTACAATTTGTGATGAAAAAACTATCTCAGAATGGCCTGGATAAGTCAAAGCGTTTTAAAGTTATCACCACATACACTACGTGCAGAATTATTAGGCAAATTAGTATTTTGACCACATCATCCTCTTTATGCATGTTGTCTTACTCCAAGCTGTATAGGCTCGAAAGCCTACTACCAATTAAGCATATTAGGTGATGTGCATCTCTGTAATGAGAAGGGGTGTGGTCTAATGACATCAACACCCTATATCAGGTGTGCATAATTATTAGGCAACTTCCTTTTCCTTTGGCAAAATGGGTCAAAAGAAGGACTTGACAGGCTCAGAAAAGTCAAAAATAGTGAGATATCTTGCAGAGGGATGCAGCACTCTTAAAATTGCAAAGCTTCTGAAGCGTGATCATCGAACAATCAAGCGTTTCATTCAAAATAGTCAACAGGGTCGCAAGAAGCGTGTGGAAAAACCAAGGCGCAAAATAACTGCCCATGAACTGAGAAAAGTCAAGCGTGCAGCTGCCAAGATGCCACTTGCCACCAGTTTGGCCATATTTCAGAGCTGCAACATCACTGGAGTGCCCAAAAGCACAAGGTGTGCAATACTCAGAGACATGGCCAAGGTAAGAAAGGCTGAAAGACGACCACCACTGAACAAGACACACAAGCTGAAACGTCAAGACTGGGCCAAGAAATATCTCAAGACTGATTTTTCTAAGGTTTTATGGACTGATGAAATGAGAGTGAGTCTTGATGGGCCAGATGGCTGGATTGGTAAAGGGCAGAGAGCTCCAGTCCGACTCAGACGCCAGCAAGGTGGAGGTGGAGTACTGGTTTGGGCTGGTATCATCAAAGATGAGCTTGTGGGGCCTTTTTGGGTTGAGGATGGAGTCAAGCTCAACTCCCAGTCCTACTGCCAGTTTCTGGAAGACACCTTCTTCAAGCAGTGCTACAGGAAGAAGTCTGCAAGGTAAGAAAAACATGATTTTCATGCAGGACAATGCTCGCAATGTTGATGGTGAACAGATCAAAACACTGACAGAATCCATGGATGGCAGGCTTTTGAGTGTCCTTGCAAAGAAAGGTGGCTATATTGGTCACTGATTTGTTTTTGTTTTGTTTTTGAATGTCAGAAATGTATATTTGTGAATGTTGAGATGTTATATTGGTTTCACTGGTAAAGATAAATAATTGAAATGGGTATATATTTGTTTTTTGTTAAGTTGCCTAATAATTATGTACAGTAATAGTCACCTGCACACACAGATATCCCCCTAAAATAGCTAAAACTAAAAACAAACTAAAAACTACTTCCAAAAATATTCAGCTTTGATATTAATGAATTTTTTGGGTTCATTGAGAACATGGTTGTTGTTCAATAATAAAATTAATCCTCAAAAATACAACTTGCCTAATAATTCTGCACTCCCTGTAAAGTGACACTGGTCAGATTTGCAAAAAATGGCCTGGTTGGTCCTTAAGGTGAAAATGAGCCCGGTCTTTAAGGAGTTAAAGGGGTCGTCCGGGTTCAGAGCTGAGCCCGAACATACCCTTATTTTCACCCGGCAGCCCCCCTGAGCCTAGCATCGGAGCATCTCATGCTCCGATGCGCTCCCGTGCCCTGCGCTAAACCGCGCAGGGCACGGGCTCTTTTGTTTTCAATAACTCACTGCCGGGCGTTAACTTCTGAGGGGCGGGCTTTAGCTCTGCCCTAGCCGTTTTACTGGCTAGGGCAGAGCTAAATCCCGCCCATCAGTGCCGGTGACGTCACCGGGGTTCCTGTCAGCCCCATGGAGAGCCCCGGTACGTCACCGGAACTCCTAAAAATGCCTTTGCCCTGTGCAATTTAGCGCAGGGCAAAGGAGAGCATCGGAGCATGAACTGGGGGAAGGGGGGCTGCCAGGGTAAAAATGGAGGGATGTCCAGGTTCAGCTCTGAACCCGGACAATCCCTTTAAGTAATGTACTATACAAATACGCTATTTGTATGGTTTTTGTGACTGCACTTGAGAACACTTCCAATGTTTTCCCAATTTTTCGGACTGACTGACCTTAATTTCTTAAAGTAATGATGGCCACTCGTTTTTCTTTACTTAGCTGCTTTTTTCTTGCCATAATAGAAATTCTAACAGTCTATTCAGTAGGACTATCAGCTGTGTATCCACCTGACTTCTCCACAACGCAACTGATGGTCCCAACCCCATTTATAAGGCAAGAAATCCCACTTATTAAACCTGACAGGGCACACCTATGAAGTGAAAACCATTTCAGGTGACTACCTCTTGAAGCTCATCAAGAGAATGCCAAGAGTGTGCAAAGCAGTAATCAAAGCAAAAGGTGGCTACTTTGAAGAACCTAAAATATGACATATTTACAGTTGTTTCACACTTTTTTGTTATGTATATAATTCCACATGTGTTAATTCATAGTTTTGATGCCTTCAGTGTGAATCTACAATTTTCATAGTCATGAAAATAAAGAAAAAAATTTGAATGAGAAGGTGTGTCCAAACTTTTGGTCTGTAGTGTATGTAGACCTGATCATGCCTGTCTGGTCCAGTCAATCAAAGTGCAGCAGGCCTGGCAGTTGTAGAGAAAGTGGAGCCTCTAGGTTTAACAGCAATGCCCCCGTTGCTCCTAGAGGCTCATTTCCATATAGTAAAACATCATTTTTCTCAGCAATGCGGGCACATATGAACATGGGACTAACACAGATGTCTTCAGCTGCCAAGTGCACATATAACAGGTCAGGCAGTTTCATAGGTACGAACAGGGCCGGTGCAAGGATTTTTGCCGCCCTAGGCAAAGATCCATTTTGTCGCCCCCTCATCTCACTCACTCACTGACAGACAGACGCGCACTAAGACACTCACTGAATGACATACACAGAAACTCACTGACAGACAGACACACTCTCACTCACTGACAGACATACACCTACCCACTGAAAAACACACACACACAGAAACTCACTGACAGATATTCACTCACGGGCAGACAAACACACATATACTCACTGACAAACATACACAAACACACAGACACTTATTGACCGACAGACATCCACACACAGACACTCAATGACAGACACACATTCATTTACTGACAGAAAGACAGACAGTCTGCAGTACTGTTATGTATTAGGATACTTTCACATTAGCGTTTCTGTTTTCCGGTATTGAGTTCCGTCACAGGAGCTCAATACCGGAAAAAAAAAGATCAGTTTTAGGGTACTTTCACACTTACGGCAGAGGATTCCGTAGCCCCCTTCTGCCCAACTCTGGTGTGAAATTTCCCTACCCAGTCGTTGTGCGTCTGCACCTCCTTCCAAAGCTGGGAACATCATATCCGATGCGGCCGCGTCACAACAGGAAGTGACTAGCGTAGGGAAATTTCACTGGTAGGGAAATATCGCAGGCCTTTAAAAATGCAAAAAAATTATGCCGGATTCGTTTTTCTGGATGACACTGGAGAGACGGATACGGTATTGCAATGCATTTGTCAGACGGATCCGACAAATGTCATCAGTTTGTGTCCGGATTGCAGAATCCGGCAGGCAGTTCTGCATACAAGGTTTGGGTTATCTAAGAATTCAGTTATGGATTTCGTTTCTGTCATAACTTATGGTTCGTGGTAGTGGAATCCATAACGGAACTTTGTACACCACACTTGAAAACACAAGTTTGCTCAACACTATTCATATCTTCTCCAGGTCGGCCTTCACAGGCGGCAGATTTTGTTGTGGAATTTTCCATGACTGAAAATCAGTTCCATTCATGGATTTCAAGTGAATGGAACCGATTTTTACTGGCGGAAAATTCTACAACAAAATCTGCAGTGTGTGAAGGCCCCCCAACAATGCTGTTCTCTGCTGCCATGTCTTGCTGGGTGCATGAGGGCATCCTACCAATTACTAGCCTCAGGGGTCACCAGGATGCTTAGGAGAACAGCAAGCACACTAATGTGCTATTACTTTTAGGAACACCCCAGCTTGTAATTAAGTTTATGTGAAATAAACTTTATGTGACATTCTAAATCTAGGGTTCATTTTCAGTGTGCTGCCACTGAGGTGGTTGATGGGCATGTGAGGCACAGGTTGGCAGGCTGCTGGTTATGTGTACATGCAGTAATGTATATATACTAAACCCCAGAGCAAAATGAGCTGTCACAAGGAAGGGCTGCTTCACCTGATATGCCATAGTTCTGGGAGGCTGCGCATGCCAGGCGAGTGGGCACATAAGGAGAGAACTCCACAGCATAACCGTGTCTAGCAGGGAGGCGGATTGCCCGGGTCACACCGCCAGCTGATGCCATGCTGTCTGCAGCGGCTTCCAGAGCATAGCCGCCTGTAAAGTCTCTCCAGGGGCAGCCTACAATGGAAGCGCCCGCTGTATGGTGTGGGAAATGACGCAACTCACGAGAGCTGTCAGCAGCACTAGTACAGAGTGCAGCGTGCGGAGCATGCTGGGAGAACGAGCCAAGCCTCGCTTCCGTACAGCCGGGGACATTCACGTCACGTGACTGACCTACGAACCAATAAGGACAGAGCGGATAAAGGCGGGAGTGGAGTAGAAGTACTGATGATGCTAGAGACCTTTTTCTTATGCGTGAGGAGGATAGATATCATCGGCTTTCTTCTTCAGTATAGGATTTTTATTATGTAGCTGTTTTTGATAATTATAATCATTTTTAGAAGCGAAATTGATTTCAAATATAACCCTTATGGTAAATGTCACCCTATTTCTATACATTTCACTATTTAAAAAAAATGCTATATGTGTTTTTTTAATTGAAGGAAATTATATATTTTTTTCTGCATCCAAAAGTTTGTTGCTCTGCCACATCCTAAGGGCTCATGCACATAAGTGTATTTTCTTTCCGTGTCCGTTTAGTTTTATTTGCAGAACCATTCATTTCAATGGGTCCGCAAAAAAAAAACAACAGAAGTTAGGGCTCAGGCACACAGCCGTTCTGTGTATTGGGGACCCGCAGTTTGTGGTCCTCAATGCACAGGCATTATCCGTGCAGCTGCCACAGACAGATCCATTCAACTTGAATGGATGCATGATCCGTCCGCACCGTAAAAAAAAATGGAGACATGGCGAGAAACCCCATGGAAGCACTTAGTAGTGCTTCCATGGAGTTCCGTACCTCCATTTTGCACCGGACCCCATTAAAAAACAGCTGGGGCCTGTATATTGTGGACCCGCTTTTTGCGGGTTGTGGGCATGAGCCCTTACTCTGTGTGCGTTCCGTAAAAAAATAGAACATGTCCTATTATTGTTCGCATTACGGACAAGGATAGGACTGTTCTATTAGTGGCCAGCTGTTCCATTCCGCAAAATACAGAATGCACACGGACATCATCCGTATTTTTTGCGGACCACAAAATACATATGGTCATGTGCATGAGCCCTAAGGCGTCTCTCATATATCAGTGATTTCTGTCATTGTGAACCAAAACCAGGAATGGAGCCTCCAAACAGAGGAGGTATATTGGAAAGATCTGCACCTGTTCTGTGTTTGTGACTCGCACCTGGTTTTGGCTAAAAGTAATTGATGGAAAAGACTGACGTGTGAAGAGATGTCACCCTGGGAGAGTCTTTCATGGGGTGATACTCATACAGCAGTGGTGTTTTTGAGGGGCATACATTAAAGTATAATGAATAGATGTAGTAGTGGTGCCATGCCAAACTCATGCATAATCGTGTACTTGTAGGCGATTAAGGGGTTGTATGGAGCAAGCTCACACATTGAGCAGGTACCCGGTCGCAATGTCTGGGATCGGTGATGTTGAACCCAGTAATTTAACCTTTCAGATGCTGTCAATTGCGACTGTGACATCTGTGGGCTTAGGGAGAGGCTCCTTCAACCTTGCTATCTGAGCTCCTGCAACAAAATCATGGGGCTCCAATCAGTTATCATGACAGCCTGGGCCCATATGGAAGGGCCTGTAAACCCTGCCTGTATGGCAGTGTCTCCTATGGGATTCGGAGACACTGCCTGTAAAGAGGCTAGGCAGACAGTGTCTCCGAATCCCATAGGTAGCAATAGTATTCTCTCACAATCACATGTTCAAGTCCCCTAAGGCAGTGGGCACCAAGTGGTGCCGTGAACCATCTAGTACTGATCCACATGGAGCGCCGGAGTTCAATGGCGGGGACAGGAACTATTGGTTAGGCTAAAGGCTTATGAGGCAATGGGAAGGTATAGGATCGTTGGGATGACATCACAACCTCCTGTGCCAAATTACAGACAGTGTAACGTTATCACGCCACCATAGAGCCAGCAAAGGAGGTCACAATGATGTTCGCAACCACCTGTACCGTAACACAGGCAGGCAGAGGCCTGCATCGCAGACAGCTGGAGGGAGGTGAGTATTTTTTATTTTTTTTGTTTTGGTACCAATAAAAATTACAGTTTACCATAACGAAACAAGCCCTCATACAGCTCTGTAAATGGAAATAAGAAAGTTATGGCTGTAGGAAAATGGCAATGCAAAGAAATGTTAGATTTTTTTCAAAGGTTTTTATTTTTTAGCAACTAGTAAAACAAATTAAAACTACAAATTTGATATTGCCGTAATCGTATTGACCCGCAGAATAAGGATCTTGTTTCATTTAAATGCATACCAAGACCCAAAAAACCTTGGTGGAATTATGTGTTTTTTTTCCAATTTTACCCCACAAATAATTTTTTTCCCATTTTCCAATGCAAAGAATAATCCCTCATATGGCTTTTTGAATAGAAATGTAAAAAGGTTCTTATTATTTATACAGCACTACAGCTCTGCCATATAGCCCTTTGCTAATATACCTTTATGTCCAGAACAATGTTCATTATCCCCCTGTAGCACTATAATATGCTAATTAGGTTGAAAAAAGCCCAAGAGGCTGTATTTAACCATGCTTGAGCCCAGCTGCATCCATCACCAATCCTGCGCCTCCCCTCCTCTTCTTCTCTCCACCTCCAAGCTGTGGCAGTGTCATCATTCAGCTGCTCCAAATCTCACGTAGGCTCTTGGCGCATGCACAGTTCACTTAAAAGGTGTTCTCCAGGAATTAAATACTTGTTTACAGTCACCATTACCACAGTCTGCCCTGTCCGTCCTCTCTGTACTTCATGTCTCCTCATGGACTAAATTCCCCAGAGATTCAACTGAAGATCTTATCTATATAAAGGTGTCACAAACCAGCGGGTGTTCTCCAGGAATTAAATAAATTAAAATACTTAGATATTATTTTATAATAACGATATTTACAAATTCCTTTCATTACTCAGAATGTCTTGTGTTATCTAGGGAGCAATCATTAGGAGAAATAAAATGGCCGCTGTCCTATCAGTACACACAAAACCTGTCCTAATCACACAGGAGGACAAGTTACTTCACCACAATGAGCCATAGTGCTGCCTCATCCTCCTCTCTGCTTGTCAGGATGGAATGTGGCTAATGAGCAGCAGCACTTGTTTACATTTACCATTACCACAGCAACACATTACCACTGTCTGCCCTGTCCATCCTCTCTGTACTTCATGTCTCCTCATGAACTAAATTCCCCAGAGATTAAACTGAAGATCTTATCTATATTCAGGTGTCACGAACCAGCGGCTATGAACCTACTGTGCCACGTGTCCCATCTTCTCTAAGGGCGTTGTCTAAGCGAACTTTAGATGCTGTCTAAGTGAATCTTCACAGTACCCCTGATGGTGGGGGTAGACTTTCCCAAGGAAAACACCAGGTCGCTACCTCTTGAGGAGGATAGGTACACAAGGCAGCTGGTCCAGGAGGTACCTGAGAAAGGTACCAGAGGTACAGGTGTTGTCAGCAGGCTGAGTTACCAGGAGCAACAGTGCAGGACCGAAGGATGAAGTAGAGGCGAAGTCAGACAGGCAATAGGTCAGGCGGTACAGGTCAGGGCAAGCAGGCAGGGATTGAACGGGTAGAAGAATCCAGGAACACAAGTACAAGTCAGGACCACAAGCGGATATCAGGAACCTTAGCAGGACACAAGGACCTTGACATTGAGGTATCTGGGAAGGAGGCTGAGCCACTTATATATGTGCAGGAGGGCTAGGATTGGTTAGCGAGGTCACATGATCCAACCCATGAAATACATGGAGTGACGCCCACCAGCCCTTAAGGAAATGCTGCAGAAAACAAACAGCAAGCATGCTGTGGCCATGGGTGAAAGGAACACGGCGCCCAGGACCGCGGCGGTAAGCAGGAGAACAGCGGTGCACAGCAGCTGCTGTTACATCAGGATCATGATCCCTGACAAGTAGAGAGGAGAATGAGTCAGCTCTTTACCTCAGTGTTGTAAAGTAACTTGTCCTCATGTGTGATCAGGACAGGTATTGTGTGAATTTATGGGACAGCGGCCATTTCGTTTCCCCTAATTGCTCCACAGACAAAACGCGTCATTATAAATAATGAAAGGTATTTGAGAATAAATATATAATAAAGTAATATTTAAGTATTTACATTTTCTTAATTCCCAGAGAACCCCTGGATTGAAACCAGCAGCAGAAGATAACAGACTGCTCAGGCGCACTTTTTGTTTATGTATACACTCCCAGCCAACAAGCAAGGTGTATTTGAAAGGGGCTTTAGCAAAGCTACAGTGCCGTACGGAAATGGTCTAGGGTGGTGACAGATTCCCTTCAATGGTGTAAGGGGTTACACTTTCAGGCAGGACGGCGGTGACAGAATTTCTTGCAGTCCAAACGTTGCTTTATGTTTTTTATAACATTCCGGCAATACAGGCAAACCCAGTTGTAATTCACTGGGTAAGGTGAAGGTCCAGAACCACAAAATATAAACCAAACCAAAATAAACACCTGCCCGTCTGGGCTCTGGCTAATACAGTGAAGATCCTAGCTCACCTATTGAACACAGAGAATTTGGCTTCTCTAGACAGCGGGGCAGCCATCTTCCCAGACTTTCTCCAGGCATTACTCTCCCTAGACTGACAGTCTGGACTGTGCTTTATTTCCCGTTAACGATCCCAGCTGCCTTCAGATGGGGATCCCTCAGGCTAGGGGAAAACCTGCCCTGGACTGGGGAGGTCCCTCTACCAAGCTTACGAAAACCTGCCCTGGAATGGGGTGGACTGGTGAGGTCCCTCTACCAAGCCTACCTTCTACCAGTCCAATAAAATCCAGCCCATAAACTTAACAAAACTGTCTCAGCAACCTACACATTGCTGAGACCATTTTAACCTTCTGGATTTTATTTACCTCACCCAGTTGAGGAAGCTGGGTGGGATATACACCCCTTCCAGGGCTTTACCATACACTTTTCTGTCCACCTTACCACAATGGTTATGCATATAAAGCCCCAAAACAAATCGTAGTACGTATAGCAACAGAACTAAATTCAGTGCACAAATGCAGCATCAGTACCAAACTCAGGACATAAATACAGTACCAGAACTAAGCTCATCGAAACAAAGCGGAGTGTCACCTAAACATTTCACTTGGGGCATCTAAGTAGCTCTCCTGGTCTTCACTCTTTAACCCCTATATAGGGATCTGGACTGCAATACAGGGGAACTACCAGGCTGCTGACACTCTACCTCTTGGAGTAGACTCTGTTCATGAGAATCAAGAGTCACTGCTGCAGAGCACCAAGAGATCAGATAAAACCATAGTCACGGACAGGCTGAGGTCAGGCCAAGCAGAGTATGTTCAATCTAATAAACAGTCCAAGGTCAGGGGCAGCAACACAGAGTCAATATAGCCATTGATCAGTGGTCAGGTCAGGCAGCAAAGGGTGAAATCCAGAAATCAGCCATTAGTCGTCAAACTAACTAATCAAACATCTACTAGGAAACTATTGGACAGGGACCTTCCTATAGGGAATGGTGCCTTAAACACCACAGAGTAGCCAGTCATTGGCTGGGTAAGATTAGAGTGCTGGGGCACAGGGAGGCATTGCCAGGGAGGACAGTGTTACTCTGGGGGCTAGGATCACAGGCAGGGAGAGAGAGGTAGCGGTGGCACCTGACCTCCAGAGCTATGGAGGGGACGGCTATGCCCACCAGCACGAGAGGAGCAGTGGTGGACACGGACAGCTGCCACAACACTCATTACATAAAAATAGCACCAGAGCCAAACTTAGTACATTTATGCAGCACCAGAACCAATCTTAGTATTTGAACAGTAACTAAACTTTTCAGTAAAATTTTAATAAGATGCTCTTAATGCCCTAATAATAGTTTTTTTGTTTTTATTGCAGTCCCCCCCCCCCCCTAAAGTGCACCATTCCCTGTTCACTTAAAATTGACATTTCTGTAAACTGCTGAGTGCTCAGCGGTGTACGGAGTAAGGGCTGTAGACATTTTATGAATGGGGCCGCAGCAACAGTGTGTACGGGCAAGAGCACATATTGCTGCTCCTGCTCATCCCCCCCAGAGGTTTACTAACTCCTGGCATAGCATGTGTTTAGGCATGGGCGTAGCTACAGTTGCAAGAAAAAGTATGTGAACCCTTTGGAATTATATGGATTTCTGCACAAATTGGTCATAAAATGTGATCTGAACTTCATCTAAGTCACAACAATAGACAATCACAGTCTGCTTAAACTTAATAACACACAAATAATTAAATGTTACCATGTTTTTATTGAACACACCATGTAAACATTCACAGTGCACGTGGAAAAAGTATGTGAACCCTTGGATTTAATAACTGGTTAAACCTCCTTTGGCAGCAATAACTTCAACCAAACGTTTCCTGTAGTTGCAGATCAGACGTGCACAACGGTCAGGAGTAATTATTGACATTTCTCTTTTTCAGTTCAGCAATATTTTTTGGGATGTCTGGTGTGAATCACTTTCTTGAGGTCATGCCACAGCATCTCAATCGAGTTGAGGTCAGGACTCTGACTGGGCCACTCCAGAAGGCGTATTTTCTTCTGTTTAAGCCATTCAGTTGTTGATTTACTTCTATGCGTTGGGTCGTTGTCATGTTGCAACACCCATCTTCTGTGGTGGAAAGATGGCCTTAAGTTCTCCTGCAAAATGTCTCGATAAACTTGGGAATTCATTTTTCCTTCGATGATAGCAATCCGTCCAGGCCCTGACGCAGCAACGCAGCCAGAAACCATGATGCCCCCACCACCATACTTCACAGTTGGGATGAAGTTTTGATGTTGGTGTGCTGTGCCTCTTTTTCTCCACATATAGTGTTGTGTGTTTCTTCCAGCAACTCAACTTTGGTTTCATCTGTCCACAGAATATTTTGCCAGTACTGCTGTGGAACATCTAGGTGCTCTTGTGCAAACTGTAAACGTGCAGCAATGGTTTTTTTTTTTGGACAGCAGTGGCTCCTTTGTGGTATCCTCCCATGAAATTAATTCTTTAGTGTTTTACGTATCGTAGATTCGCTAACAGGGATGTTAGCATATGCTAGAGACTTTTGTATGTCTTTAGCTGACACTCTAGGATTCTTCTTCACCTCATTGAGCAGTATGCACTGTGCTCTTGCAGTCATTTTTACGGGACTGCCACTCCTAGGGAGAGTAGCAGCAGTGCTGAACTTTCTCCATTTATAGACAATTTGTCTTACCGTGGACTGATGAACAGCAAGGCTTTTAGAGATACTTTTATAAACCTTTCCAGCTTTATGCAAGTCAACAATTCTTAATCGTAGGTCTTCTGAGAGCTCTGTTGTGTGAGGCTTCATTCACATCAGGCAAAGCTTCTTGTGAAAAGCAAACCCAGAACTGGTGTGTGTGTGTGTTTTTATAGGGCAGAGCAGCTGTAACCAACACATCTCATTGATTGGACTCCAGTTCGCTGACACCTCACTTCAATTAGCTCTTGGAGATGTCATTAGTCTAGGGGTTCACATACTTTTTCCACCTGCACTGTGAATGTTTACATGGTGTTTTCAATAGAAACATGGTAACATTTAATTTTGTGTGTGTTATTAGTTTAAGCAGACTGTGATTGTCTATTGTTGTGACTTAGATGAAGATCAGATAACAATTTGTGCAGAAATCCATATAATTCCAAAGGGTTCACATACTTTTTCTTGTAACTGTATAAGGGGTGCAGAGGTAGCAGTCGCTACCGGGCCCAGGAGCCTGACCGCGCCCAAAGACCCTTGTGCCGCATAAGAAGGCACACAAAGCACTGAGGGAGGGGGGCCCAAGCTGAACTCTTGCACCAGGGCCCATGAGCTGTTAGCTACACTCCTGTTATAGGAATAAAAACATTTGGACCTTAGAAGGCCTTAAAATGAGGTAAGAACAGCACATGAAGGATTTCATCATTTCATTATATATTCAACAGAAATGAAGCCAAAATGGAAAAGTTGCAACGTGCCCAAGTCTTATGGTAGCAAAACAAGCCCAAATCATCACTTCTCCTCAGGGGTGGACTGGCCATATACCCTACAGGGAAATTTCCCGTTGGGCTGATGGCCAACCAAGCCCTCCTCACGGTTGCTGGCCAGGTATACAACGATCTGATACTCTCAGCATTAAATAATTGAGCATCACTGAACCTGACCAGCAGTTGCAGGTACCCTCCTGAATTCAACTGTTTCACCGTCCTCAGTATGGTCATAGGGCAGTATTTTATGTTGCACTCTGGTATTTGGTTTTGCTTTGTGCAGCATTATGGTGTCGCTGGCTCCCCCTACTTCTGTTGGCCCTACCTACTTGTGTTGCCCCAACTTCTGTAAATTTGGACTCGCCTACAAGTTGGGGCCACTTTTATTTTTTTCCAAGGCCACTTTAGGCTCTCAGTTTTCCCCTGCCTCTCTTCCACTGTGCTTGATAATAGGTGGTATTTGTGCTAATATGCTGTGCTTGCTTTTCACCAAACTTGGCCCTGTGCATTATGGCTATATGTTCCAGAATTCCTGTAGTCTGTTTAGTTGCAAACTTACCCATACCCCTGCCGTCAGCACTTGTAGTTGCACCAAAATACACAGTCCGGACTGCTGTGCCATGCCAACATAATGGAGAGGACTTGTGCACATGCACAGCAGTCCTGAGAATGTATTTCATTACAGTTTTAAATACTGACAGGGTTGGTGGGAGGAAAGGGGGAAAGTAGGAAAATAAAAAATAGTGATCTGGACTTCTTATCTGCAATGCTACTCATGTATTACCACAGATAATAGTGCAAGACTGGTGACAAATTCCCTTTAAGCCATGCTACCATGTTCTTTTTTAGAAAGAAGAGCCTTTCTCCTGGCAACCCTTCCAAACAAGCCATATGTCATGGCAGACAGGATACAAGATACACAGAATATAAACAAACAAGTGTCTAGGCAAGAAGCTGGGGATAGAGGTCACCTCCTGACAAATCCCTCCCAGCTCTCCCTAGACTTCTTTGCCCATGTTCAGACCTTGAAGGTGGGAATAACTTTCCCTTCCCCAAAACAAAAAGGCTACACACGCACTGCTAACCTGGCAGACCTACGCACATAGCCTGAGCAGGGCATGACACCATTCTTGTTCAGTCTTTTTCTAATTGTCCTGGAGAGAAGACAAAAAATGTTTTCACTGCTTATGTCTTTTCTATTTCTTCTATTTCCACATATACAACACTCAGTGAGCATTGAGGGAGATTTACTAATAAATATTGCCAGAATTCGTACACGCTTTGCACCTTATTCATTATAAAGGTTGTCCGAGTTTTACTTTGATGACCCAATTTTAGGTTAGCAAGGGTCTAACTGCAGCACAAGAATGGGAGCAAGTACTGCAGTAACCAGTCTTGGCCGCTACTAGGGATGTCGAAGTTGATTCGCATAAAACTTTGTTCTAATACTGTACGGAGCAGGAGCTCCGTACAGTATTAGAATGTATTGGCTCCGATGAGCCGAAGTTATTGCTTCACGAAGTCATGCGAGACTTCGCGTAATAACTTCATAAATACATTTCTACTGTAAAAAAACATTTCCAGAACTCGGGTTCGGTTCCAAGTGGTACCAGTTTTTGCTGCCCTCATATAAGAAAGCATATGCAGCAAGCCCTAAAGGAGCTGGTGTAGAGGATGGGAGTAGTAGTGGTCCTGATGAAGTGTTGTGTTACGGTGTATTCCCTCAGGTCGTGGGGATCGGTGCAGCAGTGGAAATGCAATATTGAAGAATGAGGCCAGAATTGAACGTACAAAAATCTCTTTTACTAAGTGCAACGTAAAACTTCAAATACATTAATGGGGAGCCAGAGGGGGCTACGGCCCCGCCTACATCACGCTGTGCCCCTCCAACTGAAATGCCCCCTCAACTGAGCAGCTCGGGCGGGGGCGGCGGCCGCAGGGCACAGGGAGATGAGCACTTCCATTGCGCTCATCTCCATAGTCATCTGTATCACCGTCCTCAGGACAGCGATACAGATGCCTGTGCTAGTGCGGCGGGGCAGGGGAGGGAGAGGCGTGTCCCTTCCCCTTCCTCTGATAGGCTGCAGGCACAGGGATATGTACAATAGTTTTACAGGCACATTGTAGCCTGGCCCTGTTACCGATGCTAGCTGAGTGGTGTAAAGTTAAGGTAGTAGTAGAGATGAGCGGCCGCTTAATCCTGATTTAAAGTTACTGCAGGATATGGATTATAGTTTAGAAATGTCAAATGTACACTCCTGTGAGCGGTGGGGAGGGAGATTTGTGGATAACACTGTTATAGGGAGGGGGATCTATGGATGACACTGATATGGAGGAAGATCTGTGGATGACACTGTCATGGGGTGGATCTGTGGATGACACATATAACATAAGATGCTATATACGGTATGTGTCATCCGCAGATCCCCCTCCATAACAGTGTCATCCACAGATCCCCCTCCATAACAGTGTCATCCACAGATTCCCCCTCATAGCAGTGTCATCCACAGATCCCCCCCATAGAAGTGTCATCCACAGATACCCCTCCCTATAATAGTGTCATCCACAGGCATCTAGCACATGTTGAAATCTGAGTGATTGGTTTTTGTTTTTTAAACCACAGACAGCAGGACTTTTCTTCCCTGTTGCGGTTTTAGGTATTGGGTAAAGTATCTCAGCATTTCTAAGCATACTTGTGTAAATGTATCGTTGTTATAGCTACCCCCCTACTTTTGTCCTGTCCCCCAGTGTGCCCCTCCCCAAAATGTGAAAGCTAGAGACTCCACTGACTGGCCTTATAGTTGGTGTCTTAGCCATAGTCCCTCACCTCACAGCAGTATCTGTCTTCTCAAGAAATCACTGTATCTGTAAGGGCTCTTGCACACAAACCTTTTTTTCCGTTTATGTTCCGTTTTTTGCTTTCCGTATACTGACCGTATGCGTAACCATTCATTTCAATGGATCCCCAAAAAACGGAAGGTACTCCGTATGCCTTCAGTTTCCGTATTTCCATTTTTCCGTTCCATTCAAAGATAGAACATGTCCTATTATAGTCCGCATAACGGACAAGGATAGTACTGTTCCAGCAGGGGCCAGCTGTTCCGTTCTGCAAAAAACTGAATGCACATGGATGTCATCCGTATTTTTTGCGGATCTATTTTTTTGCGGATCGCAAAATACTGAAAAAGCCATACGGTCGTGTGCAAGAGGTCTAATTCTCTTTGGAGAATCCTTTCCAGGAGTAGGAGATTTGACTTGTGCTTCCTCTCCACACTAAGTCCTGACAGGGACTCCTCATCCTGGCAGGAAGCAGCACCAGCCCACTTTACCAAGCGGGGAGGGACAGAGTGGTCAGCCCTGTTCCTGGTTAACTCTTGCCAACCATATTGTTACAGGCTGGTTGGCATGCTCTGCTGTAAGCATCGCCGCGAGCATAATGTCAGATGCATACCTGTGCCGATGGGCACTCTCCCCAGCAAGATATATCACGCGATCAGAAGCGTGGCCTATATGTACAGGCAACTGCTGGCCACAGTTGCTTGTGATTAAGCTGGCTACCCCTGATTTAGCTGGCAATATTTATTTTGTAATATCTGGATTTTGGACCTCAGCGTGTTTCTGACTTCTACTAGCTTGGTACGTTTCTGCATTCCGGTTTCTGATTTGGCATTAGACTGGATTTTTCTGGTTTTGACTTAGGCATGTACAACTCTACTATATATTCAGTTTGGTGGTATTCTGGTCCTGGTTAGCTGTTCCATCTAGTCGGTTATCTGAACTGTGTCTGTTTCCTCGTAGACTCCTGCACTTAGTGAGGAAGGGACTGCTGTCCAGTTGCAGGCTGTCATCTAGGGCGGATCGTGCAAGCAGGTAGGAACAGTGGTTAGGTTGAAGCCTTACTGATCCCTACGTGACACATATCCTCACTGGAAGTAACAGCCAAAAAGCAATACAAAAATACATTACAATAAATAACTCAAAAACTATTTACAATATTGTAATACACCCAGGTCTGTAGTACTACACATAAACCTGGTGGCAGATTAAAGGGGGTTGTCCCACTTAGGCTTTGTTCAGATCTTCATTTGTCCTTTCCCTGGGGGAAGGTTCTGTCAAGCTTTCTGTCACTTTAACATGAAGAATAGCAAAGCACTTATTAAGGCCAGTGTTTTAGACGCGGTCTTAATAACCCCTATATCTGGAGGTAGAGCCGCCAAAGTTATGAAGAAGCGCCAGCCTCTACATAACTTTGCACATCTAGCGCCAGTCTAAATGTAAGTCAGCTCCCTAGCTGGCTTACATTTAGACCATTTTTTAGAAAATTGTAGTAGAAAGTGATGAATGAGACAGGCCTACAGGCCCATCCCATTCCCCGCCCATGCCACGCTGACTTTTTTTTAGAAATAGAGTGGGGAAAAGTCGCCGATTTTAGCGCAAATAACTTTTGTGCCACAATCTGTGCCAGAAATAGGCCTAATATAGGCCTATTTCTGGATAATAAATTACTTCCTATGTGTCAATATTGTGTGTTGGATGCTATATGAATCTGTCGTGTGCCAATGCAGCGCAGATGTGAACAGTACCTAAGACATCCCTGTCTGTATGCCAGAATGTATTCCTTCAATCACTTGTCTATGCAAGTGATTTTTGAGTTTTGTGTCAGAAAGCTCCCACTGCTGTGAATTAATAGGCTCAGAATGTAGGTCTAATGGTGGTTTAACCCTGCAGCCAGATTTTAGCTATACAGTAAGGGCTGTTTCACACGACCGGATGCCGTGCGTGGCATCCGCTCCGTGTCTGACAGCCAAGACCCGATGCGGACAGCAGAGGCACGGAGCATTAACATGATTGATAATGCTCCGTGCCTCTCTGTGACCTCTTAACTACGAAATCACAGTGACAACTTTATCTCGCTGTGATTTCATAGTAAAGAGATCACAGAGAGGCACGGAGCATTATTAGTCATGTTACTGCTCCGTGCCTCTGCTGTCCGCATCGGGTCTTGGCTGTCATTCACAGAGCGGATGCCACGCACGGCATCCGCTCGTGTGAAACAGCCCTAAGTCAATAGAAAATTATTAAATCTATTACAAAAACTGCATTTTTGTGTAGTTTTTTCTTAATTTCTTTTTTGGGCCATTGTGTTTTTTTCAAAACACAACATGCTCAGAAAAAAACTCATGGTCAAAAATGTGTGATTAATAAGAGACACAAACAAACACCTGTAAATGGTTGGTGTGTTTTTTTTAAGCCACAAAAACTCTGCCACAACAATGATGTGTAAAGTACGGTAAACCTAAACAAGATAGTGTTAAAGGGGTTGTCAAAAATATTTAAAAATCTCAGACAACCACTACAATGTCTTAAGACATTATGGGGGTCATTTATAAATTATATACCCCAGTTTTCTGGCGTATATCTGTCGTAGATTGCAGCTGCAATCTGCAACTTTTCCCCGCTCACGCCAGATCTAAAAAAAGGGGAGGTGGCGTTGGTGGGGAAGGGCCTGTATAAAATAGTCTAAATTTAAGCCAGTAAGGAAGCTGTCTTACATTTAGACTAGCGCTGGATGCGCGAAGTTATGTAGAGGACTGCGCCTCTACATAACTTCGGCAGATCCATTGCCCAGTCTTAATAAATGACCCCCTTGTACTCACCTGTTTCTCCACCGCATATAATGAGTATATAATGTTTTTAATATTTTATGACTTTTAATGGTTTTCTGGTTTTTTTATTATCCTGAACAACCCATATACAGGTGAAACTTGAAAAATGTAAATATCGTGCAAAGTTCATTTATTTCAGTAATGCAACTTATAAGGTGAAACTTACATATGAGATAGACTCATTACATGCAAAGCGAGATATTTCAAGCCTTTATTTGTTATAATTTTGATGATTATTGCTTACAGATTATAAAAACCCCAAAGTCACAATTTTGAGGTACCCTTTGCTCAGGGGGTATGGATTAATTAGCTGACTAGAGTGCGACACTTTGAGCCTAGAATATTGAACCTTTTCACAAAATTCAAATTTTGATGCAATTCCTTTTAATTTGCATTACTGAAATAAATTAACTTTTGCATGATATTCAATTTTTTGGAGTTTCACCTGCAAATAGTGGAAATTCACTATTTAGGGTGCTGCCCAAAAAAATGCAACAAAAAAGCATGTCATTTTTGCAACAACATACCTGCATTTATGGTGACTTTATTCCAGCGAAGCAGTCTTCCAACAAAGCTAAAACACACAGCAAAACTACGACTGCTTGTTAGCAATGATCTGCCTGATGTTTGGGCAGTATAAAGGCCCCTTTAAATGCAGTTAACACTCATTGCCTGGCAGAAACCTTGACCATAATGGTAACAAACACATTTTAAGGGCTTATGCACAAAAATGTATTTTTGACCTGCATTCGATCCACATTTTTTGCAGGTCGGATGTGGACCCATTCACTTCAATTGGGCTGCAAAAAATGCAGACTGCACACCCTGTGTTGTCCACATCCATTTGTTTGTTCCGTAGCAGCCACAAAAATATAGAACATGTCCTATTATTGTCTGCATTACAGACAAGGATAGCACTGTTCTATTATGGCCTGGGTGTTCTGTTCCGCAAAATAAGGAATGCATGCAGACGGTATCCGCTCACTTTGCAGACCGCAAAAAAGGCAACGATTGTGTGCATGAGCCCTAACACATTAAGTGCTTATTCACACAGTCAGTGTTCAGTCAGTGATTTCCATCAGTGAGTGCGAGCCAAAAGCAGGTGCAGATTTTTCCCTTATACCTTATGTCTGTGTAGCATCTACTCCTGGTTTTGGCCACCACCACTGATGGAAATCACTGACCAAAACACTGATGTGTGAATGATGCTTAAAGCATAAGCAGTCGGAATGTTAAATGTGGCTTCATGTTTGATTAGTGACCTCTAGTGGTGAGCTACAGGAAATATGCAGGGTATACTGTAGTTAAAAAAGGCTATGCAGAGCCAAGACTAGGTATTTTGGTTCCCTAGGCGGAGCAGGCAAATTGAGTTTTAGTAATTGATTAAAGGGGTCATAATGTAATGGTTGGATTTAGAAAGTAGACAATATTTGCATTAGCGATAGGGATCTTAGACAATATCAATGTACTTATTTATTGACATTGAAGTAGGCTGTTAGCATGTTTATGATCATGTTCGATCCTTGGTGTTGGGATAGGTGATAAATTAAGGGGCCTACTTTGACTTTCTGGCCCATATGGCCCTTTGGAAAGGAAAATGAAGATTGGTACTAAAATTGGAGAGGATTAATGGAAGATTCAAAGAATAAATTATGACCGCATGAAGTGTTTGTGATAAGGAACTTTTATCCAAGTTGTTGTAGGTGTAACTTATGTATGTCAATGGTTGCGTATAATAATGAGGTCTAAGAACTGCGATATACTGCGGAAAACTTGAATTATAATATTAATTATTCCTTTGTTCTCTGGGTTCAAAAGACTTGAGACTTTAAAGAGTAACTAAACTTTTGAATGCATTTTTTTAACAGGTCCCTAATGCCCTAATAACACTTTTTGTAATGTACTTTTGCCTCCCTGGAGCGCACTTTTCGCTGTGCGCTTAAAATCCACTTTTCAATTTGGAGTACGGAGTCTACAGTTTATAAATGAGGCCGCAGCGCAGGGATTACGGGCAGCAGCGCACATTGCTGCTCCTGCCTGTGCCCCCCGGAGAATTACTAAATGCTGGCATAGCACATAGGTACCCTGTAACCATGTGCTATGCCAGGAATAGCGGAGCGGGCTCCTGCTTCGCAAAGCTAAGAGCTGACATGCAAGACTCTTAGCTTAGCGAAGCCGGCACAAGCAGGAGCCCGCTCCTTTCAGCTAATCCTGGCATAGCACATGGTTACAGGGTACCCATGTGCTATGCCAGGATCTAGTAAACCTCCGGGAGGGGCATGGTGCAGGAGCGCTGCGGCCCCATTAATGGATTTAAATTGGATTTTTAAGAGCACAGCGAAACGTGTGCTTTAGGGAGGCAGAAGTGTCACTGCCTTTTGCCCCAGTATTTATACAGTTCCTCCTGCAGTGACCCTTGTAGTTCTAATGCCCCCTGTGGTGCCAATATATAATGTACCTCCCCATAGTTCCAATATATAATGCTTTTCCGTCCCCCCATAATGCCAGTATCTACAGTCAGGTCCATAAATATTGGGACATCGACACAATTCTAAAATGTTTGGCTCTATACACCACCACAATGGATTTGAATGGATTTTAACTGCAGACTGTCAGCTTTAATTTGAAGGTATTTACATCCAAATTTGGTGAACAGTGTAGTAATTACAACAGTTTGCATATGTGCCTCCCACTTGTTAAGGAACCAAAAGTAATGGGACAGAATAATAATCATAAATCAAACTTTCACTTTTTAATACTTGGTTGCAAATTCTTTGCAGTCAATTACAGCCTGAAGTCTGGAACGCATAGACATCACCAGACGCTGGGTTTCATCCCTGGTGATGCTCTGCCAGGCCTCTACTGCAACTGTCTTCAGTTCCTGCTTGTTCTTGGGGCATTTTCCCTTGAGTTTTGTCTTCAGCAAGTGAAATGCATGCTCAATCGGATTCAGCTCAGGTGATTGACTTGGACATTGCATAACAATCCACTTCTTACCCTTAAAAAACTCTTTGGCTGCTTTTGCAGTATGCTTTGGGTCATTGTCCATCTGCACTGTGAAGCGCCGTCCAATGAGTTCTGAAGAATTTGGCTGAATATGAGCAGAAAATATTGCCCAAAACACTTCAGAATTCAACCTGCTGCTTTTGTCAGCAGTCACATCATCAATACAGGGAGTGCATAATTATTAGGCAAGTTGTATTTTTGAGGATTCATTTTATTATTGAACAACAACCATGTTCTCAATGAACCCAAAAAACTCATTAATATCAAAGCTGAATATTTTTGGAAGTAGTTTTTAGTTTGTTTTTAGTTTTAGCTATTTTAGGGGGATATCTGTGTGTGCAGGTGACTATTACTGTGCATAATTATTAGGCAACTTAGCAAAAACCAAATATATACCCATTTCAATTATTTATTTTTACCAGTGAAACCAATATAACATCTCAACATTCACAAATATACATTTCTGACATTCAAAAACAAAACAAAAACAAATCAGTGACCAATATAGCCACCTTTCTTTGCAAGGACACTCAAAAGCCTGCCATCCATGGATTCTGTCAGTGTTTTGATCTGTTCACCATCAACATTGCGTGCAGCAGCAACCACAGCCTCCCAGACACTGTTCAGAGAGGTGTACTGTTTTCCCTCCTTGTAAATCTCACATTTGATGATGGACCACAGGTTCTCAATGGGGTTCAGATCAGGTGAACAAGGAGGCCATGTCATTAGATTTTCTTCTTTTATACCCTTTCTTGCCAGCCACGCTGTGGAGTACTTGGATGCGTGTGATGGAGTATTGTCCTGCATGAAAATCATGTTTTTCTTGAAGGATGCAGACTTCTTCCTGTACCACTGCTTGAAGAAGGTGTCTTCCAGAAACTGGCAGTAGGACTGGGAGTTGAGCTTGACTCCATCCTCAACCCGAAAAGGCCCCACAAGCTCATCTTTGATGATACCAGCCCAAACCAGTACTCCACCTCCACCTTGCTGGCGTCTGAGTCGGACTGGAGCTCTCTGCCCTTTACCAATCCAGCCACGGGCCCATCCATCTGGCCCATCAAGACTCACTCTCATTTCATCAGTCCATAAAACCTTAGAAAAATCAGTCTTGAGATATTTCTTGGCCCAGTCTTGACGTTTCAGCTTGTGTGTCTTGTTCAGTGGTGGTCGTCTTTCAGCCTTTCTTACCTTGGCCATGTCTCTGAGTATTGCACACCTTGTGCTTTTGGGCACTCCAGTGATGTTGCAGCTCTGAAATATGGCCAAACTGGTGGCAAGTGGCATCTTGGCAGCTGCACGCTTGACTTTTCTCAGTTCATGGGCAGTTATTTTGCGCCTTGGTTTTTCCACACGCTTCTTGCGACCCTGTTGACTATTTTGAATGAAACGCTTGATTGTTCGATGATCTCGCTTCAGAAGCTTTGCAATTTTAAGAGTGCTGCATCCCTCTGCAAGATATCTCACTATTTTTGACTTTTCTGAGCCTGTCAAGTCCTTCTTTTCACCCATTTTGCCAAAGGAAAGGAAGTTGCCTAATAATTATGCACACCTGATATAGGGTGTTGATGTCATTAGACCACACCCCTTCTCATTACAGAGATGCACATCACCTAATATGCTTAATTGGTAGTAGGCTTTCGAGCCTATACAGCTTGGAGTAAGACAACATGCATAAAGAGGGTGATGTGGTCAAAATACTCATTTGCCTAATAATTCTGCACTCCCTGTAAATACAAGAGAACCAGTTCCATTGGCAGCCATACATGCCCACACCATGACACTACCACCACCATGCTTCACTGATGAGGTGGTATGCTTAGGATCATGAGCAGTTCCTTTCCTTCTCCATACTCTTCTCTTCCCATCACTCTGGTACAAGTTGTGCCAGTATTGATAATATCCCCTCTGTAGTGGCAGTAGATAATGCTCCCCTTGTAGTGCCAGTAGATAATACTCTCCTCTGTAGTTCCAGTTATATATAATGTTCCTCACCTTTCTTTGTTGACCCTGTAGTGCCAGGTATTCATAATTCTCCCCCCTTCCTTGGCAACCCCAGTAGTGCCAGGTCTATATATTGCCCCTCTTCCTTGATGCCCCCAGTAGTGCCAGGTCTGTATATTGCTCCCACCCTTCCTTGGTGCCCCCAATAGTGCCAATTAAATCTAATGTTAGCTACGCTGTGGAATACAGGGTTTTGAAGGCACTTCTGGCTATGATGTATCCATGTGTTTTAACGGTGTCTCTCACAGCAAGTAAAGTCTTATCAGCTTTTTGTATCAGGTTACCTTACTGACTCTAATACTCAACAATGCTTCAATTCTCATTTGTCTTTCTCCTTCTCTCCTTTAGATCATGCAAAGATCTGTTAGTCTCTGTAGCTGTCTGTGCCTAAGAAGAGGGAGCACATGGACTTTGCTTTCTCTCTCTCTAAACTTTAGTCTACACTTCCCTAAGGTTGGTCCATATCTAAACTGCTACAAGGGCAGAGCTAGTATTGTTAACATAGCTATAATGAGCACAATACATAACATAACATTATATAACATGAAATAACAAACCATTTGCAGATACCCCCTTCCTCTCGGGCACTGCATACATGCAGTGTGAGTAGAAATGCAGTGCACCAGGAGGAGCCAGAGCAGAGGATGGGAATGGTAGTGGCTCTGGCTATCACATCACTATCTATCACAGTGGCTTTCCTCACTCTGCTGCTCCCTAGGGCCGTGCAGTGAAATAAAGGTGCACCCTTTCTTCCCTGGGGCACATCCTGTTTCTGAGGGCTCCTGTCTGATGGTAGTTGGGGTATCTGTGATGTTAAATGTCTGTATGGGTGCAAGGCAGGGTCTATGGAGTGTGCAATGTTTTCAGAACACAATTCCAACAAAGTAAACACTGCAATTCTCTCCAAGATAGCGATATAAAGTATGGATTAAGGCAAGGATGAGATGTATGGCACTTTTTGTACAATATTTTGCTAAAGTATCTCTCAGTAGAATCTATGGTGGGCAATAGTACTCTTACAAGAATTGTTGTAATAAGAGTTTTGAAGGCTCATCTGACCAGAACGTGTCAAAGTGTGATGGGTGTCTTAACAGTGTCCCTCACTGTACCAAAGTCTGAATGGCTATTGTAGCAGGTTAACTTTCCTGACTCCTACAGTTCGCCGTGCAGATTCCAAATTCTCCAATTCTCTTCTTTCTTTCTCCTTCACTTTCTCTAGATCTTGCAGAGATTAGTCACTGAAGCTTTCTGGGTCTGAGAAGATGGAACACATGGACTTTTTCTTCTCACTCTCTGAATTCTTCCACCTAGCCACCACCTAGCTTCCTACACGGTCTGAGCCATTATTATTAACCCTGGCAGTGTCATCCTTACATAGCTATACATTACATAACAAGCCATTTATAGATACTTCCTGTTCTAAGGTACTGTATAAACACCCAGCGCACAGAGGACACGTTAAATGCGGAATAACGTTTAGTCAATTAATCCAGTTATGCAGGTCCTTGAGCCAAATACAGGTTCCCCATACACATTAGTGTATTGTCAGCGGAACCCATTGAGAATGGTGGGTTTGGCCTACAAACTAATGTGTATGGGGAGATCCTAACTCTTTTTAGAGCCAACATATACTATAGCATTATACAGAGACTATAGTCTCTCACGATGATGGTCAAAATTGCACCCTTCCCTGATATTTACGTTGCAAATGGCAGCCTTCCTTCTGTCATATGAGAGACCACACAGATCTCAAATTTAGAAGCCAATTAGATCCTGGTAAGATGAATGTGCTTACTGGTGCTAAAGGTAAATAGGCCCTAGAGGAGCGTTGTGTGGTAGTGTTCAGGCTGTGTACCATTTGGCACCAATTATAAAAATATATTCTCATATATACAATAAACCACAGAGAATTATAAAATGTTTGGAAATAAAACATATTTCCATATTTATTAAATCCAGTTAAAGGGAGTCTGTCAGTACATTTACCCCTTTTTAACAGTTCCCATACCACTGTAGCCGCAACACAGATGATTAAAACGGTACCTTTATATGCTTTTGTGGACTTTTGAAAACTGCCAAAAACGAACTTTGATGCGTATGTAAATGAGGGCTCGCAAGTGCCCAGGGCGACGTCCACCGCGTTGGAGCCCAGGCAGCTCTGCCTCTTCGGCTCTTATCCCCGCCCAGCCTCTTCCTCTGCCCGCCCATCTGTTTTCTCTCCCCCTTAGCGAGATCCCGCGCCGACGCGATGACTTTCTTGGTCGGGGCATGCGCATAAGCTACTGCGATGCCGTGCCAGCAATGGGCATCGCAGTGCGCATGCCCCGGCCAAGGAAGTTATTGCGTCGGCGCGGGATCTCGTTGAGGGGGAGAGAAGAAGTTTTTCTTTACACAAGTTTTCATAAATCTCCCCCATGATGTTCGTGCAGCGTCCCACTCAGGATACGTGGTAACTGCAAAATAGCTTTAAAACTGCATTGTCATATTGCATGTTATTTTGTACTACAACACCTGTTGGGGATAACACTTAGGTCCTATAAATACTAAGGTCAGGCCTAGTTAGTCAGTGGAGATTAGACAGAATAGTTCATTGATCTCAAGGTATTCTCCTGAGTTTGAGAGAGTGCAGATCTAGCACTTATATTCAGTTAAAGTCTAGTCCAGAAAGGGACACAGGAAGGAAAGGATTAACAGCCAAAGGATAAGAGCCATCAACCAGGCATTAAAGACCTTTGGATACCCAGGTGAAGGATACCATAGCCTCCGGCCACCTCACCAAATTACACTGATACAGAATTTTCCGGCTAAGCTAAATCCAGCCAAGAAAGCCTATAAACAGTGGATTCACAGATTAACTCTACTGCTAACAAAAGACTGCATTTTGATTGATGTACCTACTGCAACTGGAACCAACATCAGTAAAAGTTGTGAGTTGCATCTTATCACTGTCTACCTCATTATTACTACTATTGGTTGTACCACCATTAACGTTACTGGCGTCACGACAAATGCCATCAAGGGACTCATCCGCAACAAGCACCCTAAGCACCCCTAACATCAAGGGCACCTCAACCACCATCTTGGCTGATGCTTCCCTACCACAGAGCGTGCCCCGAAGGATTTCTTGCTGTCCACCTCAACACTGTGCTGCCAGCCCAGGGAGGCTTTCTGCTAACCGTGAGTAAACTGATGAACTGTGTGTTATATTATTTGGCCCCTCATCGGTCCACCGTGCACCTCACGTGTTGCCCCTGCGGTACTGGCTGGCTGCATTCGTCCATGATGTCTGTAGATAAGGCACAGCTCGGTAAACAGGAATTAACCACCTCCGGACCGCCTAACGCGCCGATGCGTCCGGAAGGTGGTTGCTTTTCTCCTCCTGGACGCATATACGCGTCATCTCGCGAGACGCGAGATTTCCTGTGAACGCGCGCACACAGGCGCGCGCGCTCACAGGAACGGAAGGTAAGCGAGTGGATCTCCAGCATGCCAGCGGCGATCGTTCGCTGGCAGGCTGGAGATCCGAATTTTTTAACCCCTAACAGGTATATTAGACGCTGTTTTCATAACAGCGTCTAATATACCTCCTACCTGGTCCTCTGGTGGTCCCTTTTGTTAGGATCGACCACCAGAGGACTCAGGTAGGTCAGTACAGTCGCACCAAACACTACACTACACTACACCCCCCCCCCGTCACTTATTAACCCCTTATAAACCCCTGATCACCCATGATCACCCCATATAAACTCCCTGATCACCCCCCTGTCATTGATCACCGCCCTGTCATTGATCACCCCCCTGTCAGGCTCCGTTCAGACGTCCGTATGATTTTTACGGATCCACGGATACATGGATCGGATCCGCAAAACGCATACGGACGTCTAAATGGAGCCTTACAGGGGGGTGATCAATGACAGGCGGGTGATCACCCATATACACTCCCTGATCACCCCCTGTCATTGATCACCCCCCTGTCATTGATCACCCCCCTGTAAGGCTCCATTCAGACGTCCGCATGATTTTTACGGATCCATGGATACATGGATCGGATCCGCAAAAACACATGCGGACGTCTGAATGGAGCCTTACAGGGGGGTGATCACCCATATACACTCCCTGATCACCCCCTGTCATTGATCACCCCCCTGTAAGGCTCCATTCAGACGTCCGCATGATTTTTACGGATCCATGGATACATGGATCGGATCCACAAAACACATGCGGACGTCTGAATGGAGCCTTACAGGGGGTGATCAATGACAGGCGGGTGATCACCCATATACACTCCCTGATCACCCCCCTGTCATTGATCACCCCCCTGTAAGGCTCCATTCAGACGTCCGCATGTTTTTTGTGGATCCGATCCATGTATCCATGGATCCGTAAAAAATCATGCGGATGTCTGAATGGAGCCTTACAGGGGGTGTGATCAGTGACAGGGGGGTGATCACCCTGATCACCCTGATCACCCCCTGTCATTGATAACCCCCCTGTAAGGCTCCATTCAGACGTCCGCATGTTTTTTGTGGATCCGATCCATGTATCCATGTATCCGTAAAAAATCATGCGGATGTCTGAATGGAGCCTTACAGGGGGTGTGATCAGTGACAGGGGGGTGATCACCCTGATCACCCCCTGTCATTGATAACCCCCCTGTAAGGCTCCATTCAGACGTCCGCATGTTTTTTGTGGATCCGATCCATGTATCCGTAAAAAATCATGCGGATGTCTGAATGGAGCCTTACAGGGGGTGTGATCAGTGACAGGGGGGTGATCACCCTGATCACCCCCTGTCATTGATAACCCCCCTGTAAGGCTCCATTCAGACGTCCGCATGTTTTTTGTGGATCCGATCCATGTATCCATGGATCCGTAAAAAATCATGCGGATGTCTGAATGGAGCCTTACAGGGGGTGTGATCAGTGACAGGGGGGTGATCACCCTGATCACCCTGATCACCCCCTGTCATTGATAACCCCCCTGTAAGGCTCCATTCAGACGTCCGCATGTTTTTTGTGGATCCGATCCATGTATCCATGGATCCGTAAAAAATCATGCGGATGTCTGAATGGAGCCTTACAGGGGGTGTGATCAGTGACAGGGGGGTGATCACCCTGATCACCCCCTGTCATTGATAACCCCCCTGTAAGGCTCCATTCAGACGTCCGCATGTTTTTTGTGGATCCGATCCATGTATCCATGGATCCGTAAAAAATCATGCGGATGTCTGAATGGAGCCTTACAGGGGGTGTGATCAGTGACAGGGGGGTGATCACCCCCTGTCATTGATAACCCCCCTGTAAGGCTCCATTCAGACGTCCGCATGTGTTTTGCGGATCCGATCCATGGATCCGTAAAAATTATACGGACGTCTGAATGGAGCCTTACCAGGGGGGTGATCAATGACAGGGGGGTGATCCGGGAGTCTATATGGGTGATCACCCCCCTGTCATTGATCACCCCCCCTGTCATTGATCACCCCCCTGTCATTGATCACCCCCCCTGTCATTGATCACCCCCCCCCCCCCCCCCCTGTAAGGCTAAATTCAGACATTTTTTTTGGCACAAGTTAGCGGAATTTTTTTTTTTGTTTTTGTTTTTTCTTACTAAGTCTCATATTCCACTAACTTGTGTCAAAAAATAAAATCTCCCATGGACGCACCATACCCCTCACGGAATCCAAATGCGTAAACATTTTTAGACATTTATATTCCAGACTTCTTCTCACGCTTTAGGGCCCCTAAAAAGCCAGGGCAGTATAAATACCCCACATGTGACCCCATTTTGGAAAGAAGACACCCCAAGGTATTTGCTGAGGGGCATATTGAGTCCATGAAAGATTGAAATTTTTGTCCTAAGTTAGCGGAAAGTGAGACTTTGTGAGAAAAAAACAAAAAAAATCAATTTCCGCTAACTTATGCAAAAAATAAAAAAATTCTAGGAACTCGCCAGGCCCCTCATTGAATACCTTGGGGTGTCTTCTTTCCAAAGTGGGGTCACATGTGGGGTATTTATACTGCCCTGGCTTTTTAGGGGCCCGAAAGTGTGAGAAGAAGTCTGGGATCCAAATGTCTAAAAATGCCCTCCTAAAAGGAATTTGGGCCCCTTTGCGCATCTAGGCTGCAAAAAAGTGTGACACATCTGGTATCGCCGTACTCAGGAGAAGTTGGGGAATGTGTTTTGGGGTGTCATTTTACATATACCCATGCTGGGTGAGAGAAATATCTTGGTCAAATGCCAACTTTGTATAAAAAAATAGGAAAAGTTGTCTTTTGCCAAGATATTTCTCTCACCCAGCATGGGTATATGTAAAATGACATCCCAAAACACATTCCCCAACTTCTCCTGAGTACGGCGATACCAGATGTGTGACACTTTTTTGCAGCCAAGGTGGGCAAAGGGGCACACATTCCAAAGTGCACCTTTCGGATTTCACAGGCCATTTTTTACAGATTTTGATTGCAAGGTACTTCTTACACATTTGGGCCCCTAAATTGCCAGGGCAGTATAACTACGCCACAAGTGACCCCATTTTGGAAAGAAGACACCCCAAGGTATTCCGTGAGGGGCACGGCGAGTTCCTCGAATTTTTTATTTTTTGTCACAAGTTAGCGGAAAATGATGATTTTTCTTTTTTTTTCTTTTTTCCTTACAAAGTCTCATATTCCACTAACTTGCGACAAAAAAAAAAAATTCTAGGAACTCGCCATGCCCCTCACAGAATACCTTGGGGTGTCTTCTTTCCAAAATGGGGTCACTTGTGGCGTAGTTATACTGCCCTGGCAATTTAGGGGCCCAAATGTGTGCGAAGAACTTTGCAATCAAAATGTGTAAAAAATGACCGGTGAAATCCGAAAGGTGCACTTTGGAATATGTGCCCCTTTGCCCACCTTGGCAGCAAAAAAGTGTGACACATCTGGTATCGCCGTACTCAGGAGAAGTTGGGGAATGTGTTTTGGGGTGTCATTTTACATATACCCATGCTGGGTGAGAAAAATATCTTGGTCAAATGCCAACTTTGTATAAAAAAATGGGAAAAGTTGTCTTTTGCCAAGATATTTCTCTCATCCAGCATGGGTATATGTAAAATGACACCCCAAAACACATTGCCCAACTTCTCCTGAGTACGGCGATACCAGATGTGTGACACTTTTTTGCTGCCAAGGTGGGCAAAGGGGCACATATTCCAAAGTGCACCTTTCAGATTTTGCAGGCCATTTTACACAGATTTTGATTGCAAAGTTCTTCTCACACATTTGGGCCCCTAAATTGCCAGGGCAGTATAACTACGCCACAAGTGACCCCATTTTGGAAAGAAGACACCCCAAGGTATTCCGTGAGGGGCATGGCGAGTTCCTAGAATTTTTTATTTTTTGTCGCAAGTTAGTGGAATATGAGACTTTGTAAGGAAAAAAGAGAAAAAAAAAAAAATCATCATTTTCCGCTAACTTGTGACAAAAAATAAAAAATTCTAGGAACTCGCCATGCCCCTCACGGAATACCTTGGGGTGTCTTCTTTCCAAAATGGGGTCACTTGTGGCGTAGTTATACTGCCCTGGCAATTTAGGGGCCCAAATGTGTAAGAAGTACCTTGCAATCAAAATGTGTAAAAAATGGCCTGCAAAATCTGAAAGGTGCACTTTGGTGCACTTTGCCCACCTTGGCAGCAAAAAAGTGTGACACATCTGGTATCGCCGTACTCAGGAGAAGTTGGGGAATGTGTTTTGGGGTGTCATTTTACATATACCCATGCTGGATGAGAGAAATATCTTGGCAAAAGACAACTTTTCCCATTTTTTTATACAAAGTTGGCATTTGACCAAGATATTTTTCTCACCCAGCATGGGTATATGTAAAATGACACCCCAAAACACATTCCCCAACTTCTCCTGAGTACGGCGATACCAGATGTGTCACACTTTTTTGCTGCCAAGGTGGGCAAAGGGGCACATATTCCAAAGTGCACCTTTTGGATTTCACCGGTCATTTTTTACACATTTTGATTGCAAAGTTCTTCTCACACATTTGGGCCCCTAAATTGCCAGGGCAGTATAACTACGCCACAAGTGACCCCATTTTGGAAAGAAGACACCCCAAGGTATTCCGTGAGGGGCATGGCGAGTTCCTAGAATTTTTTATTTTTTGTCGCAAGTTAGTGGAATATGAGACTGTGAGGCAATTTAGGGGCCCAAATGTGTAAGAAGTACCTTGCAATCAAAATGTGTAAAAAATGGCCTGCAAAATCTGAAAGGTGCACTTTGGTGCACTTTGCCCACCTTGGCAGCAAAAAAGTGTGACACATCTGGTATCGCCGTACTCAGGAGAAGTTGGGGAATGTGTTTTGGGGTGTCATTTTACATATACCCATGCTGGATGAGAGAAATATCTTGGCAAAAGACAACTTTTCCCATTTTTTTATACAAAGTTGGCATTTGACCAAGATATTTTTCTCACCCAGCATGGGTATATGTAAAATGACACCCCAAAACACATTCCCCAACTTCTCCTGAGTACGGCGATACCAGATGTGTCACACTTTTTTGCTGCCAAGGTGGGCAAAGGGGCACATATTCCAAAGTGCACCTTTTGGATTTCACCGGTCATTTTTTACACATTTTGATTGCAAAGTTCTTCTCACACATTTGGGCCCCTAAATTGCCAGGGCAGTATAACTACACCACAAGTGACCCCATTTTGGAAAGAAGACACCCCAAGGTATTCCGTGAGGGGCATGGCGAGTTCCTAGAATTTTTTATTTTTTGTCGCAAGTTAGTGGAATATGAGACTTTGTAAGAAAAATAAAAAAAATAAAAATCATCATCATTTTCTGCTAACTTGTGACAAAAAATAAAAAGTTCTATGAACTCACTATGCCCATCAGCGAATACCTTAGGGTGTCTACTTTCCGAAATGGGGTCATTTGTGGGGGTTTTCTACTGTCTGGGCATTGTAGAACCTCAGGAATCATGACAGGTGCTCAGAAAGTCAGAGCTGTTTCAAAAAGCGGAAATTCACATTTTTGTACCATAGTTTGTAAATGCTATAACTTTTACCCAAACCATTTTTTTTTTGCCCAAACATTTTTTTTTTATCAAAGACATGTAGAACAATAAATTTGGCGAAAAATTTATATATGGATGTCGTTTTTTTTGCAAAATTTTACAGCTGAAAGTGAAAAATGTCATTTTTTTGCAAAAAAATCGTTACATTTTGATTAATAACAAAAAAAGTAAAAATGTCAGCAGCAATAAAATACCACCAAATGAAAGCTCCATTAGTGAGAAGAAAAGGAGGTAAAATTCATTTGGGTGGTAAGTTGCATGACCGAGCGATAAACGGTGAAAGGAGTGTAGTGCAGAAGTGTAAAAAGTGCTCTGGTCATGAAGGGGGTTTCACCTAGCGGGGCTGAAGTGGTTAAGGTGGTAATGATAGGCCTCACTACAATATTATAAGAAATAAACATTTTTATACAGGACCCAATGAACAAGTGAAAAAAAAATATGATTTCATCACCATAGCAACTGTTCTGGGATCTCCAATGTATGGATGTCACTTCTGTATCCAGACAGGTAAGATGTGTCTATATCACCCCTATCATCCACTGTATATGGTGTCCTAGGGTATTGAAATGTACTTGGTAGAGACCAGTGGAAGATTTTTCATATACAAGACAACAAATGGTGATATACAAATCCATGTTCCAGCATTTCAGCCGCCATTGTCTTATCCTCAGCAAATAAGTCTGGGTAATAGGAAATTCACCCATTGTACAATGCTGACATGTCACTTTATGTGGTAATAACTTTGGAACTCTTTTACTTATCCAAGCCATTCTGAGACACATTGTACTTCATGACAGTGGTAAATTTGAGTCAATATATTTCACCTTTATTTATAAATGAATCCAAAATTTACCAAATTTTTTTAGAAATTTGCAATTTTCAAAATTTCAATTTCTCTGCTTTTAAAACAGAAAGTTATACCTCATAAAAATTTTATTACTTAAAAGGCTTCTGTCACCCCATTTTTTGGGGGGTACTTATAATCCCTATACTGCGATATATCTATACATTATGTTAATCATTTTCGTTCAGTAGATAATGCAAAAAACGTACTTTTATAACATGCAAATTACCTGTCTACCAGCAAGTAGGGCGGCTACTTGCTGGTAGCAGTCGCAAAAAAACGCCCCCTCCTCCTGTTAATTGACAGGGCCAGCAGCGATCTCCTCCTCTGGCTGACCCTGTCTGCATTTTAAAAATCGCGCGCCTGTCTTAATTTGGCGCAGGCGCTCTGAAAGAAGGAGGCTCGCCTCCTCAGCAATCCCTCAGTGGGCCTGCGCCAATGACGTCACCGAAAGAGAAGACGTCATCGGCGCAGGCGCACTGAGGGAGCGCCTGCGCCGAATCAAGACAGGTGCGCGATTTTTGAAATGCAGACAGGGCCAGCCGGAGGAGGGGGCGGTTTTTTGTGGCTGCTACCAGCAAGTAGCCGCCCTACTTGCTGGTAGACAGGTAATTTGCATATTATAAAAGTACGTATTTTGCATTATCTACTGAATGAAAATGATTAATAACATAATGTATAGATATATCGCAGTATGGGGATCATAAGTACCCCCCAAAAAAATGAGTTTAGTGGGGTGACAGAAGCCCTTTAACATTCCCCATATGTCTACTTTATGTTGGCATCACAAAAAATTTGTAGGACATTAGAAGGCTTAGAATTTTAGAAGCAATTCTTAAAATTTTTAAGAAAATTTCCAAAACCCACTTTTTAAGGTCCAGTTCAGGTCTGAAGTCACTTTGTGGGACTTACATAGTGGAAACCCACATAAATGACCTTATTGTAAAAACTGCACCCCTCAAGTTACTCAAAACTGAATTTACAAACTTTGTTAACCCTTTAGGTGTTCCACAAGAATTAAAGGAAAATGGGAGTGGTGCTGTTCATATAACGGTGTCAGAAACCACCCTGATATAGTTTACTTTGCCCTCAAGTTTGCCCTTAGTCAAGATGGTGGATTATGTGTTTCCTGGTTGCCATCTCGCTTCCTGTTCCTGTCAGAAACCACCCTGATATACTTTACTTTGCCCTCAAGTTTTCCCTCAGTCAAGATGGTGGATTATGTGTTTCCTGGTTGCCATCTCACTTCCTGTTCCTGTTCCTTTTTAAACTGGCCAGACCTTCCTGTCTTTGCTGGAGTATTGTGTTTGGCTTTTAGTCCGCAATCCTCTTGCTGGAACTCACTCCTCCGTGTGTTCTGTGCCCTAGCGGTTCTCCCTGCTACCTCCTGTTGCTGACCTGGACTGTTCTTGGACCTTTGTACCTGCTTGCCGCCTGCCCTGACCTTCTGCTCGTCTACCTTCCTGCCAGCTTGCTGCCTGCCCTGACTTCTGCTATCCTGACCTCGGTTCTCGTCTACAGACTCTGCCTCATCTGTGCGGAGCACAACAACGTGGGTTCTGCTACATCCGTATTATATATACTCTGCTCCCAAGTCCTGGCCATTGGATTCCAGTTCTGCTGCACCAGTATCGTGACAGAATACTCCAGCCACCATGGATTCCGCCGGGACTGCATCTGTAGAGACCCGTATTAAGCAGTTGCAGACTGCGGTATCTAGTATGCACGCGGAGTTGCAAACCTTAAAGAAGAAATACGATGCCTTTGAGGGCCAGACCGGCCCCAGCATGCAGTTATATGGACAAACGATCCACGAACTCCTTGATACAGTGCAAGCACTGGCTGATCGCATAACACAGGTGGAGAATGCAGCTCCTGCACCATCTCCTACATTAACTCCTAAATTACCTCCATTCCGAATTGGCGGGGACCGCGACAAATTCCGGGGGTTTATCAATCAGTGTCGCCTCTACTTTGACGCAAACTCCTCCCAGTTTTCTACTGATCGATCTAAAGTGCTATGCATCATTATGCTACTAACACACAAGGCTATCGCCTGGGCGAGTCAGTTGATCGAAACTGGGGATGCCCGACTAAACAATCTGGAGGATTTCCTTGGGGCCATGAACCAGATGTTCAATGACCCTAACCAAGGTGCGACAGCAGATGCAGCCTTACTAGCCTTGCGCCAGGGCAGACGTCCCGTCACGGAATATGCTATGGACTTTAAAAGATGGTCCGTTGACACTAACTGGAATGATGCAGCAAAATTATCTTTTTTCAAGAAAGGACTGTATAGTTCCCTAAAGGATGAGCTGGCCTGTGCAGAGGCCCCCTTAGAGCTTGATGCCTTTATCAACCACTGCATCCGAGTTGATACACGACTAGCTGAACGACGGCAAGAAAGATGGGCCACACCGAACTATACTACGAAGCAGGCACTTTCTTCGTCTGCCCACACTTCAAAAGAATTTCCAAAAAGAATCTACAAGGAACCAGAAAGCGAACCAATGCAAATAGACTCCATCTTAAAACGTGAAAATATTGATCGCAAGGAACATAGACTCCGAGAGAACTTATGTCTGTATTGTGGAAGAGCCAACCACTTAATTGTCCCAGACGTCCTCGAAAACTGGTGGCAGCCATTACAGACCCCGATCTCTCAGATGAAGACTCTGTGACATCTGAAGCGGAATCATTGGAAGAAACAACCATCCGCTCCATCTCTTCAGTGGCCCCTCGTATTAAGAAGGATAACAGAAACTCTCATTGTTTCCTCCCCATCAAATTTTCAATTAATACCCAGTGGATATCCACCTCTGCTATGGTGGATTCCGGGGCTGGTGGCAATTTTATGGACTATTCCTTTGCAAGGGGACATGGGGTAAAGATTCATAAAAAAACTCTCACCTATGATTATGGAAACGGTAGATGGTACCCCTTTAAATTCGGGCCCTGTAGATCAAGAAACAGAACCCCTCGACATCTGTATAACACCACAACACCACGAAGTCCTATTGTTTCTTTTGATCTCCTCTCCTCATTTTCCTGTTATCCTAGGCTTGCCCTGGTTACAGGCACAGAACCCTGACATCAACTGGGAGACTAAAGAGATAACGTTTCCAGGGAAGGATGCTATGCCAACAAAACAGTCAGAACAAGGGGGGGAAGCCACATCCCAGAACGATAAGGTGATGGAACTACCCCTCATATATCAGGATTTTATGGACGTTGGTGATAAACAAAAGGCAGACAAACTTCCCCCACATCGACCCTATGACTGTCCCATAGAATTGCTCCCTGGTGCTTCCATCCCCTTCGGGAATATCTACCCCTTGGCAGGTCCGGAACTGAAGGCCCTCAAGTAATATATAGAAGAGAATCTGGCTAAAGGGTTTATCCGTCCCTCCTCCTCACCAGCAGGGGCTCCCATATTCTTTGTCAAAAAGAAGGATGGGTCTCTAAGACCATGTATTGACTACCGCGAACTTAATAAAATCACAATTAAGAATTGCTACCCCCTACCACTAATCTCAGAGTTATTGGAGAGAGTATGTCACGCCAAAATTTTCTCACAGTTGGACCTACGAGGCGCCTATAACTTGGTCTGTATCAGATCGGGAGATGAATGGAAGACAGCATTTAGATCACGGTACGGACACTTCGAATACCTTGTCATGCCTTTTGGTCTTTGCAACACTCCAGCCACCTTTCAACACCTGACCAACGACATTTTCAGGGATCTTCTGGACCAATTTGTAGTCATATATCTGGATGACATTCTGATCTTCTCTAACTCAACAGAAGAACATCAGCAACATGTAAGACTCGTTTTGGAACATCTTAGGAAAAATAAATTATATATCAAACTTGAAAAGTGTGAGTTTCGTCGAACTGAAATCCAATTTCTCGGCTACATAATTTCACCCCAAGGCTTACACATGGACCCCAACAAAATTAGAGCAATAGTGGACTGGCCTGTCCCCAGTAACTTAAAAGAGGTCCAACGCTTCATAGGCTTTGCCAATTTTTACAGACACTTTATCAAAAAAAATTCAACAATAATCTCCCCAATTACACAACTAACCAGGAAAACAAAAAAGGAATTTGTTTGGTCACCTGAAGCACAATAATCCTTTTGTTTATTAAAGACCAGGTTCACCACAGCCCCTGTATTGGTTCACCCCAACCTGGAACTGGCGTTCATTGTGGAAGTAGATGCTTCAGATTCTGCTATAGGAGCCATTTTATCACAGAACAGGAGACAAAGGGTTGTTACACCCTTGCGTTTTCTTCTCCCAACGTCTATCTCCGGTGAGAAGAATTACGACGTGGGAAACACTACTGGCTATTATAGCAGCCTTTAAAGAATGGAGACATCACCTTCAAGGAGCCTCCCAGCCAATAATAGTTCTTACCGACCATCGCAACTTGGAGTTCGTTAGATCAGCAAAATGTCTATCTCCTAGCCAGGCCCGCTGGACTCTTTTTTTTTTTTAAATCAATTCAACTTTGTGATTTCATACAGGCTTGGTTCTCGGAATGGCAAGGCAGATGCCTTATCCAGAATCTTTTCCAACAATGCTGTATCTATGACTTCACCTAAGACCATTATTCCAGAGTCTAGATTCGTGGGAGTAATCCTTAATAAGGAACTACTTGAAGAAATCAAAGAAGCCTATGTCACTGACTCCCTCCTGGCGGAACCTCCCAATGATCTGCAATTAATATACAAAAACAGGGTATGGACTCATGGACAACAGTTATATATACCCGAGGTTATAAGACTTAAGGTTCAAAGACTAGTCCATGACTCTAAGGTCCCAGGTCACAGGGGTGTGCAGAAGACTCAGGAATTCTTATCTCGTTTCTTTTGGTGGCCTAATTCTCGACAGGATGTGAAAAAATATGTCCTGTCATGTGATATCTGTGCTAGATGCAAGACTCCACGCTCCCTCCCAGTAGGTTTACTACAGCCTTTGCCGGTCCCCTCCCGTCCTTGGGGCTCCATTTCCATGGACTTTATTGTGGATCAGCCTACATCCAAGGGACAGAATACAATCTTAGTAGCGGTAGACCGTCTCACTAAGGCTGCCCACTTTATTGCATGTAATGGCCTACCATCTGCTAAAGAAACTGCAGACCTTATAATACAAAATGTGTTTCGTCTACATGGGGTGCCAGATGAAGTTGTCTCGGATCGTGGAGTACAGTTTACTTCAAAGTTTTGGCGCAGTTTTTGCACATCTTTGGAAATTAATATTAATCTATCAACCGCCTTTCACCCTCAGTCTAATGGGCAGACCGAACGCACAAACCAGACTTTGGAACAATACCTTCGATGTTTTATCTGTCACTTACAGGATGACTGGGTTGGCCTTCTTCCATTTTTTTACAATAATTCCCAAAAAGCATCAACCAGACAGACCCCCTTCTTTGCAAATCTCGGGTACCATCCGAACATTCTCCCCAAATTTCCTGTTACTTCGCCTATACCAGCAGTGGCGGAAAGAATTTCCATGCTTCAACAAGATTTGCTACTACTAAGAGAGACCTTAGAGAGTGCTCAGGAGAATTATAAGAGGGCCGCTGATAAATTCCGTAGACCAGCACCAATGTTTAGAGTGGGCGACAAGGTATGGCTTTCTACGAGGAATTTAAAACTTAAGGTCCCCTCACCAAAGCTGGGACAGAAGTTTATTGGACCCTATAAAATCATGGGCATAATCAGCCCAGTGGCCGTTCGACTTAAACTCCCACGATCCATGAGGATACATCCTGTCTTCCACGTGTCATTACTCAAGACTGCAGTGCCTAATCCGTTTCCTGAACGTACCCTTCCTCCTCCCGAAGCATTGGAGATAGATGGACAGGAGCAGTTTGTGGTAGAAGAGATTCTGGACTCTAGGATTTTCAGGAATCAGCTACAGTACCTTATCAAATGGCAGGGGTACGGATCTGAAGAAAATTCCTGGGAACCAATAAACAACATCAATGCTCCTCGAATGATTAGACAATTCCATCAAACACATCCTGGAAGACCAATTCAGGTCCCGTCCAGAAGCCGCTGTTGAGGTGGGAGTAATGTCAGAAACCACCCTGATATAGTTTACTTTGCCCTCAGTCAAGATGGTGGATTATGTGTTTCCTGGTTGCCATCTCACTTCCTGTTCCTGTTCCTTTTTAAACTGGCCAGACCTTCCTGTCTTTGCTGGAGTATTGTGTTTGGCTTTTAGTCCACAATCCTCTTGCTGGAACTCACTCCTCCGTGTGTTCTGTGCTCTAGCAGTTCTCCCTGCTACCTACTGTTGCTGACCTGGACTGTTCTTGGACCTTCGTACCTGCTTGCCGCCTGCCCTGACCTTCTGCTCGTCTACCTTCCTGCCAGCTTGCCGCCTGCCCTGACTTCTGCTATCCTGACCTCTACAGACTCTGCAGTCTACAGACTCTGCCTCATCTGTGCGGAGCACAACAACATGGGTTCTGCTACATCCGTATTATTTATACTCTGCTCCCAAGTCCTGGCCATCGGATTCCAGTTCTGTTGCACCAGTATTGTGACAAACGGTGCTCCTTCCCACTCTCTACAGGGTTTGGCACAAACAGGGGTGGGTGTGGTGCTGTTCATATAACGGTGCTTCCTTCATGCTCCCTGTAGGTTTAGTGCCACAAGGGGATGGGAATGGTGCTGTTCATATAACGGTGCTCCTTCACACTCTCTGTACGGTTTGGCACAACCAGGGTTGGGATGGTGCTGTTCATATAGCAGTGCTTCCTTCCTGTCCCCTGTAAGGTTTAGTGCCAAGAGGGGGTGGGAGTGGTGCTGTTCATATAACAGTGCTCCCTCCCACTCTCTGTAGGGTTTGGCACAAACGGGGGGTGGGTTGGTGCTGTTCATATAACGGTGCTTCCATTATGCACCTGTAAGGTTCAGTGCCATGAGTGGGTGGGAGTGGTGCTGTTCATATAATGATGCTCCTTCTCACTCTCTCTGTAGGGTTTAGCACAACCGGGGGTGGGGGTGGTGCTGTTCATATAATGGTGTTTCCTTCTTGCCCCCTTTAGGATTTAGTTCCACGAGGGGATGGGAGTGGTGCTGTTCATATAACAGTGCTTCTTCCCACTCTCTGTAGGGTTTGGCACAAACTGGGGGTTGGTTGGTGCTGTTCCTATAACGGTGCTTCCTTCCTGCCCCTGTAAGGTTCAGTGCCACAAGGGAGTGATAGTGGTGCTGTTCAAATACTGGTGCTCCTTTCACTCTCTGTAGGATTTGACGCAACCAGCGGTGGGGGTGGTGCTGTTCATATAACAGTACTATCTTCCTACCTCCTGTAGAATTGATGTAAGCAGGGTCGCCATCAAAGATTCTCATATACCCATAGTGTATAAGCCTCTATAACATACATTAAACATTTATGAAGCCCAGTGTAAATATGGACAGTGGTGGATATAGAGTATTATAGGCCCAGGATATAATATACATCCTTCCCCCCATTGGTAATATCACAATATTCAACTTATGGCCGACCTCTGAGCTTCATATGCCCCCCTGATTAGTGAGCATTTGGATAGGATTTATGCTTAAATAGCCCTTAAAGAATTGTATTATATAATATAAAAAAACACCCTCCATGTGCCATAACATAGCTCATGTACCCCTGTGCAGTCAAACTTACCCTATAGAGCACAGATGTCTGTTCCCATATTGTAATGTCCAGGGAGCGTTATATAGCCACATAACATTATGTCCTCACTGGAGTGGTATAATAGTATTTATATATCTGTGCCATAGAGTATAACCTATACATAAACCTTATGTCACGGAAAGGGAAGGTAGAAGGAAGTGCATCCCCTAGACTGCCACCCTCAACCCTGTCCCTGCCTACTTGCACCACCCGCCCTAGGTGACGGGGCACAACTGGGTGACGGTCCCTAACCTCCGTAAGTGCCGGGTAGGGGAGGATGGAAAAGAGATGGTACCGGACAGCTAGGCAGAGAACGGTACGCGAGATGCAGGCAGACAAATGGACAAGGAAGTGGACAAGAGAGAGGTACCCTGTGAAGGAGAAGACAAAGGCGGGTCAGCTAGCCGAGGTCAGTCCGGGAGGTCACGTCAATACAAAGGAAAGAGGCAGGTGACAATCTGAGAACGAGCCGAGGTCAGAGGGAGGTCAGGAAACGGTCATGGTCAAATTCCAGAGGTCAATCAATAGAGTAGCTAACAATACACACAGCCTAGGAGACTAAAATCACAGGCAACCTATAGCCAGCAAGCCGTCTGTATTTATAGTGGGGAGTAAGGGTCATGTGACGTGGCCAGCGTCACATGAACGACAGACAAACAAGTCGAGCACTGAGTGATCAGCTCGGCGCTCAAGGCTGACCTAGGAGCAGGGAGCCTCCCAGCTAGCCAAGCCGCCCTGGGAACGAGGCCAAACACAGATCCTCGCTCCCGAAGCTAAGCAGCAGGTCTGCGGCTGATGGGAGACTGAGTGCGCCTTCGGCAACCCGTTACACCTTACTGCAGTCTTGACTGTATCACCCTGATGGCGGCCCTGGCTATAGAAATGGTTGTGATGTAGTAACTAATGCGGAGGATGCCTTGTGTGATAAATGGGATGACTGTAAAACAACATGTTCGTAAGATGCCTTGTGATTGATAGATATATATTTGATCATAGATTTGATTGATGGTTTTAAGCTTCCTACTCACAATCCATATAACCTGCAAGGGGGGGGGGGGCAGCGTACGGTTCTGGACATTCACAGAGGCACAGATGATATAAAGTTCACGTCACTTTTTATTTAGGGTCCGATTTCAGGAAGTTTACATCAACACATGCTTTTTAGTGGAACACAGGATTTCGAGTATAGCAGTAACAAATCACAAAACAAAAGCCTTCCCGTCTGGGACTAACTAATAACACAAAGAGTTCGTCTCACCTAGGCTACAGTTGGTAAGCTGATGTTCACACAGCATGTAGTCTGTTCCCTGGTCCTCAGTATTCACAGCACTGTGTGCTGTCCTTGCAGGCTTCCACCTAAGTGAGCCACAGCACTCTGTATATAGTAATCTAACGAGGTTAACTGCCTTAAGGTGTTTCAGAGCATAACAACAAACTGGCCTGGAATGAAGGGAATGGTTGCTCCCTCTACCAACCTTAACAACCGTTCCGCATAATCCAGGCCCCACGTATTTCCAGAAAGAATCCTGCATAAACAACTAAGTTTGTTCAGGCCACAGCACTCCCTGGATTACACTTACTTCACCCAGGTGAGAAATCTGGGTGACATATACCTTCCTTCCACCAGTATTCCACCTGCATGACCACAAACCTTATACAATTTCTGGTTATTACGTCATCTGGTTCTTTCCTTTTTTGGGTTCCTGTCCTGAAATTGTAGGGTTTTATTGGAGATAGGAGAGATAGTTGGTGTGAGGTAGACTGGCTATTGGCCAGGTCCCTCAAACCCTTGGAGGGTGGAAAAGGTGTAATCTATGTACTTCTAGAGGAAGCACATAAATGGGGGTATCAGGAGGGGTAATCTATAAGGTGAATAGGTGAGGAATCAGTGATAACAGGGAATCCATGTAGTACTAGAGGTGAGGTGCATCTGGGGGGCCTATGTACTTCTAGGAGAGTTAAATCATGTATGTAACCACCACACCTGCCACTTTCTCCCTCCACACAAGTACATTAATAAAATGTAGGTGATATCTATGAATCTGTCTATGCAGCATTTGTGGATATTTCTTATAATAAAGGTTCTGTTCTCCCGTTTTGCTTATTGTTGTCCTTTGTGTCTTGTTGTGATACTGAAGATTGAGTGTTGGGTTAGGTGTCAGTGGGGGGAAATCTGCAGCATTTACAGCAGCAGAAAAGTGGCTGAGAATTTACAAATCACATGCATGATCATGGAATTGACCTGCAGAGACGATTTTACTTAGACAACATGACAATTTATACTGTAGTGGAAAGCAAGGGAGTGAGCACTCGCAACACCTGGACCATAGGGTGCAATATTAATATTTATTCAGATAGGACCTACCAAGTCCAATAGGTATTTTAAAAAACAATCACAAATCACATACAATATAAAATGGTACCAATAAACTGAGGTGTAAGCCTTGTTATCGGCCCTGGGACCCCCCCTCGGAGTAGGGACCACCCCCCTAAACTTCCTTTCTATTATGAACTCTTCCATTTATCCATTTACCCTTCTCCATATTTCAGCATTTTTCCCTTTGTGATTTTAAAGACCTTCGGCCCACAGAAGGGATCTGTGTGTTCCAATATATTTTTATATTTATATTTTTACATTGTGTTTTTTATACATCTTTTTTATATATCTTTTTATATGTAATAAAATGCCTTTCATGTCCAAAATTAATCAGAATCTGGAAATTCCAGATTACTGAATGCAGTATAAAAGGAGGAGTGGGATGTAGAGCGCTTCAACCACTGAGGAAGGGGTGTGGACGCCCCGAAACGCGTCTGGTGTCAGGAAGAAGCGCCCATCTAACATCCATTACTAAATTGCATGGCCATGCGATAGAAGACTCTTCAGGTACGACTACCGCTGTAATATACTGCTCCGATATACAAGAACGGACTTCATTGTATAAGCACTGATCCTGCGTACCCAGCCCCGTGATAACGTGACGTCATCCGCCTGAGACGTGCAAGGCAGGACGCCGAAAGCGACAAACACTGTACGCACCTCGTGGAAACGCTGGGAGGTCTGACAGCGGGACGCAGTGCCAGGATTCAGGTAAGAACCTGAACTGTAAAATCTGAATACCAGTGAACTTACCGTTCAGGACTGTTATACCAATGATAAGAAGAGGATTACATCTGGAGCGATTTACCACATTATAATGCTGGAACTGGTCACTATTTAAACCAGCACTTGGAGTGATTTATGACACATATCACTGAGACATTCCAAACAAGTTGCGGTGTGCGGCATAACGAACAGTGTTAGTGCCTACATTACTTGTGACTGTCCACCTCTAGCAATTAGACAACACTATGGACTGCAGATTGTGACACAAACAATATTATTTTTGCATGCGTTTTTTTCAAGTGTCTTATTCCTATATAGGATTTATTAACAAGGCTTACACCTCAGTTTATTGGTACCATTTTATATTGTATGTGATTTGTGATTGTTTTTTAAAATACCTATTGGACTTGGTAGGTCCTATCTGAATAAATATTAATATTGCACCCTATGGTCCAGGTGTTGCGAGTGCTCACTCCCTTGCTTTCCATTATTAATTTTTATTGGGTCGGGCACCCGATTCTTGAGTTAGTAGCACCCGTCATAGCCACTAGGTGTAGAGCCAACCACCCATTTATTTACTACAATTTATACTGTAGATTTTCATTGTGGGTGAAATCTGTGACATATCCTGCATGTGATTTATATGGATTTTTCTAGAGATCCACAGTGGATTTTTTGCACCATAATGCGTTGAGTGGTTGCATACCCCTACGGTGAGGACACACATTAAAGCATCTGCATTCACCCGAACATTAGATGGCCAATAGCTGCATGATTTGGAAGATAATGCCTCTGTTTTACAGGCAAAATTGTGCCGCCATTGGCCATTATGGGTTGCATGCAGACACCAGAACCCTGTCCTGAATATGGCATCCAGTCATCCAGATATTCTGTATGCCAAAAAAATAGGACCCACCGCTGGTAAGACACAGTTGCAATTCAGGCGAACATTGAGGATGTCTGGCTCTGTCAATCAGGCCATGGAGGAGAGGCGGAGGTAAAGGGGTGCTCAGAAGGGCTAGACCAGCCCCAATATGCTGCAACCGTACATATAACTGCAGCAATAGGAGCTCCTTTCTTCAACTCTACCAGGCAGCAGGGGCGTTGCTAGGGTCTCAAAAGATCCGGGGCTCAAGCCCCAATGCATATGTGCCATATTCTTGAAATATCTGACCTGTCCCCTCCCACCCACATACTCACGCCTAAGTACTAGAAACAGATTATACTTTTTAGCCATTTCCGCCTGAGATACGTTTTTTAGACAGAAAAAAAGTTCTGCATGCAGGACTTTTTTTCCACCTTAAAAAGAAAAAAAGATCTCTGATGGAAATGGATAAAACGGATGCACAATGTTCATAATGGATGCACAGGATCCGTTTTTTTTTTTTTTACTGAATTTTTTTTCTGTTCTTCAGAATAGATCAGAAGAATGGAAAATGTAAGGCAATACCACACTTCCAGCCTTTGACATGCTTCTTTTTCTTTTCTTTTTATCTGTTTTTGTGTTATTATAGTCTGAGATTCAAAATGTTTTAATTTTTTCTGTTGATGTTGCTGTATGAGGCTTATTTTTTGTATAATGAACTGTTTTCTGGGTTACCTGCAACTTTTTGATCATTTGTCTATGTTTTTAGTGGGGACAGATGGGATATGACCCTTTCCGGCATTCACCATGCATTATAAATACGTTTTTAAGGGGTTAATGGCTAGGATCTGTTGGTTGTCATTTGGGGTCTTAGATGGGGTGTTTCATCTAGAGTCTTTATGGGGGATCTTTATTTGGGGGCATCCTTGTAGATAAAGAGTCATTTACTCCAGGCCTCTTCCATAACTTATTGGAATGATCTTGGAATTAGTGGGGACCACAAATCAGCTTTACATTAGTGTATATATTTATTAGACTTAGTAGAAATATAATGTAAGTCTGCTTTTTGGTCCCAGATACTGTAATTCCAAGATCATTTCAATCTAGTATGGAGGGAAAATGGAGTAAATGACATTTGCCTGTAGGAATCACTCCACCTTTCGAAAATAAAGTGAGTGTAGCCTAGCCTGAATTGTGTCCATAACCTTCCCCTGGAATGTGCAGTAGCCGACCTGTTGCCGGTATTCTGTCAGAAAACCTTACCTCGTCAGATTCCCTTACCCCACGTGACTTCCGGGGGTGTGCGTCTCCGCGCAAGCGCAGTACCACGGCATGGCGCCTCCATGAGTCAACACTCACTGTAATTTTACCTTACCCATGTCGTGGTACTGCACTTGCACGGAGGTGCCGTGCTGTGGTACTGCTCTTGCGCGGAGGTACCGTGCTGTCGTACTGCTCTTGCGTGGAGGCACACACCCCGGCAGTCACGTGGGGTAAGGGAATCTGACGAGGTAAGGTTTTCTGACAGAACACCGGTGCCCTCATCCACCCTCTCCCCACACATCCCAACCACCACATTCCCAAGAACACAGCTGTAGAACTTACACTGTAGCTGGCTGTGCCTGGCTTTTCTCATGGTATGACAGAGCCGCCCAGCACTTCCAGCGCCCTCTCTGTCAGCGTACAGGAGGAGGTCCTGATTAGTGGAGCAGCAGCAATGAGAGAAGCCTGCTGACTGCTTCTCCACCAATCAGCATAGGTATTGCAGAAGAGAGGGAGGAGGACTGCTTGTCTCCTCCTCTCTGCAAAGTATTAATGTATCACACTTTGCTCTGCGACTACCATAACATTCGGGACCCTGGACAAAACATCCGGGGCTCAAGCCCCAAATGTTTTGACCTGGCAACGCACCTGCCAGGCAGTATGGTTTAAAAGGGTTGATAATAATGACACATGCTCTTTAACCCATTCAACAGCGAGGTAATCAGATATGTACATGCATCGGAGGGCTGGAGTGGCAGTGCTTTGGCTGTTAGAGACAATTGCAATAGCTTTTCTTACACTGTTCCTCCCTAGGGCCATGCAGTGAAAGGGACACCACTGGGGCACACCCTGGTTCTGGGATTCTTGCTGGATGGTAGTTGGGGTGCCTGTGATATTAAGTATTTGTATGGCTGCAAGGCAGGGTGTGTAGAGTACAATGGTCTGTGTATGTTGTAGGTTTTTAGAAAACCAGGCTAGAAGTAGAAAAAAAAGTCTCTCTTCACAAAATGGAGTTTGTAATACATCTATTTATGGCATTCATAGTTCCAACTGTACAAAGTGCAATTATCTCCCAGATACCAGTGTGTGGATTTAGACAATGATGGGCATTGTGTGGACAGCATAAATGACTTAGCCAACAAGGGGGCATATCTCATGAAATATAGAAAATGGGGCAGAATGTCAACAAAGGCTGTATGCCAGAAAACTGTCTTAAAAAGGTAAAAAATGGCACATGCCATGGTTGAGTAAAATTTTGCAACTTTTTGGGGGTTTAGAGGCAGGGAAATGTTGGTGCAGTGGTGGCTATAGTTGGCCAGGCACATTTATTATAATCTACACCAGGAAATTGCCCAAGATTGTAGCAGAAAGCCTCTTGAGCCTCTTAATAATTGTGGCAAATCTGAGGTCGGCAGGAATAGATTAAAGGAGTTGTACTGACACTTATAGTTATGACCGATCATCAGAATAGGTAATCAATAACTGATTGGCAGGGGTCCGATACCCGGGAACCCCGTCGATCAGCTGTTTGAAGAAGATGCGGCACTCCATACGAAAACTGCTTCCTCGTCATTACACTACGCGTCGTCTCCTGTGGAGTGGTGGCATAGTGTAATAACAGGTACTCACTCCATTCAACTGAATGAAGCAAGTTCTCATCATTACACTGGACTGCAGTAACTTCCAAGACAACAGGCAGTGTAATGAACAGGAAGCAGTTCTCACATGGAGCACCCCCTCCTCTTCAAACAGCTAATCGGTGGGGGTCCTGGGTGTCAGATCCCCATTGATCAGCTACTGATGACCTATCCTGATGATAGGGTAGCAATATAAATGGCAGGACAACCCCTTTAAGACCTGCATGTAATACGCCAATCTTAATAAATGTGCCCCTAAGTCCTTTCCTGCAACAAAATAAGGGGTAATAGCAGTATATACTAAAACTTGAATTTGTCCCCTATGAGGGATGTGTTCCACAACCTTATACCTTCCTGGGCATTAGCTGGTTCCGTGCATAGCACCACACAGGATATACATAGCTAGGATGTGGTCCGACAGGGCAGTCTGGCTCTCTACCTACCTCATCATCCAAGTATCCCACGGATTGTCCTTGTGGATTTATATTAGGCTCATATAATCCCTGCCTGACTTCATCTGTCTAGCGGGGCATTTGCAGCTTGCTGTACCCCCAGTCTTCCACAGCATTACATACTGTTGTGGGATAGGCATTCAAGGTTTTTCCATCTGTTACCTTCTGCATCTGCTGGCATTGCATAATGACCACAGGAGCTGGTTCTGGCTTCCTGACAGCCATAGCTCTCATGTTCTCCTGGGCGCCATGCTTTCCCAGGTCTTTATGGTGTCTATAAGGCCTCATTTTGTAAACTGCCCTTTTTTGGTTCCTCTGTGAAATTAAATAAAAATTTTGTCACCCAGTAGCTTTCTTACATGCTGTTCCTCATGCACAAGTCATCTCACATTCTGGAGCTAATTTGCTTTCCCAGGTGCCACGGCCTTGACCTCTGCTCCAGTTCCCCAAGATCCAGTCAGTGTACAGCCATAGCTCTGCCATCTCTGTGCATAGGGGCTGCATCATCTCATGACTCCTGGGTCTTCAGCATTATCCTATGCCAAATGTATCTCTGTAGAGACTTGTGTGTGGGTCTCCAAACCCACTTTAGCCATCTCAGCAGGCTTTTAATATTGATGACCTATCCTCAGGAAAGGTCATCAATATCAGATCAGCCAGGGTCTGACACCCGGCAGTCCCACCGATCAGCTGTATGAGGAAACGGTGCACGCAGTGCGCATGTGTCATCTCCCGTCTCTCTTCCTGTTTACCGCTGCTTTCTATGGCAAAGATCATAGACCGCAGCAGCGGACAGGAAGAGAGTAAGGAGACGGCACGTGCGCACTGTGCACGCCATCTTCTCATACAGCTGAATGGTAGGGGTCCAGGGTGTCGGACCTCTGCCGATCTGATATTGATGACCGTTACTGAGGATCGGTCACCAATATGAAAAGCCTGGAGAACCTCTTTAAATTTGGCCTCCACAATCCCTTCTTTAGCTGCCAACACTGATTGGCCCACAGAAACCTGCTGCTCTCCTTCTCTGCCTGCTTTTTCCGTGTCTCAGGTGTTGTCGCACAGGTCTGGAAATACGCACCTCTCAGCTTGGTGAAACCTAACCCATTTGGGGTTATTGTTCAGGCCTCTAAATTTCTAGCTGCTCCACGGTCATTTACCACTGTGTCACAACATCTCCGGCATCCATACAGGGTTTCTTTTGTTCACTACAGGAATACACCCAACAAATACCTGTTGGTGCTAAAACATTCACCTACTGTATATATACCTCCACCCATTGGAATGTCAGATCATGGTATCCTCACACTTGTGTTCTCACATAGATCACTCACTTGCTGAAACCCTGGACTAATCACTGGCTGTTATGACGAGAATGTGGATCCAGTGGCGCACCTACAGGGGGGGTCCAGCGGGTCTGGACCCCCCCCCCCCCAGAACAACCAGCCCAAATTATTTTTTTTTATCCTTTAGGGCCGCACCGCTGATCACCACAGGCGGCGCGGCCCTGGATATAATTGCGGGCATTTGCGGCGGCGGTGGTGGTGGGGGGCCGTAGGAGATGAGCGCTTCCATTGTGGAAGCGCTCATCTCCATATCTAATGCATCTGTATCGCTGTCCTTAGGACAGCGATACAGATGCCTGTGCTGCGGCAGGGGAGGGAGAGGTGTGTCCCTCCCCTGTTCTTCTGATAGGCCGCAGGCACTAATGCCTGCAGCCTATCAGAGGCCGGCTCTGGCGGCGCAATGACGTCATTATCGCGCCACCTGAGCCGGGCAGCACACGGGCCAGAAGAGGCCTGCATTGCATCGCTGCTGATTGAGGTAAGTATCAGTGTATTTTTATAAAAAAAATTTGGAGGGGGGGAGCTGGCACTATGGGGGCACTAAAGGGGAGAACGGCACTATGGGGGAACTAAAGGGGAGAACGGCACTATGGGGGCACTAAAGGGGAGAACGGAACTATGGGGGCACTAAAGGGGAGAACGGCACTATGGGGGCACTAAAGGGGAGAACGGCACTATGGGGCATCTGGTGGTACTTTTTTTTTTGGGTGGCACTTCTTACTGGCACATTATGGGGGGGCACCATGGGGGAGAGGAGCACTATGGGGGCATCTGGGGGGTCTAAAGGGGCTTTTATTTTTATTGACACATTATGGGGGCACTATAGGGGAGAATGGCACTATGGGGCATCTGGTGGCACTATAGGGGCATTATTTGGGGGCACTATGGGGAAGTGGGGGTTCTAAAGGGGCCTTTTTTTTCTTATTGGCACATGGGGGCATTATGGCATCTGGTGGCACTAAGGGGGCATTTTTTACTGGCACATTATGGGAGGCACTATAGGGGAGGGCGGCACTATGGAGGAGTGGAGCACTATTGGGGCATATGGTGGCACTTTGAAGCGGCATTTTTTACTGGCACATTATGGGGTGGCACCATGGGGGAGAGGAGCACTATGGGGGCATCTGGGGGGTCAAAAGGTTTTTTTTTTTATTGACACAGTATCAGGGCACTATAGGGGAGAATGGCACTATGGGGCATCTGGTGGCACTATAGGGGCATTATTTGGTGGTACTAAGGGGAAGTGGGGGCTCTAAAGGGGCCTTTATTCCTATTGGCACATTATGGCATCTGCTGGCACTAAGGGGGCATTTTTTTTACTGGCACATTATGGTAGGCACTATGGGGGAGAGGAGCACTATTGGGGCATATGGTGGCACTTAGAAGGGGCATTTTTTACTGCCATATTATGGGGGACACTATGGGGAAGGGGGAGAGGAGCACTATGAGGGCATTTACTGGGGAACTATATAGGGGTATTTTATACTGGCATACATTATGGGGACATTAGCTCAACAGTGGGCACTAAGCGGGGGTATTTCATGTACTGTCATATTGTAGGGAGAATTATTAGTACTAAGAGGTTTTATGCGGAGCTTTGCTAATACTGGGGGGCTATGAGGAACATGATTACTAGTATGGGCACTATAGGGGCATTATTACTACTAAGTGTGCTCTGGCAGAAAATTATTTCTATTTTGGGGAGCCCTGGAACTTTGGGGGGCACCCTGCCACGTTATCAGCTTAGCACAATAATTTTTGGGGGACATTATCTTTATACTATTAGTGTCTGGGCGCAGTTATTTTTATAGAGCACTGTGTGCCAATAATTGTTGATGGGGACACTATCTGTGTGGTAGTAGTATTTCCTTGTTTCTGCAGTATATTATTGGGGGCACAGCATGCACAGTATTGGGGCACTATCTGTGTGGTAGCAGTATTTCCAGGGGGACTGTTTCTGCAGTACAGTATTGGGGGCACAGCGGGCACAGTATTGGGGGTGGCAGGAAAGGGTGTTCAGAAGATGTGAAGATGATGGAAATGTGGGAAACTAATGTCTGTTTGTTAATCTCTGCAGAGACGGGAGATGGCTGAAAAATCATCATGGCGGTCTGGTCTGAATGGAGAAGATAATGAAAGAGAACGTCTACAACAAAGGTGACATCACTGGATGTAAGAGGTATGGGGCGCTCTGTAGGAGAGGAGATGCTCCGGCTCCTCCCCCTGCCATTTGCAGAGCTTGGTAAGGACAGCCAAAGGGGGCAGCAGGCCACGGGTGGGTGGCAGATGGTGGGGGAAACCACAGGCCTTGAGCAGGATCTGGGGAGGGAGGAGAGCAGAGGAGCTTCCTGGCTGTAGCCGGCTGTTTATTGTATGATGTGAAGCAGGCAGTGCAGCCAGGACAGACCTCCCCCTCTCTCCGTATGATGTGTAGAGACAGGCCGCAACTATAGAATGTCAGCTGTACAGTGTTTGTTGGGAGTGGCCTAATATATGTAGGAGGGGCTTTTAATAATGGGCGGGGCCCAAAAATTTGCACGCCGCATTGCTATTTTCCTACAGAGCTTTTAGAATCGCCAAGTAAAAGAATCAGCGCAACACACTTCACCCCGTCCCTGCAGTTTTAAATATAAAGGGGGCTTTGAAAAATTGAATTAGCAGAGCACACTAAACATGCCACATTTTTTTGCCTTTCGGACCCCCCCTAGACAAAATTCCTGGGTGCTCCCCTGTGTGGATCCGTGTGTCCCTTGAACAGATTTGGCTTGGTTACTCCTAAAGGCTCTTTCACACGAGGGGAAGCCATGTGGGTAATCCGCTGCATGAAAGACAGCCAATCCCCGCACTGATCTGTGATCTTTTTACTACAAAATCACAGTGAGATAAAGTTGTCACCGTGATTTTGTAGTAAAAAGGTCACAAAGAGGCAAAGAGCATTATCAATCATGTTAATGCTCCGTGTCTCTGCTGTCCGGAACGGGGCTTGGCTGTCTTTCATGCAGGGGATTACCCGCACGCACGGCATCCGCTCGTGTGAAAGAAGCCCTAAGGGCATTATCTAGGCAGTATTGTAAAAGGTAATTTCCAGCGCACTTCAAGTATACCAATCAATTGTGATCTAATTTGATCTGGTCCAGCCTGACAGTTCATATTTGTTGCCTGACTGTTTACAGATACAGTTATATTGAATTAAGATTAAATTAGAGGATAAATCAGTTTCAATCTAGAGCTTTAGCACAGCTAGAAAATAACATTTCCAAGTACAGGCATTTATGACCAACAATAGAATGTGATCTAGTGTTGGGTCTAGAGCTGAGACATGAAAACAGCTTTTATTTTTTCTCAAGACATTTGAGATTTTTTCACTTTGTTATTTTTATCATTGAATAGGTCTACATTAGATTTATATGTACCGTGTATTAGAAAAAAAATGCCAATAAATAAACATAGTAGTTCAGCCTGTTATCCTGCAAGTTGATCCAGAGGAAGGCAAAAAAAACAAAAAAAAACATGAGGTAGAAGCCAATTTTCCTCATTTTAGGGGAAAAAAATGCATTCCCGACTCCAATCAGAATAATGCTCTGGATCAACGACCCCTCTCTAGTAGCTATAGCCTGTAATATTATTACACTGCAGAAGTACATCCAGGCCCCTCTTGAACTCTTTTAGTGAATTCACCATCACCACCTCCTCAGGGTACTTTCACACTTGCGGCAGAGGATTCCGGCAATCCGCACGCAAACGGATGGCATTTGTCAGACGGATCCGGATGTGGATCCATCTGACAAATGTATTGAAATACCGGATCCGTCTCTCCTGTGTCAATTAATGCACTTCAATGTAAGTTAGTGCCGGATCCGGCATTCCAGCAAGTGTTCAGGATTTTTGGCCGGGGAGAAAACTGCAGCATGCTGCGGTATTTTCTCCGCCAAAAAATGTAAAATGAACTGAACTGATGCATCCTGAACGGAATACTCTCCATTCAGAATGCATTAGGATAAAACTAATCAGTTTTTTTCCGGTATTGAGCCCCTAGGACGGAACTCAATGCCGGAAAAGAAAAACCCTAGTGTGAAAGTACCCTCAGGCAGAGCGTTCCATTGTCTCACTGCTCTTACCATAAAGAATCGTCTTCTATGTTTGTGTAGCTATCTCCTTTCCTCCAGGCGCAGAGGATGTCCCCTCATCACAGTCACGGGAATAAATAGATGATGGGAGAGATCTCTGTACTGACCCCTGATATATTTATACATAGTGTGGGGATTCGCTCTGGTAGGCAGGTTAGCGGATGCAGTATAGAGGCAATGGACCAGGTTTTAGATCAATCTTCAGTGTTTATTCACACACATAACATAACACAACAGTCCCTTTTCAGGCTTGGTGCTTGTTCACACACAGAAAAAACTAAATAACGTTTACCTGGTATCCTGGGTGTCAGTTCACACCCGGCTGAATGCTCAGCCTCAGAAAGTCCACTTGCAGGCTATAAGGCGGCCTGCCCGTCTGACACACAGTCTTCAGACCTCAGCGCAGAGAGCTCCACTGTCAGAGGGAGGTAATCCACACAGCTGAGACTGCTGGCTAGATTTTTATATCCCAGCCAAAACCCGGCCTGGAGCGTGGGGAGAAGCCACCGACCCTGCACTTTCGCTGCTCCCAGTAAGAGCTGGCCCGGATCGGCTTTACAGCCATACTAAATAACGAATAGTGTCAGTCAGCACTAACTGCCGCTGACACTTAAAATTACCAGCTCTTACCTTACCGAGTCCAGGAATCTCGGTGACACATACCTTCCGTCAATGACGGACCCTTGCGCCTTCTTACAATAGTTATTAGATCTCCCCTTAGTTGTCTTTTTTCTAAACTGAACAACCCTAATTTTGATAATCTTTCAGGGTACTGTAGTCCCCCCCATTCCAGTTATTACTTTAGTTGCCCTCCTCTGAACCCTCTCCAGCTCTGCTATGTCTGCCTTGTTCACAGGAGCCCAGAGCTGTACACAGTACTCCATGTGTGGTCTGACTAATTTTGTAAAGTGGCAGGACTATTTTCTCATTACAAGCATTCATGCCCCTTTTCATGCAAACCATTATCTTATTGGCCTTAGCAGCAGCTGCCTGTCACTGGTTTCTACAGTTTAGTTTGCTGTCCACTAAAATTCCTTTTCCATGTCAGTGTTACCCAGTGTTTTACCATTTAGTATGTACTGGTGACTTGCATTATTCCTTCCCATGTGCATAACTTTACATTTGTCAGTGTTAAACCTCATCTGCCACTTATATGCCCAAGCCTCTAATCTATCCAGATCCCTCTGTAGCAGTATACTGTCCCCTTCCATGTTAATTACTTTACACAGTTTAGTGTCATCCGCAAAAAATGATATTTTACTGTGCAAGCCTTCTACAAGATCATTAATAAATATATTGAGGAGAATAAGGCCCAATACTGATCCTTGTGGTACCCCCACTAGTCACAGTGACCCAATCTGAGTGTGTACCATTAATAATCACCCTCTGTTTTCTATCACTGAGCCAGTTACTTACCCACTTACAGACATTTTCCCTCAGTCCAAACATTCTCATTTTGTATACTAACCTTTTATGTAGCACAGTATCAAATGCTTTGGAGAAGTCCAGATATACGACATCCATTGACTCACCCCAGTCAAGTCTAGAAATTAACTCCTCATAGAAATTGATTATATTAGTTTGACATGATCGGTCCCTCATGAAGCCATGCCGATATGGTGTTATATGCTTATTTTCGTTGAGGTACTCCAAGATAGCATCTCTTAGAAAACCTACAGTCTACCCACAACAGATATTAAACATATCGGCCTATAGTTTCCAGCCTCTGTTTTTGGCCCCTTTTTGAAAATTGGGGCCACATTTGCTAAGTGCCAATCCTGTGGAACACTCCCTGTTAGTATAGAGTCCTTAAATATCAGAAATAAGGGTCTTATTTCTCTTAGGATACGGGGGTGTATGCCATCTGGTCTCGGTGATTTGTCTATTTTAATCTTTTAGGATGCAGTTGCACTTCTTCCTTGGTCAGACAGGCCACTTTTAATGGAGAACTTACTGTTACACTCTGCATTTTATCTGACAGTTTGCTTTCTCCTCATCGCTGTCTGCAACTCTCCCCTGATCACTCTGTAAAGGGCCGATACCTTCAGATTTATACTTTTTACCTTTTATATAATTGAAGAACATTTTAGGGTTAGTTTCACTCTCTTTGGCAAGGAATCTCTCTGTCTCCATTTTGGCTGCTTTTATTTGTCTTTTACATATTCAGTTTTTTTCCTTATGGTTTTGAAATGCTTCCTTGCAACCCTCCTGTTTTAGTGATTTACATGCTTTCTCTTTGTCCTTTATTGCTTCCTTTACATTTCCATTAATCTATTTAATATATAGCATATATGGCCAATGAGTAAAATGTATTCCAAATAGGTGGAGTATACTGGTCAAGTTTCCTCATGCAGTTTTGCAAACCAAAACCAGAAGTGGATACAAAAATAAGAAAAGTCGTATCTTTCCTTCATACTTTGTCTTCCTTTTATGATCCACTCTTGATTTTGACTTCCAAAACTGCATCAGGAAACATGACTATGTGGCTGTACCCTAAGAAGGTCATTCTTTCAGTTTGTCAGCTGTCTTCATTTTTGTTTGTAAAGGTTAACTTTAGTCATCTAGATTTTCAGGAATTGTGAAACTCAGACTTTGACCCTGGAAGCTGCTAACAAAACTATGCTTCCTACCAGAGGGAGTGGTGGTAACAGTCACTTATTGTTTATCAGTTATTTATGTCAGACAGAGTATACCAGGCCCCTTCTGTGCATATTATACCCACTTGCCATAGTACAAGTAATCTGCACAAATACGTCTTTTGTGTGCTAATTAGCAAATCATTTACCTGTCCGCTTTCTTTGACCAACATTTTATATTTGTATCGCTATTTTTATTAATGGCATTTGTAACATTTGGCAAAGGTTGTTTTGGTACTGCAATTAACCTGAACAATTCCAATATTCCACAGAATTATTGCATTTAACCCTTTCTATCCCCATGTGATTTAACATTTTTGCATTTCATTGTTCACTCCCTGCCTTCCCAGAGCTATAACTTTTTTATTTTCCCATTCATGCAGCCATATGAGGGCTTGTTTTTTGCGGGACAAGTTGTACTTGTTAATTCCATTACTTAAAGAGGCTATCCCATCATAATGAGCACTGTTAAATCTGTTAATAATTTGACAGTGATCATTTAAAAAATATATATTTGATTAACAAATTCCCACCGTTTAAAATAAAATTCATCCCCACTTACCTCATTGTTGTCATTCGGTCACCCCTGGTTATGGCCACCGCTCTTCTCCGGAATCCCAGGGGCCGCGCTTGCGCAGAAGACTCCTACTTTTCTCCCGGCCGGGCCGCTTGCTGTTTTGAACACGCACGCCGCCGCGCATGCTTGATGGCGATTTCTTCCTGGCCAGAATAGTACATAGCCGTGAACGCGCACGCCGCCTCTCTACTATACTGGCCAGGAATAAGTCACCATGGCGCATGCGCGGCAGTGTGCGCGTTCAGTCCAGGGCGCGGCAAGGCCGGGAGAAGACTTCAATCAAGATGAAGCCCGCCCCCAGCCAGAATCCAGGAAGTGAACGGCGCTCTGGCAGCAGGTAAGTATGAAAAGGCGAAGTGGGATAACCCCTTTAATATTGCATATGATGTAGTGGGAAGCTGGACAAAATTTCCAAATGGGTGAAACTTGGAAAAAAAACACGCAATTCTACCACAGTTTTACCGGTTTTGTTTCTACGGTGTTCCCTAAGCAGTAAAACTGACCCATGATCTTCATTCTCCAGGTCAGTACAATTATGGCAATACCACATTTATATTGTTTTTCTTCTGTTTTAATACAAAAAAGAAAAAAACTTTGGAAAAAAATATTTTTTCTTTTGATAGCCATATGTTGACCCCCATAGTTATATTTACAATCTGTCGTTTTTATTGATACCATTTTAGGGTGTATGAGACTTTGTGCTCACTTTTTATTCAATTTTTTTTGGGAAGGTGAAATGAAGAAAAAACTGTGAATCGGCTATTAGGATTTATTTTCCTTTACACTGTTAGCCATGTGGGATACATATTTTTATATATATTAATAGTAGGGGTATTTTTCCACGTGGTGTTGTCCATGATGTTAATTTTTTTCAGTGTTTATATTTTTTTTATTTTTAATATGGGAAAGGAGGTCATTTTAATTTTCATATTTATAAAGTTTATATTTTTAGAACTTTTTTTTAAACTTTTTTTCCACTTTCTTTTTACAAGGGCTTAACATCATGCAATCCTGAGATTGCCACTTCTGTATAACAATGGAAATAAAACAATAAAAAAGATTTGATAAAAAAAAAAAAATGGAAATTAATCCATTGATAAATAGAACATTCAGTATATTCCGATGCAGTGCTGCCACCTGCAGGCCTACATTGAAATATTCCTGTGAAAAGTATCAGAACCTCAGCAGACCCCAGCAACAAATCTCTCTCCCGATCGCCGCATGGGAGAGTCATTCCAGGCCCAGAAGTGCAGCATATTTGACTACAGCATCTGAGGGATTAACAGCCTGCAATTGGCATTACTGCTGTATGAAACATCAGAAACCTGGCAGCTATGTCAGCCACTGCGCTCCCGAGCAGGTGCTATCTTTAAGGACCCGTCTTCTGACATATTATTACCACGGAGGTCGGGAAGCGATTAAGCATATTTCCAAATAATTAAAAGATAAATGTTCAAAATACGTCTAAGCTGCTTTGATCTGATACCATATATAGATACATTAGGTTGAGTTGACATGTGTGTCGTCATTCCTGCTTTTCACGAGACAGCTTTTCACCATATATTGTGCATGGGCTATTTACTGTATATATTTATATAGGTTAATCAAGTTTTCTCTTACATGCTTTTTCTCAAGGCTAAATAAATTAAATTATTTTAATCTTAACTAAGACCTTCCATTGCCCCTTATCAGTTTATCGTTCTCCTTTGTACCTTTTCCAGATCCAGAGCATTTTTCTTTGGGCTGGTGCCCGGAACTGAACTGCGTATTCCAGATATAAAGTGGTAATATTACATCTCTGTCCCACAAGTCTCCTTTCACATGAGCGAGTATTCCGCGTGGATGCAATGCATGATGCGAGCGCATTTCAATGGAGCTGTGTACACGTGCATTGTTTTTCACGCATCACTTGTGCGTTGCATGAAAATCGCAGCATGTTCTATAGTCTGTGATTTTCACGCAATGCTGGCCCCATAGAAGTGAATGGGGCTGCGTGAAAATCGTATCACACGCATTCAAAACGCATTAAATCGCATTGCACTCGTGTGATAAAAACTGAAAGCGATCGCAGAAAAAACTGAATGACTTTGTTTGCAAAATCGCACATTTTTCACTGAACGCATTCGCAACGCATCCGGACCTAATCTGCACACACTCGTCTGCAAGGGGCCTTAGAAGCAGCTGGTTGACATTGTACGTTGTTATTTAGCTTATGATCTAAGAGTACACCCCAATCCTTCTCTACTAGTGACTCTCCTAGTGTATATAAGGTCCCTTTCACACAAGCGAGTTTTCCGGGGCAGGTGCAATGCGCGACGTGAACGCATAGCACCCGCACTGAATCCTGACACGTTCATTTCAATGGGTCTGTGTACATGAGCGTTGTTTTTCACGCATCAGTTCTGCGTTGTGTGAAAATCGCAGCATGTTCTATATTCTGCGTTTTTCACGCAGCCCTGGCCCTAATAGAAGTGAATGGGGCTGCGTGAAAAACCCATTGCATCCACAAGCAAGTGCGGGTGCGATGCATTTTTCACTGATGGTTGCTAAGAGATGTTGTTTGTAAACATTCAGTTTTTTATCACGCACGCGAAAGATGCATCAAAACGCATTGCACCCGCGTGGAAAAAACGGAACAACTTAATGCAACCGCAGACAAAACTGACTGAACTTGCTTGCAAAATCGTGCGAGTTTCACTGAACACACTCTGAACGCATCTGGCCCCAATCCGCAACGCCCATGTGAAACCAGCTTAAGGGATGATGTCAAATGCCTTCGCAAATTGCAAAAACACTTTGAGTGAAATTTATCAAAACTGGTGTAAAGGAAAACTAGCTTAGCTGCTCAGAGTTCACCGTTTATTTCTCAGAGCTCCTTTGTCCAGCATTCTGCTCACCTCTTCATAAAAATAAACCAGATTAGTCTGACAACTTCTGTCCACCTAAAGAAAAATATAGACAGCGTGCTCCATTGTGTATACTGTATGAATAATGTGTAGACACAAACAGCTTGTAATCTGCTCACCTAATGAAATGACAGGACAAGGAGAATATCGATTTAAGCTTCGTAAAGAAACTTAAGGTGTGCTTACACTACACAGTTTAACAGCCGACTGTTAGGAAGGAAGGAACCAACATCCAAAGCAAAGAGCCAATGACTCATTATATATAATTATTTACAAAAAAAAATGCTCCAAGAAGGAGTTGTTAGAGTCAAATAAATGTATATATGTGTAAGGCTACATGCACACAAATATATTTTGTTTCCGTGTCTGTTCAGTTTTTTTTGCGGATAGGATGCGGACCCATTCATTTCAATGGGTCTGCAAAAATGTGGACAGCACACCATGTGCTATCGGCATCAGTATGTCCGTTCCGTAGGCCCGCAAAAAAAATTTAACATGTCCTATTCTTGTCCGTTTTGTTGCAATGGATCCGTAAAAACAAAACGGATGACATACGGACCGCAAAACACATACGGTCGTGTGCATGTAGCCTTAATGTAATGATCATATATGTAAGAGATTACAATTAGAGATGAGTGCATTTTTCAAAAATTTGTTTCGATCCGACTTTATTAGCGGCGAATTTCGGTAAAAAAATGCTATTTAGTGGCTGCAGAGAGCCTTTATAGTGGTATAGAGCACTTTGCCTTGCAGTAACACTCGTAGGGAGTCTGCTTTGGTGCTTTGGTAGTTAAATATTACTGTGAGTCAGCATGACATGTACATGACAGGCGTCACTCATAGAATCACTGCACACTTCACTTATTTGGGCAGTCAAGGGACCAAAACTGACAAAAATAACTCAAGTATGAACTCAGCCTTACAGGTCGATGTAATTGCCAAGAAGCGCACTCCTTTTACAGTACACCGTCGGCAGCTGATTCCACAGAGATGTCTACAGAACCTGTTCTATTAAACGCTTATACAAGTAGAGCCCCCCCCCCCCCCCCCCCGACAGAGTGGAGAGGGTAGATATCTAGAAAAATAAAAACGGAGACAGCACGTCCAAAAAGGTGCAAAAAGTGGAATTTATTCCACTTTTTGGACGTGCTGTCTCCGTTTTTTATTTTTCTAGATATCTACAAGTTGTTCTACTAGGGGCTTTTTACCACCCCTCCTGGAGACGAGCACCCAATACATCATTACCAAGGAGTGCTGTCCACCCATATTTTTTCGAGAGTGGAGAGGGTGTCAGCAGTAAGTTTGTGTTGACGTCACTGATTATTTTGCCCTTCCTCTGATCCGTCAGAACAATAACCCCCAAAAAGGATCCTGTCTGTGGAGCATCCGCCTTCACTCGGTCAGCATTTGGTCGGTAATCCATCAGTATTGCACTCCTTTCCTCTCACCTGTGTAGAAAAACCACCCATTTCGCTACACATTGCTTGTGCGCCAATGTCCTTCTCCTCCAGTTCAGCCCCCACAGGGCTCATGTGGCCGTGAGATCTAGGCGCCATGTCTCCAGTCCCCTGACCAGCCAGATTTACCAGAATCTGTTCCAGGACATGAAGCAGTGGAATGACATTATTCATCCTGTACCTATAGTTCTGGCGACTGACAAATAACATGGCCTCCTCAAAGGGCCTGAGCAAACGGCAGGTGTCACACATGAGCTGCCACTGGCTGACATTGAAGTTACACAGGGGAGTACTCCTGTCCGCTTGGATCATCAAGAAGTCATTTATGGCCTTTCTCTGTTCGCATAGTAGGTCCAACATATGGAGGGTGGAGTTCCAACAGGTGGAAACGTCGCATATCAGCCTATGTTTGGGGATGTGTTTCTGCCGCTGCAGCTCAAGGAGGGTGTGCTTTGCGGTGTACGAGTGGCTGAAGTGCATGCAGTTTCCTGGCCATTTTTAGGATGTCTTGCAGATGGGTAGAAGACTTCAGTAACAGCTTGACAACCAGATTGAACACGCAGCGCCGACACCATGTTCTTCCCGTTGTCGGTCACTATGATCCCGATTTTGAGTTATCGCGGAGAAAGCCAGGATTTGATTTCTTGATGAAGGATATGGAACAGTTCCTCCCCTGTGTGACTGTTTGCCCAGGCAAACGAGGTGTAGAACAGCCTGACACCACCATGCCCTGCACATGTGGTATGCTGGAGGAGCACTGTGAATTGTCCCTGCAGTGGAGGCTGAGGACATGGTGGAGGATGATGAGGCATTGTTGCAGGACCAATGGCGTGAGAACGTGGAGGCGGAAGCGGCGTCACCTGGCCAAGTTGCTAGTGTGGCTGGGCAGGAACCACATTTACCCAGTGGGCCGTAAAGGACATATAGGCCCCTTTCACACGGGCGAGAATTCTGCGCGGGTATAATGCGTGAGGTGAACGTATTGCACCCACACTGAATCCGGACCCATTCACTTCAATGGGGCTGTGTACATGAGCGGTGATTTTCACGCATCACTTGTGCGTTGTGTGAAAATCGCAGCAAGCTCTATATTGTGCATTTTTCACGCAACGCTGGCCCCATAGAAGTGAATGGGGCTGCGTGAAAATCGTAATCATCCACAAGAAAGTGCGGATGCGGTGCAATTTTCACGTATGGTTGCTAGGTGATGATCGGGAAGGGGACCCTGGTTATAAGGGAAAATAATAGCTTAGTAAAATAGGGATGGAGGGGTTAAAAAATAAATACAAATTAAACTCACCTCATCCACTTGTTCGCGCAGCCCGACTTCTCTTCTTTCTTCTTCTTTGATGACCTGGGAGGAAAAGGATCTTTGGTGATGTAACTGAGCCCATCACATGGTCCATCACATGACCCATCACCATGGTGATGGACTATGTGACGGACCATGTGATGAGCACAGTAACGTCACCAAAGGTCCTTTTCCTCCCAGGTCATCAAAGAAGAAGAAAGAAGAGAAGCCGGGCTGCGCGTACAAGTGGATGAGGTGAGTTTAATTATTTTAATTTTTTTAACCCCTCCATCCCTATTTTACTAAGCATTCTGTATTAAGAATGCTATTATTTTCCCTTGTAACCATGTTATAAGGGAAAATAATAAAATCTACACAACACCTAACCCAAACCCGAACTTCTGTGAAGAAGTCTGGGTTCGGGTCTGGCTACCAAACATGCCCATTTTTCTCACGCGCATGCAAAACGCATTAAAACGCTTTGCACTCACGGGGAAAAAATCATGAATTTTCCTGCAACGCACCCGCATCTTTTCCCGCACGTCACCCGCAACGCAAATGTGAAAGAGGCCTAAGTGGTTGCTGAGAACCAGCCTCATAATCATTGCAGCCTAGGCCTTGAAAAGAGTCCAATCTACTTGAGAAGAGTCATGGTTATTCATAATCTCCTGCTCTCCCCGCCCATCTGCTGATGATTGGAAGTTCTCTCCTAGAGAGAAAGACCGAAAACTAGGTAGAATACTGTCACTCATCAGCAGGTGGGCAGGGAGAGCAGGAATCCATAAATAACCATGACTGTTCTCAGGTGGCCGTGATTCTTTTCAAGGCCTGGGCTCCAATGATTATGATGTTGGTTCTCGGCAACCACTTACTTTTAACTTATAAATGACAGACACCTGAAGTCAACTTACCTGTCTCTACTTTATTCTGACTGTCACCGCCAGATCTCTGAGAAGTTCTGATAGACGTTCTTCAGTACCTCCTGCATGATCTTCTTTTGTTTTGCTTTCGCTTTGACATCTCTCCTCCCTCTCCCAGCTGTCATCTTTTAGCAGTGATTGCCTCCCTATATATCTCCTCCCATACTGCCTTACTTTGCGGTTTATACTACTTCCTGGATTGTGCTCTCAGCTTGGAGTTGCTACAGCTGCTTCTTCGGATAAGTATATGTCTGTATTTAGTACTGTTATGAGACGCACAGGAGTGTGTGAAGCCACAGAGGGAGGTGCTCACAGTAAAAAAGGATTCGCCCCTCCTTTACAAGTAAAACAATATCAAATAGTATACTGAGCACTCACACTGTAGGTGGAACCGTAAATAGAATGGAAACTGTATTATTTATTAAATTGATAGATTTATTAGTGACTTGCCGTTAATAATGATAAAATACAATATACTGGGCTAGTTAAAGGTCAATAGGATACATTGGTATAAAATACAATAGACATTAGACTGCAAATATCTAAAAGTGAATAGAATATAAATACACAATAATATAGAATAAATGATCAAGGAATTGATGATATGCGGCTACAATAGCATCTGATGATGTATCCTAAAAAAAAGGGTCTAGTTCCTAGCCAAGGAAATAATGAATAAAGAATAAATACTGGGACAAAGTCTCCGAAAAATCCAAAGTCCAATGATACAATGTGAAGCAATGTTATGCTGCAGTGAGAGATTAGTGCGGCGTCCTGCTTCTACTCACTGTTCGGTGATTGCTGGTGTAGGTTTCACTGCTGTAGTTCCGGTTCTCTGTATCACCAAATGCTCCTTCCTAGGTTATCTCCGCTGCCGGTTTAGATGGCTCTGGGCATCGCTCCGTATGATTGAAGAGCCGATGTCCTCCAAGCCTATGTTTGCCTGCTTCCACGCTGAATCAAAATGTGCGGTCACAAGGTGGAGATGTGCTCGTTCTCTAACTTTGAGAGGTTCGAGCTTCTAATGTGTCAGCGTGGCAGGTCCTCTTAGAAGATGTTCCGGTTTTTTAGCGTCAACCTAGGAAAATTTCAACGCTCGGTGCAACAAGAGTTCGTATAGAAGTAAGCTGGGGGTCTTGGATCAAACGCGTTTCGGGGCTTCACGTTGCCCCTTCCTCAGTGATCACTTAAAGGATAACTGTCACACTTAGACCCTAATATCAATTTTCATATATGTAGTTACTAATAACATGATATTCCAGAATCAGTTACTATCAGACTGACTTACCCCATATATAATAAGATTCAGCCCTTAACAACCAGTCTGCATAAAACTGCAATTTCACTATTCAGTTAAGATGGCCGCTACTGCCCTCACCCTGAGGCTAATCCCGCCTGCCCTCACTAGCCAGTAACAATAGCCCCCCAAAAGTGTCAGTAACCACAGCACCCCCTAAATGGTTAATCTCCTGCAGCACAAAGGGGTCCTCTTACCACATGTTGCTTTCATTTACACACTGAGCAGACGGCAGATCTCCCTTCCCTGCTCTGCGCTGCTTCAACTCTGCATTGTCCCAGTCTGCTGAGTGAGGGAGCATCTGCCAAGCGCAGGGACAGGGAGAAGTGAACACAGCCCAGGCACTGTTATCAGCTGCTGGGGAGGACCTGGCTTTAATCATTTACTTACAGTCCCTTGCTGTCAGGAATGTGACCTTGCACGCTGCGTGCTTCTGCGTCCTCCGTCTTTCAACACATAGACGGACCATGCCTAGCAACCCTATTTTAAGCACAGGTAAAAGCAGGCAGTACAGGGAACAAAACTGTGGAATTAAGGGGTAATTGAATACACAGTGAAAAGTTGAACTAGGGCCACCAAGGTGATATTAATCACCACAATCCAATACTCCCCAAAAAATATATATGACAGTTATACTTTAACCCCTTCAAGACACAGCCTTATTTCACCTTAAGGACCAGGTCATTTTTTGCAAATCTGACCAGTGTCACTTTAAGTGCTGATAACGTTAAAACACTTTGACTTATCCAGGCCGTTCTGAAATTGTTTTTTCGTCACATATTGTACTTCATGACACTGGAAAAATTAAGTCCCAAAATTAATTTTTTTTGCATAAAAAAATACCAAATTTACCCCAAATTTGGAAAAATTAGCAAATTTCAAAGTTTCAGTTTCTCTACTTCTGTAATACATAGTAATACCCCCAAAAATTGTGATGACTTTACATTCCCCATATGTGTACTTCATGTTTGAATTATTTTGGGAATGATATTTTATTTTTTGGGGATGTTACAAGGCTTAGAAGTTTAGAAGCAAATCTTGAAATTTTTCAGAAATCCAATTTTTAGGGACCACTACAGGTCTGAAGTCACTTTGCGAGGCTTACATAATAGAAACCACCCAAAAATGACCCTATTCTATAAACTACACCCCTCAAGGTATTCAAAACTGATTTTACAAACTTTGTTAACCCTTTAGGTGTTGCACAGGAGTTATTGGCAAATGGGGATGAAATTTGAGAATTTCATTTTTTTGCCTAATTTTCCATTTTAACCAATTTTTTACACTAACAAAGCAAGGGTTAACATCCAAACAAGACTGTATCTTTATTGCCCTGACTCTGCCGTTTACAGAAACACCCCATATGTGGCCGTAAACTACTGTACGGGCACACAGCAGGGCGTAGAGTGAAAGGTGCGCCGTATGGTTTTTGGAAGGCAGGTTTTGCTGGACTGGTTTATTTACACCATGTGCCATTTGAAGCCCCCTGATGCACCCCTAGAGCAGAAACTCCCTAAAAGTGACCCCATCTAAGAAAGTACACCCCTCAAGGTATTCAAAACTGATTTTACAAACTTGGTTAACCCTTTAGGTGTTGCACAAGAGTTATTGGCAAATGGGGATGAAATTTGAGAATTTCATTTTTTTGCCTAATTTTCAATTTTAACCCATTTTTTCCACTAACAAAGCAAGGGTTAACATCCAAAAAAGACTGTATCTTTATTGCCCTGACTCTGCCGTTTACAGAAACACCCCATATGTGGCCGTAAACTACTGTACGGGCACACAGCGGGGCGTACAGTGAAAGGTGCGCCGTATGGTTTTTGGAAGCCAGATTTTGCTGGACAGTTTTTTTGACACCATGTCCCATTTGAAGCCCCCTGATGCACCCCTAGAGTAGAAACTCCCTAAAAGTGACGCCATCTAAGAAACTACACCCCTCAAGGTATTCAAAACTGATTTTACAAACTTTGTTAACCCTTTAGGTGTTGCACAAGAGTTATTGGCAAATGGGGATGAAATTTGAGAATTTCATTTTTTTGCCTAATTTTCAATTTTAACCCATTTTTTCCACTAACAAAGCAAGGGTTAACAGCCAAACAAGACTGTATCTTTATTGCCCTGACTCTGCTGTTTACAGAAACGCCCCATATGTGGCCGTAAACTACTGTACGGGCACACAGCGGGGCGTAGAGTGAAAGGTGCGCCGTGTGGTTTTTGGAAGCCAGATTTTGCTGGACAGTTTTTTTTTGACACCATGTCCCATTTGAAGCCCCCTGATGTAGAAACTCCAAAAAAGTGACCCCATTTTAGAAACTACGGGATAGGGTGGCAGTTTTGTTGTTACTAGTTTAGGGTACATATGATTTTTGGTTGCTCTATATTACACTTTTTGTGCGGCAAGGTAACAAGAAATAGCTTTTTTGGCATCGTTTTTTTTATTGTTATTTACAACATTCATCTGACAGGTTAGATCATGTGGTAATTTTATAGAGCAGGTTGTCATGGACGCGGCGATACCTAATATGTATACATTTTTTTTATTTATGTAAGTTTTATACAATGATTTCATTTTTAAAACAATTTTTTTTTTTCGTTTCTCCATAGTCTAAGAGCCATAGTTTTTACAGTTTTGGGGCGATTATCTTAAGAAGGGTCTCATTTTTTGCGAGATGAGATGACGGTTTGATTGGCACTATGTTGGGGTGCATATGACTTTTTGATCGCTTGCTATTACACTTTTTGTGACGTAAGATGACAAAAAATAGCTTTTTCTACACCGTTTTTATTTTTATTTTTTTACGGTGGTCACCTGAGGGGTTAGGTCATGTGATATTTTTATAGAGCCGGTCGATACGGACGCGGCGATACCTAATATGTATACTTTTTTTATTTATATAAGTTTTACACAATGATTTCATTTTTGAAACAAAAAAAATGATGTTTTAGTGTTTCCATAGTCTAAGAGCCATAGTTTTTTCAGTTTTTGGGCGATTATCTTAAGTAGGGTCTCATTTTTTGCGGGATGATATGACGGTTTGATTGTTACAATTTTGGAGTACATGCGACTTTTTTGATCACTTTTATTATCTTTTTTGGGGAAGTAAGGTGGGCAAAATTTCAATTTCATCATAGTTTTTTATTTTTTATTTTTATGGCGTTCACCGTTCGGGAAAAGTAACATGACCGTTTTATAGATCAGGTCGTTACGGACGCGGCGATACCAAACATGTGTAGGGAATTTTATTTTTGTCATGTTTAATCAGTGATAAATGTGTTTTTTGATTTTTACTTTTTTTTTACTTTTTTCACTTTTTTTTTTGACCCAGACCCACTTGGTTCTTGAAGATCCAGTGGGTCTGATGTCTGTTCAGTTATGCCATGGGAACCTTCCCCGTCTGCTCAGTTATGTTCAGAACTGCGCAGACGGGGAAGGGTAAGGACGGGGCTCTGGGGGGGCTGTCTGGGAGCTCTCTCCCTCTCCATCGGGGGGCTGCAAAGGTACAGCAGCCCTCCGATGGGAGAGGGAGGGAGCTCCCTGAGCTGTTAACCTTTTCCATACCGCGGTCCGTACGGACCGCGGTATGGAAAGGGTTAAACGGCTGACATCGCATCACCGATGTCAGCCGTTTATACCAGGGTTCCAGCAATGTGCTGGCACCCTGGTATACCCACTAGACACCAACGATGATTATAATGGGAGGCGGGCGGGGGATCGCGATCCCGCCTGCCGCACCGCCCGCCTCCCGCAACTGCCACACCGCCCCGCACCGGCCCCGCACCGCCCACAAACCGCCCCCTGCACCCCGCCACATAAATGGAATTCAGGGGTGCAGGGGGGGTAAAAAAAATCGATTTGGGCCAATTTTTAGGTTTCTGATCCCTGCGGTCAGGGACCGCAGGGATCAGAAACGACATAAAGCGATCGCCGATAGGGGGGGGGGTGCCGAAACTACCCGATCGCCGATACGGGGGTCACAGGACCCCCCTCGGCATTGAGCCTGAGTGCCTGGCTGTGTGTAACAGCCGGCACTCAGCGCTGTCATTATGTCTGCAGACATGGTGACAGTTTTATGCCATGACGAGTATACTAGTCATGGAGCGCTAAGTAGCAGTGCTCCATGACTAGTATACATGTGATAGGTACAGTATATTGTCACACTCTCCTTCTCTGATCGCTTCCCTGACAGGAATGGGGACGATCAGAGAAGGAGAGGCACACAGTCCCTCCCTAACCCCCCTTACCTGCCCCGATGCGCTGCGATTGGTCCCTCTGCAGTATTGGACCAATCACAGCGATCGTGGGCGGGTCAGGGGTCTAATACAACTCCTTCCGGCTTCTAGGGTTGCCTAGAAACCCCAGCACGCCGGCTTCACTGAATCTTCAGCGCTCAGGTCCCTGCGCTGACAGTGAAGCCGATCACGTACATGCACGTGGGGATGCGGTGAGGCACCACATTCCCCCACGTACATGTACGTGATGTTGCGTGAAGGGGTTAAGGACCAGGCCATTTTTAGCAAATCTGGCATGTGTCACTTTATGTCGTGATAACTTTAAAACGCTTTTACTTATCCAAGCATTTCTGAGCTTTTTTTCTCATCCCATATTATACTTCATGACAGTGCTAAATTTGAGTCAAAATATACATTTTCATTTATTTACAAAACAATACCAAATTTACAGAAACATTTGGAAAAATTTGCAGTTTTCAAAATTTCAATTTCTCTGCTTTTAAAACAGATGTGATACCTCATATAATAGTTATTACTTTACATTTCCCATATGTCTACAGCATGTTTGGATCATTTAGTAAATTACATTTTCTTTTTTTCGGGGACGTTAGAAGGCTTAGAAGTTTAGAAGCAAATCTTAACATTTTTAAGAAAATTTCCAAAACCCAATTAATTTTTAAGGACCAGTTAAGGTCTGAAGTCACTTTGTGGGTCTTACATAATAAACCACCCATAAATGACCCCATTTTAGAAACTACACCCCTCAAGATATTAAAAACTGATTTTACAAACTTTGTTAACTCTTTAGGTGTTCCACAAGAATTAAAGGAAAATGTAGATCAAATTTCAGAATTTCACTTTTTGGGCAGATTTTCCATTTTAATCCATTTTTTTCCGCTAACAAAGCAAGGGTTAACAGCCAATCAAAACTCTATATTTATTACCCTGATTCTGTAGTTTACAGAAACACCCCATTTGTGATCGTAAACTGCTGTACGGGCACACGGCAGGGTGCAGAAGGAAAGGAGAGCCATATGGTTTTTGGAGGGCAGATTTCACTAGGATAATTTTAAGTTGCCATGTCACATATGAAGACCCCCTGATGCACCCCTAGAGTAGAAACGCCATAAAAGTGACCCCATTTTGGAAACTACAGGATAAGGTGCTCTATACTGCTCTATACTACACTTTTTGTGAGGTAAAATTTTTTTTTGCTGTTTTGGCACCGTTTTTATTATTATTATTTTTTTACAGTGTTCATCTGACAGGTTAGATCATGTGCTATTTTTTTAGAGCAGGTTGTTACGGATGCGACAATACCAAATATTTTTTGGTTGTTTGTTTCAGTTTTACATAATAAAGCATTTTTAAAAAATAATATTTTTTAGTGTCTCCATATTCTAAAAGCCATAGTTTCTTTTATTTTTTTTGGGGAGACTGTCTTATGTAGGGGCTCATTTTTTGGGTATGAGATGACGGTTTGATTGGTACTATTTTAGGGTACATATGACTTTTTGATCGCTCGGTATTACACTTTTTGTGATGTAAGGTGACAAAAAATTGCTTTTTTGACACTTTTTATTTTTTATGGTGTTTACCTGAGGGATTAGATCATGTGATATTTTTATACAGCAGGTTCTTATGGACGTGGAAATACCTAATATGTATACTTTGTATTTATCTATTTTAGTTTTACAGCATTAAATGCATTTTTGAAACAACTAAAAAGTCATATTTTAGTGTCTCCATATTCTGAAAGCCATAGTTTTTTATTTTATGGGCGACTGTCTTAGATAGGGTCTAATTTTTTGCGTGATGATATGACGGTTTGATTGGTACTATTTTAGGGTGCGTATGACTTTTTAATCGCTTGGTATTACACTTTTTGTGATGTAAGGTGACAAAAAATAGCTTTTTTGACACCATTTTAATTAAATTTTACTTTTACGGTGTTCACCTGAGGCGTTAGGTCATGTGATGTTTTAATAGACCTGGTTGTTACAGACACAGCAATACATAATATGTATACTGTATATTTTTTTTCACTTTTAACATTTATTTGTCTCCATATTCTGAGAGCCATAGTCTTTTTTAATTTTTTGCCCGATTATTTTATATAGGGGCACATTTTTTGCAGGATGAGGTGATGTGTTGATTGGTACTATTTTGGGGGGCATACACCTTTTTGATCACAAAAAAATTGTTTTAGCATAGTTTTTATTTTATTTTTTCTACAGCGTTCAGGTGAGGGGGTGGATCATGTGATAGTTTTATAAAGCCGGACGTTACGGACGCAGCAATACCCAATATGTCTGGTTTTCTTTTCTTCTTTTCTTTTACAATTTTATATGTCTTATTTTTGGAAATGTAATATATATTTTTTTTTACTTGAAACTTAATTTTTTTATTATGAAAACCACTTTTTTTTAACTTTTTTTCTTTACTTTTTTATTTTTGTCTCACTCTGGGACTTTAACTCCTGGGGTCTGATCCCCTCTGCATTGTAATACTTTGCATGTCAGCTTGTATGCTGACAGCCTGCTTGTGAGACTCAGCCTAAGGGCTGGATCTCACAGGCTTCCGTAGAAGGCAAGCCCCGATGCCTATGGAAGGCATCGGGCTTGCCTTCTCTGCCATCGAGTCCCTGCCACTGCAGCGCAGGGACCCAATGGAGATGCAGAGGGCACCTGTACCCTCCGCAAACCCTCTGTATGCCAAGGTCAGCTTTGACTGCGGCAGTTTTCACCTATGCTGGAGTATGCAGCAGTGGCGCGGCTGTCAGTGACTGCCAGGTCCGTGCCGCTGATCAGGCTGGCGCAGCTCCTGCACCTGCCTAATCAGCCCGGCGTACATGTACGGCACTGGTCCTTATGTGACGTCCACCAGCGCCGTACATGTCCTGGTCTCTACGGGTTAAAGCTAAGAGTATAGTATGATGCTTGCAGTTACTATCAGCAACCACAGTGGCCGCAATGCTGTAGAAACTAATGCAGTGCCCTATGCTGTCCTCATTACATCTGCGTCAGGGCCAGCGTCAGCACCCGGGATACCCGGGCAAGTGCTGAGGCCCGCTGCTCCTGGGGGGCCCACTGTGTAGTGGCATATAAAGGGGAAGTCAGTCCACCCCAGGTGCAAGTTCTCAGGGGGGTGCTGGGCCGTATTGATGGAAGCGCTCTTTGCTAGAGAGCAGGGGAGCTGGCGGCCTTTCATTCACTAACCGCAGCTCCTTCTCTCCTCCAGGCCCGGCCCAGTGGTAACGTTGTGAAATGTGTCACACTGCTTCAGTGGGCCGGAGGAGAGAAGGAGCGCAGGGATATGAGCTGCTGTTACTGAATGAAAGGATTGCCGGCTCTCCTGCGCTCCAGCAATGATAGGTATGTGAGGGGGCCATTGGGAGGTCATTATACTATGTGAGGGTCTCTTACACAGTATACTGATAACCAGTGCCCCCCCCCCCCTCCCCAGTAAAATGACCCCCAGTGCCCTCCATTTAATCTAACTATCCCCAAGGACCCTCCATTCAGTATAATGACCCCCAGAGGTCCCATTCTGTATATTGACCCCCAATGATCCCCATACAGTATAATGACCCCCAGTGCCCCTTCCATACAGTATGACCCCCAGTGAGGGGGCCACTGGGGGTCATTATACTGTATGGGAGGCCACACAAGATCATTATACTGTGTGGGGGCCACTAGCGGTCATTATTCTGAATGGGAGACACTGGGGGCCATTATTCTGAATGGAGGGCCACTGGGGGTCATTCTAGCTAAATTTCTGGATTTAGCTAGAAGTGCTTTACACCTTCTTTCTCTCTTCCCTTTTCCGTGTGAATTGTGAATTGCAAAAAAACATTTTTTACATGGACTAGTGATCAAGGCCACTGCTCTGTCATGACGTTTACTGTATATGTTCTTTGCATCTACCGTAATTGTTTACATTTTTATCCAAAACAGGTATTGTTTTTATACTCAATATTCATAGAAAACACATTTTGGCCGTTTTTTTAAATCTTTTTTTCCATTTTGGCAGCACTGTACAAAATATTGTCCTTCTGTAGTAATAGTAGACAGCACAAATGATAAAAACTCCTACATTGATAGTTAATTCTTTGTCAGTTTACTGCTGCTATGAGCGGAAGATGTTATCTGCCTGGTAACCTTCATGATAATGCTAGGTGTAGAATAGGAATAAGGGTATAACAGCTCCATTGTTCTCTTGATAGGCCTAGATTAAGTGGCCCATGGAAGAGCACTGCACTTACCACTAACATCTGATGCTCTAATTGAGTCACTTACCCTTTTGCCTCTCTGGCCACAGTGATGGTCTGACCGAGACAATTATTCAAAACTGTTTGCCAAGAGAAAGGTCCAAACAAAGAGGAGGTTGAAGAGCCAGGACAGGAAGCAGAATACACAGAGTAAGGCCTCATGCACACAACCAATTTTTTTTTAAGGTCCGCAAAAACGGGGTCCGTAGGTCCGTGATCTGTGACCGTTTTTTCATCCGTGGGTCTTCCTTGTTTTTGGAGGATTCACGGACATGAAAAAAAATTAAGTCAAGTTTGCCATTGAACTGATAGGAAAAATCGGACACGGATCACGGACGCGGATGACCATCTTGTGTGCATCCGTGATTTTTCACGGACCCATTGACTTGAATGGGTCCGTAAACCGTTGGCCGTGAAAAAAATAGGACAGGTAATATTTTTTTCACGGCAGGAAACACGGATCATGGATGCGGCTGCCAAGCGGTGCATTTTCCGATTTTTCCACTGACCCATTGAAAGTCAATGGGTCAGCAGAAAAAAACGGAAGACGGCACAATGGCCACGGATGCACACAACGGTCGTGTGCATGAGGCCTAACTTAAAATTATATATATCTAGAAAACCACCTTTTTCATTAAAAAATTACATAAAATATCACATATAGGCTGTTATTATGTGCTAAAATATTGATTTAAGCGTTTCTATAATGTTTCAAAAGTCTTCTTATAATTTGAACACAATTAACGCCTTTTAAAGGGTTGTACCATCATAAGAGCTTATCACCTACCTATCCACAGGTATCAAGTATCTGATCGTGGGGTTCTGGCTGCTAGGATGGTGATGAGAACGGAGTCTGAGTCCCCACAGTTGAAAGGAGAGAAGGTCAGGCATGCGCCCTGCCACTATATTCATTTCCATGGGACTGCCAATGAGAGCACAGTGCTTGCCTATCTCTGGCAGTCCAACAGAGATGAATAAAGAGACAGCGCAAATGTGTGACCATTAGTCCATTCACTCTGTGAACTCAGATACCCCACAGTCGGTCCCAACTGATCAGATACTTATCATCTATACTGTGGTTCTTATGCAAGTTTGCATGGTTGAACAACCACTACGGGGAGCTCACTACAAAGAAATTTGTGCAGTTATAACCCGTACTGAGCTACCCCTTGTGATGGCTGCCAAAAATGCTGTAGATTTATAATGCCAATTGGGGTCAGGTCCTATAGCAGTCGCATTGTCTGCCTCCATTGTTAGTATGCCACTGCGCCACATATGGATGACCTTAGACTTAAAAGAGGACCCGTTAGTTTTAGTAGGTCATTGCATTTTTCATAATATAACAATCCTGGTGCACCCTATACTGTTCCATTTCTCTGTTATTCCTTATAGATATTATTTTTAATAAACTTGGGAGTGTTTCCCTGCACAGTCTGACAATATACAATTTTCTGCTGAAACCACAAAGTATGAGCATGCTCACCTGTTCCCAGTCCCAGCATATCCGGCAGTGATGCAGGCCTTGCCTCTTCTGGAGCCAGGTCTTCTCGTCGCCCGCATCACAGAAGAGGGCCTAAACATGGTGGGAGTGGAAGTAATGGTTTCTTTTTCCGCCTGCAGTGCTAGCTGTTTAATTGGGCACTCTCCCAGACTTGTGTCTGGGAGAGGGGGCCCAAAACATTTGTCTACTCCCAGCCTAGCAATGCCCTTCTGATTGGCCCTGCATGGGGGGGTGCACAAGTCGCTTGTGTGCGAGAACCTGGGTGGCGGGCCCACCTAATGCCGCGGGCCCCTAACACCTAAGGTGGTAGTTATGCCACCAATTCCATTATACCTTACATATGGGCTGCCTCTACTCTTGGCTTCGGCTCACAATCACTTATTGAAATTACTGATAAAACACTGACTGTGTGAAAGCAGCCTAAAATAATTTCCCATGTCAGGAATCAAAGTGACATGGCCATTCCAGCACCATTCATCACCAGGAGTGGGAGGTGTGTGCTCTGCCCAATATATTGCTTATGGATTGTAGTAGTGAGATCCGGTCACTAGATGGTGCTGATTGCACAGAAAATGGAGAAAGCAGTGCCGGGAACTATGCCAGCGCCTGTTTGGTGGACTTTGGGCACAGGTACACGTGGTGTGTGTGCACTGGTGGACTTTGGGCACAAGTACACGGGGTGTGCACTCAAGCCCCTGTTTGGGTTGAGTTGAGCACTAGAAAGACCAGTTAAAGATCTGCTACTGCTCTCTGCTGTAGCAGGTGAAGAATGCCTGCTTTAGTGATAGGTGAGCGGGCACAAATGAGAGTGCCTTCTGAATGAAAGATGCACCAGCTGTGCATTCCCAGCTGGGGTGCACCAAATACAGGGCCGCAGCCCAGGCCATGAGCAAGTTCCTGGCTAGGGACAAGTAGCAGTAGTCACAATGACTGCAGTGACCGGAAGGTGGTCATAGGTGAGAGATGGTCTAGAGTGCTGCGAAGGATTCATCTGAAGTGGAAGGCTGCATTGAGTGCTGGAGCTGCGGCAACCAGAGAGAGACAGTCACCGGCAAGAACGACTCGACCATATACCAGGTTCAAGTGACTAAAGTACCAAGTGAGAGCTGGGTTCCCTGAGAGAGGAAGCAGGGGGAAAAGGGGTAGTACCACTGGACCGAAGACGAGCCGTTGCCCTGGACTGTGCTTCAGTCCCTGGAGACTCTTGAGTTTATTTGGGGGTGAGTGGAGTAAGGCAATTTCCTGTCAGGACCCAGGATTGTGAGTGCTGCAAGTAAGGAATGCCCAGCTAACAAGGACCAACAGAGACCAGTATACCTGGTGGTCTGAAGGCCTGATATAACTCCTTTAGCATGGGATTACAGTAAGGACCGTGCTTCTCAGCAAGAACCACCAAGATTTATTAAGAGACTGTAACAGCCATGATTTGTAACAAGTATCGGTATGATACATGGCTTTCAAAAATGTTAATAAATAAAATTCTGGAAAGTGTGGCCCCCGAGTCAATACTTTGTAGGACCACCATTTACAGCTGCAAGTCTTTTGGGGTATTGTCTCTGCCAGCTTTGCACATCTAGAGGCTGACATTGTTGCCCATTCTTCTGCATAATGGAAGCGCTCACTAGTATGCAGGAGGTAGAGGCGGGGGTGAAGTGCTGTGAGTGCTGTACTTACCCATCCTCCTGCTTACTCCTCTCAGGTCCCGCGCTGCTGTGTCCTGGCTGCCTGCAGCGTCAGGACGTACAGAGCGCACTATAACCTGCAGGAGGTGAGAGCCAGGACAGGGCGAGTGGCGGCAGGAGACAGGAGAGGTCAGTTATTTTATTATTTTACAGAGAGGTCTAATAGGGGGTCTGGAGGTCTGACTGGGGGTCTGGAGAAGTATATTAGGTCGGGGTCTTACATGGAGGTCTAATGGGGGGTCTGATCTAAGGTCTGACATAGAGGTCTTAAGGGGGTTTGGTCTGAGATGGAGGATCTCATTTAGTGTTTTATATAGGGGTCTGATCTGAAAAGGGTATTTTTTGTACCGGCGCACAATATGAAGGGGTGTTTTTGTACTGACGCTCTATCTGTGTGGTACCAGTATTTTCAGGGGGACTGTTTCTGCAGGACAACATTGGGGGCACAGTGGACACAGTATTGGAGGTGGCAGGATGGGGTGTTCAGAAGGTGAGGAGGATGATGGAAAAGTAGAAAAGTAAGATGTCTGTTAAACTCTGCAGAGACGAGGCGCGGCTGAAAGAAGTCACCATGGTGGTCTGGTCTAACAGGAGAAGAAGAGGAAAGAGAATATCTACATCAGAGAAGAGAAGTCACTGGATGTAAGAGGTACATATGTGGCGCTGTATTACCCTGTATGTTCTGTAGCGCTGTATGGAATGTTTTCCAAGTATGTCTTTTTAAGGGGTTGTCTACTTTTTTTTGAACGAGCGCTGGCTTCTCTGCTCATCGCTGCAAATGCTAACAGAGCAGAGAAAGCAGCTCTCATATGAGCACTGCCCTCTCTTCAAACAGCTGATTGGCGGGCGGGGGCTGGGGGACCCCGGCTGATCTGATATTGATGACCTATCCTGAGGATAGGTCATCAGTAGTAAAAAGAGGACAACCCTTTTAACAGTAGGCCTGGAGGGAAGGGGTTAGGTTGAGAATTTAGCATGTCATTTAGCAGCCATTATGTAGTCACTCAGTTATTTGTAAAACATGGATGCACAGCTCTTGTGCCTGAGGACTGGGGTTGTTGGGGGGTCAGCTTCAGGTCTCCAGAGCTGACCACCCTCAACACCTTGGCCTCTGAATATGGGAATGCAGCAGATGACTGAGGGACCATGGAGGAGTGCAGGGGGCGGCCTGCTGACAAGTTCCTTCCTCTGTCTTGTGCAACACAACTTCTTGCAGCTCGCCTGCCGTTGTAGTATCCCGCCCAGTGGGCAGTCATGTACCGTGCACTAACATACTACTGCCCGAGCTAGGAGGCGCGCGGCTCCGGGGTCTACAGGGTGCAGTCACGGGGGCATGCTGACCGGAGCGAACAGCTTGGACTACCCTCCCGCCAGTCTGGAAGGAAGCTTCCTCGGTAACAAATAGGGGAACTTGCCTGTCCGTGCGGAGGAGACATGAGTGACTGCAGTGAAGGCATTACTTTCTCGGTGCCCGTGTCCCCTCAGTATGAGGAGAAGCCTGGCGTCAGACAGCACGGGGCAGCAGCCCCCTTCACTGGCAGCAGGCTCCCCGAGGCTGGCAGCTTCTGGCACCAAGACTACGTCCATGCTGCTAGCGGGGAAGGCACCGCAGGCCGGTGTAGTAAGGGCTTTACCCCAGCTGGGACCTCTGCTGGCAGCAGCCGAAGTATAACTGTGGTCTATGTGATCAATGAGGGCACCTCGGGGCTGCAGGCCTGTGAGAGCGCTGCCCTACACAGCCTGCAGGAGGCGTGCGAGAGTCAGGGGGCAACGCTGGAGACTCTGCAATTCGGCAAGCTAGACTTCGGGGAGACCACGGGGCTTGACCGCTTCTACAATGCAGGTGAGGACACTGCTGGCTTTGGCAATAGTAGTCTAGTATCTGTGTGTTATAGGTTGCCAATAGTGTTCACAGAGTGGACATCCATCAGAATTTTGGGAAAAATGTGATTCGTTGCGAAGCCGAATTTCGTTGTGTAACGAATCGATTTTCCCTGAATTAAAAATTAAAATAGAAAATGATACTTGCCTCATCTATTTGAGTGTGAAGAGGCCACCACGACCATCTTGCTTGAAGATCAAGCGCGAAATCTCGTGCGTGGTGACGTACGACATCACCACTACGGCCGACATGATGACGTCATTATGCGCCGCACGAGATTTCGCCCTGGATCTTCAAGCAAGATGGCCGTGGCGGCTTCTTCGCAGTCAAATGGATGAGGTAAGTATCATTTAATTTTTTAATTTTTAATTTTTTTGTTGATCAACCCCTGAAAGGTCGAACGTGGCATCGGCGATGAACGTGGCATCTGAGGGGTTTAATTATAGGGAGCGGAGCAATGGCTGTTCCTTGTCAATGCGCTTTGTGACAAAGTAATTCGCCACAAAATTCAGCAAAGCAGCTGAATGGAATGTTTAGTTGCCATGTTAATGCCTAATACTTTGTATCGTTATCTGCTCCGACCCCTTCCCCGTCGTGGTGTGCCTGTGGGCCTTCAGCACTGTGGCCAGCCATATGACCACCTTAAAGGGAACCTGTCGCTACTCATATCTATGGGTCTGTGCACATGAGCGTTGTTTTTCACTCGTTGTCAGCGTTACGTGAAAATCGCAGCCTGTTCTGTATTCTGCCTTTTTCACGCAGCCCCAACTCCATCGAAGTGAATGGGGCTTCAGTGAAAAACGCATCGCATCCGGATATAACCTAGATGCAATGAGGATGTAATGCGTTTTTCACTGATGGCTTCTAGGAGATGTAGTTTGTAAGCGTCCGTTTTTTTTTTGTTTTTTTCACGTGCGTTAAAAACGCATCAATACTGAAGTTCGAAAAACTGAAACACAGAGCGCAGTCGCAGACAAAACTGACCGCACTTGCGTGCAAACCATCAGTTTTTTTCCTGAACAGACCCTGAGAGAATCCGTGACGCTCATGTGAAAGGGGACGAACTTTGCTGTCTAGATGCTAGAAGTCAAGCTTGCCTCACCCCAAGATGGATGTTTCTGCGCAGTCTCAGCACAGAGACATCCATCCAGAGTGGAGTGGCAGGAGGCAGGATTGGGTGAGGCAAACTGGTGTAAGGGTAAACTGGCTTAGTTGCCCTTAGCAACCAATCAGATTCCACCTTTCCTTTTTCAGCGCTCCTTTGGAAAGTGAAAGGTGGAATCTGATTGGTTGCTAAGGGCAACTAAGCCAGCTTTCCATTACACCAGTTTGATAAAGCTCCACCCTTGTGTCAAGACCGCTGCCCCCTGACTAAAGACAATTTGCATATCGCAATGGGGGGGGGGGGGGGGGTGATAAAGTAGTTTACAAGCAAATTTATTCATCAGACCAACAACACGCAAACATCATTGGGCACATGGTGACCAGGACTGTGAGGCGGAGGGGTGGGGGAGTCATTATGGTGGTGACAGGGTCCCTTTAAATGACCTCTGAAAAAATAACAGGGGGCTTTCCTGAAAAAATGCGTTGGATAATCCTCTAAAATCACTTTATTTGGTACATTGCCTTATTTGGCATCAGTAGAAATATCTTAAAATGATGGAAAAGCATTGCTAGTGTGAGGGCGAACTGCAGAAGTCTTGAAAAAGAAGAGTCCACACTGGAAATATTGGGGGCATTCATTAACCCTTTCAGCCCCAGAGGGTTTTCATTTTTCACCCCCTGCCTGTCTGGGGCGACAACTTTTTTATTTTTCTGTTTACATAACCATATGAGGGCTTGTTTTTTGCGGGACAAGTTGCACTTTTTACTTCCACTATTTAATAATGCATTAGATGTAGTGATGAGCTGGAAAAAAATCCAAATGGGGTGAAATTGGAAAAAATATACGCTATTTATTTTTCTTCACCATATTCTTTTTTTTTTTGTAGTAATGTGTACGGAGCTGTGTGAGGACTCATTTTTTTGAGGTGCAATCTGTACTTTTCATTGTTACCATTCTGGGGTGTGTAAGGCCCCTTTCACATGGGCGTTGCGGATTGGGGCTGGATGCATTCAGGGAAAATGGTGAAATTTTGACACTAAAACAAGTCAGTTTTCACTGCGATTGCATTCCATGTTTGCGTTTTTTCCACGTGGGTGCAAAACATTATAATGCGTTTTGCACGCACATGAGAAAAATCGGCATGTTTGGTACCCAGACCCAAACACGGACTTCTTCACATTAGTTCGGGTTTGGGTTAGGTGTTGTGTAGATTTTATTATTTTCCCTTATAGCATGGTTAATAGGGAAAATTAATAGCATTCTTAATACAGAATGCATAGTACAATAGCGCTGGAGGGGTTAAAAAAAGATAAAAAAAATTTTTACTCACCTTAATCCACTTGATCGTGCAGCCCGGCTTCTCTTCTGTCTTCTTCTTTGAGGAATAGGACCTTTGATGACGTCACTGCGCTCATCACATGGTCCATCACATGATCTTTTACCATGGTGATGGATCATGTGACGGACCATGTGATGAGCGCATCATCAAAGGTCCTTTTCCTGTGCACAGCAGAGAAGACAGAAGAGAAGCCAGGCTGCGCGATCAAGTGGATTAAGGTGAGTTATATTTTTTTTTTAACCCCTCCAGCCCTATTGTACTATGCATTCTGTATTAAGAATGCAATTATTTTCCCTTATAACCATCCCGATCTTCTCCTAGCAACTGTGTGTGAAAATCGCACCGCATCCGCACTTGCTTGCAGATGCTTGTGATTTTCACGCAGCCCCATTCACTTCTATGGGGCCTGCGTTGCGTGAAAAACGCAGAATATAGAACATAATGCGATTTTTACGCAACGCACAAGTGACGCATGAAAATCACTGCTCGTGTGCACAGCCCCATAGAAATTAACGGGTCCGGATTTAGTGCGGGTGCAATGCGTTCACGTCACGCATTGCACCCGCGTGGAAAACTCGCTCGTGTGAAAGGGGCCTAAGACTTTTTGATCACTTTTTCTTAAATTTTTTGTGGGAGGTGAAGCTGACAAAAACGACAAATTGGCTATTTTGACTTTCTTTTCTGTTTCGCCATTTGCCGTATGGGAAACATATTTGTAATATTTTAATAGTATGGGTGTTTTTGCACTTGGCGATACCCATAATGTGTATTTTTGTCTTTTGTTTACATTTTTTAGAGCTTCACTATAATCCTGTGGAGCCTTCATAAGAAGTAATGTGCTGCAGCCTCAGTTCATTCTGGGGGAGCCGGTGTTCTGTCAGAAAAATCTTACCTCGGCAGATTCCCTTACCCCCATGTGACTTCCGGGGATGTACCACTGCACTGCGCCTCAGCGCAAGCGTAGTACCAGGGCATGGGTAAGGTAAAATTACAGTGAGCGTTGACTCATGGATGCACGCCCGGACACCGCAGGGGTAAGGAGATCTGACGGTCTTTTGTCTTGTTAAATCTCCTTACCCTCACACTGCGCACGCGTGGATTGTAACACCACGGAAGCACTTCATAGGTCTTCCATGGGGTTCCACATCTCCATGATTGCGGACCCATTCAAGTGACTGGGTCTGCATCCGTGATACAACGTTCGTATGCAAGAGGCCTTACAAAGAGTAAAATCTGCACAAACAATTAACATGCTGTTGATTTCAAAATCCGCACAGCAGGTCAATTTCCACGTAGAAAATATACTTGAAGTGTACATGAGATATGTCAGATCTCCTTCACTTTGCTGGTGCTGTATTACGCTGCACACGAAAATCAGCGCTTAAAAAGCATGCGCAATCCACAAGGTGTGCAGGTAGCCTTGGGGTGCAGGGTGCAGGCACACAGTAAAAGTTGTATGCAGAAAAAAAACACGTGTTTTGGTGTGTGTTTTTGGGTGCAGTTTTTGGTGTACATTTTATGTATATGTTGATAACCCCATTGATATCTATGGGGAATCACACAAACTGCTGACACACAGCAGGCCGATTTCGGCACAGAAAATGCATAGTGGACATGTACATGAGATTTGTCAGATCTCATACACTTTGCTGGTACTGTATTACGCAGTGGTTTTCCTGCACAAAAATCAGCACATAATCTGCAACGTGTGCAGGCACCCTAAGGCTACGTGTTTCTGATTTCCAAGTGGATTTTCGTGTAGAAAAACCTCAGCATAGTACAGTACCAGCAGAGTGTATGAGGCAATTTCATTCTATTTGGAGATTGACCCGCCGTGCGAATCTATTCTGCACCATGTCAATTCTTTGGGCGGATTTTACCCTTTTCAAAAATGGGAATCAAATCCTCACCATAAACCGCAAGTAACGCATGCGTTTTTTCAGACTTTCTGCCAGACAGCCGGCACCCGTCTGCAGGTAGCCTTATGGTGGTAAAATGAGCTGACTGTATATGGGTATATGCACACGGTAAGTATTACATGCAGATTTTTGTGCGGAAAATCTACAGTGTAAGGGCTCATGCACACGGCCGTGTTTCATAGATCATACCAGTGTATTACTGTATTGCAGCGGCAGCAGGGAGCGCACGGCGTCATAGCAACCAATGATGCTGTGCGCTCCTGCTCTCGGCAGGAATCCAGCCCGTGGTTCCACGGACCGCTCGCGGCCGTGAAACACAGCCGTGTGCATTCGGCCTAATACAGAATAAGAGAAGATTTTCAAAATCTCATGTACACGGTGAGGAAATTTTTTGCGCTGGCATTAATCAGGGTGTCAATTGTTTGTGCGGAATACACCTTTTGCAATGCAAAGAGTGAGATCTGGGGCATAGGGTATACAATACACCCATCTGTACCAGTGGATTCTGTCACTAAAAGCTGTGTGCAGGAGGCCTTGCTCCTTTTTTTTTCTTTTTTTTTTATTCCTGGTCCTGGCTTCCAAACTGCATTTTGTCACGGGTATATTGAGTCGCACACATGTGCAGTCCTTCCAGCTATTTGTGTGCCCATTTGTGCTTGGCAGGAGCTTTCATGGCATCATTGCAGTCCAATTTCTTACACTGAATGACACAAAGTGCAAGGCTCTGTTCACATCTGCATTGGAGGCTTTGCTAGTGGACAATACTGCTACATGCAGCCCTTTTTTCCAATCAGAAATGAGACATCTTAGGTTGCCAAATTGCACGCCAATTGACTTCACCTGACGTGCTCGCCCGCCTTTGGACGGGGGATCGTGGTCCTGCGTTTTGCACTGATGCACCACCCCTTCTAAAAGGTCTCTTAACAACTTGGAACGTTACAGCCAGGAAGTTTGGGTTTTGCCCTGGTCCCTCACCCCTCCTCCCCATGCACCTGCTGCCGTACTGCTGATCTTCAAACTATTCAGATGTCTTGGGGATATGGCCTGCCTTTAAACGAATTTGCTGTGGGGGATTTCTTGAGAGACGGGCGGATTGCGTCCTTGGGGGACCTCCAGGCGTCACAATTGGCTTTGAATTGGACCCCTTTGCATTACTCTCATTTTTCATTTATAGGCCAACAGTACCTCGCTAAAGCTAATAGGAATTTTATTCCCTCTTGGTTCGACACTATGGTAGCCTCACACAAACCGGTGAGGAGGGCTATTTCGTTAATCTACAACAAATTGTTGCTGGAGGGCGTACCTAGCAGACCGTCCTTCATTGGGAGGTGGGAGCAAGATTTAGGAACCACTTTATCAGATGAGTCTGTCTCTTCACTACTTAGGAATTCTCATGGGTTCTCCAGATGCATCAGAATCCAGGAGAATTCCTTTAAACTGCTGACGAGATGGTACCGCACTCCGGAGGTGCTACATAGGATGGACCCTCTCACTTCCCCAGCCTGCTGGAGATGTCACGAAGAAGTTGGCACAGTCTCACATGTATGGTGGTCGTGTCGGGGGGTATCCCAGTTCTGGGCCTCGCTTAGTAAGATACTACAGCAAATATGTCCTTCGGCCCCCCCACTTTCTCCGACTCTGGTTCTTCTCAATGTACCATCAAAGGATTTCCCCTTGCATAAATACTCTCTACTAGCACACTTGTTGTCGGCGGCCAAACTTTTAATCTCCCTTCATTGGCTCTCGACAAATACTCCTTCAATTGAGGAATGGACCCAAAAGGTTCACGAGATCTGCAGGTTTGAAGAACTAACTAGTTGGGAGTCCCTCTCGCACGACAAGTTTAACGATATGTGGGGACCGTGGTTTGATTTGTTGGAATCAGAGTCGGGGAACTTGGGCCTTTCTACTGGAGTTACTGTGAACTCTTCCCCCTTTGATAACTAACTATTTGTGCTATACACCCTATATTGTAGTGTATATCATGCTTGTTCTATTTACCACTAATCGTGTTTCACTCTACATCAGCATACTTTATTACTGTTCCTAGCCTACACCACCTTTGTCTTGTGGTCTGGGGTGGTTGAGCCTCAGGGGTATTTGACCCTCCTTACATGACACGCATTCTACTCTTGTTAGGTCCGTCTGTCTAACTTATCTTTATTCGCGCCTGTACATTCATGATTATGCATATCATTGTACTGCATATGTCTCCTCGATTGTTGGGCTGTTGCCCCCATATTGTTCTTGTCTTTTTTACCATGCTTGCCGTGATAAATAAAGATTTGTTAAAAAAAAAAGAAATGAGACATCTTGATGGAGCCACATGGACTGCATCATAAGTCAGGACGCAGGTGTGAACAGAACCTTATTTTGATGGCTTCTAAAGTTGGCCATACACTTCAGATCGCTTTCGGCTACACACTTGTTTGGCCGACAGCTGTTTCTCTTGACCTCCTTCCATACAAATAACTACTTGGCTGGTCCAAGTGTTGATCTGATCAATAGGGAAAGTGGAGTAAGCCGCTGCCAGACTCCTCTGGTCAAGCCTTATCACCCTTGAGAACCAGATTTAGGCATGTTGAAACCCAATATTGTTGAATCTTCATTTCCCCAACATCAAGATACTGAGCTAATGTGTATCGCCATCTTAACCCCTTAACGCATAATGCCATAAGTGTATGGCATAATTCACTTGCAATTGTATGGAGCAGACTGCTGAGGTGAGCCCACTCCATATGAAGCGGGTGCCAGCTGTTTTCATAAGCTATAAGCCATAATCATCCAAATTATAACAAATAAAGGCTTGAAATATCTCGCTTTGCATGTAATCTGGAGTCTCTCTCATATATTAGTTTCACCTTTTAAGTTGCATTACTGAAATAAATGAACTTTGCATGATATTAAATTTTTTCGAGTTTCACCTGTACAGCTTGCAAGCTCCTAGTTTCAGACTTCTCAAGCGGCCATTTACATGCTGAATCTGTTTCCAGGATGCTGCTGGTTTCCCCCTACAAAATGCATGTGTATGCGATCCTCATTGTCTACTGCCCCCTCCCCATCCCTTCTCCACACATATCTGTCAGGCAGAACATACCTCTGCTCTCTCTAGAACTCAGGGAATGGGAGAGCAGAGCCATCAGAAACAGGATTAGTGCTCTGACGGATTTTAGTCAGGTTCAGCAGCACCATCAGCTGGGTGAAGGAGTTAAACACTCTGCAAAAGCCACATAGTAGGACATTTGTATTTAAGACCATATAGAAAGTAAACAAATGAACAGTATAAAAAAAAAAAAATCAGTGCAAAGGCGTCCATATCTTTTAGGATAGGCCATCACTATCTGGTTGGTGGGCGCCTGCTCCCGACACCTCAGCCAGATGGCTAAATGAAGGGCACCTCCTTCAATGTTTACCCAGGCACAGAAGTATACATTTGATTGTGACTATGCCAGGAACTGTAATTCACACCAGCTCAGTCCTGTTCAAGCACTGTGCCTTGGTAAGTAACGAAACAGGACTCAGGACATGATGGAGCTCAACACATTCAGGTGATAGATGGGGATGCTGGGAGAGGTATCCCTACTGATAAGATATTAGCCTACCGTGTAAATAGAACATGAGTATCTCATGTATGTGTTGTAATGTCAGTATTACTTGGAAGGCCTCTTTAATGGATCTGGTGTAAATTAAGAAAGTCTGCCAGATCATCGGTAACGAGCGTTCACAGGAACACACTGTCGTGTGTATGAGGCCTTACTCTGAAAAGCTGTAGCTCCCCTCCAGCAACTGCACATCCATTACATTTATCTGAAGAGAGTTGTTTTGGTGGGATTTCTTGGGTTTCTGCAAACTCCCTTTAGGTGAACGGAACTGTCCTAGAAACCGCCACTTGTGAATTCATTATTGTGTGCAAAACAGTTTTGTTTCTACAGTTGGGATGTGACATTCTGATAGAACGCCAAATCGCATCTTCTGGGACTCCTGCCTTTTGCCTTGTTTCGCCTTTTCTCATTCAGCTGTTTTTGTGTGGTCCGTTCCTGGTAATAGATCAGCGACTGTCACTTATTAGAAATGGATGTGCATAGTTTACACTTTTTCTTGGCGCCATTGAGACTTTGTGTATGTGAGTGTACTTTGTATACTAGTGCATTGAATCCTATCACTATAAGGCCTTGTGCACACGACCATGTCCATTTTGCAGTCCGCAAGTTGTGGATCTGGAAAAACACTCTGCCTCCCGCCCTATGTTAAAAATGCTTTTTCTTGTCTGCAAAACATACTAGAATAGGACATGTTCTATCTTTTTTTGCCGGACTAAAGATAGGGCTCATGTTGATTTCATGATTTTGACCAAATCACAACTGAACTTCGCTGAAATGATTAATCAAATAAATGTGTTTAATTTCCCAACCGTAGCTGCCCCGGTATGACTTCAGGTCCGTTATCTGTACCTAACTTTACAGCATGAGGAGCTGCCGCCACACAGATTGTACACCCCTGTTGTGTTTAACAAGACATAGATTTTGTGGTCCTGTTATTGTTACCATGGTTAAGCTTTAAAACTGCAGTAAATAACCCCCTCCTGAAGATTTTTATTTTTTTCTTTCTTGGGCTTAACATAAATAGTGATAAATCTTGGATCGGATCACCAAGTCACTTTTTCCAGGCAAAGTTTACATTTTATTTGTCGGAGAACTCGCTGCTCCAGCTGCTGTACCTTACACAGAAGAAGCTGTCCTCTGTGTCTTTACAAGGTAATGGAGCTGAATGAGATATTTAGATTCTAGCAATTCTTTGCTGTTGGAGGAAGGGCGTTTGTCGTGGAACCGAAGATTTCAAGGAAAGTTTGTTCATTCCTGGCTCTTCCAGTAACGGAGGAGCTAGCATATTGTTTAAAGGGAACCTGTCACCGGGATTTTGTGTATAGAGCTGAGGACATGGGTTGCTAGATGGCTGCTAGCACATCCACAATACCCAGTCCCCATAGCTCTGTGTGCTTTTATTGTATCAAAAAACTGATTTTTATACATATGCAAATTAACCCGAGATGAGTCCTGTTCCTGACTCATCTCATGTACAGGACTCATCTCAGGTTAATTTGCATATGTATCAAATCGGTTTTTTGACACAATAAAAGCACACAGAGCTATGGGGACTGGATATTGCAGATGTGCTAGCGGCCATCTAGCAACCCATGTCCTCAGCTCTATACACAAAATCCCGGTGACAGGTTCCCTTTAAGGCAGGATTCTCCCTATTGAATTTCGGTCACATGAAGGATGAGTTTTGACGTTGCATAGAGCTCTATTTAGTTTGGGCAATGTCTGCACTATATTTTTAATGTCTCTAGTGGTGCAGATATGCTCTGTACCACAAATGACCTATTGTCCATGCCTCTACTCCACGTTAAGCTGCATTTACATCTGTGTCAAAGGCACCTAAAGGAGCTTCCATCATAAAAAAATTGTGACAAACGAAAAATCACAGAAAATAATTAACTAGACACAATAGATGCAAACGTTATATATGGACTAAGCCTACATTCTGACATGATAAAATCTGAGACTTTGATCAAAACACATCTGTGCCCACCTACCTGCGCCATTATTGTCTATGGGGACGGAGCGGCGGGACGGTGAAATAGTGGCAGGATGGATCCGACAGGGTGAACAGCCTGTCGGATCCGTCCTGCCGCTAGTGTGAAAGTACCCTTAGGCCCCATGCACACGACCGTTGTTGTGTCCGTTGTTCTGTTTTTCGTGACTTTCTGCGGACCCATTGACTTTCAATGGGTCCGTGGAAAACTCTGCTAATGCACTGTTTCTCATCCGCGTCCGTGATCCGTGTTTCCAGTCCGTGAAAAAAATAGGACCTGTCCTATTTTTTTCACTGACCCATTCAAGTCAATGGGTCCGTGAAAAACACGGAGGCACACAAGATTGTCATCCGTGTCCTCGTCCTTTTTTTTCCTATCATTTGCATGACAAACTTGACTTAGATTTTTTTAAACTTTTCTTCATGTCTGGTGATCCTCCAAAAATAAAGGAAAACACTCGGAAACTAAAACGGACACGGATCACGGAACCCCTTTTTGCGGACCGCAAAAAAATACTGTCGTGTGCATGAGGCCTTAAACTGAGACAAATTTGTCACAGTGGCTGATGCTGGATGATAAATCTGTTGCATTTTTAGGCCACCTACACACGGGTGCAGGTGAGCCTACATAAGATCTGCACAAATTTCCGTGTGGATTTATGTGTGTTTGTGCACCAAAATCTGCAATTTTTAACAGTGGTTTTTGGTGCAGATTTGATACAGTTATGCCACACATCTAAGGCTACTTTCACACTAGCGTTCGGGCGGATCCGTTCTGAACGGATCCGCTCATAATAATGCAGACGGAGGCTCCGTTCATTAAAATGGCAAAAAAAAAGTGTGAAAATAGCCTCGGACGGATCCGTCCAGACTTTCAATGTAAAGTCAATGGGGGACGGATCCGCTTGAAGATTGAGCCACATTGTGGCATCTTCAAACGGATCCGTCCCCATTGACTTACATTGTAAGTCTGGACGGATCCGCACGGCCAGGCGGACACCCGAACGCTGCAAGCAGCGTTCAGCTGTCCGCCTGACCGTGCGGAGGCGAGCGGAGCGGAGGCTGAAGGCCGCCAGACTGAGGCAGTCTGATCGGATCCGCTGCATTCAGACTGCATCAGGGCTGGACGGCTGCGTTCGGGTCCGCTCGTAAGCTCCTTCAAACGGAGCTCACGAGCGGACCGACGAACGCTAGTGTGAAAGTAGCCTTACCCTTAGGCCTCCTTCACACGAGCATGACGGATTAGGTTCGGATGCGTTCAGGGTGCGCTCAATGAAACTCGCACCATTTTGCAAGCAAGTTCAGTCAGTTTTGTCTGCAATTGCGTTCAGTTTTTCCCGCGAGGGGTGCAATGAGTTTTGATGCGTTTTTTAACGTGCGTGATAAAAAACTGATGGTTTACAAACAACACCTCTTAGCAACCATCAGTGAAAAACGCATCGCACCCGCACTTGCTTCCGGAGGCAATGCGTTTTTCACTGAAGCCCCATTCACTTCTATGGGGCCAGGGCTGCGTGAAAAACGCAGAATATAGAACATGCTGCGATTTTCACGCAACGCAGAAGTGATGCGTGAAAAACATCGCTCATGTACACAGACCCATTGAAGTAAATGGGTCAGAATGAATTGCGGGTGCTATGCATTACACCCGTGTGGAAAACTCGCTTGTGTGAAAAGGGCCAAACATTGAAAAGGGTGAAATCCGCAGTTAAAACCACAAACATAATTGACATGCTGCAGATTTTGAAATCCGCACAGCAAGTCAATTTCTGCACTGAAAAATCCTAAATGAGATTTGTGTAATCTCATAAATTTTGCCTTAGGCTACCTGCATACTTTTGCGGAATACGTGTGTTTTTTTTTTTTTTTCCCGTGCAGAAAATCCACAGCCTATTACATTACCAGCAAAGTGTATGAGATTGCACAAATCTCATGTAGACTTTTGCAGATTTATTCCGTTCAGAATTTGACCTGCATTATGGATTTCAAAATTATGTTTGAAGTTTTTTAGATTTTCCACAGATCTCAAGAATGGCATCATATCTGCAGCAAAAAACGCTGTTGGACATTGCGGATTTTGGGGCAGATATGCTCCAAAAACGCTCATAAATGCGGAGCTTATGTGCATTTACCTGCACTCGTGTGTAGGTGGTCTCAAGGTCTGACTACAGGGTGATCTTGGTTGTACGGTCGAGCCCAAGGATTGCAGTTTAGCAATGCCGGCATGCAAATGAACGGGTCACAATGAGACTCGCACGTGTGCTGCAACCACAACCCCAAAAATGGCAAAAAATCCAACACTGCTGGATTTTTTGGGCGATTCTGGAGTTGCGTATTTTCAGTTTTACTTGGTGATACTTGGGTGTGAGACACGTCCCACGCCCACAACAGTGGACGGGAATTCTAGAATGTGTTACCTGCCCCCACACCAGGCTTCTTTGAGGCTGGAGTGGAAAGATTTTGCAGAGATCCCCTACGGCAGGGATCAGAAACCTTCGTCACTCCAGCTGTTCTGAAACTACAACTTCCAGAATCGTTCTTTCACTTCTATAGAAGTTACAAGGACCGCAAAGTAAATGTGCATGGTGGGAGTTGTAGTGCCGAAGGTTGCTGATCCCTGCCCTACGGTTTAGAATGACTGCCCTGCAGCGCAGTGTAGTCCCTATTTATGTTATCCCGAGGAGGCCGTGACGTGACATGTGAATTACAAACCTGTTGAGCAAGTTCTGGAATTTGTAGAACATCCATTTTTCTGCTGAGGATTTGTATCTTGTTACTCCTTATAGGTTTCAGCTTACCAAAATCTCTTTCAGCTGGCTAATGACAGTGTGGTGGGTGTGGGTGGCCTCTGCAGGCTACGTCACTAGTTAAAAGGGCAAGGTGTGGGGCCACATTTCTGTGCATCACAATTTTCATACGTCTGATAATGACCTTGTGGCATGCGTTGGAAATGATAGTAATACAATTGCATTAGTACCAGTATATGACACTCCTTAAATCCGTCACCTCCAGCAAGCGCTATTAAGTACTGTAATACATGAATAGTACTTCTGCCGAGGATTTAAGATTGCTAATTTGTATGTTAAAACACCTCCCCAGCCCCCCACTGTGCACTCTCAAAACAGCCTCTGAACACATTAAGAGGGCTTAAGGCGGATTTACACGTGCCGACCAGAAAGCCGATTGCCAGGAAGGAAGCGTTCCTTCCCGATAGTTGGCTGTTCGTTCAGTACCAGGACGAGGTATCACTATTGTGATTCCTCGTCCTCATACTACTGCATTGTGACAGGGCAGCAGATTGCCGCTTAGACAGCACGATCTGCTGCTCACAACGGATGATTGATGTGCCTGCACGAACAACAGGATCACCCGATGAACGAGTATTTTGCTCATTTATCCTGTGATCGGCAGAACATTTCGATCGGCAGACTTCAGGACCAAGCATTCGCAGGAACGAATTATTTCCAATAATGTGCCCAACAATCGGGCAGTGTAAATCTACCTTTAGACTACATTCAGACGACAATGTAAAGAACGTCCATTACAAAAAGCAAAATGGTCAATTTTTTATGGACATGGGTTTTTTGTCCAACTAAATTCTGGCACTAATGCGGGAAACAGCCTAGATCCCCACCGGTTCCCATTATAGTAAATGGGGTCCAGCAGGAAAGGTGCTATCCGGGAAGCTTTCCCTCCCAGTAATAACCTGCTCGTCAGGGAAGGAGACCACTGCTATTTTATGCAGTGATCTCCTCCACAGTATGGGGAGGAGGGATTGCTAATGCTGTCGCTCTTCCCCATACTGATTCGTTGTTTGCCAGCAAGCAATTATTTATGTGCCTACACAAACAATCGAATTACTCGACAAACAAGTGTTTTGCTCGTTCATCGGGTCATCAGCAGCACCTTTACACCGCCAGATAATCACTAACGAGCGTTCCTATGAATGCTCATTAGCAATTTATCTGGCAGATTCTTGGCCCATGTGAAGTGCCCTTTAGTCTGGACCTCATCCAGTTTCACACAGTGTGAACATGCTGGAAGTGCTGTTTCGGTGTGCCAGCCGGTCACTTTTATAGCCGCCTTTCAGAACGCGCTCCTGGTTTCTCTTCTTCTCTCAAATCTTTCTGGGCTGGATTCAAATGCACCGTTACAAAAATCTGTTATTTAGCTTAGGTTGCTGTAGTGGCAAAAACAAGTGCCAACAGGAACAGAGCATTTTGTTCTGGGTGAAATTGGCTGTTACACAATCAGGTACAGTGAGCATGTTATTTAGAAGATTCACACTCGTATCCCTTGTGTAGCCGAAATTCAACAGTCACTGTCATTTCCATCTTGTTGGAGCAAAAAGTATTTTATCTATATTTTACTTAAATAGGTTTGTGTTGGATGTAGCTTATGAGGCAGTAAGAGTTCTGAAATTTGTATAGAGTTTTTGATCCCAACCAGACTCCACTGAAAAGCCTGTGGGGCAGATTTACTAATTCTATAGGAGGTGTAAAAGTAAGGTCCTTTTACTCAGACTCTTGAAACTCCCTTACAAGATAATCTGCCAGTATAAAAGGTGCCAGCAATCCCCGATCGTGTGTTCTGCCACGCCAAAAATCATCATTCCTGTGCAGCAGGTTGTTTCTGTACGATCTGCTGCCCAGAAACAATACATTTCTATGGGGTCAAGCTGTCGCTGTAGTGATCGTTGTTCCTGTACAGCCGAGGAGATTGCTGCATGTAAATGCAGATTTCATCTCCACTGAAGATCAGGCAAATATCAGGAATGTTTGCTTTGTTCCTGATTATCTGCCTGATCATCAGTCAGTGTAAAAGGACCATTAGACAGGTTGTCTAGGCCGGAACCAGACTTATCACAGTGCCTCAGGGTGGATGTTGAATGTTAAATTTGGTGCAGGACTAGACACTTTTTTTTCTATTTTGGCGCAAAACTTTGCATCTTAAGCCACACCGTTTTTCATTCCCTTCCAATAAACCTAGCCCCTTTTCTATTAAAGGAAACCTGTCATCACTTTTCTAAGCCTATTTTTCCACTCACTTTTCTATGAATACATTTTAATACATTAATATTGATATTAAAATCAATTCTGAACGAACTATCAGTTCAGAGAAAAACCTAAAATAAGTGTTCCCGCCTTATATGTAAATGAACCTTAGATGCGTCCTGTTTCCTCCATGCTTCAGAGATGAGTCCAGCGTTCTGAGACTCGTAGAGCAGCCACGCCCACAAATGAATAAGACACACCCTCTTCGATTGCTCATCTCCACCCCTTCTCTTCCTGTACATATTATATGATCCGTAGTAGTGTTAATCGCTAATATTCTAATCGCAAATTTTTATCGCGAATATCGGCACTTCATAATTGCGAATATTCTAGATTGTTTTCATCAGTGAGTGAGGTGACTGGTTCTGCACATTCGTGGGAGTTTGGGAGGAGGGTAGGATTTTTAGAGTCTGTCACTCTTATAATGGAGGGTGCGGTTAGGAATGGGAAAAGCAAAAGTGGACTGTAAAAGAAGTACTTGTAGGTGTTTAAAAAAAAAAAAAAAAAAACCTAGGATGATTAGGGTGGGGGAGAACTAGCTCAGGATGACGATGATTCTTATGGTTAAAAACCGGTGACAGGTTCCCTCTAAGTCGGAAAAGGTTGTAGAAACCCTGGTTGAGCCAATTTTCTCCACTTTTTAGGCAGATTCTAGGCACAGACAAGTTAGTAAATTTGGGCCTGTGATTTTTGGCCTGTGTATCCCATATCATTATCTGGATGGTCTTATTTTTACCCCAAGCACATGGATTTTAGCAAGCCCTAATCAGATCAGTGAAACAGCAGTGAATTTCTGTGACAAAAGTGACTTCAACCTCAGGGTAAAAATCTTTGTGAGTAAACACCATGTTAATGGTATATGATTTTGTCACTGTGGATAGAGAGGAGGAATGTATTATTGGTTTTAATCACAGGTGGGTGGATGAAAAGAGGATCCACTATATTGGTGTAATTTTCACTTCATTTACATGTATAATTGGGACATGTGACTTACTGGGAGGGATTGAATGGGTATATATGTCTGTTACTATTCACTCTGTATGTTGCTTGAGAAAGACCTTTACGGTCGAAACGTCGCATTTTTTTTGCTGGTGAAATAAATTCCACTGAATTGAAGACAGGAGAGTGCTGCGGTTTCTTCTATATGATTCAACCTCAGGGTGGTTTCACACACAGCATTTAGTTTGAGTCTGTGTTGGAGTAGTTTATTCCAAATTTTTCGAATGCCACATGTTTGATCAATTTGTTTTATTCTTAAGTTAAAGAGGTTATCCACCCCTATAATGCCCTCTCTAATGCCCAGGCCCCTCACACAGGTTGTACTTACCTTGCTCCCCGGCACCCGCGTCGCTTCTGATGCCCGAACGGCAGTCGCTATAGATCAAAACATCCGGTGAAGGGGGGGGGATTGATCCAATAGCAGGCCGCGACGGCAACGAGCCTTCCTAGCCTCACCCACAATAGAGATGTAGCGGTGGCTTTGCTGGCATCAGAAGCAACAAGGGTGCTGGGGAGCAAGGTAAGTTCAGCCTGTGTGAGGACCCCGGGCGTTATAGGGTTTGGATAACCCCTTTAAACCTAACTGCAAAACTTCAACTCCCAGCATGCCCGAACAGCCTACAGATATCAGCCTACAGCAGGGCATTGTGGGAGTATTAGTTTTACAACAGCTAGAGGGCAGCAGGTTGAGCATGTCTGGTCTAGAGACGCTACTGTATTTTTCTCCCCATAAGACGCACTTTTTCTCCTCCCAGAATGGGGGGAAAATGCCCCTGCGTCTTATGGGGATGAATTCTGACAGTTTTACATCGCTGGCTGCGATGTACTAGCGAGCGGGGAGGGACTGGGAGGAGGAGCTGGCAATAGCGGCGGGGCGGTGCAGTCACTGTACTATAGCCCCGCCACTCCAGTACTGCACTATTCAAATATAAAATGTCTTATTCAATTAAAAGTGATTACACATGCCCCCTCACTCCTATTATTACCATACATCCTAACAGATTCAGTAAAATTCAGGCAGGCAGGCCAGGCGGGCGGCAGCGTAACTCCCTGATGTCATGTGCCTGCGCGGCCTACTTTATGAATGAAGCAGGCAGTGAGTGATGCACCGGCCGCCCGGCCTGCCTGCCTGCGTTCTACAGAAGGTGTTAGGATGTATGGTACTATTAGGAGGGGGGGGGCAATGTGTAATCACTTTTAATTGAATAAGATATTTTATATTTGTATACTGGAGCGGCGGGGGAGGGGGATCTGTGGATGACCGTTTTATGGGTAACATCCGTGGATGGCACAGTTAAGGGGTGGGGGGTCTGTGGATGGCACTGTTATGGGGGGGAGATCTGTGGATGGCACTGTTAAGGGGTGGGGGGGGTCTGTGGATGGCACATATATAACGGTGCCACCCACAGACCCCCCCCCCCCCCCCCCCGTAACGGTGCCACCCACAGACCCCCCCCCCCCGTAACGATGCCACCCACAGACCCCCCCCCCCCCCCGTAACCGTAACGGTGCCACCCACAGACCCCCCCCTGGAACGGTGCCACTGCTTTTCCACCCACATTACAAAACTGGAGTGCAAAAAGTTTTAAAAGCTTGACTTTTTAAAGCCATAATTGTGGAGTAAAGGCATGATAAATCAGGCCCAAGGGGGAGATTTATCAAAACTGATGAAAGGAAAATTGGTTAGCTGCCCCTACCAACTAATCAGATTCCACCTTGTATTTTTCTGAGCAGCTTTGGAAAATGAAAGGTGGAAGCTGATTCTATAGGTTTCTATGGGTAACTAAAGCCTTATTCATACGTCAGTGTTTTGGTCAGTGATTGTGAGCCAAAACCAGGATTGGAGCCTCCACAGATTGACCTCATGCAGACGACCGCTGTGTGCATCCGTGGCAGTTGTTCCGTTTTCCGTGATTTTCTGCGGACCCATTGACTTTCAATGCACCCTGCTGCCTGCCCCCTGCTGCCTGACAGCACCCGATCTCTTACAGAGGGATGTGATCTGCACAATTAACTGTTCATTGTGCGTATCATAGCCCCCTGTAAGAGATCAGGTGCTGCCAGGCAGGAGGGGGCAGACCCCCCTCCCTCCCCTGTATTACATTCATTTGTGGCCAGTGTGGCCCCCCTCCCTCCCCAATATTATATTCATTGGTGGCCAGTGCGGCCTCCCCTCTCCCCCCCCCCTCTCCCCCCCCCCCCCCCCCCTAATTAAAATCACCTTCCCCCATCATTGGTGGCCAGTGCGGCCTCACCTCTACCCCCTTTTTTTTTTTTTAGCCCATATTCAGAACCATTCACTTCAATGGGGACGTAAAAAAAAATTGAAATGACACCTTATGCATTCCATGACCGCATGTCCGTTCCACAAAAAAACATGTCCTATTATTGTCCACATTACGGATAAGGATATGACTGTTCTATTAGGGGCCAGCCATTCCGCAAAATGCTGAATATGCAACCATATTTAGCGGATCGATAATTTTTTTGGATTTGCATGAGCCCTGCCCCTGACACAGCTCTGTCCGCCGTGTAGTAGATAGAGCTGGTTACTGCAGCACTGCTTTCATTAAAGTGAGCAATGTTACAGTAAGGGTCCATTTACACGTCCATAGTGTATTGCGGATCCGTAATACACCCAGCCGGAACCCCCAATAGAACTGCCTATTCTTGTCCGCAATTGCGGACAGGAATAGGACATGTTATATTTTTTTGCGGAGCAGTGAGCCGGAAGTTCAGGGCCGAAGCCTGAAAGTTCAGGGCCGCGCTCTGGCCCCATAGAGAATGAATGGGAGCGGGAACAGGTGCGGATCCATTTGCGGACATGTGAATGGACCCTAACCAGTGGACTGAGCTGTGTAATTCCAGTACCTTCCAGTCTGATACTGATGGCCTGTCTAGAACATAGGCCATTAATATAAAAATCCCGGAGAACCCCCTAAACTAATCACAACTTCCATGGCAAAATCGGCAGCTTTCCAGGCACTGCTACATTCTGAAGGGGTTGTCTTCCTGAACCAAATGTGTAACTCATTAAATCCATAGATTTTACAGTATTACTGTAAACACCATCAGAAAATTCCCCATTAGTTAAGCCCCGCCATTAGCTCCTAGCCATAGGGGAAGGGCAGGGGAAGATATTTTCTCCCGAACTGTCCCGGTGTGTTTATTTTTCCAGTATGTCTATTAGAAGAAGTCATGGCATTTTTGTGTGTCCCCTTGTATCAGTGAACCAAAGGTCTGTGTGTTCTCACCGCAGGAAGTAAACTGCTTCAAGCCTATGTTTGTGGACGTGCTTACCGAGCTTCTCTACAAGATGGATTTAGACTTAAGTCTAAACCATCTTAAGTGCTGCGCCATTTTTTGGCTCAGGAATCGGACACAAAACTAACCAGTGGTTCATTTTACATATTTTATTCTGATTTGGATTGATGCTGGAAAAAGTCAATCTAGATTTCTGTCTGTGCATTGTGAGGAGCTGAAGGAAAGAGGTGATAGGAAAATATGCCTTGTTAACCCTTTCATGACCAAGGGTCATTGATGCCCCAGTGTCCAGGTCAAAATTAACAAATCTGACATGTCACTTTATGTGGTAATAGCTTTGGAACACTTTTACTTATCCACGCCATTCTGAGATTGTTTTCTCGTGACACATTGTACTTCATGATAGTCATATATTTGAGTCAATATATTTCACCTTTATTTATGAAAAAATCCCAAATTTATGAAAAAATCCCAAATTTACCAAAAATTTTGAAAAATTCACAATTTTCCAAATTTCAATTTCTCTGCTTCTAAAACAGAAAGTGATACCTAATAAAATATTTATTACTTAACATTCCCCATATGTCTACTTTATGTTGGCATCATTTTGGAAATGTCATTTATTTTTTTAGGACGTTAGAAGGCTTAGAAGTTTAGAAGCAATTCTTACAATTTTTAAGAATTTCCAAAACCCACTTTTTAAGGACCAGTTCAGGTCTGAAGTCCCTTTGTGGGGCTTACATAGTGGAAACCCCCATAAATGACCGCATTATAGAAACTACACCCCTCAAGTTACTCAAAACAGATTTTACAAACTTTGTTAACCCTTTAAGCGTTCCACAAGAATTAAAGGAAAATGTAGATTAAATTAAAAAATTTCACTTTTTTTGCAGATTTTCCATTTTATATTTCTTTTTTTCTTTAACACATTGAGGGTTAACAGCCAAACAAAACTCAATATTTATTACCCTGATTCCGCGGTTTACAGAAACACCCCACATGTGGTCGTAAACTGCTGTACGGGCACACGGCAGGGCGCAGAAGGAAAGGAATGCCATACGGTTTTTGGAAGGTAGATTGTGCTGGATTGGTTTTCTGAACGCCATATGTTTTTTTATTTTTCTGCCGATCGTCTTGTGCAGGGGCTCTTTTTTGCAGAAAGTGTTGGTTTTTATTGGTACCATTTTTGGGTACATAGGATTTTTTGATCATTCATTATTACACTTTATGGGGCAAGGTGACCCAAAAATTGGCTGTTTTGGAACAGTTTTCATTCATTTATTTATTTTTACAGCGTTCATCTGAGGAGTTAGGTCATGTGATAGTTTTATAGAGAAGATCGTTACGGACGTGGCAATACCGAATATGTATACTTTTTCTTATTTATTTAAGTTTTACACAATAATAGCATTTCTGAAACCCAAAAAATGATGTTTTAGTGTCTCTATAGTCTGAGAGCCATAGCTTTTTTATTTTTTGGGCGATTGTCTTAAATAGGGTATAATTTTTTGCGGGACGAGGTGACGGTTTGATTGGTACTATTATGGGGGTCATAAGCCTTTTTGATTGCTTGCTGTTGCACTTTTTGTGATGTAAGGTGACCAAAATAGCTTTTTTGGCACTGTTTTTTTTATTTTATTTTTATGGTGTTTATCGGACGGGGTCCATCATGTGATATATTTATAGAGACGGTCGTTACGGACGCGGTGACACCTAATATGTGTGTTTTATTTTTTCATTTTTTTTATAGGAAAAGGCGATGTCATTTTTTTATTTACATTTTTATTGATTTTTTGATTTATTTTCACTTTTTTTTTTATCAGTTCCCTCTTGGATCTTGAAGATCCAGTGGGGCTGATAGTTGTACTATACTTTGCAATGCTCTTGCATTGCAAAGTATAATACTTCCAGATTGCCTGTAGGTGGCAGCACTGGACGCCTTTGCCATGGCAACCATCGGGTGCTGCAATCATAGTGCTGCAGCCCCAATGGTGGAGAGAGGGAGCTCCCTCCCTCTGTTAACCCCATGAATGCCGCAACCGCAGCATTTATGGGGTTACAGGAGAGTGTCAGCATAGAGCCGACACTCTCTGCTGATGGCGGCTCAGGAATGAGGAACACTAGCGGCTTTCAGGCTCTGATCTGCAGAGCGCAGATCAGAGCCTGAAACTGGCATTTTTTCACTGCCGTGATCCGATTGGTTAGTCTGCACAGACTAACCAATCGGATCGATTGCCGGCAAGGGGCCACTCTGATTGGTCCCTTGCCGGCATTACTGCACTGTATGCTGTCCGTGACAGCATACAGGGCAGGGGCAGAAGCTTTAATCCAAGCGCTTTGCAGCGCTTGGATTAACCGCCTCCGGACCGCCTAACGCAGATGTGCGGTCCGGAGGCGGCAGCGCTGCGCAGACTGACGCATATACGCGTCATCTCGCGAGATGACGCGCTTTGCCGGCCCGCGCATGCGCAGTTCGGGCCGGCATTTCGTCAAGGGGGGGTCGCGTCATCAGCTTGCCAGCAAATGATCGCGGCTGGCAAGCTGATGATTTTTAAAAAAACCAATCAGAGTGCCAGATAACAGATCATATTAGTAAATATGATCTGTTATATGGCTGGTCTGCTCCTCTGCTGGTTCTTTTCGTCGGTTGGATCCAGCAGAGGAGCAGGCTACACGGTGAGTACACCAACACTACATACTAGCCCCAGATCACCCCCCTGAACCCCAATTAACCCTTTGATCACCTTTTTGATCGCCCCTGTCAATCACTAGTGAAAGGAAAAAAGTGATCATTGCAAACTGTCACTTTTTTTTTTCACTGGTATTGACCGTTAGGTTTTAGGTATAGTTTAGGCCCCTTGGTTAGGTAGTTTAGGGATCGGTTAGCACCCAGCCCACCGCACTGCAGTCACTGATTCGCTGATTAGTGTATCGCTAATCAGCATTTGTACTTGATCACGGTCAGATCTATAATTGTATTAGTGTCACCCAAAACGCAGTGTTTGCCCGATCAGGCCTGATCGGTCGCCCACAGGTGTATTCGCCCACACCCGCCCCACCGCAGTGACAAAAAAAGTTTTTTTTTTGATCACTGCACATTCACTTTACACGTGCTGCGGCGATAAAAAAATCAGTTTTGATATTTTTTATCAACCACAGCGGCCTCCGGTACTTCGCTAGCCTCCCCTTTGTAAGACAGGCTTGCTTTTTTTTCTTGGGTAGTCTCAGGGAATACCCCTAAATTTAGTTGCCCAAATGTCAAACAGGGGGTATTCTTCTGAAGAGGCCTACAGGCTTCTGATCCAGTCGGATGAGGAGTGGGAACCCTCATCTGATGAATCTAGCGGGTCAGAATACGAACCTGTAGAAAGCAGTGGCTCTCTGACCCAAAGTTCGGACGAGGAGGCTGAGGTCCCTGATAGCACCAGGCGTACCCGGCCCCGTGTCGCTAGACCACAGGTTGCGCAGGATCCGCTTCAAGAGCAGCAGAGTGGGGCTGCTGCTGTCGGATTACGTGGTGAGGCATACACCAGCAGCGCAGCCCTCCCTGGACCTAGTACCAGCACTGCCGTACAACCTGGTGAAGTGGCGAGCACCAGAAGGGCAGTTGAAGCTGGTACGGTGGCACGAGCAGTAGTGACCTCGTCGCAGCCACCGCAAAGACGTGCCCGTAGAGCCCCTAGAATCCCTGAGGTGCTGGCAAACCCTGATTGGCAGTCCCCAACTTCAGCCGCACCTGTAGTTTTCCCTTTCACTGCCCAGTCTGGAGTTCGGGTTGAGACAGCTCAGATCGGTTCGGCCCTGGGATTTATTTTTTGAGCTGTTCTTGACTGCGGAGCTCTTAGACATAGTTGTGGCCGAAACAAACAGGTATGCCACATAATTTATAACCGCCAACCCGGGAAGCTATTATGCCCAGCCTTTCCGGTGGAAACCAGTCCAAGTTTCCGAAATTAAAACTTTTCTGGGCCTTCTCCTCAACATGGGTCTAACTAAAAAGCATGAATTGCGGTCATATTGGTCCACGAACCCAATTCATCACATGCCCATGTTCTCTGCTGCTATGTCCAGGGCACGTTTTGAGGCCACCCTGCGTTTCCTGCACTTTAGCGACAACACCGCCTCCCGTCCCAGAGGCCACCCTGCTTTTGACCGGCTCCACAAAATTCGGCCCCTCATAGACCATTTCAACCTGAAATTTGCAGATTTGTATACCCCAGAGCAAAACATCTCCGTAGACGAGTCCCTGATACATTTTACCGGGCGCCTTGGCTTCAAACAATACATCCCAAGCAAGCGCGCCCGGTATGGGGTCAAATTGTATAAGCTCTGTGAAAGGGCCACAGGCTATACCCACAAATTTCGGATCTATGAAGGAAAAGATCAGACCCTGGAGCCGGTCGGTTGCCCTGACTACCTGGGGAGCAGTGGGAAGACAGTCTGGGACTTGGTGTCACCCTTATTCGGCAAGGGGTACCATCTTTATGTGGACAATTTTTACACAAGTGTGGCCCTCTTTAGGCATTTGTTTCTAGAACGGATTGGCGCCTGTGGCCCCGCGCGAACTAGTCGCGCGGGCTTCCCCCAACGGCTCGTTACCACCCGTCTTGCAAGGGGGCAGAGGGCCGCACTGTGTAACGAAGAACTGCTCGCGGTGAAATGGAGAGACAAGCTTGACGTTTACATGCTCTCCTCCATTCACGCAGACACGACAATACAAATTGAGCGAGCAACCCGTGTCATTGAAAAGCCCCTCTCAGTCCACGACTATAACCTTCACATGGGAGGGGTGGACTTCAATGACCAGATGTTGTCTCCGTATTTAGTTTCCCGCAGAACCAGGCGCTGGTATAAGAAGGTGTCTGTATATTTAATTCAATTGGCTCTGTATAATAGTTTTGTTCTCTACTAGGGGTGCACCGAAATTAAAATTCTGGTCCAAAACCGAAAATTCAGGATGCCCTTGACCGAAAACCGAAACTGCCTTTTTGCCCAAATACTTTTAAAATACTTTTTTTTAAATGATATTTATAACAGTGCCATCCACAGACCCCCCCCACCTCATAAAAGTGCCATCCACAGACCCCCACCCACCCCATAACAGTGCCATCCACAGACCCCCCCCACCCCATAACAGTGCCATCCACAGACCCCCCCACCCCATAACAGTGCCATCCACAGACCCCCCACCTCATAACAGTGCCATCCACAGACCCCCCACCTCATAACAGTGCCATCCACAGACCCCCACCCACCCCATAACAGTGCCATCCACAGACCCCCACCCACCCCATAACAGTGCCATCCACAGACCCCCACCCACCCCATAACAGTGCCATCCACAGACCCCCCCACCTCATAACAGTGCCATCCACAGACCCCCACTCACCCCATAACAGTGCCATCCACAGACCCCCACTCACCCCATAACAGTGCCATCCACAGACCCCCACTCACCCCATAACAGTGCCATCCACAGACCCCCACCCACCCCATAACAGTGCCATCCACAGACCCCCACCCACCCCATAACAGTGCCATCCACAGACCCCCACCCACCCCATAACAGTGCCATCCACAGACCCCCACCCACCCCATAACAGTGCCATCCACAGACCACCCCCCCCCATTGCCGCTCCAGTACAGACTAGTTATAAAATGTGTACAATTAATAAGGATTCTATTCATGAGGCCCCCTCTGCAGTAGAACATTCAATATAGCCACATCCTACTCACAGGGCTGTTATCTTAATGCTGGCCGGCCGGGCAGACGAGCGGCAGCGTCACGACTGACGTCACATGCCTGAGCAGCCTCCTTCATTCAGAAAGTAGGCCGGGCACATGACGTCAGTCGTGCCGCTGCCGCTCGTCTGCCCGGCCGGCCAGCATTAAGATAACAGCCCTGTGAGTAGGATGTGGCTATATTGAATGTTCTACTGCAGAGGGGGCCTCATGAATAGAATCCTTATTAATTGTACACATTTTATAACTACTGGAGCTGGGGGCCGGAGCACAGTGAACGCACCGGCCCCCAGCTCCTCCTCCCAGTCCCTCCCCGCTATTTTCTGCCGATATGTACCAATATCGGCCGAAATGGATTAGGCCCATTTTCGGCCGATATTTTCGGCCGCCGGAATTTCGGTGCACCCCTATTCTCTACAGTAAGGCTGGGAGAACTGGATCCTTCCTCAAATTTCAGGAAGAGATCATCGAGAACCTCCTGTACCCAGGAGGTTCCGTGGCCCCATCCACCAGTGTAGTTAGCCGTCTACACGAGCGACATTTCCCCAATGTCGTTCCTGGTACCTCAACCCAACCGTCAGCCCGAAAAAGATGTCGTGTCTGTAGCAGGAGTGGAATAAGGTGTGACACCCGCTATTTCTGTCCTGACTGTCCTGACCACCCTGCCCTATGCTTTGGAGAGTGTTTCCGGAAGTACCACTCACAGGTACACTATTAGCATAGGGATCATCTCACCAGGACAGGCACACAGGGCTATTAGGGCCCATTCACTCACACAGCTGCTGCAAACCTCTCCTTTCACCTGGGACAAAGTGCATAACGCACTTCGCCACATCTTTGGGCGATTTGCGCTTTGCACATTGACCCACGGGGAAGGAGAGGTTTGTTCTATAAAGGTAAAAAAAAAAAAAAAAAAAAAAAAAAAAGCACCAGTAAGCAAAAAGGTTAATGTTTAGTTCAAAAAGTTAAAGTTTATATATTCTGTTCCAAAGTTAATAAAATTATTGCGTTGCGGCCTGGTTTTTTCTTCTTTTTTTTTTTTTTTTTTTTTTACCTTCCAGGTGGACCAACCGATCGACTAGCTGCAGCACTGATGTGCATTCTGACAGAAGCATTGCGCTGCTGTCAGATTACACGCAAGTTGGTGTATGCGGCGCTGCAAGACGAGATTTCTCCTCTGCAGTAACAGATACGTTTGCCAAGGCATACGAGCTGAGGAGGAGGCGGCGTTCCTATGCTTTGGCAAACACTTTGTATATAAAAAAAATTAAAAAATCCCGGCAATGATTTATTCATCCACATCGATTGATGTGAATGGAGAAATCTGGTTTGCCAGGGCATACGAGCTAAGTGGGTATGGATGTTGGGGCGGAGCTCCTATGTCCTGGCAGACGCCTTTCCCCTCCTTTTTTTTTTTTTTTGCCAGAGATTTTTTTCATCCACATTGATCGATGCGAATGAAGAAATCTGTGCCGTTCATTTTTTTTCTTTCAGCCCAGAGGCTGATCGGAAAAAAAAATCTCATTACCTGTATGCTCAATATAAGGAGAATAGCAGAAACTCCTAATGCTGGCCATACATGTAATGATTGCGGAGACCCTCAAATGCCAGGGCAGTACAAACACCCCACAACTGACCCCATTTTGGAAAGAAGACACCCCAAGGTATTTGCTGAGGGGCATATTGAGTCCATGAAAGATTAAATTTTTTGTCCTAAGTTAGCGGAAAGTGAGACTTTGTGAGAAAAAACAAAAAAAAATCAATTTCCGCTAACTCATGCCAAAAAAAAAAATTCTATGAACTTGCCAGGCCCCTCATTGAATACCTTGGGGTGTCTTCTTTCCAAAGTGGAGTCACATGTGGGGTATTTATACTGCCCTGGCTTTTTAGGGGCCCTAAAGCGTGAGAAGAAGTCTGGGATCCAAATGTCAAAAAATGCCCTCCTAAAAGGAATTTGGGCACCTTTGCGCATCTAGGCTGCAAAAAAGTGTCACACATGTGGTATCGCCGTACTCAGGAGAAGTTGGGGAATGTGTTTTGGGGTGTCATTTTACATATACCCATGCTGGGTGAGAAAAATATCTTGGTCAAATGCCAACTTTGTATAAAAAAAATGGGAAAAGTTGTCTTTTGCCAAAATATTTCTCTCACCCAGCATGGGTATATGTAAAATGACACCCCAAAACACATTCCCCAACTTCTCCTGAGTACGGCGATACCAGATGTGTCACACTTTTTTGCAGCCTAGGTGGGCAAAGGGACCCACATTCCAAAGTGCATCTTCGGATTTCACCGGTCATTTTTTTTTACAGATTTTGATTGCAAAGTACTTCTCGCACATATGGGCCCCTAAATTGCCAGGGCAGTATAACTACGCCACAAGTGACCCCATTTTGGAAAGAAGACACCCCAAGGTATTCTGTGAGGGGCATGGCGAGTTCCTAGAATTTTTTTTTTTTGTCACAAGTTAGTGGAATATGAGACTTTGTAAGAAAAAAAAAAAAAAATCATCATTTTCCGCTAACTTGTGACAAAAAATAAAAAGTTCTATGAACTCACTGTGCCCATCAGCGAATACCTTAGGGTGTCTACTTTCCGAAATGGGGTCATTTGTGGGGTTTTTCTACTGTTTGGGCATTGTAGAACCTCAGGAATCATGACAGGTGCTCAGAAAGTCAGAGCTGCTTCAAAAAGCGGAAATTCACATTTTTGTACCATAGTTTGTAAACGCTATAACTTTTACCCAAACCATTTTTTTTTTGCCCAAACATTTTTTTTTTATCAAAGACATGTAGAACTATAAATTTAGCGAAAAATTTATATATGGATGTCTTTTTTTTTGCAAAATTTTACAGCTGAAAGTGAAAAATGTCATTTTTTTGCAAAAAAACGTTACATTTTGATTAATAACAAAAAAAGTAAAAATGTCAGCAGCAATGAAATACCACCAAATGAAGGCTCTATTAGTGAGAAGAAAAGGAGGTAAAATTCATTTGGGAGGTAAGTTGCATGACCGAGCGATAAACTGTGAAAGTAGTGTAGTGCAGAAGTGTAAAAAGTGGCCTAGTCATTAAGGGGGTTTCAGCTAGCGGGGTTGAAGTGGTTAAAGAGCTGCCAGAACGTATATATACGTGGTAGCTGCACGGGGTATGTGCAGCTATCGCGTATATATACAGATTGCGGTCGGGAAGGGGTTAACCTCTAATATATGTTAAAGAGGGAACAATATGAGAGCAGCCTCTGTTTATCTAGTGTATAGCGAAGACCAAATGGTATTCCTTTTTCCAAGTTGGACATCTTATTGAAAGAGATAATGAAGAACTTTCTATTCATATTGCCATGTCGTTTCTAGAGAACAGCATATGACCACATGGAGAAGGCCTTACAAGCCGCAGTTTGTCTTCAGTGTTGGCCACACAGTTTTGTGGGTGCCATGTGGCCAATAACAATTGCCTGTACACTCAGGGGGTCTGCACACCCAATAGATTTTGTTGCGGAAAATTTCCACGATTGAAAATCGGTACCATTCACCTGAATGAGGCCTGCAGAGATCCATGTGTTTGCTGCCAAAACTTCAGAAAATCCCTGCAACAAAATGTTTTTTTTTTTTTTTGCGAATAGGATGTATACCCATTCATTTCAATGGTTTAGAAAAACATGCAAACAGCACACCGTGTGCTATCTGGTCAGTTCCGTAGCCCCGCAAAAAAACAAAAAAAAAACATGTCCTATTCTTGTCCGTTTTAGGCATTGTTGCAATGGATCCACAAAAAAACAAAAAAAAACAAATGGCATACTGATGTCATCCGCTTTTTTTTTTTTTTTGCGGATCCGCAATTTGCGGACCGCAAAACACATACGGTCGTGTGCATGTAGCCTCAATGCGGTGTTTGAAGTCAAAATCTGGAGTGGATCATAAAAGTAGAAAAAAGGATCGAGGACAGATACTACTACTATTTTATTTTTACGTGTGACAGCATCCTAAGGTCATATTCACTGTGTAGGGTATGTCTGGCATATACTCTGTATTCATAGCCTACAATAGGCTCGATGTATGTGCCAGAATATTGTTCTTTATAGCACACGGTGGACAGTGTGCATTAGCATAACTTTTATTTCTGTATTAGGCCCCATGCACACGGCCGTGTTTCACGGCCGTGTGCGGGCCGTGGAACCGCGGCCTGGATCCCTCCTGAGTGCAGGAGCGCACGGCGTCACTGGTTGCTATGACGCCGTGCGCTCCCTGCTGCCGCCACAGTACAGTAATACACTGGTATAGATCATACCAGTGTATTACTGTATTGCGGCGGCAGCAGGGAGCGCACGGCGTCATAGCAACCAGTGACGCCGTGTGCTCCTGCTCTCAGGAGGGATCCAGGCCGCGGTTCCACGGCCCGCACACGGCCGTGTGCATGGGGCCTTAGAGTCAGTTCCGCAAATGCATTGTCCTTGGCCTGGATTTACACATTTATGACTTGTGGTTTCTTGCTGTTCAGATGCAAGGATCCCATCACCACTTGCCCAACTTCTTGGTGTAGCTTTTCCCCTTGCAGGACACAAATCCAAATTGACAAGTCCAGGGCACCAGAGTTTCCAATAAAAGCTTGATGTACATTTAATTCCTCTTTAAAGAGGTTGTTCACCCCTACGTAGCTCTGCTGCACAGTAGTAAGTGCCGCAAGACAATAGTTTTAGTTTAATGGTGATGATTCTGGTGACAGATTCCCTTTAAGTTTGTTTTTGGTTTGAAGAAAGCCCCACATTGCCGAAACGTATTTTTATTTAAAGATTTTTCTTGGAAACTGGGATTCCTTGGACTTGTCTATTTGTTTTCCTGCAGTTCGCTAGTTTTTCTCATGTGGTATTTACTTTACCAATGTTACATCAGGCAGATGTAATGGACAGTGGAGCTGAGTCATAGTCAGCTGTCGGTCGCCTGCGCTGCTCACAAATCTGCCGACTCATTGTTTGTTAAAAAACATTGATCCGAATCAAGGTTTCTATGGAGCAAACACCAGGGGGGAATTCATCATGAGGGGAATTTTTGAAGTCTGTTTTGTTTGAGTCTGTGTTGGCGTACTTAAGTCACTTTTATCAAGTGTCACATGTATGATAAATGTGTCTCATCCTTAGAGGGAATCAGCAAATGACCTATTGTTGAAATCACGTTTTTATGTTTAACATACTTTTAAAGATTTTCTGTTTTTAAAAATTCTATGGCACTATCTAGATTTAAACAAAAACCATAAATTCCAGCAGTTTTCGCAAAGGCCGCTAAGCCAAATAGGCACAACTTCTTGGTCTGTACTAGGGGTGCACCGAAATTTTGGCCGCCGAAAATGCACCTAATCCATTTCTGCCGATATTTGTACATATCGGCCGAAAATAGCGGGGAGGGACTGGGAGGAGGAGCTGGGGGCCGGTGCGTTCACTGTGCTTCGGCCCCCAGCTCCAGTAGTTATAAAATGTGTGCAATTAATAAGCATTCTATTCATGAGGCCCCCTCTGCAGCAGTGTTCCCTCTAAGGTGCGCGGGTGCACATCAATTATTGTGCCCCCGCTCACCACTTTATAATGTCCGCTCAGCGCCACCTGCAGTCATCATGATGATGACTTCTTCAGCAATACGTTCAGTGTGCGGCGCCGCCTCCACATATTTCTGCGCTACTGCTGCAGCTCCTCCTTCTTTTTCTGACCGGAAGAGGAGAGGAGGACTGAGCAGCACGAAGCAGCAGGGCAAGGTAATGTGGAGGTGGAGCTGTCTTTTAACCTGAGGGAGGCTAAAGTGGTTTTACCCTGCTGTGTCAGGGACAGGGTAAGACGCCGCCTGCAAAGTGAAGACATTAAAATCTCCGAGTGTTCCCATAGATCACGCGGGAGCAGAGTGCAGGGTAATTACAGAGCTTCATGTTCCATTTAGTTGAACAGGACACTGCACAGCCCTTTGAATGAGAAATGTATAATTTTATGTTTGCAAAGTTTCAGGCTTTCACTGCATGTCTCCCAAGGAACATTACCATTCCCTTCATATCCCAGTGCCTCACTCTGCCCTCAGCGTGGGGGGGTCTGTGGATGGCACTGTTATGGGGTGGGTGGGGGTCTGTGGATGGCACTGTTATGGGGTGGGTGGGGGTCTGTGGATGGCACTGTTATGGGGTGGGTGGGTAATATGATTTATTAAATTCATGAAAAAGAATTATTAATAAAATCATTAAAAAAAAGTATTTTAAAAGTATTTGGGCAAAAAGGCAGTTTCGGTTTCGGTTAAGGGGTATCCTGAATTTTCGGTTTCGGACCAGAATTTGCATTTCGGTGCACCCCTAGTCTGTACTTTACTGCAGTTACTGCTTATCTGTCATCCTAATCCTGCACATAATGATATCACCTCTGTGTATAGATAAGACAGGCTCCACTATTCACAACAGGTGATTGTCAAATCTTATCTATTCTTTCCTAGTACAATGACCTCTGCACAGGTCACAGAGCATGTCTAGAAGACTCTCCCATAAAAGTCACTGAGGTCCCCTCCTGACCATTGTGTCTATAGACCATGGGGCTGCTGTAAAGAAATTTTCTTAATGCTTTCTATATGCTGTTAAGAACAGCTCAGACAAGATGGCCGCCCTCATAATAATGTTCAGGAAATAAAATTTTAAAAATCTGTAATCAGAAAAAAAATCTGAATATAAAAAAGGGATATGTTGTTACCATCTGGTGTTAACGGGAGGATGAAATGTTTCCAATGTTTCTGAATGGAGAGTAATCCGTTCAGTTCAATCATTTTGACTGATCAGGCAAAAGATTAAACCGCAGCATGCTATGGTTTTATCTCCGGCCCAAAAAACGGAAGACTTGCCTAAATGCCTAAAAGACATTTTTTTTTCATATTAATATATTAGTGCCAGATCTGGCATTTAAAATATCTGCGCATGCGTAGACCGAAAAAAGGGTTAAAAAATAAATAAATATGCCAGCTCCGTTTTGCCGGTTGACACCGGAAAGACGGGTTCAGCATTTCAATGCATTTTTCTGACTGAACAGGCATTTTTAAGACTGATCAGGATCCTGATCAGTCTTACAAATGCCATCAGTTGGCATGCGTTTTGCCGGATACACAAAAAAAAAAAAAAAAAAAGTCTAAGGCCTCTTTCACATGGGCATCATGTTTTTGGCCCGGATAAGATGCGAGTGTGTCGCGGGAAAATGTGTGATTTTTCAGCGCGAGCGCAAAACATTGTAATGCGTTTTGCACGCACGTGAGAAAAATCTGCATGTTTCACAGAAGTTCGGGTTTGGGTTAGGTGTTGTGTAGATTGTATGATGTAGATTGTATTATTTTCCCTTATAACATGGTTATAAAGGAAAATAATAGCATTCTTAATACAGAATGCATCGTACAATAGGACTGGAGGGGTTCAATTTTTTTAATTTAACTCACTTTAATCCACTTTTTTCGCGCTGCCCGGCTTCTCTTCTGTCTTCTTCTTTGAGGAATAGGACCTTTGATTACGTCACTGCGCTCATCACATGGTCCATCACATGATCTTTTAACATGGTGATTGATCATGTGACAGACCATGTGATGAGCGTAGTGACGTCACCACAGGTCCGTTTCCTGTGTGCAGCAAAGATGAAGACAGAAAAGAAGGCGGACTGCGCGAACAAGTGGATTAAGGGGAGTTAAATTATTTTATTTTTTTAACCCCTCCAGCCCTATTGTACTATGCATTCTGTATTAAGAATGCTATTATTTTCCCTTATAACCATGTTATAAGGGAAAATAATAATGATCGGGTCTCCATCCCGATCGTCTCCTGGCAACAGTGTGTGAAAATCGCACCGCATCCGCACTTGCTTGCGGATGCTTGCGATTTTCATGCAGCCCCATTCACTTCTATGGGGCCTGCGTTGCGTGAAAAAACGCACACTATAGAACATGCTGCGATTGCAAGTGATGCGAGAAAATCACCGCTCAGGTGCACAGTCCCATAGAAATGAATGGGTCCGGATTCAGTGCGAGTGAAATGCTTTCACCTCACACATTGCACCCGCACGGAAATCTCGCCCGTGTGAAAGGGGCCTAAGGCTGGGTTCACACCTGAGCGTTTTACAGCACGTTCCTACGCGCTGTAAAACGCTCAACAAGGAGAAACCAATGCTTCCCTATCGGCATGGTTCTCACCTGGGCGTTTTACAGCGCGTACGATCGCACTGTAATACGCCCGACGCCCCAAGAAGTAAATGAGTTTCTTTGGGGCGTCTTGTCGCGCGTTCCCGTACATAGACTTTCGGGAACGCGCGACAATGGGCGTTCGCTTGTCTCTGTATACGCGATTGCAAACGCCGGTACAATCGCGCATACAGAGCGCTCCTTTCAGAACGCTCAGGTGTGAACCCAGCTTAAGAGTCGGTTTTGAACCGATTTATCTTAGGTAGGGGCTGAGATGCAGGATGAGATGACTGTTTTATTGGCACTATTTTGGGGGGCATATGACTTTTTGATCGCTTGCTATTACACTTTATGTAATTGTAAGATGAGAAAAAAAATACCTTTTTTTTGCACCGTTTTTATTTTATTTTTTTGACCGTGTTCATCTGAGGGGTTAGGTCATGGGGTATTTTTATAGAGCAGATTCTTACGGACGCGGCCTACCTAATATATCTACTTTTTTATTTATTTTAGTTTTACAAAATAATATTTTTGAAAACGTTTTTGTTTTAGTGTCTCAAGTCTGAGAACCATAGGGGATACTAGTATAAAAGTTATCCACGTACAGGTGGTAACCCTTATCTAGAAGTGGGTGCATAAGGTCCCACACAAGTTTCCCGCTAACACCCAGAGTGGGGAGACGTTCTGGGGGTTCAATACGGGAATCTCGCCCCTTGTACACACAAAACTGTTAAGTGTACCCTGAGGTATTCTCACAAAGTTTGTACAGCTTCACACCATACCTTGCCCAGGGGAACATACTGGCGGAAAATGAGTCTCCCCTTGAAAGCAATGAGAGACTCATCAACAGCGACCTCCCTTCCAGGTACATAGGCCTCCAAAAATTTGGCCCCTAAGTGATCGATGACCGGCCTGATTTTGTACAGGTGCGGGACGACGACGACTTGCTGCATTATCTTTAAAATGCAGGCATTTCCGAATGGCCTCAAACCGCGCATGTGTCATGGTCGTACTGTAAAGTGGGGTCTGGTAGAGGATGTCCCCACTCCAGTACAGCCTGACACTAGGTTTTTTGACTAGGCCCATGTGCAGCACGAGGCCCTAAAACGTCCTCGGTCCTCATCTCGGTCTCGAGTCCAGCCACCGGACCTAGCCAAAAAGGAGCCTGGGTGTTGAGCAATCAACTGTTGGGCGTACAAGTTCTTTGCTCCACCATCAGATTCACAAAGTGTTCACGGAAAAAAAGACTAAAATAGTCATATTCAGTGAAGCCCACTGTGGTAATCTGGATTCCTGTTTGGTCAACAAAATCAGGAATCACAGGCTCAAAATCCTCTGGGGTACACCATGCAAGTTCACCGGTAGGGGGCTCAGGTGGACTTATCTGGTGGGCCGGAAAACTAGTACGAGCCCCAGAGCTGCTAATACTAGTGTGGGCCACAGGGTCCCTGGCATGGTGGTCCCCTTGCTCCGCCTGGCTGCTTCTCCACAGCCTTTGGGGCACATCATCATCGCTAGATGACGAGGAGGACGCGGATGACAAGAGGAAAGTGAGGTCATCCTCGTCCTCACTGGGGCTCTCTGATTAGGAGTCAAGTAGGGCATATGCCTCCTCGGCTGAGAACGTCTGGCGGGCCATAGGGAGTGTGCGTGTGTGTGCGTGGAAAACTTTATTCAGTGTTCATGTGTGTGGGGGACGGGTGTTCGCGTACTTTGCCCTACGCCTAACAAAAAATAAATAAATAACTAAAAAAATAGAAATTCCCTAAAAGTGTAAAAAAAAAATAAAGATTCAAACGCGCTGATCAGCGGTACGTGACCGCCACCTCTCAGGATCGTAGGACTGTGATTGGTGGTGTATTATCGCACCACCGATCACCGTCCTATTCTGGGTTATTGGGTCACCAGAGACCCTAATAACCCGGAAACGCAGCAAACCGCAGGTCTGAATTGACCTGCGGTTTGCTGCGATTGCCGACACGGGGGGGGTCACAGGACCCCCCTGGGCGTTGTACCAAGGTGCCTGCTCAATGATTTGAGCAGGCATCTCGTTCCAATCACCGCTTGCCGCACGGCGGTGATCGGAACTACACAGGGCGTACGCCCTGTGTCCGTAAAAGGTTAAGTAAGCTTGCATACACCCACTGCGTCCCTTCAATGAGAACCAGTAGTCACTCCCCCCACAAGCTGCACTGTAGTAATGAGTGGAATGAACCCTAAAACGGCTGTCTACAAATGGGTTGCTCTCTCCCTTTCGGAGGAGTCTGTGGTTTGACTGACACAAGCTCATTTGCACAATTTACTTTTCGAACACTCTGAGTGAGTGTACATGTTTTAAAATGACCCCTTCATAGACACGTTCATTTTCAGTGCTACTTATCTGCTTTGTTAAAAGGGTTTAATACTGGTGACCTATCCTTTTAGATTGGTCATCAGTGACTGGTGGGGGTCTGACACCCGGGACCCCCACCAATCAGCTGTTTAAGACAGCACCAGCGCTCGTGTGGGCGCCGAAGCCTTCTTCATCCTCACCAAGCACAGCACCGTACATTGTGTAGCGACTGTGCTTGGTATCGCACCTCATCCCCATTCACTTCAATGAAGCTGATGCGCCTAGGTCATGTGACCATTGAATATGTTGTCACACGGCCTAAGGAAAGCTGCTGTGGCATTACTACCCTCTCAACAGCTGATTGGCTGGGGTCCCGTGTGTCAGGTCTTAGAAGACCCCTTTAATTAATTTTCTGGTGTCTCTTCATAGAACAGTGGCTTGTAGGATCTCCCATGGTCTGGATTGATGATGCACTGATTACTATGATCTCTGTTGTTTTGCTGACTCGTGTGGTCAAGTCTTGCAAATTGAAGGCCATTTTTTCATAGTGATGGAGCTGTGAAATACGCAGCAGTATTTTGTCAGTGCAGTCGACCTTGGAAGCTTTCAATTACTTGCTTCTGATGAGTCATTTTCGGTTTGGTGTGCGCAGTCTAGCTGTATTTTATGCAGATACAGAAGGTCAATAAAATGTGTCACATTTGTGCTGTAATCCAACAGCCACTCATTCAGGAAGTAACAAAATCGTCTGGACTTTCCAATATCCAAATTTGACTTTTCTCTGCTTAGCTACCTGTCTGGTTACTCCATTCATTGGAACAGTCATGTGCTGGTATGGTATGTGCAGCTCCAGACAGTAAAGACCTAGGCCAACAAGGAGCTCAAACATACAATTAAATGGTGAATATGAGCCCTTTTAGGCTACTTTCACACTCATGTTTTGGGCAGATCCGTAGTGGATCTGCAAAAACAGATCCGTTACAATAATACAACCGCATGCATCCGTCATGAACTGATCAGTTTGTATTATCTGTAACAAATGGGAGACGGATCCGTTTTCTGTTCTGTCAGAGAAAACGGCCGCTTGGCTCAGTTTCGTCAAGCGGACAGCAGAACGCTGCAGGCAGCGTTTTGGTGTCCACCTCCAGAGCGGAATGGAGACTGATCGGAGGCAAACTGATGCATCCTGAGCGGAGCCTTTTCCATTCAGAATGCATTAGGGCAAACTGTTCTGTTTTGGATCACTTGTGAGAGACCATGACTGATCTCACAAACGGAAATCCAAAACGCGAGTATAAAAAGTAGCTATATTAAAGGGATTCTCAGAGATTTTCATATTGATAGACCATCTTCAGGATAGGTTATCAATATGAAACTGGCAGAGGTTTGATTCCGAGCACCCCCACGGTCACCTGTCTGAGTTAGCCACGACTTCCTCACAGCTTACCAGGCATAGCGCTGTCCATTATATAGTGGCTGTAATTGGTATTAAAGCTCAGCCACATTCACTTAAATGGTAATGAAATGCACGTAGGCCATGTGACCAATCAATGTTACATCACTGGCCTAGCAAGAGACCTAAGCGCTCACAGAGCACTGCAGCCTCTTTGCCCAGCTGATTGACAGGGGTTCTGGGAGCCAGACTATCACCGATCAGATATTGGTCACCTATCCTGAGGATAGACCGTCAATATAAAAATCCCAGAGATCCCCTTTAAATGATGCCATACAGCAGTGATGGCTAACCTTGGCACTCCAGCTGTGGTAAAACTGCAACTCCCAAGATGCCCCCCTTGCTTGGCTGCTCCCAGAACTCTATAGATATAAATGGAGCATGCTGGGAGTCGTAGTTTCACCACAGCTGGATTGCCAAGGTTAGCCATCACTGCCATACAGTATGCAGGTAGCAGTACAGTGTTAATAAAGCCAGGAAAACGCTTCAGAGAAGATTGATATTGTGTAAATTCCAAATGGATAGATAAAGTGTAACCCACAGGCTACCTGCATGTGTTGCGGATTAAAGGGGTCATTTATCAAGCGGAAATGCACCTAAATTAGGTTAGTTGCGCCTCAATCTGCGACTTCTCCCCGCTCACGCCAGTTCTTAAAAAGTGGGCGAGAAAGAGAACGGCTTACATTGAGACCCACCGCCAGTGATGGGGCTTTATTAAGACTGGCGTCTAAAAAGTGACCCTAAATGCATTTTTTTCGCACAGAATTTTGGCTTGAAAAACCGCAGCGTAACACAGTACCAGCAAAGGGAATGAGACTTGACAAATCTCATGTACACTGTGTATTTTTTTTCTTCTGCGCAGAAATAGACCTGCAATGCGGATTTTGAAATCCATGTCAATTTTCAATTTGGTTTCTTCAACAGATTTCTTTTTTTTTCTTGCCAATCTGGTGAAAACGGCAACAAAATCTGGAAACATAAAGAAATCTGTTTGTATGTATGCACCATAGCCTTAGCGTCAGCGGCCACAGCTGTACATACAGAGGCCATACCTTACTCTTTGAACGATCTCTAACAAACCAACTCTGTTCCTAGAGTAATGTTGCCCTAGTTTTGGACACCAGCCCTCCTTAATCCAAGTGTCAGCCTCTGGCTGCTGCAAAGCGCCTCTGCTTCCAAGTGGACACACAAATGCTTCTCTGCCTGAGCTCTCCGTCTAGACTTAGCTGGGTGTTCACGGGCCAACCCGTCGTTTTGTTGGATAAAAGTTGCCGGCATATGCAAATGCGTACGAAGCAATCTAGGTAGACACTGTCACAGGTATATGTTGATCTTCTAGCTTCAGAAAGAATGGTGCTGATCATCCAGTTTGCTCGGGAGTAACAGTGGAAATGCAGGGTCACATAACTAAGATAGTTTTCTTGAAATTATTATTAAATGTCCTCCCCGGTCTCTGATTTGCTAATAATTGTGGAATGTCTAAAATTCTCTAAAGAGGTTCTGCACTTTCCTGGAAAAGCGAGGAAATTATGAAATCAAATTGGACTTGTGTCTTAATAACTAGGACAAGTCGTGAGAGTATTTGTGCTGCATGGGAACAGACTTTTATTTGGCTTCATTCTCACTCGTTCTAGAAATATGTCTGTTCCACGGTTGGATTTGCATTGAAAGCACCTGAGTAAATGATGACTCACAGTGTACAGCAGATACAGTATTTTATCATAGGAGCAGCAAGGGCTGGAGACGCAGGTAGTGCTTCAGCTGCTGCTTTCTGGGTACTTTCTGTTAAACTGGAAAATTCTGCAAATGTACAACTTGTCAAAGCTCATTTTTGCAACCGTAATGCGACTGCATTCTTCATTAGTATTGCTAGAAGTTTGGTTATTTACCTCTGAATCCAGACTCAATGCAAGCACTTGGTTAGTTCTGAAAAGTGATTCAAAGTTTTCTCAGTAATCCTGTGTGCGCTCATGCTTTTTTTTATTGCACTTATACGCAGAAGCCTTTTGAAAAACAAAAACAAATTTTAACGCTCAGACTACCCTTTTAAGTTGAAGTTCATAGCTGCATCAGAGGCAACGTTAGGGATTCAATTTAAAACTTGCAGATTAAAGTTAAGTGTGAACAAAAAGGTCTTGCTTGTGGGACTATTTTGGACTCCCTAACAGAAACCCAACTGACCATCATCATAGTGGGTGGGGTCTGCCCTTTTGTTATTTTTGCTGTTCTTCTGCCCCTATAACTAAACAGAACAATGGAATTCAATAGCACTGATGTGAAAGAAGCCTGAGAACCAAAAGAGCCAAAGTTTCCTCTAGAGTTAAACCCAAACGAATGTCTGCTTAAGTACTATGTATATTCTAATCAGTCGGCACTGCAGGCAAAATTTCCGGTGCATGTGTCCTAGGGTTGGCGTCCCACTAGGGTTGGGCGATATACCGCTGTATTAAAAAAACTACGATATGGCGATATCGCTGTTTCCAAATTGCCGCGTCATAGAAGCGGTCATGTGCGCTGCCGCTGACCACTTCAAAATCTGCGTCCGCGGCTGCCCGCCCCAGCATGATTTTATGCCAATTGCTGCCCGCAGCGGCTACCCCGGCTCCTCCATGCAGGCTCTGCCCACTGATGTCGGAATCAGATGACATGTGAGGCTGCGCAGGACAGGACAGGAGCGCCACCAACACTTCTGCTTACAGCCTGCAATACATCTTCTAGTAGGAGATGATACACAAGATTACTATAAACCACTCACTCTGGTACAGAATTAACCCTGTAATGTTTTTGTTGTTACTATAAGTCAATCGACTAGTTACAGATACCCAAAATGGTGAAAAATGACATATAAAAGTATAACAATTAACGTCTCCTTGTGGCTGCCTGGCTGTCCCCATACAGTATAATGTCTCCTTGTGGCTGCCTGGCTGCCCCATACAGTATAACGTCTCCTTGTGGCTGCCTGGCTGTCCCCACACAGTATAACGTCTCCTTGTGGCTGCCTGGCTATCCCCACACAGTGTAACGTCTCCTTGTGGCTGCCCCATACAGTGTAACGTCTCCTTGTGGCTGTTCCCATACAGTGTAACGTCTCCTTGTGGCCCCAAGTTTTTTTTTTTCTCTTCTAAATGGGCATTTATCGCGATATATATCGTTATCACGATAAATTTCTTAATATCGTTATCATGGGAATATTCTTGATATCGTCCAATCCTACGTCCCACACAACAATAACTATAGAGAAGGACCTGCACTTACATATAGCGTCTTGTGAAATATTTATTTTGTGACACAGTGAGAGGTTTGGTCTGGGAAAAAAGGTATTTTCCTCCCAGAATGTGCTGCTGGGCTGATTTACAGCCAGGTGAGGTTAAGTACCGGACTGGATTTTAAGTGCTGGTCCGGGTTTTGGCAGCACCTGGCTGTCCTTAAATAGGAGGTCTCTGTGTTGGGATCTGGGAGACTTGTGCCTGGAGAAAGGCTTGCTACCTGTTTGGCGTGAAAACAGGTTGGTGCTGCTATGCTCAAGGACTCTGAGGCAGAATTGCTGTATGGTGTGAATTACCACCAACACCGCAAGGTAACTTTTTGTTTGAATATGACTGCTTGTTTTGTCTCTTGCCTAAAGTCTGAACAAAACACTGAACTGTTTGATCCAAAGTACTTGTTGTTGCCGCTATACTGCGCCTGCTAATCTTGTCTACCAGAGCGAAACCCCACAATTGGTGGAGGATGCGGGCAGGAGCAGTGAGGCTGGCGTGAACGCAGATATTTTTGGTTTCTGCATTTTTCAGGCACGGTTGTATGTCGTACATTAAACCAGCTGTATTACAACCAGTGCCCCATGACAAAATGGAGGCCCTCATCTGCAGCAGCGAGAGGCAAACCTGCAGCAACTCGAGGCTAATAAGCAGCAGCAGGAGACTAACCAGTTGCTGCTACAATACGTGATGGCTTTGCAGACAACAGGAGCAACCGAGAGTGTCCACGATGCCCGGAAAGCAGTCCGTGCCACGATTCCTAAAATGACCCCCGCAGACGACATCGAAACCTACCTAGTAATGTACAAGAAAGTGGCCATCAGGTAAAAGCTACCCCGTGACCAATGGCTGACGTCGTCGCTCCGTTCCTGGCATCTGATTTCCAGCGGGTGTATTTCGACTTGCCGAACGATCAAGCAGCCGACTACCAGAAAGTCAAGGGTGAGATTCTGGCAAGACTAGGGGTGAATGTGTTGGTCCGGGCCCAGCGGGTTCATCAGAGGGTGTTCAACCTGGCTGAGCCTGCATTATAACTTATTATAAGCCAGTATTATAACTTCACCTCTTGCAAAAATGGCTACACCCTGACTTGCTGAGTCCCACTTCTATGCTGGATCATCTGTTAGCCGATATGTTCTGGAGGGCTTTGCCATACCCTCTCCAGCACTGGATCGGTCAGGTGTCTCCTGGCAATGCCCTTGAGATGGTGGACCTGGTGGAACGCTATGAAGCTACCAGAAATCTAAAGGAGGGCCAGCGGTAGGGGTGACTGCCACTTCGGTGGAAAAAATAGATGAAAAAACAAAAAACTGGAGACCGCACGTCCAAGGTGATGGAATTTAATCCGGATGCCAAGTTTCGGCCCTTTGTCAAGCATGCACATACACCAAAAAGTGAGCTTATAAATACCAGCAAAGCAATTACATAAGTGGGAGTGGTTCCTGAAACCAAATTATTTTCATTGGGGTCAGGGGGCATGTATACAAATAAACATAATATGCATAATAAAACAACTTAAAATTATGGGAAGTACCTGTAGACTCCATAGCGCTCATGGTATGGTCCCATGTAGGATGGCAAATGTGTATGCATGTGGTAATGTAACGCAACTGCATTCCACAATGTCACTTTCGGGAGATCACTTCCGGTGCGCTGGTCACCGCTTGGTGCACCATGAACTCAGGAATGTAAAACTACTCAATGGTGGCCACTCTGCGCTCGGTTGACCTTTATTGCATATATAAGAAAACTTACTCTGCTGTACGCAGTATGTAGCAGTGCCAATGCGCTGTCCGTCTATACTTCCCTATCCGCACCCCCGTCCTATGAGATCACTTCCGGTCCAATGGTGGGCATGGCTTGCGCAACTTGGAACGCATATGCATTCCACATGTGTCCTTCCGGAGAGACGCATCCGGTTGTCTTGCTCGTATTGGGAACGTGTGTGTTGGTGCTAAGGATGTGCATATACTAACGTAGCTTGCGCAACTTGGAACGCATATGCGTTCTACCCGAGTCCTTCCGGAGTGATGGAAGAGGGGGAGACAACCCCGCTGAGTGAGACGTGGAGGACTTGTTGCCGGGTCCTGAATTGGCAGACCTCTCCGGGGATAATTTTTGTACCGTCCGACGTTGGGACCCAACCCTATCCCGCACCTGGGAAAATGTGTTAATAGTAGATGGTGAACCACAACAACCTGGGGCAGAGTCAGTGTTTCCCCATTTTGTGGTTCATCAGGATATGTTGTATCGGGTACACCAACTACGTTGGTGGTCCCCAAGGCTTATTGCAAGCTTGTGTTAGATCTAGCCCACCAATATGTTCTCGGGGGGCACCTGGGGCTGCAGAAAACTCAGGATCGTGTTCTACAGCGGTTTTACTGGCCCAGCATATTCAAGGAAGTGGAAGAGTTTTGTAAGTTTTGCCCGACCTGCCAGATAACTAGCCCCCCAGCCACATTTCCGTAGTCGCCTACTACCTCTCCCGATTATTCAAGTACCGTTTGACCGAATAGCTATAGACCTCATAGGCCCAGTACCGAAGTCCGCCAGAGGGCATCAACACATTTTAGACATTCTAGACTACGCCACTCTGTACCTGGAGACAGTGCCACTGCGACATACCTGAGCCAAACTCATAGCTAAGGAGTTAATGGAGATGTTTGGGACTACCTAAAGAGGTTCTGACCAACCAAGGGACCCCTTTTATGTCCAAGGTAATGAGGAAACTCTAAGTTGCTGCACATATAACAACTACGAATATCCGTTTACTATCCGCAAACGGACGGTCTGGTAGAAAGGTTTAACCAAACATTAAAAAATATGTTGAAAAAGGTAGTGTCTAAAGATGAGAAGGACTGGGACCTCCCTCTGCCCTATCTCATGTTCGCAGTTCGGGAGGTACCCCGGGCCTCTACTGAGGTATTGCCCTTCGAACTGCTATATGGCAGACACCTCGCAGTCTCTTGGACATGGCCAAAGAGGCGTGGGAACAACACACGCCAACATAAAAGTGTCATTGAGTTAGTTACCTATATGCAAGATCGGATAGAGACAGTGTGACAGTGTTGCCTCTTGTTAGGGAGCATATGGAGGGAGCTCAGCAAGCCCAGAGTCGGGTCTATAATTGGCAGGCTCGCGTCCGAATCTTTAACCCGGGTGATCGGGTTTTGGTTCTGGTGCTGACCGTGAACAGTAAATTTCTGGCTAGGTAGAAGGGGCCCTACGAAGTACTAGAGAAAATCAGAGATGTAAACTACAAGATACACCAGCCAGGGTGGCGAAAGCCGGAGCAAGTTTACCATGTGAATTTATGGAAACTGTTGAAAGATAGGGAAACCTGTGCAGAAGACAGCCCGCGGCCGGGTTTTCTAGGAGAAGAGGTACCGGCCCCTCTGTCTGATGCAAGAGAGGCGGCTGTCACAGTAAAAATTGCTAACAGCCTATCCTCTAAACAGACTCAGGAGGCCAGGGAGTTCGTTAGTCGGAACAAGGATGTGTTCTCGGACCTTCCTAGGACGCACTTCCATAATCCAGCATGACATTGTCACTCCAGTCAAAAATCTGATTAAAACCATACAGGATACCCGATGCTCGACGACAAGCCACATCCGAGGAGATGCAGCTAATGTTGCAGCTAGGCGTCATTGAGGAGTCAAAAAGTGAGTAGGCTAGTCCAATTATATTGATACCCAAGCCGGACGGGATGTTGTGGTTTTGTAACGACTTTTGAAAACTTAACAAGGTTTCCAAATTCGATGCATAGCCCATGCCCCGGGTGGATGAGCTCATCGAGAGGTTAGGACAAGCCCATTATTTTTCTGTTTTGGACCTCACGAAAGGGTACTGGCAGGTGCCCTTAACGGAGGCTGCCAAAGAGAAAACGGCCTTCATCACGCCTGAGGGGCTGTATCAATATAAGGTCTTACCCTTTGGTCTGCACCGTGCCCCGCCACTTTTCAGCGACTAATGGACATTGTCCACATCGTCGGTACGTTTCGGCTTACCTGGACAATATTGTCATCTACAGTACCAACTGGGAAAGTCACCTACCCAAAGTGCAGACTGTAGTGGACTCCCTTCGGAAAGCTGGCCTAACCGCTAACCCCAAAAAATGTGCGATAGGGTTAGAAGAGACTATGTACCTGGGGTATGTCATTGCGCGTGAAGTAATCAAATCCCAAGTGAACAAAATATAGGCGATATGGAATTGGCCCTGACCTGTCACCACTAGGCAAATAAAGTCATTCCTGGGAATGGTGGGCTATTACATGAGGTTTGTTCCCTACTTTGCTACTCTAGCCGCGCCCTTGACAGGACTCTTATTGGGACACAAGTCATCGATGCTTTGCTGGGATGATGGGGCGGAAGAGGCTTTCTCCACTTTGAAGTCGGCCCTGTGCGGGTCCCTGGTTTTGGTGACTTCAAAAGGGAGTTTATAGTACAGACCGATGCCTTCGAAGAAGGTGCTGTACTGTCGTAGGAAGTCAACGGGGAGGAGCATCCCGTTGTCTTCCTCAGCCGTAAGCTCACCCCAGCCAAGACCCGGTATTTTATAGTGGAGAGAGAGTGACTGGCTATCAAGTGGGCACTAGAATCTCTCCGCTAATATTTATTGGGGAGAAAATTCCGCCTGGTGACTGACCACTCCCTTCTCAAGTGGATGAGCCAGGCCAAGGACATAAATGCTGGGGTCACCCGATGGTTTCTCTACCTACGAAACTTTAAGTTTTCTGTGGAACACAGGGCAGGCCGGTTACAGGGAAACGCGGATGCCCTGTCCTGGGTACACCGTCTGGCATGTGTTCACCCCATCAGGGTTGAACAAAAGGGGGGGGGGGGAGAGAGAGTGTATGTTACACAGTGAGAGGTTTGGTCTGGGAAAACATGTATTTTCCTCCAAGCATGTGCTGCTGGACTGATTTAGAGCCAGGTGAGGTAAAATACCAGACCGGATTTTAAGTTTCAGTCCGGGTTTTGGCAGCACCTAGCTGTCCTTAAATAGGCAGCTGGGCTCAGAAGCGAGGTCTCTGTGTTGGGATCTGGGAGCCTAGTGTCTGGATGAAGGCTTTCTACCTGTTTGGCATGAAAACAGGTTGGTGCTGCTATGATCAAGGACTCTTTGAGGCAGAATTGCCGCATGGTGTGAATTACCACCAACACCGCAAGGGGACTTTTTGCTTGTTTATTTCTGTTTTGTCACTTGCCTAAAGTGCGAATAGAACACTGAACTGTTTGATCCAAAGAACTTGTTGTTGCCTCTATACTGCGTCTGCTAATCCTGTCTACCAGAGCGAAACCCCACACTTTATTGCCACATATTCATTCTGTTACGCGTTTTAACACAATCCGTGTCTTTTTCAAACAGTGTTGAAACTGTCACAGAATGCATATGTGGCAATAAAGAAATACTTCTCAAGAGCACCTGAAATCTAACACACTCCACAAAAGTCTTTAGTAGCAAGCTAAGCTAGTTTTTTTTTCTTTTTTTTTTCTTCTTCCTCCAGCTGTAACACTTTGTTAAGACATTTTTCTTGTACCACTTCTGACAGGAAGTCTTATTCATATTCATACTGTTCTCCGATTAGAATGGGACATTCTGCACATTTCTGAATGTCACAGTTCAGCTTTTTCCTCAAAGTAGCTTTGTTTTTTTTAAGTCTGTTTAATAAATGACAAAAACAAAGTTCTAAAGGGAATGTGCCATCAAAAAATGTAAATTACATTCTTCTCTAAAAAAAATTTTTAATTATTTTTGGTGTATTCTTAAATTTTTCATTTGTCTCATTCTTTAAAAATCTACCACTAAGGGCTTGTTCACATCACAGTTTTGCTTTCCATTCTTCTGATCCGTCAGAAGAAGAGAGTGCAACAGGATCCAGTTTTTTTCATCAGTTGTCATCCGTTTGAGCCATTTTCATCTGAGATCCATTTTTTAGATTGGGAAAAAAGTCATGCATGCAGTATTTTTGTTTCCGTCTAAAAAAACGGATGTCAGACGTAAATGGCTCAAACGGATGACAACTGATGCAACAGGGTCAGTTTTTTTTTTACTGAATCCTGTAAAAAAAACTGATCTGTTGCAATCCTATGCATAACTGATGCAACAGGATCCGTTTTTTTACTGCATCCGTTTTATTAAATTTTTTCTCGCTCTTGTTCTGACGGATAAGAACGGAAAGCAAAACTGTGATGTGAACTCACCCTTTTAGGGTACTTTCACACTTTCGTTGTGGAGATCCAGCATGCAGTTCTGTTGTCGTGTGCCAACGGATAGCATTTGTAGACTGATCTGGATGCGGATCCGTCTAACAAATGCATTGAAACACCGGATCCATCTCTCCAGTGTCATCCGAATAAACAGATCCGGTATTTATTTATTTTTTGCATTTTTAAAGGTCTCCGTTTTGCTAGAGCACTTAGTGCCGGATCCAGCATTCTGGCAAGTGTTCCGCATGCTGCGGTGTTTTCTCCGGCCAAATACCGTAAGAGTGACTAAACTGAAGACAACCTGATGCATCCTGAACAGAATGCTCTCCATTCAGAATACATTAGGATAAAACCGATCAGTTTTCTTTCCGGTATTGAGCCCCTAGGATGGAACATCCTATTATCATCACAGGCAGAACTACAATGGCAGATATCACCTCTGTGTATAGAGAACACAGGATCCACCATTCACAATAGGTGATGTCACAGCTTATCTATTCTCTCGTGATCTCTGCACAGGTTGCAGAGCATGCCTAAAAAACTCTCCCATAGAAGTCAATAGGGTCCCATCCAGTCTAATGTGTCTATGGCTCATGTGCCTACTGACAATGAACATGGACTCTAGACATTCTGTATGCCTAGTGGCCAGTGTGAAAACTGCACGATTTTAGGATTTTTTTACATGGACATGGAGAATTAAAGAAAAAAAATCCCCAATCACCAAGTGTTTATTCACCAAGCTTGTTTTGTGAAAAAACACTGGAATATTTCTGAAGACATTGAGTGCTGTGGCTATCTTCTCCTCTTGGCTATTGGGAGCCCAGCAGACTTGGGGTCAACACTGCTGGTGGCGCCACCTCATGGACCTACTGAGAAGTGTCAGTGAGTAGTGCGGTCTTAACTATTTATGCCTTTGCACCCCAGTATGTTATTTGTCTTCAAGGCTGGGGTAAAATGTGACAAGTCACAGAAAAGTCGCACAGCAACAAAAAAAATTGCGCAACTCGTTGTGACTTAGATTATTATTTTTTGCACGTGCCATTTTTTTTTACTGTGCATCATGCTGTAATGGATTTGTAAAATGGATGCCGTTTTTAGCCTGTAGAAGTCAGCAGGTTGAAAATACAGGTTGCGTATTTGCATAGTTGGGGTATGCGTAGTTATCCTCCGAACCAAACAAATTGTAAGATAAAGAATGCATTGTGCATCCATATTTGATCAGTATTTTCATATGCAAGTGTGACGGAGCCCTCTCATCCTCCTTGCACTTGTAAAAGTTCTACCCACTGTATATGACTGGGAAACCAAATGTGTTTTCCGTGAGATGCTTTCCCTTTAGCAGAGCAGCATTCGGATCACATGCCCCTTGCGGTCCCATAAGTGCATTATCCCCTCAGGAGTAGTGATGAGCCGCTGGCTCTTGAGTGTTTGCATTTCCTTGGTAATGATGTGCTTGTGACATTATTTTTCAGACACCAATGACTACCGGGGGTTGTTTGCTGCTGAATTTCTATATTATTTTTTTTGTTTACCCTATAACATGAGTCTTGTCAAACATGCTGTGCATGTAGAGCAATGGCAAGTTTTTGCCAGTTTTTTTTCATACGGTGGGGGGTGGGTTGATTTTGAACATGAATGCATTCCACAAACCGCATCCTGAACAGACAATAAAAGGGGACACTACTGTGTTACTGATCGCTCTTCACTACAGCCCTATGCTCATATGGTGTATAAAGTGCTTACTTTGCATTCCCTGTATTTTGCAGATATTGCAGTCGTAGAAATGACGGATGCTTTTCGCCAGCCTTCGCTGTTCTACCACCTTGGCGTTAGAGAGAGCTTTAGCATGGCCAATAATATCATCCTGTACTGTGACACAAATGCTGAGACTTTGCAGTCTCTCAAGGTAAGAAAAAGTGAATGGAATGTATTGGCTAGCAGTGATGGCCAGTTCGCATTGTTCGCCCGCAAACACATGCGAGCTGCCATCTTTTCTCACAAGTCTGGCGAGGCACAGGTAAGCCCTTACCTGTGCCTGTGCGCGAGCCAGTCTGAAAACCAATGCGGTCACCGGGAGCAGGCAGTTCCGAGAACAGCCGCCGGGGGGCCTTCATCGGGCTGTTCTCGGAACTGCTTGTTCCAGGTGACCACATTTGTTTTCAGACCGGCTCGCGCACAGGTAAGGGCTTAGGGTACTTTCACACTTGCGGCAGGACAGATGCGACAGGCTGTTCACCCTGTCGGATCCGTCCTTCCGCAATTTCGCCGTGCGGCCGGACCGCCGCTCCGTCCCCATTGACTATAACTACGGGAGTTCGTGGTGAGAGGCCGCTGGACATGCAGGACTTTTAGCTCTGGCGGCCTTTTGCCGTGCTGCGCCAGAGCTCCGCCCCCGTACCCATTATAGTCAATGGGGACGGAGCGACGGCACAGCAAAATAGCGGAAGGACGGATCCGACAGAGTGAACAGCCTGTCGGATCTGTCCTGCGCAAGTGTGAAAGTACCCTTACCTGTGCCTCGCCGGACTTGTGAGAAAAGATGGCAGCTCGCATGTGTTCACGGACGAACAATGAGAACTGGCCATCACTGTTGGCTAGTAAATGACCATTGTTTGCTCAGAGTAAGGCCTCATTCACACAAATGTAAGCCATCCGTGCCCATGCTGTGGGCTGCAAATTGGGTTCTGCAATGCACAGGCTCTGGCTCCGTGAATCCCATATTTCAGGACAAGTCAATTTGTCTACGGTCCGCAATATACAGCAAAATATAGGGCATGTCCTATCTTTTCCGGTGCAAAGGCACAGACCCAAAAGCGATCTAAGCGTCCGCTCTGTATCTCGCAGATTGCGGACCCATTCATGATACGTAATATACACGGCCAGTGCCCGTATATTGCGGACCCGCCATTTGCGGTCTGCAATACAGGCTCGGCAGCTTACGGTTGTGTGAATGGTCCACTAATCGGATGATTGGACTTTTGTCTTTCTTTTATGTTACAATCACACGACAATGAAAACAACGGGTGATAAAAATAGCAAAATTGTCAATTTTTTACATTTAAAAACAGTCTCCTTTAACTGTATGGGGGCTGTTGGTCCATGAAAACAGACTAGTAAGGACATTTCCTATTTTTTTGGCTGCCATTACTCACAGACCGTCAAAAAAACAGCTATGTGAAAAGCCCCATAGACTAGCATTGTTTTTAAAACGGTCATATGATGGCCATGTGAATGTAGCCTTGAAGAGGATTCCTACAGAAAAATGGCCATATATTAGTGAATCACCAGTTACTGCAGTAGCTGATGTTTGGTAGTTCACTTTATGTACTTAGATATTGAAGTTTTTTCCTCTTAGCAGCAACCAATTTTATAATAGTGACAACACGTAGTACAGGCATATTTGTTGTCACCTTAAATTGGCTAGTAGTCGTATGTTCTTCTTTCCTGATGGTAATTTTCTATATTTTTCCTGAATATGACTTAGCTTTAAATACTTACAAAGTCTCTTTAGTTAATAAACAATTTTATTACAATAATAGACTGGCCACACGTGCAACTTTGAAACTTACATCTCGAATACAGACAATGGACTTCTAAACTTTAACACTGTTGAACTGGCAAAATGCTCCCCGTAAGGCCACATGCACACCACCATATGTATTCTGCAGTCCACTAATACATTTTTGGCGGGCTCAATAGAACAGGGGACAAGAATAGGATATGTTCTATAATTTGTGAGATGGACACATGGATGACATCCACATGCTGTCTGCATTTGTTGCACCCCCATACAAATGAATGTGCTTGCTATCCAAAGAAATGTGAGTCTGTCACGTGAATGAGGCCTTAGGCTCACTTTGTCAGCTTTCTACCATATCACACTTTTTACATAGGTTGATTTAAGGGCTGGTGATATCAATACTGGTAATATTTCTAGTGGTCTAATATCCTTCATTAATTGGGTGGCAAAGAGGTTAAAGGGGTTTTCAGGCAGTAAAATATTAATGACCTGTCCTCAGGATAGGCCATCAATATCTGATCAGTGGGGGTCTGCAACTTGGCATCCCCCCGATCAGCTGTTTGAAGAGGCCGCTGCAGTCTGGTGAGAGCTGTGGCCTCCTCACAGCATACCAGGCACAGAGCCATACATTGTATAGTGGCTGTGCTTGGCATCCCCGCCCATCAGCTGTTTGAAGAGGCCGCTGCAGTCTGGTGAGAGCTGTGGCCTCCTCACAGCATACCAGGCATAGAGCCATACATTGTATAGTGGCTGTGCTTGGCATCCCTGCCGATCAGCTGTTTGAAGAGGCCGCTGCAGTCTGGTGAGAGCTGTGGCCTCCTCACAGCATACCAGGCATAGAGCCATACATTGTATAGTGGCTGTGCTTGGCATCCCTGCCGATCAGCTGTTTAAAGTGTCACATTTGCCATTTACCACATTACTTATGTGCAGCTCAGTCTCATTCAAGTGAATGGGTGTGGGCTGCATTGCCGAGCACAGCTGCTATATAATGTACACCAGTTATGCTGTGAGGAGGCCACAGCGCTTAACGGAGCAAAGTGGCCTTTTCAGCTGATTGGCATGGGTGCCGAATTACAGATTCCACTGATAGATATTGATGACCTATCCTGAGGATAGGTCATCAGTATTTTACTCCCAGAAAGCCCCTTTAATTGTATCATCAGTTGTGATTTAGAAGAGATAGGGGTTATAGAATAGTATATCTTCATAATGGTTGGAGCTCTGTTTTTCTTTCACAAAGCCATAAATTCTAACCTGTTTGCTGCAGATACACATGCCCTTGAACTCCGTACTAGCTGTGTAAATCTTCATGTATTCCTAGTGATGGCTTCAGGTAGAAAGAATGATATAATTTAAATGGAAGACAGCACAAGAGTTTGTGCATTAGAGATTTATTGATCCAGCTTTAAAGTGCACCAGACATATAAAGTGCAACTTTTCAAGTTGTAGAGAGAAAAGCCATTTTGTTCCAGCAGGATTTAGTACACTCCTGTCTCTCGGACAAATTCTCTGTTGTTCTGTTCTGGGGCTCCCTGGAGATTAGTGTAAGGCCTCATGCACATAACCATATGTATTTTGCAATTCCGTTTGCATTTTTTTGCAGATCCATTGGCTTTAATGGGTCCGTGGTCCATAGTTTGCGGACATATTCTATCTTTGTGCAGAATGGACATACAGATTCGGAAAACACATGGATGATCTGTGTGCTTTCCGCATCCGTATGCCAGTTCTTCAAAAGGACAGAACATGTTATCTACCTGTCAACAGAATGTGGACCAAAGACCCATTGAGGTAAAAAGAAAATTGCAAAATACATACAGTTGTGTGCATGAGACCTAATTCAGAGGGGTTATCTGCAATCTAAAAAAAAAATTGCCATTACCAGGCAGTAGCAGTACCCACCTTGTCAGAGCCTCCGTGTTTCACCTCTGATCTCTGATGTTTCCAGTCCCCAAGAGACAAAGTGTTATTGCTGCTGGCCAATTGGTGGCCTGAATCATAACATGTGCAGGAATGCTAAAGTAGTCACATGTGATTACTGACACATTACAGCTGAGGCCATTCATTGGCCGGCCGCAGTGACTTGCATATATGCAGCAAGTCACAAGTTGTCTGGTGGGGACTGGAAGAAGCAGAGACCAGAGATGCAGAGCTCGAACCAGGATACTCCGAAAAGGTGAGTATTGTTATTTTCCCATTTCACCACCATGATGGCGAGATAGAAGATTGACCCCTTGACCTCTGTAGGGCAGGAAAACAGAGAAAGGTTAAATTGCCCCGACCATCATCTTCAGTGTTTTCCTGCCCCTATAGTGGCAAGGACAGAGAAAGGCCTCTCTGATCGTCAGAGAGGTGAAGTTGGATTCCGGTTACCTTGGTTCACAGTGGGGACTCATCATGGGCCTACCTTGACCCAGAATTGGCTGTGATGACTCCAAACTCGCCAGTGGTATGGGACCAAAGCTGGGCAGGGGAGAAATGTGGACCTCGCATCCGTACATCGGAGGCCTGTGTCTGGCACTGGTTTGCGCATGTGCGCCTTCCTTTCCCCACGTGGTTCGCAGCGGTGTCTGGTGGCACGATGACGCTGTGAAGGTTCCTATCTCAGTGGGAGAAAATTATCTCTAATCCCTGGGTCTTGGATATAGTGGCAAAGGGATACAGAATAGAGTTTTCCTCTCTTCCCCCAAACAAATATATCATCACTTCCCCATCGTCCATACTACTAAGAGAGAGACTCTGGAAGGGCGTCCTGGAAATGTTAAATCTGGGGGCAATTACACAAGTTCCCCCCTCTCAAGAGAAGGAGGGTTTCTACTCCACTCTGTTCTTAGTAGCCAAACCGAACAGTTCGTTCAGGACAAAAATAAATCTAAAAGGACTAAACAAGAACATCCTATACAAGAAGTTCAAGATGGAGTCTTTGGCGTCCACATTTCCGTTAATAAGACAGAATGCATTAATGTGCACAGTAGATCTGAAGGACGCATATTACCAATCAGACAGCAGTCTCAAAAATTCTTAAGATTTGCGCTATGAGACAGTACAGGGAAGATTTGTCATTTCCAGTTCTCGGCCCTCCCTTTCGGTAATTCTGCTGTTTTCACCAAAATTGTAGTAGAGATGGTAGCTCATCTAAGGAACCAATGTCTAATGATAATACCCTATTTAGACGACTTCCTATTACTGGCGAATTCCAAAAAATTGATAGAAAGCGACCTAACATCCTTCCTAACCTTACTGGAAAATTTGGGATGGATTGTAAATTTTAAAAAAATCATGCCTTCTTCCCCAAACAAATATAAAATTATTGGGAATTCTCCTGGATTCGCAAAAACAATCCTCGTTCCTTCCAGAAGAAAAGACAGAGGGCCTAAAAGAAAAGGTCCAAAGGTTCTGGAAAATAAATTTATGCTCCATCAGAGAGGTGATGAGCCTCGTAGGGGTGTTAAAGTCTTGCATAGCATCAGTCCTCTGGGCTCAGTTCCACTTCAGGACCCTTCAGCTATGGTTACTGAGTTGTTGGGACAAGAGACAGACTTCCTTAGGAAGGTATGGATCCAACAACACGTAAAGTCGTCACTCACATGGTGGACCTAGTCAAAAAACCTAGTAAAGGCAGTGGCTTGGCAGAAGTCTCTGTTTGTTCAGATTCAAACAGACACCAGCAAAACAGGCTGGGGAGCAAACCTAGAAGGAAGACCCTTTCAGGGTCTTTGGCCGGAAGCCATCCAATCAATCGTCAAACTACAGGGAATTAAGAGCTGTTTAGGAAACAATAAATGCAGCAGCGGATCTCATAAAGGGCCATTACGTAAAAATATTATCCGACAACGAAACAACGGTATCCTACTTAAAGGATAACTGTCACATTTAGACCCCAATTTCAATTTTCATATGCAGTCTGCATAAAACTGAAATTTCACTATTCAATTAAGATGGCCGTCACCCTGAGGCTAATCCCGCCTGCCCTCACTACCCACAATGCATTGAGCTCCTCACATGCACTAGCCAGTAACAATAGCCCCCCAAAAGTGTCAGTAACCAGAGCCCTCCCCCACCTAAAGGGTTAAACTCCTGCAGCACAAAGGGGTCCTCTTACCACATGTTGCTTTCATTTATACACTGAGAAGATGGCAGATCTCCCTTCCCTGGTCTGCCCTGCTCCAACTCTGCATTCTGCAGCTCTGCTGAGTGAGGGAGCATCTGCCAAGCGCAGAGACAGGGAGAAGTGCACACAGTCCAGGCACTGTTACCAGCTGCTGGGAGGACCTGGCTTTAACCCCTTAGTGACCACCCATACGCCTTTTTACGGTGGTCACTAAGGGGCCTTAGGCTGGGACGCCTCTGGACTCCCTCTGTCTCCCATCAGCACCCCGAAAATGCGATTGCGGGGTGCTGATGTGTTGGGAAGCTTGCCTTGCTTCCGATCAGGGCCCCGAGCCTGTCTTCAGTTATCTCCATCACGCTGTGCCTCTCTGGCGCAGCCTGCTGGTCAATGTTTGAATAGCATTGCTATTGAAATGTAATGCATTATAGAGATAATGCATTACATTTTAAAAGCAATCAAAATACTGTATTTTATAGTCCCCTTGTGGGACTACTAAGTAGTAAAAAAAAATTGAAAAAAATACACATTTATTTAATAAAAAAATATGCTTTTTTTTTTCTCCATTAAAAATACGCTTTTCAATGAAAAAAAAAATGCAAAAAGAAAATGTCCCCCATATGTTTGGTATTGCTGTGTCCGTAATGACCCGGACTACATAAATATTACATAAATTATCCCCTATGGCGAACGCTGTAAAAATAAAATAAAAAGACAGAATTTCTTATTTATTCTTAGTTTCCACCGAAAAAAAACATGCTAACAAGCGATCAAAAAGCGACATTTACTCTAAAATGATACCAATGAAAAATACAAGTCGTCCCTCAAAAATCAAGCCCTCACTCAACTCCATAGAAGAAAAAAAAAAAAAAAGGTTTTATTGTTAATAAAAGGGTTTCTTTTGCAAAAAAAGTAGTAAAACGTTAAAAAAATATAAGTATTTAGTATCACTGTAATCGTACTGACCCAGAGAATAAAGATATTATGTTATTTGTGCAGAAAAATGAACGCCGCAAAATTTATAATGTAAAAACACAGTGGCAGTATTGCTATTTTCCCCATCTCCCTCCCAGAAAGAGTTAATAACAGTTAATCAGAAAGTTGTGTACCCCAAAATGGCGCCATTAAAAACTACAACTTGTCCCGTAAAAAAAACAAGCCCTCCTAAAGCCATATAGACGAAAAAATTGAAAAGTTATAGCTCTTGGAACGAGACCATGGAAAAAGGAAGAAAAACGCTTTGTCATAAAGGCCCAAAGAAGCTTGGTCACTAAGGGGTTAATCATTTACTTACAGTTCCTGGCTGTCAGTAATGTGACCCTGCACGCTGCGTGCTCCGTATATCAACAGATAGACGGACCATGCCTAGCAACCCTATTTTAAGCACAGGTAAAAATAGGCAGTACAGGGAACAAAAAAGTGGAATTAAGGGGTAATTGAATACACAGTGAAAAGTTGAAATAGGGACGGCAAGGTGATATTAATCACCACAATCCAATACTCCCCCAAAAAATAATATGACAGTTATCCTTTAAGGCAACAAGGGGAACAAGATCAAAACAACTAATGAAACCGTCAGAGAAAATATTTTCATGGGCCGAAGAAAATCTAAGATCTGTATCGGCAGTGGATCTGAAAGGCTCCCAGAATCGGCTGGTGGATTTTTCGAGCCGAAAAAACCCTAGACCAAGGCGAATGGTCACTAAATCCAGGAACATTCAGCCTCATAGAAAAGAGATGGGGCTCTCCAGTCATAGACCTATTCTCCTCAAGGTTAAACTCAAAAGTGGAGAAATTCTGCTCCCTAAACACAAGAGACAACCCTTGGGCAGTAGATGTTTTCTACCTGACTTGGAATTGGACTCTGGCCTATGCATTTCCCCCGTTTCAACTGATTCCAAAAGTAATCTAGAAGATTATCCATGACAGACCAGGCCTTATTTTAATAACTCCTTTTTTACCAAAACGAAGCTTGTTCTCGATCCTCAAAAATATAGCTTTGTCGCATCCGTGGGTACTTCCTCCCAGAAGAGATATCGTGACTCAGGGTCCAGTAATGCACCCACATCCAGAATTTTTCAGGTTGACAGCCTGGATTCTGGGTCGGAAATCTTAAAGAGCCAGGGGTTGTCAGAGAGGTTCATTTCCACTCTCAAAGCCAGTAGAAAAAAAGTGACTTCTGCGATTTATCTAAAAATCTGGAAGAGGTTCTGCTCCTGGTGGGGACAGAGTGAGATAAACTAATGAGCTTTCTGCAACAGGGGTTAGATTTTTAGGCCTGCGTCCTTCGACCCTGAAGGTGCAGGTTTCAGCCCTTTAGCTGAGCACAGGTGGATTAGGAGATTGCCGATTAAGACCTTTCATTAGACCTAGAATCCCTGGGATCTAAAGATAGTACTAAAGGGTCTAACAAAAAGTCCTTTTGAGCCTTTAGAGGACGTGTCAGTTAAAAAGCACTCATTCAATACAGCTTTACTTGTAGCAATCACGTCGGCTAGGAGAATAGGGGAAATTCAGGCCCTCTCTATCTGACATCCATATTTCACCATCATGGATGACAGGGCAATTCTTAAACCAGATCCAGGGTTTCTTCCAAAGGTAGTTTCTAACTTCCATAGAAACCAGGAAATAGTGCTGCCATCCTTTTGCAATCTCCCAAAAAGCATAAGGGAAGAGGAATTCCATTCCTTAGATGTAAGACTAGTTGTGCTGAGATATCTGGAAGTATCTAAAGAATTTAGGAACCTTGACAATCTGTTAGTGCAGTTCGGAGGGAAAAAAAGGGGAAAGCTGCCTCTAAAGCCTCCATCGCCAAGTGGATAAAACAGATGATCCACGATTGTTGAAACAATCATATGAACAAAGAACAGAAAAATAGCGGCACTTGCCAAATCTTTTACCACTTACAGCTTTATTCCAGGTTAAAAACACAGCAGATGCTGGTCACTGCACAGAGACACAAGGCAACAGCCGTTTTGCGCTGAACAGCGATTTGTCAAGCCTACTGTGACGCGGTGGGGGAGCAGCGTAGTAAATACCTGACTCCCACGACTACGTCACAGCCAGACAGGTGAAACAATCACATGAATGAAAATACTGTGCAAATACAAAAGTTCACAATTAAAAACAAAATTTAAATAAAGACAGCGAGGTCATTCTTATCATTTAACCCTAATGCTCCCATTGCATTAGTTATTATAATCCATTCAGCTTCTCTTTGTAACAAGATGCGCTTTGTCTTCTCCTCGTGCTGGTAAGTTAACTACTTTTATGCCTGCACATTTTAGGACCTCTTGTTTTCCCTGATGCATATCATGTATATGTTCAATGAGACGTGAAGTTCGGGGCCAAATCCCAGAAGTTTGGGACCGTGCTCCGGAAATGCGGATGCGGAGAGCATATAGTGTGCTCTCCGCATCTCTTCCGGCCCCATAGAGAATTAATGGGTCCACACCCGTTCCTGATATTGCGGAATGGATTCGGACCCATTTACAGATGTGTAAATGGACCCTTAGACTTACCGGTAATTCCTTTTCCATGAATCCACCATGACTGCACGGAGTTTACACCCAAAAAAGTATAGTGTAACTGTATTTAATTATGTTAGTATAAGAAATACTAAAAAAGAAAAAACATATATAATATATTTGTCTCTGCTGTGTGTCGTGCTTGAATTGAGTAGTATGAAGAAATACAAAAAAAAAAAAAAAAAGTGTGTGCACTTAAGGCTAAGGTGAAGGTATACTGTAGTAATCTGTTAAACACTGAAGAGGGTGGGGGCAATTTAACCTTTCTCTGTTTTCCTGCCCCTACAGAGGTCAGGGGTCAATCTCCTATCTTGCCGTCATGATGGATTCATGGAAAAGGAATTACTGATGAGTCTAATTCAGGGTTTTGTTGTTGTTGCTTTTTAACCCATGCCTGGTCACAGCCACATTATTATTATTTTTTATTTAAGTTTCTGACAACCCTTTTAATACTATGGCTCTCCAGCACTGTTCACTAGAGTTCTCCTTGGGGTTTAATTTTGATCTGTCTAATCACTTGGTCTGTTTCTTAAGAACCCTTTAAATGGGCCAAGAATCTCTCGTTAGTGATTATCTGGCAGTGTAAAGGTCTGAACAGATTACCTGATGAATGAGAGTTTTGGTAATAAATCTTTTGTGCAGACACAATTGTAAACGCGCTCGGCTGCCGGCAGACAGTGATTCTATATGGGGAAGAATGATGGCATTAGCAATCGCTCGTCCCCATACTGTGGTGGTGATTTACATGCAGTGGTCTACTCTGCTGACGGTCAGGAACTCTTCCCAACAATCTCCTTCTGTATCATCTAAATGGACCTTTACTAATTGCAGCAATTTGATTTTTACTTTGTTACCAATATAATGGTGCTTGTTTTAACTATATTCATTTTTTTTTTTTTTTTTTTTATAGGACATTATTTGTCAAAAGAATAACGTGAGTATTATTATAATGTATGTCTTTTACATATACACAATCTAAAGTTAACATTTACAATAAAAGCATTTCTCGTAATTTAACTTTAATAGTGTTTATCTATTCGAAATATCTGCATTTAAAAAGATGCAGTTGGGCATGGAGGCATACAGGTTCTGAATGGTGTCCTGCAGCACAGGAAATGCCCAAAGATGTTACAGCTGGGCCTGTAGATTCTGCCACAGTTGGCGTCCCAGCTAGTCCCATAAATGCAAGATTAAATATGGCGTCTGGGCAGGCAAAGGAAGTGTTGCAATCTGGTGGAGACATTCCGGGGAAACCCTTGCTGTGTGTGGGCGAGCTTTAGGCTACTTTCACACTAGCGTTCGATCGGCTCCGTTCTGAACGGATCCGATCATATTAATGCAGACGGAGGCTCCGTTCAGTACGGATCCGTCTGCATTAATAACTTAGAAAAAATTCTAAGTGTGAAAGTAGCCTGAGCGGATCCGTTCAGACTTTCAATGTAAAGTCAATGGGGGACGGATCCGCTTGAAGATTGAGCCATATGGTGACATCTTCAAGCGGATCCGTTCCCATTGACTTACATTGTAAGTCTGAACGGATCCGCTCGCCTCCGCACGGCCAGGCGGACAGCTGAACGCTGCAAGCAGCGTTCAGCTGTCCGCCTGTCCGTGCGGAGGCGAGCGGAGCGGAGGCTGAACGCCGCCAGACTGATGCAGTCTGAGCGGATCCGCTCCATTCAGACTGCATCAGGGCTGGACGGAGGCGTTCGGGTCCGCTCGTGAGCTCCTTCAAACCTTTGAACGCTAGTGTGAAAGTAGCCTTATCCTGCTGAAAAATGCCAGTTGGAAGCCCTATCATGGGAGGCAACAGATGTGGCTGAAGGATGTGCTGCACATAGCACTGACCTGTTAGTGTCCCTCATATCACTTCTACTAGGGGTAGCCGACTATCGGATGGGATGGCTCCCTAGATCACCACACAAGTACTTAGGGCAGTGTGTCACTCTACAGAAAAGGCAGGATTAAAGTGCTCACAAGGCCTCCATACTCTAACCCGACCGTCGTTGGATCCCAAATGGAAACTGAATTCCTTGCTAAAGACGATACAGTTCCAGTTCGGAGTAGTCCAGGTTTCTCCTTCACGACACCACTTCAAACTAGGGAGGCAGTGGGTGACAATGGCAGAACATGTAATGGACACGGTGACACCAAATTTCCGTTTGATGAGCTCCTGGAAATAGTCTGGGCAGAGACGGGAGTAATAAAGGTGCCATCTGTGTCCGGATGATGAACAACTAAACTATTGATGCTGCTTGTGCTTGTCCCCAGATTGTACAATCCTTTCTACTGGTGGTTTGTCTGGGTATTCCAGAATCTGTTCGCCACTTGCCCTTATGTATCCACTGCTCCCAACACCTCCTAACAGCATGTTCATAATGGTTTAGATGATGATGGTTTGTTGAAAAACCATTCTGCTTCTCTCAATCTAGTGATGCACCCCTTTTCAAAGTCTGTCAACTGTGCAGAATATCTTTGAGCGCGTTGTAGAGGCATTTCTAGAAGTCAGTGAACTTTCACCAAGATGTACACTACCCAAAAGTGGCCTCTGCTGGCTTTTTTTTATAGGGCATCTTGGGAAGCACTTTTACGCCCTCTCATGGCAGGACCAAGAGTCTAATCAGACCACCCCTGAATCATTTACATATCTGCTTGAGACATAACTGCATGCTGAGATTTGCAGCAATCTGATATTTCTGTCTGGGTGGGCTTTTTTTTTGTCAGAGAGTGTATTGATACATAATCATATAGACATATACATTTTACAACCAGAAAGTTCAATACAAAAACACTCCCACCAACAGTGCAATATATACACATTAGACATGCCCTCAGCATCTGATATGGGGTGCAAGTCACTGGGACCCCCAATGCCTAGATCAAAGAGGCTGAGGTACACAGGAAAGCCTCGTAGCACCTTCAGCTCTTATCAGAAGCAATGCTATGCCCGACCCAGCAGCAGTCAGTACAGGCTAGGTCCAGGGTGGTGCTGTACACATACTAGGTTATTCATAGATTAAGTACTGTGCCGCGTAATTACTGGCCTAATAATTCTTTTTTTTCACTTGGCCAATTTACACATTAGACTTGGGTCAGCCAAACCCTTTGATTTCAACAGGAAATGTGTATGATATCCCAGCTATCGGTCATTTGGCATGTCAGAGGGAGGAAAGGATCATGTGAGATAAACTGGCTTTTCTCATCTGAAAACACATGCATTATACATATTCACTTAGCCTCTATACATGAGCAAAGCATAAAAAGAGAATACCACCTACATATACAATGTAAATAAAACTACAAGGCTGGAATAGAAGAGACGGAGGGTTAATGACAGAAAGTACATTTCAGCTAGTTGAGGAGCAGGATGCACTGTTATCCTATTACCACTATAAAGTCCTCAGAAAATGCATTTGGTCCCACGGTTGTAAAATGTATTAAAGTATAACTGTCTTTTTTTTTTTTTTTTTTTTTTTTTTTTGGAGTATTGGATTGTGGTGATTAATATCTCCTTGGTGGCCCTATTTCAACTTTTCACTTTGTATTCAATTACCCCTTAATTCCACAGTTTTGTTCCCTGTACTGCCTACTTTTACCTGTGCTTAAAATCAGGTTGCTAGGCATGGTACGTCTATGTGTTGATATAAGGAGCGCGCAGCGTGCAAGGTCAGATTACAGACAGCCAGGGACTGTAAGTAAATGATTGAAGCCAGGTCCTCCCCAGCAGCTGATAACAGAGCCTGGGCTGTGTGCACTTCTCCCTGTCCCTGTGCTTGGCAGACGCTCCCTCACTCAGCAGAGCTGGAGAAAGCAGAATCGAAGCAGCGCAGCCCAGGGAAGGGAGATCTGCCATCTGCTCAGTGTATAAATGACAGCAACATGTGGTAAGAGGACCCCTTTGTGCTGCAGGAGATTAACCCTTTAGGGGGGAGGGCTCTGGTTACTGACACTTTTGGGGGGCTATTGTTACTGGCTAGTGAGGGCAGGCGGGATTATCCTCAGGGTGAGGGCAGTGGCGGCCATCTTAACTGAATAGTGAAATTGCAGTTTTATGCAGACTGGTTGCTAAGGGCTGAATCTTATTAAATATGGGGTAAGTCAGTCTGATAGTAACTGATTCTGGAATATCATGTTATTAGTAACTACATATATGAAAATTGAAATTGGGGTTTAAGTGTGACAGTTATCCTTTAAGTAAAAACATGACCAAGTGGATGCGGGGTCTGACAAATCTGAAAAACCCAACTGTGGACAAAAATCGGGTGAAATAATCCATATGGTATCAATATCTCCCCCAAATAGCTAATTAGTTGAGCTGTGTACAATTCTGCTTGACAAAGACCCCTTTGCGGATTGAAATGTAGCAATTGATGGGGAAAGTGTAATTTTTATTTTTAACCTGAATGAATAATGTCATCTTAACTTTTTTTAATTTTTAATTTTCCCTATTACAAATTCAGTCTAAGTAAAGCAAAAAGTGCTTGGTTCACTCATCTCAGCAAAAGCTTTTGTATAGCAAACTTTCTGGCAAAGTGGTATACCAGGTTGGAATCTGTCTCTACGGGCAGCATGAACTGATGACAGCTACCCCTTAGCAATGGTGGAAGAGGTGACAACCTCCAGTAGGTGAAATCAGAGAGCCTCTATTCTTCCAACCCGTGTAGTTTTTTTTTCTCAAGTTCGACCCCCCCCTACGCCGGTCCAAATGTCATGCTATAGATGTTAGAGTAATAAAATCTGTTTGTCCAAAACAGCCAAGCTGGAGATAGGAGCATGTCTCAGATGTGGGACCTGTACCCATTTGATATTGATGGCATATCCTAGCAATATACCATATTCCCAGATGAGAATAACCGTGTAAGGAATACTCCTTTAAGGGTAATGATACAAGTAAGTGTTCTATTTATTTTCTGTTTTACGTGTGATACCTTTATCAAAACTGTAGGTCACTTTCTTTAAATGACCCAGCCATTTTCATGTCAGTCATAAGGGCTCAGCTCTCCTTTCCCTCTGCTGCTGACTGCAGTAAACATGTACGCTCACCTAAAGAATTATTAGGAACACCTGTTCTATTTCTCATTGGTTGGCTAGATAATCGCATTAATCACATGGCAGTTGCTTCAATGCATGTAGGGTTGTGGTCCTGGTCAAGACAATCTCCTGAACTCCAAACTGAATGTCAGAATGGGAAAGAAAGGTGGGCTACAACAGCAGAAGACCCCACCGGGTACCACTCATCTCCACTACAAATAGGAAAAAGAGGCTACAATTTGCACAAGCTCACCAAAATTGGACTGTTGAAGACTGGAAAAATGTTGCCTGGTCTGATGATTCTCGATTTCTGTTGAGACATTCCGAATTTGGCGTAAACAGAATGAGAACATGTATCCATCATGCCTTGTTACCACTGTGCAGGCTGGTGGTGGTGGTGTAATGGTGTGGGGGATGTTTTCTGGGCACACTTTAGGCCCCTTAGTGCCAATTGGCCATCGTTTAAATGCCACGGGCTACCAGAGCATTGTTTCTGACCATGTCCATCCCTTCATGACCACCATGTACCCATCCTCTGATGGCTACTTCCAGCAGGATAATGCACCATGTCACAAAGCTCGAATCATTTCAAATTGGTTTCTTGAACATGACAATGAGTTCACTGTACTAAAATGGCCCCCACAGTCACCAGATCTCAACCCAATAGAGCATCTTTGGGATGTGGTGGAACGGGAGGATTGTGCCCTGGATGTGCATCCCTCAAATCTCCATCAACTGCAAGATGCTATCCTATCAATATGGGCCAACATTTCTAAAGAATGCTATTAGCACCTTGTTGAATCAATGCCACGTAGAATTAAAGCAGTTCTGAAGGCAAAAGAGGGTCCAACACCGTATTAGTATGGTGTTCCTAATAATTCTTTAGGTGAGTGTATGTAAGGGCTCGTGCACATGGCCGTTTGTCGGTCGTTCCGTGCATTGAGGACTGCAATTTGCAGGCCCCAATGTACAGGCAACATCCGTGCAGATTTTGCAGACTGATCCAGACCCGTTCAACTTGAATGGGTCCATGATCTGTGCGCACCGCCAATAAATAGAACATGTTCTATTTTTTTTTTGCAGTACGGAGTAGGGCTGCAGCGATTTCTCAATGTAATCGACACAAAAAAATCATCGATGCAGTTTTCCTACATTAAGGATTAGTTTTGATCATGTGACCACGAAGCATGAGTGAAGTGAAGCCTATCACTCACCGCTCCGTGGTAGCCTGTCGCCACCGCCCTGCACTTGGCCTGGCATGCACACATCGTCAGAGTGCAGTGCCTGACGCTGTATGATGTCAGGTTCCAGTGCATGTTGGGAACAAGAAGACGCAGCTTTCCCCTTCCTGCGGACTCCATATCGTCCAGTTGCACACCCTGCCAGGAAAAGTAAGTATTACAGTTGTAATTTATCAAGCAGCAGCCCGAATCTGCTGGGTGGGGGTGTCGCTGATGGCACTTGGGGAGTGAGGGACGTGGCAAGGAGGGGCTGATGGCAGTGGGGGACATGGCATGGAGGGGTCAATGGCACTGGGGGACATGGCATGGAGGGGCTGATGGCAGTGGGAGTCAATGGCACTGGGGGACATGATGGCATGGAGAGGCTGAAGGCACTGGGGGACATGATGGCATGGAGGGACATGGCATGGAAGAACTGATTGCAGTGGGGGCATGGCATAGAGGGGCTGGCACTGAGGGACATGATGGCATGGAGGGGTGATGGCATGGAAGGGCTGATGGCAGTGGGGGACATAATGGCATGGAGGGGCTGATCGCACTGGGGGGAGCTGAAGGCACAGGACTGGTGGGAGCTCATGGCACAGACTACTAATGGCATGGAGGGGGCTGATGGCCCTGAGGACTGATGACACGGGGGCTGATGATGGCACGGTGGGGCTGATGAGTTCTTTTAATTCGTTTTTTTTCTTATTAGAGTACTCGATTAATCGATAGAATACTTGATTACTAAAATAATCGATAGCTGCAGCCCTAGTGCAAAGGCATGGAGAGAAACCCCACGGAAGCACTCCTTTAGTGAGGACCAGACTGGTCAGGAAAGGGTTAACCCTTAAAGGACCTTGCTATTTTCAGTTTTTGCGTTTTCATTTTTAATTTCCCGCTTTTTTGTGGGACAAGTTGTAGTTTCCAATGGCAGTATAATATTACATATGATGTAGTGGGGGGGCGGCTGGAAAACAAATACCAAATGGGTTGGAATAAAAAAAAAAATAATAAAAAAAAATTCCGCCATAATATTATTTTGTTTTTTATGGTGATCCCTATGCTATTGTATGTGTTAACTTCATTCTCCAGGTCAGTACAATTACAATACCACACTTGTATAGTTTTTATTAAATTTTAATACTGAAAAAAAAAAATTAAAACCTTGAAAAAAAAAAATCCTTTCATCTCCCTATAAGGCCTCTTGCACACGAATGTGTTTTTTTTTTTCGTTCCATTTTTTGTGTTCTGTATACAGAACCATTTATTTAAATGGGTCCACAAAAAAAAACACGGAATGTACTCTGTATGCATTCCGTTTCCGTATTTCCATTCCGCTCAAAGATAGAACATGCATCCGTATGTCTTCGTATTCATTTCTATTGAAAATGTTATGCCCAGCCCAATTTTTCTATGTAATTACTGTATATGCCATGCTTCAGTTTCCGTTTGCGATCCGCAAAAAACGGAAGCACTGCTGTTAAAAACAGCAGAAACTCCATGGCATGCGTGAGCGGGTGCCAACTTTAAAGTGGCAACTTCTGCCATACATGTCGCCAATAGATTAAAGGGATTCTCCGGGAATTAGGAAAATTAAAATACTTAAATATTACTTTATTAGAAGTATATTCCCAAATACGTCTGGAAAGCTGCAGAAAGACATAGCAGTACTCTCTGTGGGACACTAGCTCAATGAAAACTGATAATTAGAGTGAGCATTTACAGAGGGGAACACTGGTGAACAGTGGAGGACAAAAATGATATAGAGACTAGAAATGTGGTTATTCTTCTTGTATACACACACAACAGCTTATCCTGAAAAGTAACCTAAAACATCAGGTATGCTTTATCTATTGCTCAAAACCATATACATAATAGTTTCCAATTTGCCATTTTGAAGAGACCGGATTGCTGGTAGTTTATCTTCGTGTTGCTCATCATTTAGAGCTGTATATGTTTACTATATTGCTATGGTTCATACTTTTTGATGTGACTTGAATTTATTTATTTTTTTACATTTTTAGTAGTAGTTTTATATTTTCCCGTGGTATCACAAGTACCAATTTTTCTAACATTTTCTCGCCTCATTATGCTCTGACATCCAGGAAATAATCTTAGTCAGTGACTGACATATACACCTGTGTGTAACATACAGCTGGGCATATGCGCTAGTCATATTGCTCCCAATATTGAAATGGTCACTAATGTTTCACACAACTTTGCCTAAATGAATAGTACAATTAAGCATAAGAAACTTTGTAATGTATCTTATCCGAGAAAAATGTTTTGTTCTCTTGTTATAGGCTGCCCCTCCCATGCTTCCTAAACTAATTTTCCCTCTAAAATTTCTGCTGAATTAATCTTGAGACAGACCAGCTCACAGAAGTTTTAGATCAGGACTGTGGAGTCGGTAGATAAATGGTCCGACTCCAACTCCGACTCCTCAGTTTTTGGTACTTCCGACTCCTCTGTATTTAATATGCGAATGTATTTTATACATTCCTTGAAGGAAAGAAATACATGTCATTACCACAGAACTACTGGCTAGGAAGCTGCTGCCTTCTCCTTTGTGTGCTGATCTTCTGCTGAAGATAGGGCAGTCGGAGGATCCAGGAAGGGGCAGGGGAAGGGGCATTTATTTTAAAACATGATTTCCCTAGTAGAATTGTCACTACCAGAGCTTTGAGACGTTCTCACAGCTCTGTTTCTCCACCCCTGTGATGATGTCACTACTAGAGCTTGGAGGAGTTCCCTCTGCCCTGTTTCTCCGCCCCTGTGATGAGGTCTTTACTCTCTGTTTCCTTCCTCCCAGCTGTCTCTCCTGTGTTTGATTCCACTGCCTTTAAATCACCCCTCCTCCTTTGTAGAGGTGCGGATTATACTTTTTATTTGAGCTGTATCTCTCGCTTGAGTATCTTCACCTGTGTGATATCTTTTCACTGGATCTGTGTTCTGCTGAAGCAAGTACTTCGGATATTGTCTGCTGATTTTGGATCTGTTTTCACTGCAGCCGCAACTCCTTCAGTTAAGTGTGCAGACATTTTGTGTTTGTTTCTTTGCTGACTGGATCCGAGGCGACCCCGGTTCCGTCCATATACTGAGCAGGGCACCGGTGGCCGTGCCCCTTCCACTATTGTAGGGGTTTCAGTGGTCATCAGCCTAAGGTACGCAGGCATGTCTCGATCCACCATATGGATCCGGACATGTGCATAGCAGCTTAGGGAGAGCTTTTAGGGTCTGACAGGGGTCACTCTTTATCCTCCCTAGTTTGGGTCCGGTCAGTTGCTATTCACTGTGTGTTGCTCACTTACAGCCATGACAAGAATCCCATAGTCATGTTTAAAGTTTAAGCTAACCATCTGAGTTTATACGTTTTTATAGCCTTAGCTGAATGACAGCAGTTTTTCAAATGGTTTACAGCTTCAGTCTTGAACTATTGACTATCCATTCCCTTCACTTATACAAGTGTCTCTAGTCCTGCAAAAAACATATTTACTTAATCAGTTATCAGTGAGAGGCTAGGTTAACCATGGGCGTTGCGTTCCCTGTAACAGCGGAACACAACACAATGGAAAGTATAAGTATTGCCGCTCCTTCACTGTGCATTGCGTGCCAAATAGTGAAGCATATGAAAAGCATGCTTCTTCATGGTCACTTAACTTGTTCGTTTTGTGGTAACGTGACGCACTGCATGCATTGGCCTTTATTCTTACAGTAGAGAAGTACCGTATTTTCGCAAAAGTGGGGTAAAAATAGCAGTGCGTCTTATGGGGCGAATGCTGCGACTGTCCAGTGAATAGGCTGAGAGGGAGGAGGGGCTGGGGCCGGCATCTGTTTCTGTAACGGCAGCGGGGCCCGGTGCAGTCACTGTATTCTACTGCAACGGGCCCCGCTCACTGTAGTATACGGTAATCATATCTAACTTGTGGGTATTGTTAACCACCTCCCGACCGCCTAACGCACCGATGCGTCCGGGAGGTGGTTGATTTACTCCTCCTGGACGCATCGGCGCGTCATCTCGCGAGACGCGAGATTTCGTCACAGCCGGCTCGCGCATGCGCATCGCGGGCCGGCATTTCGTCAGCAACCTGCCAGCCAATGATCGCGGCTGGCAGGTTGCTGATTTAAAAAAAAAACAATCGGAGGCCATATATCAGATCATATTAGTAAATATGATCTGTTATATGGCTGGCCTACTCCTCTGCTGGTTCTTTTCGTCGGTTGGATCCAGCAGAGGAGCAGGCTACACAGTGAGTACACCAAACACCTCATACTAGCCCCAGATCACCCCCCTGAACCCCTATTAACCCTTTGATCACCCCTTTGATCGCCCCTGTCAATCACTAGTGAAAGGAAAAAAGTGATCAGTGCAAACTGTCACTTTTTTTTTTTTCACTGGTATTGACCGTTAGGTTTTAGGTATAGTTTAGGCCCCTTGGTTAGGTAGTTTAGGGATCAGTTAGCGCCCAGCCCACCGCACCGCAGTCACTGATTCGCTGATTAGCGTATCGCTAATCAGCATTTGTACTTTTATAGTATCTGGAAGTGATCAAAACTGATCACGGTCAGATAGTGTCACTTTAGGTTCGCCCTCCACCCAAAACGCAGTGTTTGCCCGATCAGGCCTGATCGGTCGCCCACATGTGCGTTCACCCACGCCCGCCCCACCGCAGTGACAAAAAATTATTTTTTTTTTGATCACTGCACATTCACTTTACACGCACTGCGGCGATAAAAAAAAATCAGTTTTGATATTTTTTATCAATCGCAGCGGCCTCCGGTACTTTGCTAGCCTCCCATTTGTAAGACAGGCTTGCTTTTTTTTTCTTGGGTAGTCTCAGGGAATACCCCTAAATTTAGTTGCCCACATGTCAAACAGGGGGTATTCTTCTGAAGAGGCCTACAGGCTTCTGACCCAGTCGGATGAGGAATGGGAACCCTCATCTGATGAATCTAGCGGGTCAGAATACGAACCTGTAGAAAGCAGTGGCTCTCTGACCCAAAGTTCGGACGAGGAGGCTGAGGTCCCTGATAGCACCAGGCGTACCCGGCCCCGTGTCGCTAGACCACAGGTTGCGCAGGATCCGCTTCAAGAGCAGCAGAGTGGGGCTGCTGCTGTCGGATTACGTGGTGAGGCATACACCAGCAGCGCAGCCCTTCCTGGACCTAGTACCAGCACTGCCGTACAACATGGTGAAGTGGCGAGCACCAGAAGGGCAGTTGAAGCTGGTACGGTGGCACGTGCAGTAGTGACCCCATCGCAGCCACCGCAAAGACGTGCCCGTAGAGCCCCTAGAATCCCAGAGGTGCTGGCAAACCCTGATTGGCAGTCCCCAACTTCAGCCGCACCTGTAGTTCCCCCTTTCACCGCCCAGTCTGGAGTTCGGGTTGAGACAGCTCAGATCGGTTCGGCCCTGGGATTTTTTGAGCTGTTCTTGACTGCGGAGCTCTTAGACTTAGTTGTGGCAGAGACAAACCGGTATGCCACACAATTTATAACTGCTAACCCGGGAAGCTTTTATGCCCAGCCTTTCCGGTGGAAACCAGTCCAAGTTTCCGAAATTAAAACTTTTTGGGGCCTTCTCCTCAACATGGGTCTAACTAAAAAGCATGAATTGCGGTCATATTGGTCCACGAACCCAATTCATCACATGCCCATGTTCTCTGCTGCTATGTCCAGGACACGATTTGAGACTATCCTGCGTTTCCTGCACTTTAGTGATAACAGCACCTCCCGTCCCAGAGGCCACCCTGCTTTTGACCGGCTCCACAAAATTCGGCCCCTCATAGACCATTTCAACCTGAAATTTGCAGATTTGTATACCCCAGAGCAAAACATCTGCGTAGACGAGTCCCTGATCCATTTTACCGGGCGCCTTGGCTTCAAACAATACATCCCAAGCAAGCGCGCCCGGTATGGGGTCAAATTGTATAAGCTCTGTGAAAGGGCCACAGGCTATACCCACAAATTTCGTGTCTATGAGGGAAAAGATCAGACCCTGGAGCCGGTCGGTTGCCCTGACTACCTGGGGAGCAGTGGGAAGATAGTCTGGGACTTGGTGTCACCCTTATTCGGCAAGGGGTACCATCTTTATGTGGACAATTTCTACACAAGTGTGGCCCTCTTTAGGCATTTGTTTCTAGAACGGATTGGCGCCTGTGGTACCGCGCGAACTAGTCGCGCGGGCTTCCCCCAACGGCTCGTTAGCACCCGTCTTGCAAGGGGACAGAGGGCCGCACTGTGTAACGAAGAACTGCTCGCGGTGAAATGGAGAGACAAGCGTGACGTTTACATGCTCTCCTCCATTCACGCAGACACCACAATACAAATTGAGCGAGCAACCCGTGTCATTGAAAAGCCCCTCTCAGTCCACGACTATAACCTTCACATGGGAGGGGTGGACTTCAATGACCAGATGTTGTCTCCGTATTTAGTTTCCTGCAGAACCAGACGCTGGTATAAGAAGGTGTCTGTATATTTAATTCAATTGGCTCTGTATAATAGTTTTGTTCTCTACAGTAAGGCTGGGAGAACTGGATCCTTCCTCAAATTTCAGGAGGTACCCAGGAGGTTCCGTGGCCCCATCCACCAGTGTAGTTAGCAGTCTACACGAGCGACATTTCCCCAATGTCGTTGCTGGTACCTCAACCCAACCGTCACCCCAAAAAAGATGTCGTGTCTGTAGCAGGAGTGGAATAAGGCGTGACACCCGCTATTTCTGTCCTGACTGTCCTGACCACCCTGCCCTATGCTTAGGGGAGTGTTTCCGGAAGTACCACACACAGGTACACCTAGCATAGGGATCATCTCACCAGGACAGGCACACAGGGCTATTAGGGCCCATTCACTCACACAGCTGCTGCAAACGTCTCCTTTCACCTGGGACAAAGTGCATAACGCACTTCGCCACATCTTTGGGCGATTTGCGCTTTGCACATTGACCCATGGGGAAGGGGAGGTTTGTTCTATAAAGGTAAAAAAAAAAAAAAAAAAAACACCAGTAAGCAAAAAGGTTAATGTTTAGTTCAAAAAGTTAAAGTTTATATGTTCTGTTCCAAAGTTAATAAAATTATTGCGTTGCGGCCTGTTTTTTTTCTTCTTTTTTTTCTTTTCTTTTTTTTACCTTCCAGGTGGACCAACCGATTGACTAGCTGCAGCACTGATGTGCATTCTGACAGAAGCATTGCGCTGCTGTCAGATTACACGCAAGTCGGTGTATGCGGCGCTGCAAGACGAGATTTCTACTCTGCAGCAACAGATACGTTTGCCGAGGCATACGAGCTGAGGAGGAGGCGGCGTTCCTATGCTTTGGCAAACACTTTGTATGTAAAAAAATAAATAAAAAAATCCCGGCAATGATTTATTCATCCACATCGATTGATGTGAATGGAGAAATCTGGTTTGCCAGGGCATACGAGCTAAGTGGGTATGGATGTTGGGCGGAGCTCCTATGTCCTGGCAGACGCCTTTCCCCTCCTTTTTTTTTTTTTTTTTTTGGGGCAGATGGGCAGAGATTTTTTCATCCACATTGATCGATGCGAATGAAGAAATCTGTGCCGTTCATTTTTTTTCTTTCAGCCCAGAGGCTGAACGGAAAAAAAAATCTCATTACCTGTATGCTCAATATAAGGAGAATAGCAGAAACTCCTAATGCTTGCCATACATGTAATGATTGCGGAGACCCTCAAATGCCAGGGCAGTACAAACACCCCACAACTGACCCCATTTTGGAAAGAAGACACCCAAAGGTATTCTCTGAGGGGCATATTGAGTCCATGAAAGATTTAAATTTATGTCCTAAATTAGCAGAAAGTGAGACTTTGTGAGAAAAAACAAAAATAAAAATCAATTTCCACTAACTTATGCCAAAAAAATAAATTTCTATGAACTCGCCATGCCCCTCATTGAATACCTTGGGGTGTCTTCTTTCCAAAGTGGGGTCACATGTGGGGTATTTATACTGCCCTGGCTTTTTAGGGGCCCTAAAGCATGAGAAGATGTCTGGGATCCAAATGTCTAAAAATGCCCTCCTAAAAGGAATTTGGGCACTTTTGCAGCCTAGATGCGCAAAAGTGTCACACATCTGGTATCGCCGTACTCAGGAGAAGCTGGGGAATGTGTTTTGGGGTGTCATTTTACATATACCCATGCTGGGTGAGAAAAATATCTTGGTCAAATGCCAACTTTGTATAAAAAAATGGGAAAAGTTGTCTTTTGCCAAGATATTTCTCTCACCCAGCATGGGTATATGTAAAATGACACCCCAAAACACATTCCCCAACTTCTCCTGAGTACGGCGATACCAGATGTGTGACACTTTTTTGCAGCCAAGGTGGGCAAAGGGGCACATATTCCAAAGTGCACCTTTCGGATTTCGCAGGCCATTTTTTACACATTTTGATTGCAAAATACTTCTCACACATTTGGGCCCCTAAATTGCCAGGGCAGTATAACTACGCCACAAGTGACCCCATTTTGGAAAGAAGACACCCCAAGGTATTCCGTGAGGGGCATGGCGAGTTCCTAGAATTTTTTATTTTTTGTCGCAAGTTAGTGGAATATGAGACTTTGTAAGAAAAATAAAAAAATCATCATTTTCCACTAACTTGTGACAAAAATAAAAAGTTCTATGAACTCACTATGCCCATCAGCGTATACCTTAGGGTGTCTACTTTCCGAAATGGGGTCATTTGTGGGGTTTTTCTACTGTTTGGGCATTGTAGAACCTCAGGAATCATGATAGGTGCTCAGAAAGTCAGAGCTGTTTCAAAAAGCGGAAATTCACATTTTTGTACCAAAATTTTTTATTGTTCTACATGTCTTTGATTAAAAAAAAAAATGTTTGGGCAAAAAAAAAAATGGTTTGGGTAAAAGTTATAGCGTTTACACACTAAACGCTATAACTTTTACCCAAACCATTTTTTTTTTTGCCCAAACATTTTTTTTTTTAATCAAAGACATGTAGAACAATAAATTTGGCGAAAAATTTATATATGGATGTCGTTTTTTTTGCAAAATTTTACAGCTGAAAGTGAAAAATGTCATTTATTTGCAAAAAAAACGTTACATTTTGATTAATAACAAAAAAAGTTAAAATGTCAGCAGCAATAAAATACCACCAAATGAAAGCTCTATTAGTGAGAAGAAAAGGAGGTAAAATTAATTTGGGTGGTAAGTTGCATGACCGAGCGATAAACGGTGAAAGTAGTGTAGTGCAGAAGTGTAAAAAGTGGCCTGGTCATGAAGGGGGTTTCAGCTAGCGGGGTTGAAGTGGTTAAAGTATTCCAATCATCTTAAATCTAGCGCTGTACTACTTACTACTAACTTCTTTGCAGTCAGGAGGCTGGGTGGGCGCTCGTAGCGTAGCTCACTACGTCACGCGCCTGCTCCGCCCACTTTATGAATGAAGAAACAGATACCGGCCCCCATTCACTACACAGGGACACTGTTATGGGGGTGATCTGTGGATGACACATAAGATAAGATGCTATATATGTGTCATCCACAGATGCCCCCATAACAGTGCAATCCACAGATGCCCTCACAATGATCCTCCATAATAGTGCCATCCACATATGCCCCCATAACAGTGCCACCCACAGATGCCCCCATAATAGTGTCATCCACAGACCACCATTAGTTCAAAACCCACCAAAAGTACACCTTTTGGTTCAAAAATGTTTCTTTTCTTTTTTTCCTCCTCAAAAAATACGGTAAGTAATTGTAACTTTTTTGTGAATTGGGACATTTAAACTTGCTTTTTTATTTATTTATTCCAATTTTAATCTAGTAGGAGTCGGTTCATTTTTTGCCGACTCCGACTTCAGGTACCCAAAATTGCCATCGACTCAGACTCCACAGCCCTGTTTTAGATTACACATCAGTAGATTTCTATGGAGAGTGAAGGGGAAAACTGAGTATAAGCGGAGTGAGAGAGAAATATACCTATAAAGATTGGGCCAGCTAAATAGTCAGTTTTTATCTCAGCCAATGTATTTAGTCACGTCAGTACTGGTATAATATACTATGCATAATGTCCTCCACAATCCTTGGGCTGCTTCTGAGTGAGATACAGTTAGGAAGTAGATTATCCTCTAATTTCTGTGTGCAGTGTATGGCAGCTAGTTTCCAGCCACCATCTCTGATAATATAGCATGCAGATAAGAAACCTGCTAAAATAAAAGATACAGGTCATTTAATACCCCGAAATGGTGTTATATTTCATGTACACACTCTATACTGTTGAATAATGCAAAGTTTATTGAAACATTGCATATGCTTCAAGTTTGTTTTCCTGTGCACTAACTGTGTAGCAGGGAATGGAGTTGAGGGAGGGGTTGTCAAAATATACAAAACACCAATTCAAAAGCGCACATATGATATTAGACAAAAATTTATTAGTAGAACAAATCATACAACAAAAAACATCACAAAATAAAATAAATAGCAGCAATACATGAAGGTACTATGACAGTATTAGTTGACCCTGGTCATTCAAGGCCGCATTGTCACATCTACATAGGGTATGCTGTGCCAATAATTATTATACACATATCACTTAAAATCTTTTAAAGTGCACCTATGTACCCATCTAGCAACAAATAATATTGCACAAGTCCCATAAGTAGCCATACTAGTAGCTACTGTAACCTTACAGAGAAAAATCCCAACAGGAATTAACCTGATAAGTTGGAATACTATCCCGTATACCTTGGTAAGGACAAAACAAACCTCAATGAATAATAAGTGCAAAACGTAGCATAAGAGAATTGTAGAAGTAGAGAAATTGAAACTTGGAAATTTGCAATTTTTTTTTTTTACAAATTTTTGGTAAATTTGCAATTTTTTTTATAAATAAAAATGATTTTTTTTGCTTCATTTTACCTGTGTCATGAAGTACAATATGTGATGAAAAAACAGTCTCAGAATGGCCTGGATAAGTCAAAGCGTTTTAAAGTTATCAACACTTAAAGTGACACTGGTCAGATTTGCAAAAAATGTCCTTAAGGGTCCATTCACACGTCCGCAATGTGTTTTGCGGCTACATGGAGCCACGGATCCGCAAAACACGGAAAGCGGCAATTCATAGAAAATGCCTGTTCTTGTCCGCAATTGTGGACAAGAATAGGACATGTTCTATTTTTTTGCGGAAACGGAAGCACGGATGCGGACAGCACATTCCGGGCCTATTGAAAATGAATGGGTCTGCACCCGTTCCGCAAAATTGCGGAACGGATCCATTTTGCAGACGTGTGAATGGACCCTTAAGGGTCCATTCACACGTCCGTTGTTTCTTTCCTGATCTGTTCCGTTTTTTGCGGAACAGATCTGGACCTATTCATTTTCAATGGGTCCTGAAAAAAAATCTGACATTGTGCTGTCCGATTTTTTTTTCCAGGACCCATTGAAAATTAATGGGTCCAAATCTGGTCCAGAACTGTTCCGCAAAAAACGGAACAGATCAGGAAAGAAACAACGGACGTGTGAATGGACCCTAAGGGGTTTTAAGTGATATGTGTATAATAATTATTGGCACAACATACCCTATGTAGATGTGACAATGTGGCCTTAAATGACCAGGGTGACCTAATACTGTCATAGTACCTTCATGTATTGCTGCTATTTATTTTATTTTGTGATATGTTGTTTGTTGTATGATTTGTTCTACTAATACATTAAATATTAATGGTCTATATAACTCATTTGATGAGGTCTTATTTAGGATCTTGGAATATTTCATCTTTCTTTCTGGTAACTCAATGCCTGTTCTGGGGCTACTGCTCTCTCTACTCCTTTACTTTATATCTTTTTGTCTACAGCTTTTTGATTTGAAAATGGAAAACTATATTTTAACACCCTGCTACTTTTCTTCAATGTGTTTTCTTACAGATGTGCACTGCTAACTACACATTTATTCCCTATATGATCACACCCCATAATAAAGTGTTCTGCTGTGAAAATAGCTTCATGAAAGGACTGACGGAATTGATGCAGCCTAACTTTGAATTGCTCCTTGGACCTATTTGTTTGCCGTTGGTGGATCGCTTTATTCAGGTCTTGAAGATGGCACAGGCCAGCTCATGGTAATGTCTTTACAACCGGATGGCAGTATAATGTAAAACAATATAAGATTTAGGACTTTAGAAGGTGCAACATATTTTTAGAAAACATTTAGTTGGTTTTCTTTATGTCCATGTGTACATTTCCTTCTTTCTTTCCATGTTATGTTTATGGATCACTACTAATATAAACAGGACTGAATTTGGTCTTCAATCTGGGCATTTTTAATACAGATAATGTGAAGTATTTCAAACCCGTGGTGACACATTTTTACAATGAGAGAGCATTGTGGAGAATCTTTCACCACGAAATGCTATGCAATCTACAACCAGCAAGAGATGCAGAGCTGATTGATAAATATATAGATTTGTGTGAAAAGATTCAATAAAACTCGTAATACGTACTGGTAGGGTGGCAGATCAGTAACCAAGAACGCACCTTGTACGTCCTTGCTACTGATGGTTGGACCTTGGGCTACGTAATAGATACAGATTCAAGCCAGGTCTTGTTATAAAGCTGAGAATCTCAGCTTTAAAGCAAGACCCTTAGACATGGGTCTCAGTGAAAGCTCATATATCTGCAGGTTTCATTCAACTTTTAAGTGCTCTAACTCTTGATTTATTGCAGCTAGAGCCTCAATCTTGGTCTTGTTTTATATATTTCTATCAGTGATTATGAGCCAGAACCAGCCAGGTGCGAGTCAAAAACTCAAAACAGCAGATCTGTCATCTCTGTGTAGCATCCACTCCTGGTTTGGGCTCACAGTTACTGATGGAAATAACTAACAAAATGCGTGTGTGAAACAGAGATGGCTGTAAGTCACTGATAACATGGCCGCCGTGTACAACTGAACTCAGAAATAGCAGAGATTTAAATGTATAAAGTACAAGTTTTACTGAATCTTTTCCCACAATATCTGTATCTATTCATCTATCAATCTGCTCATCTCCTCCTGCTCTATAACATGCCAACTGCAGATTGCATTGCATTTTGTGGTGGCAGGTTCTCTTTAAGTGCACTATTGTATTACAGTGAAATCTCCAAAAATTGCATTAAAAATTGTATTTCAGAGGGGGCAATCCAAAGAAGAGGCCAATATACAAAAAGTACAGTATATGAATAAGGGCTAAATGTGACAATAAACCTTCTCTACCCGAGGGAGTAGTCTTTTGGAGAGGTTTCCTTGGACATACTAATGTAGATATTGGTATCATCTTGGTGCCTGAGCTTTGTCAGCTGGTTACAAGGTCAATAAAGATAATATATTTGTCCTGACTTTCATTGGAGCACTACAATCAGCAGCATGTGTCTAAGGATGAGTCATAATCTCACTGTCCCAGTACCACCTACATCTAATCATATCACTCCACTGCCTTATTTGATTCTACCCTCAATTTCCCTCTACTTTGTACCGCAGTGTGGCACAAATTTTATACCAAATATTTTTTATTGCAGCCATTTCTAACAAATAAACGTAAAGAGCATCTGTCAGTAGGATCAACCCTATCAAACCAGACATACTATCTTGTAGGGTTGAACCAGCTGATACCTGTCATGTGAAAATCAGTTGCGGCATTCCCAAGAAACAAATACATGTATTCTTAATGCAAATTAGGGCTTTAGTGCACATGGGGTAGGGCCCAGCCACTTGGTGCTGGGCTTGCCCCTCGGTGCTCTGAAACCCTCATTTGCATACAAAATAAGTCTTCTTAGTAATGACACTGGTTTTGAGAAAACTGGTTGTATCATTTTAATCTTAGATATTGCAAACAAAAAAGGCGGGTCTCCACTGTTTTTGGGAAATAGGTGCTCTTGCCCAGTTTGACTCACCCTTGTCAAGTAAATGTATGATAATAGTAATAGCGGTCAGGCACTCTAATTATGGGGTCATGAACAAATCTTGTATATAGGAAAATATTTATTTGTTCTAATTGATACAGCAGTAAAATATTTAGACAATAAAATGAAATGGAATAAAATAAAATATTCAAGCAATAAAATTTCTGTATATCGTTATTCTAACAGTGGATGATATCAGATTATAGCAGCATTTGCAATATAGCAGCATTTGCATTAAATATAGCAGCATGAATAACCCATATAGGAAAAACGGCTAGAAGCAGCTATAGTCTAGCCTGCTGGATATTCGGGCAGGTGCTGGAATCCTAGCAATATTCGTTAGGAATAGAGTTGACAGTAACAGTGTCTAGCTGGTTGAGTCAATGTTCAAAAAGACACAATTTCAATGTCAATGTTGTTAGTGTTGGAGCAGCAAAATTATTAAGGTGCACTGTGCTGATGACAATGTTGCTACAACGTCGGTATCATTGGTAACAATAGTAGCACTGTTGGTAACAGTAAGGCTACTTTCACACTAGCATTCGGCTGTCCGCTTGTGAGTTCCGTTTGAAGGGGCTCACAAGCGGACCCGAACGCTTCTGTCCAGCCCTAATGCATTCTGAGTGGACGCGGATCCGCTCAGAATGCATCAGTCTGGCGGCGTTCAGCCTCCGCTCCGCTCAGCAGGCGGACACCTGAACGCTGCTTGCAGCATTCGGGTGTCCGTCTGGCCGTGCGGAGGCAAGCGGATCCGTCCAGACTTACAATGTAAGTCAATGGGTACGGATCCGTTTGAAGATGACACAATATGGCTCAATCTTCAAACTGATCCGTCCCCCATTGACTTTCAATGTAAAAGTCTGGACGGATCCGTTCAGGCTAATTTCACACTTAGACATTTTTTGACAATATAATGCAGACGGATCAGTTCTGAACGGAGCCACCGTCTGCATTATATGAGCGGATCCGTTCAGAACGGATCCGCTCTGAACGCTAGTGTGAAAGTAGCCTAACAACGATACTGACGATGAGCTGATGATATTAAGGCACAAAATGAATTGGACTTAATCCTGTATACACGGAGATAGTCACAAATTTTCTCAATCGTACCAATTCCTCCATTGTTAGTGAGATGTAGATATGCAGGATGGTTTACTCACGGTTTCTTTCTCTATGTGTGGCGTCCCACACAGTTTCAGAGAACATACTGACCTTTGTCCTGTTGTCTTTAGAACCTCTGCTCGCAGCTGTCCTCCAGACTCTGCATCCCTCGTGTTATGGTGGCGTCTCCGTGTTGTTTCGGATTCACCTCCTCAATCGTGGGTTGGCCTCTTTTTTTCTGCTGCCGGTGTTCCACTTGTAATGTACGGGAATAGGGTCAGATATCCGTGATTCTATTTTCCCCTTCTACTTAGAGCGCTCGAACAATATTACTCTTTGTATTAGTACGCTTGTTCACCAGACATGTTTCGGAGAGTAACCTCGCTCCTTCCCCAGTGGTCCCACTGAGGAAGTAGCAAAGTTGCGCTCCGAAACATGTCTGGTGAACAAGCGTACTAATACAAAGAGTAATATTGTTGTTACTGTTACTAACAGTGCTACTATTGTTACCAATGATACCAACATTGTCATCAGCACAGTGCACCTTAATAATTCTGCTGCTCCAACACTAACAACATTGACATTGAAATGGTGTCTTTTTGAACATTGACTCAACCAGCTAGACACTGTTACTGTCAACTCTATTCCTAACGAATATTGCTAGGATTCCAGCACCTGCCCGAATATCCAGCAGGCTAGAGTATAGCCGCTTCTAGCCGTTTTTCCTATATGGGTTATTCATGCTGCTATATTTAATGCAAATGCTGCTATAATCGATATCATCCACTGTTAGAATAACGATATACAGAAATTTTATTGCTTGAATATTTTATTTCATTTCATTTTATTGTCTAAATATTTTACTGCTGTATCAATTAGAACAAATAAATATTTTCCTATACACAAGATTTCTTCATGACCCCATAATTAGAGTGCCTGCCCGGCCTGCTATTACTATTACTGTTACTATTTTAATCTTGCAACCAGATTTGATCTCGCATAGCAAAAAGATTGACTTTTTGACTGATTGGCAACTCCTGCACCTACTTCCAGCACACTTGGGCGCCTTTCAGACGAGCGTATTTTCAATGTGTATGTAGTCCGGATTTTATGTCCCGCTAATGTTAATGAATAGAGCTAATCACATGGGAGTATAATTTCCGTCAGTATTTAAAATCCGCAGCATGCCCGAGTTTTGCAGACTGAGCAGTGCATAAATAGTGAAGGAAGGAAGAAATACGCATGTAAATCCTGATGACAATACTGATGGTATATCATGAGAATATCCTGAACCAGAATTCTACTGATCTCAATATGCTCGTCTGAAAGCGGCCTAGCGCAATATTTTTATGTGCATTCTAATTAGATCAGTCCTAGTGAATATGAAGGTGTCGCACCACCAGAGGTCAGAGTAATAACCACAGGTCTAGTCTAATTCAGGAAGTGCTGTGAGACTTTTAATAAATAGTAATGCGCTTGTCTAATTGTACGCCTAAAAACCCAATGTGTTATGTGTGAATGATACTAAGGCTACTTTCACACTGGCGTTTTGAATTCCGTTTGTGAGATCCGTTTCAGGGATCTCACAAACGGTTCAAAACGGATCAGTTCAGCCCCAATGCATTCTGAATGGATAAGGATCCGTTCAGAATGCATCAGTTTGGCTCCATTCCGCCTCCATTCCGCTCTGGATGCGGACACCAAAACGCTGCTTGCAGAGCCAAACTGATCCGTCCTGACTTACAATGTAAGTCAATGGGAGCGGATCCGTTTTCACTGACACAATATGGACTCAATTGAAAACGGATCCGTCCCCCATTGACTTTCAATGTAAGTCAGAACGGATCCTGACGCAGGTGTGAAAGTAGCCTAAGGGTCCATTCACACGTCCGTTTTTTCTTTCCTGATCTGTTCCGTTTTTTTGCGGAACAGATCAGGACCAGATCAGGACCCATTCATTTTCAATGGGTCCTGGAAAAAAATCGGACAGCACAATGTGTGCTGTCCGTTTCCGTTGTTCCGTTCCGCATGTCCGTTTAAATATAAAACATGTCCTATTATGTTCCTGAAAAATCGGATCCTGGTACAATGCAAAGTCAATGGTTCCGCAAAAAACGGAAGACATTCGGATGTCTTCCGTTTTTTGCGGAATCCGTTCCTGGAAACACATAGCAAATATTTTTTATTTATTTTTTTCAAAGAAATCCAAACAACTTTATTTGATTATTGAAATGTATACATGTTTCCGTTTTTTGCGGATCCGCAAAAAACGGATGACATACGGAAACATTTTCAGGAACAACGGATCCGCAAAAAACGGACCGAAATTCGGATTATAGAAAAATACTGACGTGTGAATGTAGCCTAAGGGTGTTTTTCCCTATAACATGGGAATGTGATTTTACATATCTTAGTGGTTATCTTAAGTTTAGATAGTCGCACTGGGCTACTGTGAGTGGAAGATAAAGAGAGTTGATAGGGTATCTTCACATGTAGAAGTTGAGATGCAGGTAAAACCGCATTGGAAAAGATGTGATTGCAGTTTGTACCAGTGAACACATTTATTCAACGCGTTTCATCTGTAAAATCAACACTGCATTTAAAACCCGCATCAAACTGGCATTGCAGTTTTTTCACTGCAGTTTTAATCATATCTCAACCACTACATGTGAACATACCCTTAGTGGTCCATATAGTACACATCGTTTTGAGAGTTAATAAAAATCTTTCTGATGATTTTTTTTCCCCCCCCTATGTTTAATGTAGCCAATACTTCCGAGAAGCCATCCTCAGTGATATTAGACGTGCGCGCGACCAATACACTGGAAAGCAGCTAGCGGCTGAACTGACAAGGATACGAAATCGTGTAGATAACATTGAAGTTTTGTCGCCTGATATCATTATTAATTTGCTCTTGTCATACAGGGACATCCAGGTACTGAATTGTGTGAAATATACATTGTGGTGTAAAGCTACTTTCACACTAGCGTTAATATTTTCCGGTATTGAGATCCATCATAGGGTCTCAATACCGGAAAGAAATTGCTTCCGTTTTATCCCCATTCATTGTCCATAGGGACAAAACGTAACTGAACAGAATGCTCCAAAATGCATTCCATTACGTTTGGTTGCGTTCCCATACCGGAGAGCAGACCGCAACATGTTATAGTTTGCTTTCCGTCCAGGGATGCGAACACAATCTGACACAATAGAAAACAGATCCGTCCCCCATTGACTTTCAGTGGAGTTCATGACTGATCCGTCTTGGCTATGTTACAGATAATACAACCGGATCCATTCATAACGGATGCAGATGGTTGTATTATCAGTAACGGAAGAGTTTTTGCTGAACCTTGCTGGATCTAGTAAAAACACTAGTGTGAAAGTAGCTTAATTCTGTCTAATTTAAAGCAGTAAACTGGGAATTAGATTTGTGCTGGTTAGGCCTAGTTCACACATACGCGTGTGATCCGTGGCCGTTTTGTGGGCCTCAATACACGGCCACAGTTCCGTGTGCTTTCCACATCACGGATGCGGACCCATTTACTTCAATGGGTCTGCAAATCCGGAATTGCGGAACGGCCACACGGAACTGGACCCCTCGGAAGCACTACTGAGTGCTTTCGTGGGGTTGTGTCCCGTACTTCCGTTCCGCAAAAAGATAGAACATGTCCTATCTTTTTGCGGAACGGGTGGATCGCAGACCCATTAAAGTGAATGGTTCCGCGATCTGATGCGGCTGACCCATGGCCGGCGATCGTGCATTGCGGCCCGCAATTTGCCGTTCATGTGAACTTGGCCTTAGGTTGAGTTTCCACAGCCCAGATTGTCCGGTCCACTCACGGCGGCCAGTGGCTGCGCAAATTTGATAGAAATACCTCTTTTAACCAGCAAATTTGTGTTGGCAGGGATTCGGCCCAAAACAGCAGCGACATTGTGACTGTCTGATGGAAGCCCAGTCTTAGATCTAGTGTATGCCAGTACTTATGAATTTATGCACAAGGTGGTTGTGGCCCCAAAGCATTGCACAAAGACAAGATTTGCCCATTTTACTCTGTTTTCTTGGTCTAGTGTTCTTTCCAGCCATTTACTGTATACGGCCTATTTCTATCTAGCCTTTGAAGTGTACCTGAATTTACAGATTCAAGTAAAAATTTCCTATCGGGTCCACCCTTTATTAGCCAAAGGAGAACATCCTATGACGCATGCCACTGTGAAGGACCATCAGCATCTGCTGTAATTAATCCGTTTTAATTGGTTTACTGTATTCTATTGGTAGTCACACACAGCTTTTTAGAACAGTTTTGGATGCAGTTTTTTGTCAAAGCCAGAAGTGGGTTGAAAGAGGATGAGAAATATAGAGAAATGACTTGTACCTATTATTTCTGCTAGATCTATTCCTGGCCTTGGCTCAAAAAACTCCACCAGCTGTTTGTGGAGGTTTTCCTTGAAGTTTAAGGATCTGCCCAAACTGGACAAATAGGCATTAAGCCAAATGATAAAAGTAACAATAGATGTTAGCATATGTGCTGTGCTGTTCTTCCCTGTTAGAATCTCATTTGCCCCCATGTCTAGCACGGACTCCATCTCAAGTTTCATTATGCATTTGTGCTGGATTTTTTGCCATTGTCCTCATGCATGAAGATGCTGCCGCAATACATTTTCCTTTCCTGCTTGTAAATAGCACCATGAAACGCCTATCCATTTGGGAAGATGGCCTTTTTTTTAGTCACACAACAATTTTGTGGTGCTTTTTTTTTTTTTTTTTTTTCCTATAGAGAAGTCTGTGTGAAAACAGCTGAAAAAAACCCCCGCCATACCCAGACCATGCTGCGATTTTAAATAAATGGCAAGGGGACAAAAAAATGCCAGGAAACTATGATAAAACACCTCACAAACAAAGTTTGTATGCTGTTTTATATTTTGCTATTGCCCAATATCTAACATCTGGATGTTGCATTTTCCGTTGCAAGAAATCTGGCATTTTTGCATAAAAATATGTAGTGTGGCACTAGCCTTTATTGTTCACTCTCATTAATTGTTCACTGCTGTTCATGTGCTGTATATTGTTTTTGTGGTAGTGTCAAAGGAGCCCAAATTAAATCTACAGGTATACAACTTCACAGTTGTGCATGTATATATGGAAGTAATACAGAATAGCCATTTATACTACTCCAAATGTAAGTGCTGTAGTGTCAGTTGTCCCTGTATGTGCATTAGTCAGACATACTGTAATAATATACATGTGCGTCATATGTATACACAGACGTATATTATTACAGTAGGTCTGTGTGATACACAAATATATAATACAGGCTACTGCAGGAGTGCTGTATTTGGCACATAGCTGACCAGAACAGTGCTGAATGGAGCCCACTGACTGTAATGGGTACCATTCTGGGGTACGGAATTGAAGCAAAGAAAAAAGTCCAGCATATTTAAATGGAATCTACGGCCTAAAATAGATGTGCCTGTCACCATTATAACTGCAATTATTTTTTTCTCCTCTTATGAATGTCTTGTCTGGAAAGGATTATGATTCCATTGTAAAGTTGGTGGAGACATTAGAAAGACTGCCAACCTTTGATCTGTCCTCCCATCTCCATGTCAAGTTTCATTACGCATTTGCGCTAAACAGGTGAGAATAATGTTGTGGTAAGTTTTGCATAGTTAGAAGCAATCAGTGTTATTGTTTTATTTGATTTAGCGTATCCCTATTTTACCTTCTAATGATATAATGGGGGTCTGCTTCACATGCATGTATGAAGGAAGCTTAGCTGTAATAGCATCCATCGTGCCCGTCCTGGATTTATGGAGGCAATATGGAGTTAATCAGAGAAGTTGTGACTGGAAAGGTTAACTGCTGTTTCTGTAACAGGGTTTCTAATCCAGTTTATCATTTTTATGAGTACATTTATCAATTCTGTGGCAGCGCAACAAGTCATTTTAATAAGCTTCTTTGTAGTATTAAAGAGGATCTGTGCATACCGGTAATTTAGTTATCTGTAAGTAACTCAGAATTTAGAGTAGTAGGAAAAGTTTAGTAATTATGTTTTATTGACCTAGAGATATAGTGATATGTTTCTGTTTCCTTTGCGGTGACCATATTTGGTGACGAGAGGAAGTGCAGCCAATTTGGATATTAGCTTAGCATATGAGCTTCTCAGACCCTATTGCTAAATCCTCACTTTGTTAAGGCTTTCTGGGATTTTAATATGGATGACCTATCCTCAGGATAGGTCATCAATATCAGATCGGCGGGGGTCTGACATGTGGCGCTCCCGCCGATCAGCTGGTTGAAGGGAAGGCGACACTCCATGCGAGTGCTGCTTTGCCTTGTTTGTTTACCAGCTCGACGTCGATAGCACAGCGGTGAGGAGATGTACTTACAAGCCATCCCATTCGCTTCTATGGGATGGCTCTGTAGTATACACTTGAATAGGAAGGAGCCATCCCATTGAAGTGAATGGGACAGCTTGTAGTTACACTGCTTACCGCTGCGATGTTGATGGCGAGCAGGTAAGCTAACAAGGGAAGGCAGTGCTCGCACCGAGTCATCCCTCAACCAGCTGATCGACAGGGGTGCCGGGTGACTGACCCCCTCCGATCTGATATTGATGACCTATCCTGAGGATAGGTCATCCATATTAAAATCCTGGAAAACCCCTTTAATGATGAATAGGCTTATGAGACATGGCTTATTCACAAGTTACGTGCTCCACAGACAGCACACAGATCCATTAAATTCAATATGTGTATTTCGAAGTCCTTGGTTTTTTCGCAAACTGTTGGTCCACAGGAACGATACGTGATCATGCACCACTTTGGTCCCTTCTGAGCTTAGAACATGCCCATTCTATTGACTGATGCCAACTGCCTATCATCTGTTTTTCACTAATTCATTGCATAGCAAATTGATTCAAAGTTTGTTGGAAGAAACAAAATTACAGTTTTTTTCATCTGCACAGTAAAAAAACACTAATGCTCCTCCTGAACTCAGACCGTTGCATATGAAAAATGGTCTGGGTTTTTGTGTCCACAGAATGGACACAGACATTTGACTAAGCCCTTAAAGGGAACCTGTCACCAGGATTTTGGGTATAGAGCTGAGGACATGGGTTGCTAGATGGCCGCTAGCACATCCGCAATACCCAGTCCCCATAGCTCTGTGTGCTTTTATTCTCTAAAAAAAATGATTTGATACATATGCAAATTAACATAAAAGAGTCATATCTTACTTGTGTGACCAGAGAAGAGTCATATTTTTAAGCTCGGACTCATCTCAGGGTAATTTGCATATGTATAAAATCTTTTTTTTCCCACAATAAAAGCACACAGAGCTATGGGGACTGGGTATTGCGGATGTGCTAGCGGCCATCTAGCAACCCATGTCCTCATCTCTATACCCAAAATCCAGGTGATAGGTTCCCTTTAAACCATCAATTTTTTTTATTCAAAAGGAACAACTCATATGGCTGTACTTCCTGTGGTCAGTACCTCTAAGTGGATAAAACATAATTACCAAACGTTGCCGGCTGCTGCCTAGAACATAGGTGCATGGATTCCTGCGGTGGGTTTGTGCTGGGACGGTAGGTAGCTAGTCTGGAACAGTGTTAGTTCAGAATGAGCCTGTCCTCTCCATAGGGTTATTCTATTACATCTTAGCGTTTTTTTTTCCGACCTACATAGTAGATTTAAAACCAAAATAAATTAAAGGAACCCCACCATGACATCGGAGTGCATAGTTCTTTTTAAACTACCTGATGCCAGTTAAGATTTCCATCTACTCAACTTATCTCCACTTAAGTAGCGTTTAGAGAATGAGCAATACTGAATACTTCTCCAAATGCCTGACTCCAGTAAGCAAGCTGTGTAATGTGATATTACGTACGTGTCATGTAATATGAGTTCTCAGAAGACTTTTACATTGCTCCGGGCTTTAGACACAAAGCAAAACCAACAGATACCTTGGAAAAGTGGCTTCAAAACACCACAATGTGCAGTTTACATTACTGGCTTTCCCTTTTTGACCTATTTGTTTTTCCGCGTTTTACATCCCTGTGTGTCACTACCATTAATAGTAGGTGGAGCATTATGCCTTTGTATTTTGTTTTATACTGTAGTTTAATAAAATACAGAGTGCCATGAATACTTCTGCAATCTTTTATGTGGGCTCTCTTTTTTTTGTATGTTTAGGAGGAAGCTACCAGGGGACAGAGAGAAAGCTCTTGAGATAATGTTACCCTTGGTACAACATGAAGACCAGGTTGCTTCTGATGTGTACTGTCTGGTGGGAAGAATCTACAAAGATAAGTTTCTGGACTCTAATTTCACTGATGAGGAGAGCCGAGACAAAGGCATACACTGGTCAGTATACTATTTAATAAGCCTGTTGGGTGTGACCAGACCAATGCTTTCAGCTGACTATTTGGATAATATTAAGAGTATTTGACTTCTGGAAAAGGATATCATATGCTTATCTCCTGGCTGTAGAGAAATGTTACAAAAGAGCAGCTTTTATGCCCAACAGTGTGTATCTTTGTTTGTGGCCTAAAGTGACCCTCCAGTTTGAGAAAAAGAAATCACTTTAACTGGGAAACGAACAGAACACTTGCATAGTGCCCTCCTTTTCAGCTGCAGAGCTGTCAACTTCCGGGCTCCTTTTCTGCCATCCAATGTTGCCACACCACTTCTCAGACTATCTGATGCATACTGTACATTTGGTAGCCCAAGACACCTCCTGCTGCCCTTGGTTTGGCCAGCATTGCACACGTGAACAGCGCTGTCCAATCTAAGAGCAGGACAAGTAGGAAGTGTCTTGGGCTAGCGATACACAGTGTTCATCAGACAATCTTAGAAGTGGTGTGGCCATCGTGGATGACAGAAGAAAAGCCAGAGAATTACTGGATCTACAACTAAAAAGGTGACAAAGGGGGCACCATGGAAGTGTTCTGTTCATTCCTCTGTAAATGTAATGGTTTTTTCTTGTCTTTTGGGAAAAATTTGACTTTCCTGTCCGGTTAAGGTGGCATTTCTCCCCTTGGTGTTAATATTAACGCTGCTTTACTTATTAAAGTTCTTGAATTTTATAATCATGACTACATCATTCAGAGTTCTTATATGTCATAATTTATGGCACATTTTTAGCTAAAATGATTGGTCTTCAAGACTCTTCATACATAACCAGGTGACATACTGCGTGCAGTAGTGGCGTTGGAGTGGATTCATATTCCAAGCTGTTATCACCATCTTGAAAAGCCTTGATACATCTGTGGTTTATACATATTCAATTGCTTTGAATAATTATGTTTTATTAATGTCCTGCAGTGCACTTTCCAATTTCAGCAGCACGGACTTAGGGCAAAGCAGCACATTCCGGCCCATGAACAGTCATAATCATCACTTGTTACACTGAAATCCTGAATAACAATTGCATGAATGCCCTCTTTAGTCAACCGTGATCCTGAAAAGGATTTAGTTCAATTGATTGTAAATGTGCCTCTTTGGTAATGGTTATCGTATTTACCTATATTGTAGAAGGCATTAATTCTCAGGGAATGAGGTAGGCAAGCCTGTAAAACATACAGCAAGGAAGCACCGGAGGGAAGTGGTAATGTCTGCTATATTACTGCAAGGACCTGCCTCTCATTAAGGCCTCTTGCACACGAACATATTTCCTTTCCATGTCCGTTCCGTTTTTTGCAGTCTGCACAATATATACGTTCGTGTGCAAGAGGCCTAAAGGGAATCTGTCACCATGAAAATGCAGTGCAAGCCACATCTTATAGAGCAGTAACTGAGCAGATTGATACATACTTGTGTGCAGAGGTCGCACAACTTTTTTTTCCAGAAGAGTAAAAATACTCCTCTTACCATTGGAGTATTTTTACCTGAGGAGAAGTACAAAAGTTGCAGTAATTCAAGTACATAATATGTAGGCCTACACTTGCTGACATCTGCATTGGAGTCTCCGTTCAGGGGCCTCTGTTGCAGATTCTGTCAAAAAGACCGGACAACAAAGCCTCCCATGCAGCATTTATTTATTTTTGTAAAAAGACAGGATCCCGAAGGAAACTGATCGGACTCCAACATAGTCAGCGGAGTCTGTTCAGCTTCCCTGTCAGTTAGGCTGGGTTCACATCATGTTTTTATCTTACATTTAACGTAAATAAAAATGTCTCAGACAGATGCTATACTGTGGCATCTGTCACCATAGAGTTCCATTGTAAAAAAAATAAAATAAAGTATGTTAGCCTATACTTTTTTTTTTTTTTTTGCTGGACTTTGCAGGATAAGGCTACTTTCACACCAGCAGCACGGACCTCCGGCAGGCTGTTCCGTCAGGTGAACAGCCTGTCAGATCGGTCCTGCCGCTAGTGAACGTGGTGTGCCCCCGGACTGCCGCTCCGTCCCCATTGACTATAATGGGGGCGGAGTTCCGGCAGCACACGGCGAGAGGCTGCCGGAATAAAACTACGACATGTCCGACATTTATTCCAGCAGCCTCTCGCCATACGCTGCCGCCAAAACTCTGCCCCGCCCCCATTATAGTCAATGGGGACGGAGCGGCAGTCCGGGGGCTCGCGTTCACTAGCGGCAGGACGGATCCGACAGGCCGTTCACCCGACGGAACAGCCTGCCGGAGGTCCGTGCCGCTAGTGTGAAAGTAGCCTTATCCTGCAAAGTCCAGCAAAAAAAAAAAGTATAGGCTAACATACTTTATTTTTTATTTTTTTGCAATGGAACTCTATGGTGACGGATGCCACAGCATAGCATCTGTCCGAGGCGCCCGTTAATGTTTACGATTTTTGTGTACAGTAAACGTATGACAAAAACCCACCCTTGCCCAATTCAACATTTCCGTTAATTTTGTTATGCTTATCTAACAGAGCAGAACAACTGAAATAAATAGTGGTGATGTGAACATAGCCTAAGAGGTGGCTATTAATGCAGGGAACCATTACTGGTCTGAATAACATCAGGCCATTATAGCCAAGTGATAAAGTAAAGTCCAATATGGCGAATCACTTTATCACTTGGCTATAATAGCCTGTCTGCATTCAATACACACTGGACTACATACATTACACACATGAATACATTACACGCTACTGCTGCTGCTACTGTCACTTTGTTCTACACATCCATCTTGATGTCCGGGCTGCAGTCTTCAGCTCCACTGCCATGTTTGCCTGGATCCTCAAGCAGAGCGCACCTCTCCCTTTACTATAGCAACCCCCTGGAGCTATCTCCACCTCATTACAGCTCCCGCCAACTTCCCCTGCTGCAGGGCAGTGTATAAGGCCGGCAGCCCGCCAAACCAACCAATAACAAAGCTCCTTTCTGTAAGGAGCTTTGTTATTGGTTGTTTCAGGCAGCATCGCTGCACTGCCTGCACCATTCACAGCGCGCCCTGCACTTATGAATGGTGAGGAAAAGTGTGCCGGCATACATACATAATTCCTCTGGGTAGCCATCTTATATGCTTCTGGCATATGTAAAAAAAAACTGTGAACTCTCATCTTCCCGAAGCCTGGGTCACCTATGATATAGATGGACTCTTTTTTATTACCACTACTCTTTGAGGCCGGCTATAAAAGGTCATAAAAGCTATACCAGGCCCAGCTCATCCTGTTCTTTAAGATAAGATCAGCTCGCTGTCAAGCCTGGCTGGAGCGTGACGTCATTAATTTCCAGGTCTGGTTTGAGGAGAGCTAATAGCCCTTAATTAGCTCTGGGCATAAAACCAGTCCACTTTCATATTTCATTTATGAATCAACTTATGCCCTTTCTGACACCAGATCCAGGCTCTATAGAGTATTGTGGTTAATTGGGTATCAAATATGACTAGAGGATGTGATTCCGTAGCTGACCTATGGGTGGTAGAAGAACTACAGGTCCCAGCATTACCGTGTGTGGTCTCATTCTGTAGGTAAATAAATAAGGATCGCAAATATGTATTCTGTATAAAAATATGCCGATGTATCAAGGAGATACGAGCTTAAGTATAATCCTCATTGTAGGAACTGAACTTTGATGGGGTCATAAAACACTTGGGGGCCAATCCCTAAGCTTCACAGTCACTCTGCTGCCATTGGCTGACAGGAGTAAGTCTCCTGCCCATGGGAGAGTTCATAAAAATCCATGCACAAGGACAGAGGAGAGAGACCCATGGAACATTACCAGACACTTAATTGACGGCATATCCCTGTATCAGAAGAACTTTGTGGGTCTCCCCTGATACATACTGAAAAGGGGTTTGCAAGGATTCAAAAAGGACATATGAACGACCATCTGAAACCCTCCAGAGAAACTAAGTATTCTTTCATCTTTTTCTCTTTCATTTGAACTGTCGTGATTATTTATATTGTTATTATTATTCTGTAGATTTATAGTCATTTTCATTAGACTTGTATGCACTGCTTTTTACCGCTTATTAAAGATTATAAAATCTAAATGGCCAAGTCTTCCATATTCTAAGCTGCTGAACAACGTACCTTGCCTTTGAAGAGACGTTACCAGGTAGTTAGTTAAATTGCATTTAGGAATTGTAGTTGGGGGTGATTGACTGCGGTTGGTCAGTAAGTGATATCCGGTTCATCCACTGATCTGTGTGATAGTGAATGACCCGGATAGTCGGCTCGTGGACCGGGAACCCACGTGGTGGCAGTTACCGAAGTGTAGTGGGGGGTGTTAGCCGAGTGGTAATACCCCGGTCACGTGAGGTCTCTGTGTGTGCGCAGACTCCGTCACAGACCACTACGTCACAGCTGTGGGATCCGGAGCGATCGGATCCATAGTTCGTGACATTTTCTGGTGGCAGCTTACGGGATTCTGTATGCTTAGAATATTAGTGCATGAAGTTATGTCCATAACTCTGTACTAAAGGATTGAAAAATTCTGGAAGACTAAGCACAGTGCATTAGTTTTGATAGAATAATAATTCACGACAGTACCCTCCCCTCTCTCTTGTTTTCTGTCCTATCTTTTATTTGGCAATAATGTCCGAATCCGTGAATTATGACGTCATGAGCGTGGCTGATATCACAGCTCTGTGTGAGCACAAAGGCATCCAAGTATATGGGAAAAATAAGACTGTCCTCATCCAGGAGTTATGTGCAAGGAGGAGTCTAGAGTCATCCCTGCAGGATTCAGAGAATGGAGGAGACTCTGGGGCCCCTGAGCCAGGTGACCCCTTCCAGAATGAGGATGATGAACTGGGAGGAGGACAGCCTGCTGGGGCTTGCAGTCCTCTAGCTGGACATAACTCATAATGACTGCGGTTGGTCTGTAAGTGATATCCGGTTCATCCACTGATCTGTGTGATAGTGAATGACCCGGATAGTCGGCTCGTGGACCGGGAACCCACGTGGTGGCAGTTACCGAAGTGTAGTGGGGGGTGTTAGCCGAGTGCTAATACCCCGGTCACGTGAGGTCTCTGTGTGTGCGCAGACTCCGTCACAGACCACTACGTCACAGCTGTGGGATCCGGAGCGATCGGATCCATAGTTCGTGACATTTTCTGTGTAAGGCATATTGGTATGCCTTAGAAGTGAGTAAAAGTGTCTGACACTTGTACAGGCGACTTTTGATTGTGTGGTATAAGTTGCACTTTATTGATTTAAAGAGGACCTTTCATGGTTTTGTATTAATGGAGATAAATACCTTTACTTGCAGGGTACTCCCCGCTGATGCTTTTATCCTGCCTGATTTTTTTAAATATCACTCCTGTGCGCCGCTCTGCCCCCCTGCAGTTTTCGCGCTCCGTATGCTAATACTGAGCATCGGTACAGGGAGGAGGTGGCGCCAGGGTTTCTCAATGGGCGTCTCCTTCTCCCCGGCTGTGACGCCAAAAAACGGATCCGCAAAAAATGTGGATGATGTCCGTGTGTATTCTGTATTTTGCGGAACGGAGCAGCTGGGCCCTGATAGAACAGTACTCCCCTTGTCCGTAATGCGGACAATAATAGGACATGTTCTATTTTGTTGCGGAACAGAAATACAGACATACGGAAACAGAATGCACACGGAGTAACTTCAGTTTTTTGGCGGACCCATTGAAATTTAATGGTTTTGTATACGGTATGCAAAAAAAAAAACGGAACGGACACTGAAAGAAAATACGTTTGTGTGCATGAGCCCTCAGGGTGGGCGGTTGGGAAGGGGTTAATAGTTATTCTTAACCTGAAACTTAAAGGGGTATTCCCATCACAGACAATGGGGGCATATCGCTAGGATATGCCCCCATTGTTTGATAGTGGTGGGTCCCAGAGAATGGAGCAGGGAGAGCGGTGCCTGGAGGACCCCAGGGTCCGGCGAACACCGAGCGCTCTCCCCATACAAGTCAGTGGGAGCGCACCGTACTTGCGCGGCCACCGCTTACATTTGTTTCTATGGGGCCAACGGAAATAGCCGAGCCAGCGCTCAGCTATTTTTGGCAGCCCCATAGAAATGAGTGGAGGGAGGCTGCACATGCGCAGTGCACCCTCCATAACCTTCCCAGCTCCGTTCTCAGTGTAGACAATACCCCCATTGTCTGTGATGGGACAACCCCTTTAATGAGTAAAAATACACAGCCTAATATACAAATGAACATAAGTTGTCCTTCAGAGGACTTTTATCACATATCCACAGGCAAATGTTTATTCACTTGGGACCCACTGATCACTAGAACTTGGATAGGTGATTCACTACATGTTCTTTAACCACTTCAGCCCCGCTAGGTGAAACCCCCTTCATGACCAGGCCACTTTTTACACTTCGGCACTACACTCCTTTCACCGTTTATCGCTCGGTCATGCAACTTACCACCCAAATGAATTTTACCTCCTTTTCTTCTCACTAATGGAGCTTTCATTTGGTGGTATTTTATTGCTGCTGACATTTTTACTTTTTTTGTTATTAATCAAAATGTAACGATTTTTTTGCAAAAAAAGAAATTTTTCACTTTCAGCTGTGAAATTTTGCAAAAAAAACGACATCCATATATAGATTTTTCGCTAAATTTATAGTTCTACATGTCTTTGATAAAAAAAAAATGTTTGGGCAAAAAAAAATGGTTTGGGTAAAAGTTATAGCATTTACAAACTATGGTACAAAAATGTGAATTTCCGCTTTTTGAAACGGCTCTGATTTTCTGAGCACCTGTCATGTTTCCTGAGGTTCTACAATGCCCAAACAGTAGAAAAACCCCACAAATGACCCCATTTCGGAAAGTAGACACCCTAAGGTATTCGCTGATGGGCATAGTGAGTTCATAGAACTTTTTATTTTTTGTCACAAGTTAGCGGAAAATGATGATGATTTTTTTATTTTTTATTTTTCTTACAAAGTCTCATATTCCACTAACTTGCGACAAAAAATAAAAAACTCTAGGAACTCACCATGCCCCTCACAGAATACCTTGGGGTGTCTTCTTTCCAAAATGGGGTCACTTGTGGGGTAGTTATACTGCCCTGGCAATTTAGGGGCCCAAATGTGTGAGAAGAACTTTGCAATCAAAATGTGTAAGAAATGACCGGTGAAATCCGAAAGGTGCACTTTGGAATATGCGCCCCTTTGCCCACCTTGGCAGCAAAAAAGTGTCACACATGTGGTATCGCCGTACTCAGGAGAAGTTGGGGAATGTGTTTTGGGGTGTCATTTTACATATACCCATGCTGGGTGAGAGAAATATCTTGGCAAAAGACAACTTTTCCCATTTTTTTATACAAAGTTGGCATTTGACCAAGATATTTTTCTCACCCAGCATGGGTATATGTAAAATGACACCCCAAAACACATTCCCCAACTTCTCCTGAGTACGGCGATACCAGATGTGTCACACTTTTTTGCTGCCAAGGTGGGCAAAGGGGCACATATTCCAAAGTGCACCTTTCGGATTTTGCAGGGCATTTTTTACACATTTTGATTGCAAAGTTCTTCTCACACATTTGGGCCCCTAAATTGCCAGGGCAGTATAACTACGCCACAAGTGACCCCATTTTGGAAAGAAGACACCCTAAGGTATTCCGTGAGGGGCATGGCGAGTTCCTAGAATTTTTTATTTTTTGTCACAAGTTAGCGGAAAATGATGATGTTTTTTTTTTTTTTTTTTCTTACAAAGTCTCATATTCCACTAACTTGCGACAAAAAATAAAAAATTCTAGGAACTCACCATGCCCCTCACAGAACACCTTGGGGTGTCTTCTTTCCAAAATGGGGTCACTTGTGGGGTAGTTATACTGCCCTGGCAATTTAGGGGCCCATATGTGTGAGAAGTACTTTGCAATCAAAATGTGTAAAAA